>NC_090438.1:137637178-138237178 GCF_031143425.1 Pleurodeles waltl
AGGCCCGGAAACTACCTCCAGAGCCCCCAAACAAAATTTAGAATGTGGGTGTACCGGGTGGGCAGTATTTTTTTAAAACAAAAGTGAATAATAAATAAGGGGCAGAATTCAACCATTTATTCACTGCTTCTTGAAGGAGCAGCCCTTAGAGGTCTATGTACATTTTGTTTAGCTTGGTGATGTCCCTAAAAGGGGAAGAGGCACCACCAAGTATTTTTTTAATGTTGTGGGAGGTTCCAGGGAGCAGGTAAAAACTCAGAGACACGTTGATTTTATTTTTTATAAAAGTGCTTTTTGCCTCCACACGCAACCTTGGCATCATCCTGGACAGTGATCTCTCCATGAAGCATCAGGTCAATGTAGTGGCCTCCCCCTGTGTCCACACCTTCTGCATACTTTGCAAGATGTTCAGATGGATCCCCACCACCATTAGGAAAACAGTGACTTAAGCCCTCCTACCCGGTAGATTGGACTATGGAAATGCACTCTATGCTGGAACCACCATCCACCTCGTCAAATGACAAGAGACCATACAGAATGCCTCAGCCAGACTCATCCTTGAGCCCCCACAAATAGATCAGTAACACCCCCCACCTCAGAGGCCTCCACTGGCTCGAGACCAACCACACGCTGGACATGCCAGAAGCCTTTCACTGCGGGAGAGTGGGCACTTGTTGGGGGTTGGCTAAATGACCCCATGCTGCGCATGGCCTCCGATGAGCCTTCCTACTGTCATCTAGCTAGTGAACGGGGCTGAATGAGGTATGAAAACTTCTGCTAGATCATAAACAAAGAGCCGGGTATTGGAAGGTGTTTTGTTGTTCTGTCAAAATGATAATTTGAGCTGTTACCTTGAACTTAATTTACTTCAAAGAGACCTCGGCTGTCACAAGCAGATCTCAGATGACACCTGAACAGACCCTTTCTTTTGTCTTCCGAGTCAGTCAGGCACCAAGGCTAGGGTAAAAATTGCCTCTAGAGCTGGTTTGAAGTGGCCACAGAGGAGGTGCTGCTCACTACCCAGGCCACACCTCTGACAGGGTACAGAGGCTCTGCACATGGGGAGAAGGGTTCCACCATTTTGAATTTTAGGAGTGAGCATCACTTTGGAATTGTTTACAGTAGGGTAGAGAAGAGAAGCTGCAAAAATGTGTAAGGTTATACCTGTGAATTTATGCTCAATTGACTAGAGGGGAACCCAGAGTCACCCTGTTCCAGAGGCTATTGCCAGTCATGAATGTGACATCCCCAGTACCCTCCTCAGAACACTCCTTGACCTGATAAGGATCATAAGAGGACTGAACCTGCTATCTGTGACTTGAGATGTGTCTGGAAGTACAGGACATGCTCCCTCAGGCACTCAGATCCATGGGCCCTACATTTGACCTCCTGTTCAAGCTAGTGTGACACAAGCAAGGTGCAAGAGGCTTCTACCTCCAACTGCCTAGCTGACTAGTTCCATCTAGACCTGCCTTAGACCCTGCTGTTGCACTGTGCCAGAATTGTAGGCGGTCTGGCCAAGGTGCATTGCGTCTGGGTTGAAGATTCAGGTTCCTCCAACTCGGAGCCTCTCAGAAGCACCAAATCCAGTTCAGCTGGACCTTGTGGAGATGGTATCCAACTCTGTGGAACCCACTCCAGCTACAGCCTACAGCTTTGGCCCACTGGAGAAGTCTGAGTTCCAAAAAAGTGACAAATCTAGAAATCTTGACTGGATGAAGACAGCAAAAGTGTCTGCCTGGTTAGAATCCCCATGATGTTGGGAAAAAGTATGCAGAGTTGGCATGGATATCTTATGTGCAAAAGAATTTATAAAAATGTGCAAAGTTCAACAGATATCAGAAAGGGATAAAGCTCTTGGGCTGTAAAAGCCTTAAAAGGTAAGTGATTAATAACTTTGAGGCTGTTCAAAAAATCTATCTAAAATTTTCCCAAAAGAAACGTCAATTCATTTTAAATCATTCAAAGCATGTTTCTTGCAAATCTGTCAAGTGGAGGGTCCACAAAAGTGCAATTTCCAGTTGTATTCCCATAGGGTATTTGGTTCTTAGATACAGACAAAATGGAGGTACCAAAGAATACAAACATATCACTAAAGTAGACCTTCGCTCGAGGATTGTACTTTTTCTCTTTGATGTAAATCAGTTCATTAGTGTTTGGAGAAACTGGTGTTTAAAGAAGTGCTAGTGCTGGGCACAACGAGGTTGCATTTTATATATATAAAGATATCCGGAATGTTAATCTGGATGCCCATGATCCCAACATTTTAAAAACAAGCCAGTCTGAATGCCAAATGGAGCTTACTCTGCTATTTTGAATCTGTGAATCTGTGAATCTGGGTTCACATAACCAAAATGATCTTATTGATTGCTTGCAACACTGACAAAAATATTACAGCCACCATGTCCGGACTCTGGGACCTAGGGCCTGATATAGATGTCGGCGGTGTTACCACCAAGCCACGTAGGTGGCGGAGCTGAGAAGACCACCAAGTAGATGGTGCTCCACTCGCAGTATTTAGATATTAAAGCTCTGCAAGCGGAGGACAGGGGACGGATTGCTGAGGGAGGGAGACGGCGGTGGGACCCAATGGACTTCGTACAATTGCAGGGGCTATGGAATAGAGGTAAGCGACACACACACACTGTCCCTTAGCCATATCTGTCCCCCTGCCCTACACACTAAACAACATATCACATTCACACCATCTTCCATTACAATTTGAACACAACCCATACATGCTGAAAGCACATGTTGACATACATCGATGACACACCATATACACACCATTGACACTGCACCCACACATAACACAACAACCAACACAACTGCACACTCAGCTACACAGACAGACTCACACACAAGCACAACTACACACATCACAACAACGTCTGCTGCACAACAACAACACTCACCTTAATGTGTCACACAGCAGCACAACATACATATCAGTCTCACATACAATTGGCACACATACATACACAACCACATCATACACTCCAGCTCCCTCCACCTTAACCAGCCAATCCACACACACACGTAGTGACTCAAATGCGCAACAGAAAGCACAAACCTACCCATACAGGTCCCCTTGCAATACGCACATATAGACATCACTGTCCAGTGTGAGTGTACAGCCATTGTGGTGCCAGCATTTATTTAGCAATAATGATGACACCACAATGACAGTTGTGTGTGTGTGCAAAAAGCGTGTTGTGCCAGTGTGTTGCCAGCCATGTGAGACAAAATTGTCTCCCTGACATATGTATGCGACAGTGATAATTTGAGTCTGGCGATGAGGGGGGTCGCGTTTTCTCTGTGGGTCAGTGGCAACATTAATGGCAGTTGTTGTCCAGTTGTGTCCAGGCAAAGATGGAGATGGAATGGGGAAACAATGTCACCCTGCCTCCGACCTCAATATGCTAACTCAGAAGTGGAGATTGAACTGCCACTTTTTTCTTGGCTGTAAGGCACATCCACATCTGCACAGCAGGAAGGGTGGCTGGCAGCCACTTTTCCTTATCCCACCATCAATGTGGGTGGTGTTTCTTGGTGGAGACAGCAGTTCGAATGCATGATTTATTCTATGGGACTGCCAACATTTAAATACGGCAGGCAGATCATCACGTCTTCAGTCAAAAAGTTGACAGCAGCCCATAGTCCCTAATTTCTGAAATAGTTAGAAAGGTGCACATAAGGAGGCAGGGTTATCACACCCTAGCTTCCAGTCCAAAATTAGGGGTGTCCAAGGATACCCTCCATCGCCACACAGCCAAAGGCCATGCACAGCAGATTTTGGCTCCCCGTAGCAGGTTAGGCACAGCACCTGACCTTCGGCTGGCAGAAAAAGAGCATTTGCAAAAGGTTAAGTGCACAGATCGTTTGAATGTGGCATATTTACACAAAACCTCCTAAATTAGCCAAAAAGTTAAAGTGCATGGTTTCAAATTAAAACAAAAAAAACACTGAGATTCACAAGCTATGGTTCAGACCACTAGCCACAACTCACACAATAACCTTGTACACTATGGGGGTGATTCTAACCCTGGCGGGCGGCGGAGGCCGCCCGCCAGAGTTCCCCCCTCCAGAATACCGCACCGCGGTCAGAAGACCGCTGCGGTTATTCTGGGTTTCCCACTGGGCTGGCGGGCGACCGCCAAAAGGCCGCCCGCCAGCCCAGTGGGAAACACCCTTCCCACGAGGAAGCCGGCTCCGAATGGAGCCGGCGGAGTGGGAAGGTGCGACGGGTGCAGTTGCACCCGTCGCGAATTTCAGTGTCTGCAAAGCAGACACTGAAATTCTTTGTGGGGCCCTCTTACAGGGGCCCCACGACACCCCATACCGCCATCCTGTTCCTGGCGGGCGAACCGCCAGGAACAGGATGGCGGTATGGGGTGTCTGAATCCCCATGGCGGCGCAGCAAGCTGCGCCGCCATGGAGGATTCATCTGGGCAGTGGAAAACCGCCGGGAGACCGCCGGTTTTCCTCTTCTGACCGAGGCCAAACCGCCGCGGTCAGAATGCCCTGCGGGGCACCGCCAGCCTGTTGGCGGTGCTCCCGCCGACCCTGGCCCCGGCGGTCAAGGACCGCCGGGGTCAGAATCACCCCCTATATCACCTTAACTAACTCATCAGATGTGAAAAAATGCTTTCTGGCTCCTATTTGAAACCATATAGGCATTTTAATTGAATATGAGTTTCTTTGTAAACCATAACGATACTTTGGTAATTGATATTGGTTTTATTAACTCATTTGCTCTAAATACCATGGGGGTCATTACAACCCTGGCAGTCAAAGACCGCCAGGGCTGTTGTGGCGATTGCACCGCCAACAGGCTGGCAGTGCAATCCAGGGAATTATGACCGCGGTGGAAGCGCTGCGGTCGCACCGCCGGGGCCGGCTGTTTCCTGCCACATTTGCCCCGGCGGTAATAATCTGCCTGGGCAGCGCTACTTGCAGCACTGCCCAGGGGATTACGAGTCTCCGACCGCCAGCCTTTTAAGGCTGGCGGTACGGGGAGTTGCGGGGCCCCTGTACTGCCCATGCCACTGGCATGGGCAGTGCAGGGGACCCCTGACAGGGCCCCATGCAGCTTTTCACAGTCTGCATAGCAGACAGTGAAAAGCGCGACGGGTGCAACTGCACCCGTCGCACAGCCGCAACACCACCGGCTCCATTTGGAGCCGGCTCCTGTGTTGCGGCCGAGATCCTCGCTGGGCCGGCGGGTGGAAACCAGGTTTCCGCCTGCCGGTCAAGCGGGGATCTCATTATGACTGCGGCGGGAGTGGGGCCGCATAGGTGGCCGCCCTACGGTCAGATCTTGGCGGGCGGCTGAAGCTGCCCGCCAAGGTCATAATGAGGGCCCATGTGTTATTATTTTGCTTCAGCAATTTTATAGCATAAACGTCAACAGGTGAACATAGCTGTACAAGGCCTGTTTGTGGGAGAAGGAAGGATGGCTTCGTGGGATATAGATGTTGTGTATCAGTGACTCCCTTTCTGAAATAATATATAACTACAAGAGGATGATAATCACTGCATATATCATGAGAAAAACTCACTTCCTTTATCACACATGCCTTAATAATGTTTTTGATCTGCGTCTTTTGAAATTACATCTAACAAGCACTTCAACATCTGTGTGAAAACAGCAGAAGCTGTAATGAACTGATTTTGTTAATTTTGGTTTCTCACGGAATTCCATTGTAATTGTTAATTAAGCTAAGAAAATCAATCTTAACATACACCTATCCAGGATCAAAAACAAGATAAGGCTCAAATAAAAAGCTACCAATGATTCATGTGTAATCACAGGTCACATTCAAATGTACAATGCTATCTCTGCCAATTTACACAAATGAAATGTAGAGAATATGATAGTTGGGGTGTGAGAAAACAGTACATTTGCTTTTAAAAGATCTATATTTATATGTGTTTTCCATTCATGTGCCTTTATTTTGTTGCATTTTTGTTCATTCTTTAATTGAAGATATATGCGATCTACTAAGATATGAGTCTCTTCAGCTCTCTACCTGCACTGGTGCAATTGAGGCTGCCTAGCGCCAATGCACGCACCTTTGCATCATGCTGCAATGGTGCCTATATCAGAATTACCAGTCAGCACAAAAAATGTACCTTAGAGGCATATTTTATTTTCTATGTGCGCTGAAGAATGCAGCGGAAGACTTAATATTTTGAATTACTCTAATCCGTTCTTGTCTTCAGAACAGAACAGTTTTCACATAGTTCCAGTCTCACTGTTTCACACACCGCTGTCAATTTTTTCATCAAAGTGGAAATGAACAACTTGTCAGAACACTGGTCTCTTGGTTGGCGATAGGCATTTGGCCTACCATGCTTCCCTGTCTCTGGTTAGGGTGCACGAGCAGTGAGGCCTTGCAAATCAGAAAGTCCAGCAAAGGTCTGGTTATTTCTTTCTGACAGAACAATGTAATACAACAAAAAATATCTTATTTTATGCACATTAAAAATATGAACTAGGGCATGAAATGTTGTTTCAACTCTAGGATCCCAAATTACAGACTATACTCCCTGTTCGAGATCTTTGCCTAATGATGAACGCATGCTTCTTGAAAAATATAGACCACAGCTAGGATTGTGATGCTCTCGCAAAACAACTATCACATTTTTAACAAAAGTTTCTGTCTCTATTTGATCGCCAAACTAGAAAACATTTAAAATCAGGTAATAGGCAAAGTAGGAAAGAGAAGACTCTAATTATGTGAACAAGTGTCTCATTGTTCACAGGCAACAGATATGAAACCAAAGTTATCTCATGGTTTACAAATAGGTTCTGTCATTCTCTTCAATTGTGAGGAATCCAAACAACTCCCTGTCAATGACTCCACATTAATGGGGGGT
The DNA here is from genome assembly GCF_031143425.1 of Pleurodeles waltl. Classification (NCBI taxonomy): domain Eukaryota; kingdom Metazoa; phylum Chordata; class Amphibia; order Caudata; family Salamandridae; genus Pleurodeles; species Pleurodeles waltl. The sequence goes on from NC_090438.1 coordinate 137,644,061, forward strand.
CTTGGCATTGGTGATAGAAAACAGTTGTCAGACTCACAGGTGGCAAAACATGTGACACAAGGACACACATTAGGAACTTTGAGGTCTTGCTTCGACACTTATCAGCCAGGTACTAGGCCTCTGGACAACTGGACACATGACTCAAAAAGTACGGCTTAGATACACTTCTTCTAGCACTAAGTCCACTTAAGTGGGTGATGGGCCTGTGTTGTGTTGTGACCATGTCTTAGAAATTGAACCGGATACCGCCTTTCAATGTTTTTTGGGTCCCTTGGGATGTATCATGATGGCTTTGAGCAGTAAGGAAAGGAGTGCCCTTTTTTGCTTGAGCACACACACGCAAATATGAATTTCTCTGAGTTAATTCATGAATTTCAGGCTGGAGAAGTCAGAAGCAGAGTGCAGAGATTGCCTCTCTCTGAGTTGCTCTGTGTAAAGTTCATGCATTAACTCAGAGAAACGCAGAGTTATGTGTTTAAACAGCGCAAATGCAAAAAAAAACTGGCGTTCAGAATGTATTTGCAGTGTTTTTTCAGCATTTGATTTGCTCAGACTCACGTATTTCCATATTTTAAATTAAATAACTTTTTCCAAAATTATTACCTCAATTGTCAATGGTAAATAACGGGTTTATTACCAAATACCCCCTTCATGTTGAAATTGAATATTATTTTTTCCAGATAAACTAGTACAGGGAGTAGTATAAATTGGTTGTAAACACAATTCTGTACGAGTCCCAGTCTGAAGTTCAAAATTATTATCATATCATACTAGACCCAGTAGCTATATAAAAATGGGACGTTAAAGGGCTCCTGAGGGACAAAAAAAACAGAATTGAGCATAACAATTTACGTAATGTGTTGAAGATTTCAGCAATTACAATTCTCTGGCAATACTGCATTGAACGAAACAAAACTACATTAAGGGGGTCATTACAACCGAGGGACTGCCGTGCTGAAGACCGCCAGTGCAGGCGGTTTTCCGCTCAGCGCATTATGACTGCTGGCAGCCATCCGTCCTTTTCTGGATGGAGAGCCGCCAGCAGCCATACTGGCGGTCGCCGGGGAAGTGGAGGTTGCTCCACCTCCACTGCCACGTCAACAGAACACCGCCCACCGAATCACGTGCTGTGATTCGGCGTGGCGGTGTTCTGTTGACGGGGGCTGGTGGCGGAGCAGCCCCCATGGATCCCGTCCCCTCCCGGAGGATCAATGGACCAGGTAAGTTGATCGTCCGTTAGGGGAGGGGGTGGGGGGGTGTTGTGTGTTGTGTGCGTGCATGGGGGTGTGCATGTAAGTATGTAGAGGGGGTGTGTGAGTGCGTGTATGCATGCAGGGGGTGTTGTGTGTTTGGAAATGTGTGCGTGTCTGTCTGTATTTATGTCTGTATGGATGTGTGCGTGTATGTCTCATTGTGGGTGTGTGTGTATGACTGTGTGTGTGGCTGTTGGCATGTTTGTTGGTGTATGTGTGGGTATGTATGTTGGTGGTGCCTGCGTGCGTGTCGGGTGTGAATCTGTAATGTTATGTTGGGAGTAGGGGTGGGGGGGGTCCTGCCACCTTTGGAAGGTGGCAGGGGTGTGTCGGCAAAGGACTCGGGTGGGGGTGGGGGGTGGATGAGACCCCTATCAATGCTAGGGAAGGAATTCCCTGGCACTGATAGTGCTCACCGCCATGGATTTCATGGCGGTTCCTAACCTCATGAAATCCATGGCGGTCAGCAGGGTCACGATACCGGCGGCGGCATTGTGATGGCCGCCGGGCTGGAGACCCAAGTTTCCAGCCCAACGGTCGTCTCCACCCTGGCGGTCTGATCGGAGAAGTGGTGGATGATCATGGCGGTAACTGCCATGGTCATAATTCCAAACTGTTTACCGGCAGCCTGTTGGCGGTAAGACCGGCACTTCTCCGCCAACCGCCAGGGTTGTAATGAGGGCCTAATTGTATATTTCCTTTCTTTTGATTTCAAACTGGTATTATTTTCAAAATGTTGTGATGGGTGAATTAATGTTCATAAACATTACGTTTGGTAATGAATCACAAGATCCTTAAATGTCAATGAGATGTTGTAGAGAAGGATGTGCTTAGTGTTGTCATTTGAGATTAGCACATTTCTTTCACTGTAAATCCTGACTTTTTGAGTAGATGTGTAGTCAGTTTCCATTATATGAGGAATGTCAGGTACAAGAAGAAAGCAGTGGAATCCATCGCTATGCCAGTCCTACCTCCTCCTGTCCAATTTGGACTGAAACTACAGTGCATGGATAGACAAAGGACGAGAGAGGAAGAACAAGAAAGAACATAGAGGACATTCATCTCTCCATCCCCGTGAATCCCTTTAAGAGGTTGGGGAGCAGTATCACAGGCCAAGGGATTCCCTGTCGCACAAGACATACTGTCACATATTGAGTACTAGTAAATAAACAATAGAAAATCATGTATAGGGAAAAGGTAACAAAGCTTACTGGCTTTTGTATAGTGTCGGCTGGGACTAGCACACCAACTAACCGTAGATACCAACCTAGAAGCCAAAATATAGTCCAGTAAATCCTGCAGAGTAGAGAAAGCGCAAGAAATTACAAGCAGCATGTAACTATAGAAATAGAGGAAACACTGATTTAAATCAACTGGAAAAGGGAGAACAAAGCAAAGGTGAGGAACCAAAACGGGTTAAACTGGAAACAGCGATGAGAGCTAAAGTTGCCACTCCCTGAACAGGGCATTCCCACCATCCAGACTTGAGAGTACAAAGACTCGAGCAGCAATTCTGAAGTTGCATTTTAGAAAAAAACTGTTTGAGTGTGTGTCCCAATGTTCCCGACAACAAGCTTAAAATATGTATTTTGCCAAATCTTTGGAGTGTTGAGTCTTGGGAGATTCATGTAACTATTAGAACCAGCAGTATGCAACTTGGGGACTAACCAGGGAGTTGTTGGTGTTTGGGGAAATTGGGTTAGAATATGTTTCAAGAGAATTAGAGTGGTGTCTTTCCTAGAGCAATTGTGGACTTGGCACCATCATAATGTAATTGTTTTACATGTGGAAGTCAATTATCTTCAATCTATCCATCTTTGGTTTTTGTGAGAAGGATCACCTCGCTACTTGCCTTCCATCTTTTCCAACACTTGTTTTATCTTCATCCATATCACATAACATCAGAAACTGTTGTTTACTTCTATGTTCAGCTCCAAGATTAAGCACATTCATCAGAATATACAACAGGGTCCATTTTGTAAATTACAATTGCAGTTGCCTGGGTAAATATGCTACTGATCACGTATCTGTTGTTGATACACCAGTGCCCAAAAGTGGCAGGTTTTCCTCACCATTCAAGAAAACCTTAAGTTGATTTAATTTAACTGCATTCCCTTCCTCACTTTATTTTTCTGCAAACCTGGGGGAAACAGATATGCAAGTAATGCTAACATATTGGAATGTTCAGATACGTCTTCTCATGGTAGTCATTTCAAAATTATTATGCCTTTGGCTTTTACAATATTTCATAAAACCAGCACAAGCTCAGAAAACCATGCCTGCTTCTTTCTGTTTTACACCACCCCTTCACCTCTGTGAATGGGGAAATGGGAAAATATTTTTTAAGAGCAGGCAGTGGTCCACAGAGAAACCACAGAGAAATATATCATCCCAGTGCTAAAGTAAAGGGAAAAATAAGAAACTTTATTAATGCTAGAAAACATTAAAAATATTGAAAGGTAAAAAAAAAATGTAACTTAAATCAAAATAATTATTACCCTAGAACTAATGAAATAAAATGTTTCAGCTATTTAGGTTATCAAATTAAATGTTCAATAAATAAGTTAATACTTAACATATATTACATTTTATATATTTTTAAAGGTCACTTAAAAAATTTCACCATCATTAGCGTGTTCATATTTAGTATTTAATTAATATTTATATAATGTAACTTATGATTTTAATTTAATTTAAACAATTTTACATTTTTGTTGATTTAAAAAAATACATTATTTTTTCAAACAACTAAATATTTACATTTCAATATAGTATAACTCTTTAACACTAAAACAATTAACCTATAAATATTCAAAGGGAACCCTTAGAAAATTAGGCATGTGAATTCACTTGGGTTGACAATTTACAGAACAAATTATAGATGTGTTGCATAGAGAGGTGTGCTTTTCCCGTCCCTTGAAGAGCAGTCCAAATAGAAAATAACTAATTTATCACAGATAGATCCAATATAGCTGATGAGGAGAGTGAAAAAGTCCATCAGCATGTCCACAGTGCAGTCCTGTTCAATAAACTGGAACAGTGCAAGTCAGACTCTATCCTTTACAAGCCATTATTGCGCAATGCGCATTTATATTTAACATTATATTTACTGTGTGCCTTAATAATATTAATGTGTGTGAACACTTAAATGCACTAATGAAATGTAACCACTGAAAGACTGAAGCTTTTAGACATGTGCACTAATGTTAATTTAAAAGATTTACACGTATAAATTATTCACATTAACATTTACATTTCAGTTTCAAGTTGTATTTGTAGTATTTCAGTTTCAAGTTGTATTTGTAGCAGCTAACATGCATTTCTTTATTGACATTTTGTATTTATTTTGGTAAAGATATTTGTGTGCATGTATTTGAAAAGCACAATAAATATTTCAGTAAAATCAGCCTGACTAAAGGCCTTAATTCTGAAATGTATTTTGATTGGTTAGCGTGTTTTTCCTTTTGCAGGTGTGCTTTAAGGTGTCATTAGCTTTGGAACAGGAGTACATTTATTATTTTTACTGATGGTAAGGCCTGAGAAGAGCATTCTTGGCAAGAGGCATGAAGACCTAATGAGCAGCTGAAGTATTCTATTCATTGTATGTCAGGACTGAGGGATGCTAAAGACTGTAGTAACTGTCCAAGTTCTGTGGGATGAATAATTCAGATAATGTTCAGATAATTTAGGGGAGGAGACATGATTGGTTCCTGGTGAGGTGAGAAGAGATAGATTGTTGCTGAACGTTCTGTTTGTTTTAACTAATGCTCACGGTGTTAGAAGTTAAGGCAGATTCCCTTGGTTTATGAGAGGTCAGATCTCTCTGGTCCCTTTATTCTTGCAAGAGTGCAGTTGTATGCTAAACACTTATTTATTTCTGGGAAGACTTCTACTTAAGCCTTCACTACCCTGACATCTTCTCTTATTTCCAAATTTCCTAAGGCTTCATTTAAACCATCCTCATTCCTTATTTAGAAGTCAAGTCCAAATTCTTTGAAAGATAAACCCTTAAAACTCACACAAATACATTATCACTCAAAAATGCATATGCACATTTAACTAATTTAAAAATTACCCACTTAACCATATCCGCCATAATCCAACCAATAGTCTTTCTAATATATTTATCTAAAAACAAGAATCTTTCCAAAGTCATCCAATTAGTACCAGATAATTACAACGTTAGTTGAAAACAAGATCAATAAAAATATATTCATGCCACATAATTGTAAATATACTAAAATCTAATGTTAAAGTGCTTGTGCATTTAAAGTGCCAGGTAATGTTCTGGTAAAGACCTTAGGACTATGCATCATATAATTATGTCTACTAAGAGTTAATCCTTACATTAATTATCTAAACAAACTAAAACGATAAATTAGGAACATGGCAAATTATAATTGCTTATAAAAAAGCTGAACAATGAACATTAACATTAACATACTGTACAGTACAGAGTTATACTCAGTTAAATGTCCCCCATTGATTTGTTTACTGTGAATATCCTATTTTTAAAAAAAAACTGCTCACTCCGAGGCATATGTCTGTGTTATCCAACAGCTGTGAAAAGAGTAAAGCCCCTCTACAATTCCGAATAGCTGATTTTCTGAATAAGGGCTTAAGACAGGTCTGAAAATATCTGCTAAAAAAAGGCACAGAAAAACATAAAATGGAACAAGGATTGTTTAGCCCTTCCATTACAAGGACAAGGAGACAACAAACTACCCACAAGTTATTCCTATCATTAAAACAGGCAAGACGCCAGTCAGTCCCTGATCTAATCCTAAAGAGTAGTGATCTCTCCCAACTTGTTAACTCTAAGGTAAGATACAGGGGTTTAACGCCGACTGCCAAACTAGAATAAAAATAACAAATATTTGGTTTGCAGATGGCATCCTGAATCCTGCGTAGGGCAGTATACTCATCAAATCGCTGCTACACCACCATTTTATCAGGTTTAGTAATTGAGCCACGGTTGCCAAACAGGTCAGAAAGACCAGTACTGGTCAGGGAAATAGCTATATTAATCAATCAATCAGTTTTTTTAGAGTGCAGCTACTCACCCATGAGGGTCTCAAGGCGCTGGGGGGGGGGGGAGGGTGAAGCCTCATCCAAAAAGCCATGTCTTGAGGTTCTTCCTGAAGATGGTGAGCGATGTGCTTTGTCTGAGGTATAGGGGAAGGTTGTTCCTGCTCTTTGCTGCAATGTAGGTGAAGGATCATCCTCCCGTAGTGGTTTTCCGAAAGTGTGAGGGATAGTGGCCAGAGCCAGCTGAGCAGAGCAAAGGGATCTGACGGGGGTATGGAAGGAGAAGAGGTGATTCAGGTAGGCCGGTCCGACATTATGTATGGCTTTGTGCGTGCGGTTGAGTAGCTTGAAGGTGAGTTGATTTTCTATCAGGAGCCAGTCAAGGGTCCTTAGGTGCTGGGGGATATGTTCTTGGCGTGGGAGGTTAAGGACAAGTCTGGAGGAGGTGTTCTGGATGAGTTGTAGCTTTTTGATGTTTCTCTTCGTGGTGCCGGGGTAGAGAGCGTTGCCGTAGTCCAGCTTGCTTGTGACTAAGGTGTGGGTGACTGTCCTGTGGCAGTCTGTTGGGATCCACTTGAAAATCTTCCGGAGTTTTAGGAGGGTGTGCCAGCAGGAGAAGGTGACTGAGTTTACCAGTCGGGTCATAGTTAAGGAGGAGTCGAGAATGATGCCTAGGTAGCGGGCATGCTTAGTCGTTGAAGCTGGGGTGCTGAGAGATGTGGGCCACCAGGAGTTGTCCTATGCTGAGGTGGCATTTCTGAAAATGATGAGCTGTGTCTTGTCAGAGTTGAGCTTGAGGCAGCTTTCTCTCATCGAGGTGGCGACGGCTCTCATTCCAGAGTAGGCTGTATTGGGTCTTCGGTGAGGGAAATTATAAGTTGTGAGTCATCAGTGTATGAAACGATGTCCATTCCGTGGCTTCTGAGCTGTGGGAGACTATGAGTGCTGGAGTGTGGCCGCAGTCTAGAAGTGATCAATTGTCGTCGGTAGCTGCAGGAAGAGCTGTCTCCATTCTGTGGTTGCTGCGGAACCCGAACTAGGAGCTGTTTAGAGAATTATTGACTTCAATGAAATTTCACAGTTGTGTGTTAATGGTTTTCTTCAGTACTTTGGCCGGGTAGGGTAGCAGCGAGATGGGCTGGAAGTTCTTCAGCTCTGATGGGTCAGCCAAGGGTTTCTTCAGGAGAGGGCGCACTTCAGCTTGTTTCCAGTCCTCGGGAAGATGCCAGTGTTGATGGAGTGGTTCATCGTGTTCAGGAGCTCGGAGGTGATGGTGTGCTGGCTCGGACAAAGATGTGGTGGGGGAAATGGTCCATGGGGGCTCCCGAGTGGGTGCTGCTTATGATGCTTTCTGTTTTTCCGTGGTGAGCGTGGACCAGCTGTGGATGGTCTGGGTGGGTTCTGGGGGATGGGTCGATCGTAGGCTCTGGTGCTTAGTTGGTTTTCCGGGAGGAAGCTGTCGTAGATTTCTTGGATCTTGTGGTGGAAGAAGGTGGCGAGTTTGTCGCAGAGGTCTTGTGACAGGCGAGATGCTGGTGGCTTTGGAGGGGGGATTTGTGAACTTGTTTCTGACTGAGAAAAGTTCCTTTGTGTTGTGTGTGAAGGAGTTGATGCGTTCCCAGATTGCCTTCTTTCTTGCGTTCTAAAAATGTCGATGGTGGATGGCGGTTGCGGCTCTGAAGGAGGCGAGGTCTTCGCTGGTTTGGCTATTCCCCCATTTTTTCTCTGGTTGCCTGCGGGTGCGTTTTGATTCTTGGAGTGACCCAGCTGGCTTTCTTTGGTATGCGCTTGGCCGAGGTCAGATGGAGGGAGGGTAGAGTGTCAGCGCATTCAGTGATCCATGCGTTGAGATTGCGCGCTGTGGTGTTGGTGTCATCGTAGGGAGGAGGGAGGGATTTGGCGAGAGTTGTGGTGAGTTGCTCATTGTTTATTTCATTCGATTTCCTGCAGGGGGGTGCTGGGGGTGTGGATGCGGCTACTGGGTGCAGTGATGGTGAAGTGTAGGAAGCGGTGGTCAGTCCAGTCTGGGGTGGAGATGGTCTCAATAGTAATCCGTTTGCTTGAGGTGAAGATGGGGTCCAGTGAATATCCTGCGATGTGCATGGGCTCGGTGATCAGCTGTCTGAGGCCGAGGGTGGTGAGGTTGTCAAGTAGAGCGGTGATGTTTGGATCGTTGCGGTGCTCGAGGTGGAAATTCAGGTTGCTGAAAAGGAGGTAGTCGTTGGATGCCAGGGCGTGGGGAGTGGCGATGTCTACGATGTTGTCGTCCGGGTGGTCTGTAGACCAGGGTGCCGCGGATGGAGGAGTTGTGATTGTTGTGGACCATGAAGTGAAGGTGTTCCACGGTGGTGCACTGTTCTTCTGAGTTGGTCTTGATACGTAGTGAAGATTTGTGTAAGTATAGCTATATACTTCATCCACGGGATAGTAAGCCCTGTGTCTAGTTTCAGACAATCCCTAATGATTTCCCCATTAAGACTCATCTTAAGAGAGGTGCTCGCTTTATCGTACCTGTAATATATTTTTATATGATTAATCACTGGTAAATTAGGGGTTGGAATAACAACTAAATGCTCGTGCAACACCTCACTAAGGGCTACTTGTGGCACATTAACAACAGGTGGTTTAAATATAAGGGCTAAAGTAGTCGAAGACCTATTAACTTGAGAGCGTGGTTCAACTCGCAGTCGACCTCTTCCTGTTAACTCTTCTTGGCTGATAGTTTCAGGAAGAGAGGCATTCTCCGGGAAAGGATGTCCCACAGGGGTCGTTTCAGAATTCCTTATATCATTCATAGGTGTTAGAAATGGGGTTTTTGGTTGGCAGTCAGGTTACCCCCTGTCCAAGCAAAAGCCCTCACTCTAGTCAGGATAAGTCACACACAATCCAAGATTATCCTGTGCCCACCCTCTGGTAGCTTGGCACGAGCAGTCAGGCTTAACTTAGAAGGCAATGTGTAAAGTATTTGTGGTCTGTCTGAACCCGGAAGTGAGTCCCAAACAGGTAGGGTCTTAGCTTCTTCAGTGCCCAGACCACAGCAAAAGCTTCTCTCTCAATAGCACTCCACCTCTGTTCCCTTGGTAATAGCCTTCTGCTAATAAAGACTACCGGTTGGTCTAGGCCCTCCTCATTTAGCTGTGCTAGAACTGCCCCTATGCCATGCTCTGAAGCGTCTGTCTGCACGATAAATTCCTGGGAGTAGTCAGGGGCCTTGAGCACGGGGGCCGTGCACATGGCTTCCTTCAGGGCGTCAAAGGCTTTCTGACAAGCCTCTGTCCAATTCACCAATCTAGGTTGTTTCTTGGAAGTGAGTTCTGTCAAGGGTGACACAATGGTACCATAGCCCTTGACAAATCTACGGTAGTATCCTGTGAGGCCTAAAAAGGCTCTCACCTCCGTCTGCATTCTAGGTGGTTTCCAGGCCTTGATAGTTTCAATCTTGGCCTGGAGTGGCTGCACCTTGCCACCACCCACTAGGCGTCCCAAGTACACCACTGAACCCTGCCCAATCTGGCACTTACTAGCCTTGATGGTCAGGCCTGCCTGTTGCAGGGCCTGAAGCATCTCCTTGAGGTGAAGGAGGTGTTCCTCCCTGCTGGAACTGTAGACAGCTATGTCATGCAGGTAGGCTGCACAGAAGGTATCCTTGCCAGCTAGGACCCCGTTAACCAACCGTTGGAAGGTGGCGGGGGCATTTTTCAATCCAAACGGCATCACCCGGAACTGGTAATGGCCATCAGGGGTTGAAAATGCGGATCTTTCTTTAGCCCCCTCAGTCAGGGCGATCTGCCAGTACCCTGAAGTAAGATCAAACGTACTCAGGAACTTGGCAGCGCCTAGCCTGTCAACGATCTCATCAGCTCGGGGGATGGGGTGAGCATCAGTCTGTGTGACTGAGTTGAGACCCCGGTAGTCCACACAGAACCGGAGTTCTGGCTTCGCACCTGGGGCAGTAGCCTTAGGGACCAACACCACTGGGCTGGCCCAGGGACTACTGGATTTCTCGATAACCCCTAAAGTCAACATCTTGGAGACCTCCTCCTTGATGCTGGCCTTCACCTTATCCGACAGCCTGTACATTTTGTTCTTCACAGGGAGACTGTCACCGGTGTCAATATCATGAACACAGAGGTGGGTCAGTCCAGGAGTAAGGGAGAACAGGGGGGAGAACTGCTCCAACAGCTCATAGCAGTCTCCTTTCTGGTTTAGAGTCAGGGAGTCAGAAAGAATGACCCCGCTTACTGACCCATCACCTTCTTGGGCAGAGAGGAGGTCGGGGAGAGGTTCACTCTCCTCTTCCATTCCTTCATCTGTGACCAGAAGCATGTTAATCTCCGACCTCTCAAAATGAGCCTTTAGTCGGTTCACATGGAGCACCCTTAGGGGATTCCTAGGGGTTTGGAGGTCCACTAGGTAAGTGGCCTCCCCTTTCCGCTCCTTTATTTCAAATGGGCCAGACCAGCGGTCCTGGAGAGCTCTGGGCTCTACTGGCTCCATTACCCACACTTTGTCTCCAGGTTGAAACTCTACCAGGGTGGCCTTCTGGCCATACCAGTGTTTCATTACCACTTGACTGGCCTCAAGGTTACTTTGGGCCTCTTTCCAGAAGCGGGTCATCTGGTTGCGGAGGGCCAACATGTAGCTGACCACGTCCTGAGGGGGTGCCTTTGGAGCTTTCTCCAATCCCTCCTTGACAATGCTTAAGGGTCCCCTGACAGGGTACTCATAGAGAAGCTCAAAGGGACTGAACCCTACCCCCCTCTGGGGGACCTCTCTGTAAGCAAAGAGAAGGCATGGTAAGAGGACGTCCCACTTACGCCTCATGGCCTCAGGGAGGCCACCAATCATGCCTTTCAGGGTCTTGTTGAATCTCTCCACAAGACCATTAGACTGGGGCTGATAGGGTGTGGTGAACTTGTAGGTTACACCACACGCATCCCACAGAGACTTCATGTATGCAGACATGAAGTTAGTGCCTCTGTCAGACACTATCTCCTTGGGGAATCCCACACGGGTAAATATCCCCATCAGAGTTCTGGTCACCACCGGTGCAGTTACGGTCCTCAGAGGGATTGCCTCTGGGTAACGGGTGTCATGGTCCACCAAAACCAGGATGAACCTGTTGCCTAAGGCAGTTTTGGGATCCAAGGGACCAACAATGTCGATGCCCACCCTTTCAAAGGGGGTGCCAACAACAGGAAGGGGAATCAGGGGGGTTTTAACCCTTTTTCCTGCTTTATCACTGGCCTGGCAGGTAGGACAAGATCTGCAGAGCTTATCTGAGTATGTCCTCATTTTGGGCCAATAAAAGTGGGTGACAAGCCTGTTAAATGTCTTGCCTTGCCCCAAATGTCCTGCCTGGGGAATGTCGTGAGCCAGACCCAGTAGGAAGGTTAGGTAAAATTGGGGGACCACCAGCGTACGTGCTGCCCCAAAGGCCGGAACCTTAAGCTCACTGTAGAGGAGATCATTCTCCCAATATAGGTGGTGATCGCCAGAGGCGTCACCTGCCGCCTGGTTTGAGGCTTGTTTCCTCAGACCTTCCAGAGTGGGACATTCTTTCTGCGCCTTGCAGAACTCCTCCCTGGTGGGTCCACCCTCAACTTGCCAGCCAGCAAGCTCAGGTAAGTCACCTAGGGTGGCAATGTCTTCCCCAGTTGGCTTGGGAGCCTCCTCCTCAGGAGCCCCGTCAGCCACTGCGGGAACTTCTGGGGCCGATTTCCCGCGCCCCTTGTCGCTCCTCTTGGCAGCTCTCTGGGTCATCGTTCCAGGCTCCAGACGCCCTTGACTTCCCTCTCGGTCAGCCATGGACCGTGTGGTCATGCAGACCCACTCAGGTAACTCTAACATTTCCAGGTGAGACTTGAGCTCCACTTCTTTCCAAGCAGTATGCTCAAGATCGTTGCCTAACAGACAATCTACAGGCATGGCAGGACTCACAGCTACTTTCAGAGTACCAGAGACCCCCCCCACTCAAAGGGAACCAGAGCCACTGGTATGTGACTCTCGCGATTGTCAGCGACTATGACCTGGTGGAATATATTAGGGACTATCTGCTCTGTTGACACCAGCTGACTCTTGATAGTAGTCATACTGGCTCCTGTGTCACGCAGAGCCTCCACCTTCTGCCCATCAATGGTGACCCACTGACGGTACTTGGAAGTATTTTTGGGCATGTGGGCCTTGGGCACCATTTCTCCTTCTCCCAGGGACACTAGGGAAATCTCTACCTGTTCCCCAAAGCTATCTGGGTCCATCTCCCCCCGAGCGCTACACTAGTCAACCCAGGTGCCTGTCCGGTAGTGGACGGTGCCCTCTTGGGGCACTGGGGATCGCCTTTATAGTGACCATACTGGTAACACTCCATGCACTTGGGGTTAGATTTCCCTGACTTGTCATATGTCCCTGACTTTTTCCCAAATCTGGAAAAGGAAGGGTTGCCACCCCCTCCCTGGGAATTCTTTTGGGGGCCTTTGGAGAGTTCCTTATCTGCAAGTTTATCTCCCCCCTCTTTCTTCTATTGGGAACCCTGACCACCTTTGTGGGAGTCCCCCCCAGGTACCTTCTTGGACACTCTGGTGCTAACCCAGAGGTCCGCCTCCTCAGCAAGCTTCCTGGGATCAGTCAGCTTACTATCCACTAAGTGCTGGCGCAACTCTGTATAAGTAGTATTAAGCATATGCTCTCTCAGAATCAAGTCATATAAACCTTTATAATCAGCTACTTTGTTGCCCCGCACCCATCCATTCAGTGCCTTACTGGTGAAGTCAAAGAAATCTACCCATGTTTGTGTGGTTTGTTTGGTGCTGTCCCTGAACCTCTGACGGTATCCCTCAGGGGTCAGCCCAAACTTGGCAAGTAAAGTGGCTTTCTGAAGTGGGTATGTGTTTTGATCAGGTTGATCCAATGTGAGGAGTGTATCCCTCCCCAATGGCGGTACATAACCCCACATAGCTACCCCCCATTGCCCTTCAGGAACCTCATGAGCCCTTAGTGCAACTTCATAAGCAGCTAACCATTTATCTATGTCATCTCCCACCACAAAACTGGGCACCACATTTTTGGGTATATGAACCTTCTTTTCTCCAGCAGGTCCTGTCAGTATGCTGCCACCATTATTGCTGGATTCAGACTGTCTCGCCTTGATCTCCAGCTCCTTGAGACTCAGTTCATGAGCCAACAATAGTTTCTTTTCAGCCAAAGCTCTCTCAGCCTCCACCTGTTTGGTTGCTCTCTCAGCTTCAGCTTGTTTGGTTTCTCTTTCAGCTTCAATTTGTTTGGCTGCTCTTTCAGCCTCAGCTTGCTTGGCTTCTCTTTCTGCCCTTCTCTCCTCCTGTTGAGCCTCAATTTTCAGTTTTGCCATTTGCAATTGGAACTCCCTTTCTTCTCTCCTTTCCTCTGCGGTCAGGCTTTGCACAGAGACACTGCTCCCTGGTCTGGAAGGGGGCACAATTGCAGTGGTAACACCATCCACCGATAGTGAAAATTCCTCTGAGGGGCCATTTTCTGGCTCCTCTTCCTCATCATCCTCTAAATGGGCTTCTGCCCAGGCCCTCATCGCCACTTGAAAGTCTTCCTTTCTGGAGGCCACTTGGGTGGGTACCCTCATTGCCCTGCAGAATCCTCTTAGTTGTTTGACCGTATATGTATCCAACTGGACTAGGTCAAAGTCCCCTGTCTGAGACCCAGTCAGAGACATGTTGAGTGAGGATTTCGTTTTTGAAAATTGTCAGGAAAAAAACGGATTTGCAAAAAGAGATAAAAACCAAGTTGACCTTCAACTGTGGGTAGGTAGTGAAATACTTAGCTACTGTATGTCACTGGACAAATACAAGTCCTATCCTCACCGCTGATCACCAATGTTAGAAATGGGGTTTTTGGTTGGCAGTCAGGTTACCCCCTGTCCAAGCAAAAGCCCTCACTCTAGTCAGGGTAAGTCACACACAATCCAAGATTATCCTGTGCCCACCCTCTGGTAGCTTGGCATGAGCAGTCAGGCTTAACTTGGAAGGCAATGTGTAAAGTATTTGTGCAATAAATCATACAATACCACCATATAGCACCACAAAAATACACCACACAGTGTTTAGAAAAATATAGAATATTTATCAGGATAATTGTAGGTCAAAAGAATAAAGTTGCAATGGGAAATTGTAGAGATATCACTGAAAAGTGAAATAAAGTGTCTTAAGTCTTTAGAATATAAACAAAGTATCTTTCAAGCACAAGTACCTGGTATGGAGTGGAAAAATCTCCTCAGAGGGCCACAAAGGAAGAGGTGCGTGGAAAAAGGGTGTGTGCGTCGATTTCTCCCCAGCACACACGGACTTGCGTCGTTATTTTCTATGCGGGGAAGTCGTGCGTCGTTTTCCGGCGCGCGGACAGTCTCTTTCTGTGGGTCGCGGGGATTACCAGATGTCCCGGGTCTGTGCGTGGATTTTCCTGCTTGTTTTCCGGCTGCGCGTCGAAATTACAATCTCACGGCAGGCGTTGCATCGATTTCTCCTCTAGAGGTCGGGCGGCGTTGTCCTTGCGAAGCCGTGCGTCGGGTTTCCGATCGTCCCAAGAGCATCGCGTCGATCAGCGTCGGTGTGCGGCGTTTTTTGCGCCCCGGAACAAGCTGTGCGTCGAAATTTTCAGCGCACGGAGCGTCCAAGTGAAAAAGAGAAGTCTTTTTGGTCCTGAGACTTCAGGGAACAGGAGGCAAGCTCTATCCAAGCCCTTGGAGAGCACTTTCACAGCCAGACAAGAGTTCAGCAAGGCAGCAGTCCTTTGTAGAAAGCAGACAGGTGAGTCCTTTGAGCAGCCAGGCAGTTCTTCTTGGCAGGATGTAGTTTCTGGTTCAGGTTTCTTCTCCAGCAAGTGTCTGATGAGGTAGGGCAGAGGCCCTGTTTTATACCCAAATGTGCCTTTGAAGTGGGGGAGACTTCAAAGAGTGGCTAAGAAGTGCACCAGGTCCCCTTTCAGTTCAATCCTGTCTGCCAGGGTCCCAGTAGGGGGTGTGACAGTCCTTTGTGTGAGAGCAGGCCCTCCACCCTCCCAGCCCAGGAAGACCCATTCAAAATGCAGATGTATGCAAGTGAGGCTGAGTATCCTGTGTTTGGGGTGTGTCTGAGTGCATGCACAAGGGAGCTGTCAACTAAACCCAGCCAGATGTGGATTGTAAGGCACAGAAAGATTTAAGTGCAGAGAAATGCTCATTTTCTAAAAGTGGCATTTCTAAAATAGTAATATTAAATCCAACTTCACCAGTCAGCAGGATTTTATATTACCATTCTGGCCATACTAAATATGACCTTCCTACTCCTTTCAGATCAGCAGCTACCACTTCAATACTGTATGAGGGCAGCCCCAATGTTAACCTATGAAGGGAGCAGGCCTCACAGTAGTGCAAAAACGAATTTAGGAGTTTTACACTACCAGGACAGGTAGTCTACACAGGTACATGTCCTGCCTTTCACCCACACAGCACCCTGCTCTAGGGGTTACCTAGGGCACACATTAGAGGTGACTTATATGTGGAGAAAGGGGAGGTTTAGGCTTGGCAAGTACTTTTACATGCCAAGTCGAGGTGACAGTGAAACTGCACACACAGGCCTTGCAATGGCAGGCCTGAGACAAGGAAAAGGGGCTACTTAAGTGGGTGGCACAACCAGTGCTGCAGGCCCACTAGTAGCATTTAATCTACCAGCCCTATGCACAGGGAGTGCACCTTACTAGGGACTTATAAGTAAATTAATAGTCCAATCAGGTATGATTCCAGGTTACCATGTTTTAAGGGAGAGAGCATATGCACTTTAGCACTGGTTAGCAGTGGTAAAGTGCACAGAGTCTGAAAGCCAGCAAAAACAGTGTCCAAAAAGTGGAGGAAGGCAGGCAAAAAGTTAGGGGTGACTACCCTAAGGCTGTCAGGTCTAACAATAGGTCTCCTGGGTAGCAACATCTGCTGTTCCTGGCATATTGCTTGATTTTTTTCTACTGGTGTTTCTAATTTTTCCCATATTCCTCTCAGGGGGATTAAACACTCTCTCAGGTAAGCTGTAAACTTTTGAGAAACTATATCCCAATCCAGGTTCTGTGCAATGCCCTGATAGTCCATTTCACCCTGTTCCCCTACATTTTTCCCTCTCAAAGAAGACGGCGGGGCATCCGTTGACCTGGCTTTCCTCTTGCGCGTGGGGGTTGTCGAAACTTTAGTTACAACACAGGTGTGATACTCCTCACAGGGCTTAGGTACAATCCTACTAACTATGGGGTCTCCTAAGTTAAGATTAGGAGTGGGACAATTTGCATCGATAATAATATACTAACTTCCTCCTTAGCTTCTGCACCAAGTATCCCTGTAAAAGAAGTGGGAGGAGGACCGGAACAAGCCAGAGACAAGCGCCTCTCCACCAGATCAATCTCTTTAGAGACAACACCAACTGCTTGAGCCAGAAATAAATAAATTGTTGTAGAATTACTTCCTAATGGAATCTTACTGCAGGATGTCTTTTTCCTGCCCATGATTACTACTGGCCAGGTAGGCCCCTCTAAAAAAGACTGTAGGCTGGACATGGCCCAAAAATAAACCTGTACCACTTAGTACGCCGCTTACTGTACAGTATAAATCAACATGCAGCGATTACAAGTGGTAGCAAAAAAAGGCACAGAACCAAGAGAGTGGGTCCAGCCCTGCCTCTACCGGCCGCTGACAGGCCCTGATGGGCCTGCCCTTGGCCCAGCTTTGCCCTAAGGCGTTCCGAGCTGTGGGATGGCAGGTGCGCTTTTAGCACGTTGTCAGGGAGGCCCCTCCCCCAAAAGGGACCAGCTCTGCAACTACGCCTCCGGGGGTTCATCAGTAGCGCTTAAGATTGAAGACCAGGATTAAACCGCTCCATCAGTTTTATGGTGGCCAATGTTAGTTAGGGACCGGACTTGGATATATACATCTGAAATTTAAAACATTAATTGGATTTGGAAGAGCCTTTATGGTTCAGCAGATTAACTCCTGAGATTAAATTGTCCCTTGTTTCGTCTACATTCCCGAATTCCAATAACTCCCTGTGGTATAATGGCATGACCAAGAGCTCTGCTGGTGTTATTGCTCAGTACTCCTAATTAGAACTCAGAGTAGATGATTTTACAATTATTTCATGTTTAGAAGAGAGAGCAAGAGTTTCTTTATGGAACACCTATATCTAATTCTCAGTTTCTCTATTGCAGTGGCTGTTTTGAACTTGTATCTTAATCCATTGAGACAGAATCAATTGCGATATTTCAGCTTCGCAGTTTAAATCCTGTAACTTTTTAATATTTTCATGACATGCTTATCTATTGGATGGATTAGTGACTGGAAATATAAATTACTTAACTTTAGATACTGATTCCTGGTCCTTATTGTGTGGCCAAACTTGCTTCATGAAATTTGAATTGTTTATTATTGTTAACTTCCCCTCAAGTCTCACTCAACTTTAAAAAATCATCAGATTAGAGACAGTAAATCACACTCCTGTGTGCTCTCAGGACAAAGGCCAAATCCACACATTGAAGTGAATGTGACTATTTTGAGCTTTTCACGTCTCCTTCTTAATCATCACCCTTATAAGCGGCTTATATTAGGCCTAAAGAGTAAAAAGTATACGCTACCTAAAGGTTACACAAACCAAACCTCCCCTGTGAACAAATGTACTTAAATGTTGAACCTAGGAATACCCTGGCCTGGTTTTACAAATTAAGCCTCTAACACTAGGATGGCATGTATCTTGTTGTGGCTGAATCTTGCCTGCACCTACTTGGTGCTATTGGCAGATCACAATACCTTTGAAAAATGGCACTCACCTTTCTTCATGGCTTGATTGACTTTCCAGAACCAGTTAAACAAGTTTTTTAAGTGCAAGGTATTTTTTCAATAGCCTACTGGAGAACTGAGAGTGTTCACTCCAACTCCATGTTCAATATCCTACGGAAGATGGAAGTGGTAATTACCAGTGCACAAGTTGGGAGTATCACTATTTTGACAGGGTAGACACCACCCACCCTGCCCAGACGTTGGCCTCCAATGAAACATGCAAAACTTGTCCCAGTGTAATTTTCAGCCACTGGGAAACGTTCAACAGTGCCTGCATGTTGTCTACTTTCCATACCCAGCTGCATTGTGTAGGCAGGGATGGAGATTTTTTATTTTGACCTCTAGCTGGGCCAAAAATAAAGATCAAAGTTCAGAGGCCATCTGGCCTTCTTTTGCACCAATATAATCCAAGTGCATCCTCACATTTAGATGCAACTGCAACCAGGGGAAATAAAAGCACATAGATTGTTATCACTTAAGAGAGGCATACTTTGGGCTTTGTTCAGTCCTTGTATATAAGAGATGTGCATGCACTATAAGATTGTCAGATATGTTGCTCTGTCCCAGAATTTACACAAATAACAATGTAAATACCACTACGGTATTTCTTTTATAGCACTACTCATCCCAATGCAACAGACAAATTATACATTTATAATAAATCATGTGTGCAAATCAGTGTACAAGATGTGTTACATAAGATTGTAAGGGTTACAAGGTGTAGGAATCAGATTTCGTTCATAGCTCATTATGCTATATTTGAAGGACTACAATTTCTGAACTGCAAGTAACAAAAGGAACTCTTACCTAGCTACATAAAATAAAAATCTTTCATCTGCATGTTATATGATGTGATTTGCAGGAGACACGTTAACCTTCTATACTACTTTGATTCAAGTCTGGTACAAGACAAAACACAGACCTCTTCAGAAAATGCATTAGCCTACAGAGTCATCTTATCATTATTATTATTCCCTGAGGTTTATTGTGCACACCAATACTGCCATGTTTCTTCTTTTTGCCCTGTTCATTGTGGCAGGGTGTTAAAAAATAAATGTATTAGTTGAGGTCCAGAGCTTGTGTCGGGTTGTGCCAAAAAATGTAGTATAACCTTGATACAAAATCTCAGCCTCAACCAATACATAATACTAAGTTTTATTTGTTAACTCTTGTAATGTGCTTAAATGTACACTTGATGGACCTTTTAAACATGTGTGTGGTCTTAATACTTGATGTCACTTCCTGGGATGCCACGTGCAATGTTGTGCGTCTTGACATCATGCGTTATGATGTCACGCACCATGATGTCACTTGCATACTGCCTAACTTGGTTAGTTCCCCCAATTCCCCCAATTCTTTTTTCAGGACTTGTGCCCTAGTAATTACCTACAATGTACTGTGCCTATATGACGTGGAGAATGCTGATGTCTCCTTTGTTTGCATCATTCAAGGTAACTGGCCAGTACCCAATAGTGGGGACAAAAACACAAAAGTAACTAGCAGCCCAGAGCCACTGAAATTATGCCATTGTGTTTTTTTGCATAATTATGTATTTGCCTGTTTTGCCATATAATCCATCACCTGCTGCATAATCTTCAAATGTTAACACAAAATAAATTAGTTTTTAGCTCTAACTGTTCAAAAATTTGAAAAAGTTTACTGTTTTTGGGTGTTAAACTGGTTCTAATGAGGTACAACCTATTCCCAAACGGTTTTGAAGTGTGAAAATGAGAACATAATGGAGTAATACTATCACAAAATGTGCTGCGTTCTCTTGTATAATTTTCACCTTTCTTGCCTCATGATTTAGTCAACTCTACCACATAATTTGGCCCTCCACCACCTCATAATTTTGGTGGCTCTGAGCATCCCCCATCTTCCGAGAAAGTCAACAGCACAAAGAAATTTTGTGGGTGGGTACCTGTCATGATGACAGCCTTGAGCCTCTTGAAATCCAAAAAAGCAGGTCTGAGGTTTGCTTGAGAAGCAATCTCAATAACGGCAGTGCTATGTGATGTCTTTCAGGTGCCAACAACCCCACCAGTGCAATCTGGTGATACCGGAATTTAGATTTTAAGCGGTCCCAGGTGGTTCCTGTATGGGAGCGTTAGTGTTGCCCCCTGCATTTGTTGTCCTCTCACCTCTATATTGAAAATGTTAAATTTAAATGTTTTCTTTCCGGCTGTGTTGATTCTATTTCAGCCGTGGGCTGAGTGCATTAGTTTTTTTCAAACTTGAGTGTATGTGGGGCTTAATTATTGATTCAGCAGGCTTAATCTGAACAATTGTGGTTGGTCAGGTGTTCCTTCTGTGACCAACCTGACATGGGCACTTGAGCCCTTTCCTATAAGCGCAACCTTAGTGAGCCGGAGGATCCCACCGCTGAAACTCCCTGATTTCCTAAGAAGCGTTAGGTTTGCCTGCTCCAGCCAATCCTGGCGCTGCTCTCATGCTGTTTGGTAATGTGAGCAGCAAGAGATCAGAGTCTGGATTGCCTCAAGAGACAAGAGTAGCAATGCCGACCTTAGGAGTGTAGGAACTGTGCGGTCGCACAGGGCCCGCAACTTTGAGGGGCATGAAACAAAGTCAGATAAATTTACCATCAACGTCACCGTGCCTGTCCTTCAGTGCTGGTGCTCTCGTCAGCAACCCCTCTCAGCTGAAGAAGAGCTGAGCACAGTCAGCTATGGAGGCAACAAAAGAACAATGGGGCGAGGAGGCGGAAGGGAGTGTGTGCACCTAATAAGCCCTGTAAACTGACACGTCCCACAGAAAGTGGGAGGCTTTTCATGGTTTACTGTAAACATTGGCTATGTCACTGCTATCTCTGAGTCTGCAGAACAGTAGCAGGTAATGTAGGGGCATAGTGCCTCTGTGGATTACCGTCAGAATGTACAGGGTATGTAACGTCATTGTTTCATTGTTGTAATCTGCTGCACTGGAGGAAGGGTGGCAGCCTCCCATACATTGGCCTGTGTGAGTTTCCAAATGCGCACAGCAGGAAAAAAGCAATTGTGTGCATGGTAGTTGTGTATGGCATCCTGCCATTGTGGCAGAGTGATTTATGAAAGCACTTCTCATTTCCTTTATATTCAGTAAGCACATTTCCCAATTATCTGCAACATGAGAAGTTCAAGCAACTTGTTTTAAAGCACATCAGGGATGACACAGCTCTTATTGTTTTAACTTGTATTCTGGGGTGTCGCTCATTTTAAAGCAGAGGCTTTAGGTCATCAGCTGTTTTCCGCCTTAGATTAGGAGCTCAAGCTGTTGAATGCGGTCTAGGATCTACCCGTCCCCTGTTGCGTAGCACCGTAGTTCAGATCCTGCCACCTTTCCAATGTGTGCAATACAGGTGCAGCACGAACGAACTCTGCTCTGTCTGTTCCCAAATACATGTAAGACAACTGCTTGTATGAAATTTATCCCAATTTAAGCATCATTCTTAGAATGTTTTTGACAGTTCCTGTCCCAGTAGCCTCTGCGGAACGATCCTTCTCAAAGTTGAAAATTATTAAGACATACTTGCGCTCTTCAGTTTGGACAAACTCCCAACTACAGTGAAATGATTTTCAGGGCAGAAAGCAAGGAAAGTTTCATTTATGTGAAGAAGTAGCATTATCTAATATTCTATTACAGGTGCACTTGTACAGTTAGATTTTACTTGTTGTACTTGTTAACAATCTACTAAATTAAAATGATTAGCAATGGAAAAAAACATGGATGTGTCATGAAAGGCCCATACTGTATACTCTGCACAGGGCCCGAGATGTCCTAAGGCTGACACTGACAGGAGGGGGTCCCCAGTACTGCGTACTTCTACCCTGTTCCGCTTTCTGGATTAAAATAAACATTGTTGTGTATCGTATTAATTATATTAATTCCATCTGTACTTCCAACAAACAGAGGCACTGGAAAAGCAATCAGTGGGCAGAAACCAAAACTCGGTGAAAGCACCAGTACTGAACTGGGCTCAATTTGTCAGGCGGGAACACACGTTTGCCCACGTTCGTCTCGGGCTGTTTCATGACTTGAAGTGAGAAATGCAAGACTTAATGTAAGACTCCCTTACATAGTGCTGAATTGTTGCTTTCCACTGTAACTTGAAAAGTGTGTGATGATTTTGGCATCATTAAGCACAACAATATACATGAAATTTCATAACATAACTGAGACAGAACAGGGCGCAACAAAATAGTGAAAACAGAATGTACGGTAACAGAACAACGGTACTGTGACATGATACTGCAAAAATGCAACACAATATTTTCCAGCTGCACAAAGCACACAGAAGGCATCGCCCTGCCAAAAAAATATACCCACCAAATATGCATAAAAATTGATTTTATACTGCGGCAGTAAAAGAAGTTTGCACCAAGCACTGATTTAACCCCAAGGACAAGAAATTAATCCACTGAGCATCCACAATATATGGACCACCTTCATCCATGTCACAGCTGTCCTCCCTATATGCCCTCTGCTCTCCAGACCCCTCCAGTCGCCCTACAGTGACCTTGTGGCCCTCCCTACTGGGCACCTTCCTTGGTACCCTGTACTCACAGGCATGAACCTACCACTTCCACTTATACTTCACTTATTGATTCCCATTCTGCTGGTCTCATCCGCAAACCATTTGCCCCTCTCTGTCTACTTGTGGATTCCCTCCCCACTAGGGACTTGTGCCTGTATACACAACTCATTAGTCAACCACTGCCTACTGGATGGTACTCCCATACTTCTAGCATCAGTCTCTATCCCCACTCCTTGGCATCCCTATATACATTCCGTTTCCACCATACCCCTATCTTTTCAGATGTGACCACTACATGAGTACTATCCCAAGTTTGCATCCTTTTATGTCCTCCCCCAACAAAACCAGCCTTATCCTTCTCTTTTCTTTACCCGACCAGCTGAAATCTCCAGAATTATATCGACTCGCCTCCCAAAGTTCAGTACTGCAAAACCACCCTCTGTCCACTTAGGGTCCAATCTTTGCCATGAATCATTTTCGTCACACTAGCAGCAGACATACTCAATATCTGGACCCTTCCAAAATCACTTGTTCTTTCTCGGCACACCTTGTGAGATCCGCCAGTGGGAGAGACAGCACCTTCTAGTTCTAATTCTGGCTATTTGCATTTATCCTCTTCAGACCGCTTACAAACAGGTACAACCCCCCTTCTGAGTCTAGCAGCAGCTCACGTGTTATGTTGAGACATTCAATTAGTTGTATAGTTCATGTAGCAAAAGGATGCCTTGGTTCTCAATGATGGTTGACTTGCTTATCTAGAATATAATTAATGACCTTGTTGAATTTGTGCAATAAAGGGAAAGGTCTCCAAAAGGATTGATTTATCATGATTGTTCTAATTTATTAACGTTTTAAAATAATGTATACACTGCATATGTGTCTTTGTTGGTATATGGACATACTTTGGCACCTAAATAATCTAGTCTTTCTATGTTTCGCTGCCAGGATCCCAAGATAGTGATTTCAGACGCTAAGTTCAAGACCTCTACTATGGATGACATGTTTGTGTCCCAAAGAGAGAGTTTGGTGATGTTAATTCTTGTGGGTTGGCAACGATGTTAATGAGCTAGAGTATTGTTTTCATTTCATCAATGTTATTTGAACCTTCCTGGAATTAGAAAAAAATAGTAGACAAGAAAAAGATTGCAGTTGGAGTCATTAATAAGTAAGGAAAACATGTTTGTACTTTATTGTTTAAATATGAATGTGATTATTCTTTAGGTACAGCACATGCCAAATCCTGTCCCCTGTTGAGGTTATAGTTGAATAGATACAGATGTTTTCTACTGTTTCTATCCTTACCATTCATGTTCAAATTTTATCTTATTACTATAATAGTAGCATAGAAGTTAGCATACGGTGACTAATTGACCTATCATTAAAAAGTCTAAAAGAGAAAATAACATGTGTTGTAAAATGTGCCCATTCGAAATCTGGTGAGCAATGTGGTCACCATTTGCATTATGGACCACTTTTTAACATGAGAGTTTTGCATTCATAATAAATGCTGTACTAAATTGAGTTAACGTAAAGAGTGTTTTATTAAAATGAATATTAAAGATTGAAAGTATTAAAGGAATATGAATTCATCTTACCTATTTTGAATTAAAGTAATTTTATTAATACCAGTTACATGTCTGCAGAAAAATAAATGCACATTTAAAATTGCTCTTACACGTCGTAAATATTGTTTGCAATTAAATAATTTTGCTTTGCATATTTGATATGATTTGTAAGGTGCACAACAGGTTTATTAATATATCAATGTGTGTTAAGTCTTTTTAGCTTAACTAGCCCTGAAAAGATTATTTTTGCAACAGTAATGAAAAATCACTTGTTTATTCTGTTCCCTCTGACCTGAATTCTTTTCCCAGGCTCTTAATGTAATGTTGAATGTCCTATTGTATTGAAGAAACATGTTTCAGAATTAACAACTAAGCATTATATGTTCTAGCTGTCAAACAAACTCATGATTTTTATGTGAAACAGGTTTAGTTTCATGAGAGAAAACTCTTAAGTAACAAAAAAACTAGAGAATGTAATATATTTTGGGAACTGTGTGAAATAATTGAAATGACAATGCACTTTAGCTGAGAAAATCCGTAATAGTTGCAATTTTGATGGTACTATCAACAGCCATTTGTCACTAAGGGGGTCATTAGGAGTTTGGTGGACGGAAATGCCGCGGTTAGGTTACTGCCAGTGCGGTCCCTTTCCCGCAGGCCCTATTTTGAGTCTCTCGCTGGGTCAGCGGGTGAAAACAGAGTTTCCACCCACTGGCCCAGCGGGAAACAGCCCACAACTTTGACGCCATCTCATAATCGACTGTGAAGTAAATCTAAGTAAAGAGCTACAAAGAATTGCTTATAGAATCGATATTCTTTCAAGTACCATGTCAATATACATATAAGTGACTATAATTTTGTATGTCATAAGCAATAACCACTCTGAGGTACATGGTTTAGGCTACGCAACAGACTACAATGATTGATGGAATTTTTATTAACAAAATGCAAATTTATTAAATTCATTTACAGAATAAGAAATTCATAATACCAAATACAAAGAAGCAATAACATATACCTAACTCAATCATTCCTCATTCGCATCACACTAAATCAAAGAGAGAAGAAATTACAAATCCAATGAACTAAAGGGATCCTAATATGATACTAAAAATATGAAGACAAAGATAACTTCAAAACAAAACATTCTATTATATCATATAGAGGAACTTTGATTGATACCAATCTAATAGTGTTGATACTACAATCTTGTACTTTTGATACAGTACAGATCTATAACTAAGAGGAATTATAGTAATACTATAAACCCAAATGAGATACAGTAGGAACCAATCGCCTACGCGCGTTTCGGTATTCCTCTATTATTGAGGCCACCTTCTTCAGGGCAGTTCCCAGAATAGTAGTCCATTGCTGGTACAAGCCCAACAGTCGAACATTCTGATTGTTTCTTGTGCCATATTCTGGATGTATAACAAACACATACGTGATATCTATTACAGAAAAACCTATATGAATACAAATTATAATCTGGGAATTTTTGACTATAGATCTTCATATTAATATTTAGAGACCCATAGTAGGTCTCTAACTATGGAGTACTAGCATTTAATGAGATACTGGACACCAGAGATGGACAAACCATATGTACATGCAATCTATCTCCGAGCAGGGTGAAACCGTAGGAATGGTTGCTGACTTGCACCTACAAAGATATTTGAAGGGTTCAAAGAATAAAAGCATAGGAGTAGTTAATAAAGAATGAATGAAATAATAAAATTGTTGTTAAAAGATGCCATTCACCAAGTTTGTTTCTTTTCCTTATTCCAAAATTATGGAAAGTACACATGTGCGCTCTGTGTGGTTAGTGACACCAAAATATTATTTTTTGTTTTGTATATAGTACCTGTTATATGGATCTAGAGTAGTTACTTATATAAAGATGTTCCATTTTCACACATGCTAGAGAGAATATCCTTTGCTGTCAATAAAGGTTTACCATTCTGGTAGAGAAAAATACTTAAATGAATACTCGAACATTCGAGGTTCAAAATGAAAAAGAAAACGAAACTACTCTAGAGTCAATTATAAATTTTAAATGAACTGAAATTCATAATCGAGCCAGTGGCAATGTTGCAGTATGGAGGGTGCACCAGCACCCATCATGCTTTTTACTGTCTGCAAAGCAGACACTGAAATGCATGACGGAGCTGGCCATGGGAGTCCCTGCACTGCCCATGCCAAGTGCATGGGCAGTGAAGAGGCCCCCATGGGGCCCCCGCATCCTGTCTCTGCCAGCCTTTATATGGCAGGGCAACCGCCATGTAAACACCGATGGAGAGGAGGGTCGTAATCTCCGTGGCAGTGCTGCTTGCAGCGCTGCCCTGGCAGACTTGGACAACTAGCACCACCGGGCTGCCAGGCAGCCGAAAAGTGGCAGTGATGGGGGTCTGACAATGGCGCAACTGCCCCGGTCCTAATGTGGCTGCGGGGCTGCTGTCACCCTCTGTTTCTCTATCTCCCCTGATGAGTTTTCTCATCCTAGTTTTAACTGCCCTCTGTGTTATGTGGTTCATTACTTATCAGCTCAATTAAATTCTGAACCGCTGATCTGGCATATGTGTAGGTCGTGTTCTGTACTGTCCTGATGCTGCTGTCAATTGACGCCAGAAGAAAGTGACCGTCCTGCCTGATAAAGTATTACTGTCTGCTGTCCTGTGAGGAGAAGTATAACTAAATGTGGTTTCTTCTTTCTTTCTCAGTTTAGATAATTACACCAGGGTATTTTTATTGTGAGTGCCCTAGATAGATGATTTTTCCAAATTATTTTTGTCTTTCTTTTCCTTTTTGGTTTTGCCTGCGTGTGTGAGCCCATTCACACACAGGCAAGTCTGAATTTGTGTTAGTGACAGGAATGGCTCAACCCTGAAATCTGAATTTGAATGTTTAAAGTGCATATGCTCTCTCCCTTTAAACATGGTAACATTGGCTGATACCCAATTGGACTATTTAATTTACTTATAAGTCCCTAGTAGAGTGCACTGTATGTGCCCAGGGCCTGTAGATTAAATGCTACTAGTGGGCCTGCAGCACTGATTGTGCCACCCGCTTAAGTAGCCCCTTAACCTTGTCTCAGGCCTGCCATTGCAAGACCTGTGTATGCAGTTTTATTGCCAATTCGACTTGGCATTTAAAAGTACTTGTCATGCCTAAAACTCCCCTTTTTCTACATATAAGTCACCCATAAGGTGTGCCCTAGGTAACCCATAGGACAGGGTGCTGTGTAGGCTAAATACAGGACACGTACCTGTGTAGTTTACATGTCCTGGTAGTGAAAAACCCCTAAATTCGTTTTTACACTGCTGTGAGGCCTGCTCCCTTCAAAGGCTAACATTGGGACTTCCCTCATACATTGTTTGAGTGGTAGCTGCTGATCTGAAAGGAGTAGGAAGGTCATATTTAGTATGGCCAGAATGGTGATACAAAATCCTGCTGACTGGTGAAGTTGGATTTAATATTACTATTTTAGAAATGCCACTTTTAGAAAATGAGCATTTCTCTGCACTTAAATCTTTCTGTGCCTTACAATCCACATCTGGCTGGGTTTAGTTGACAGCTCCCTTGTGCATGCACTCAGACACACCCCAAACACAGGATACTCAGCCTCACTTGCATACATCTGCATTTTGAATGAGTCTTCCTGGGCTGGGAGGGTGGAGGGCCTGACACTTGCATGTCAAAGGACAGTAGCCTGCCCTCACACAAAGGACTGCCACCCCCCCTACTGGGACCCTGGCATACAGGATTGAACTGAATGGGGACCTTGTGCACTTCTAAGCCACTCTTTGAAGTCTCCCCCACTTCAAATGCACAGTTGGGTATTTAAACAGGGCCTCTGCCCCTACCAACTCAGACACTTCCTGGAGAAAAAACTTGAACCAGAAGCTGCATCCTGCCAAGAAGAACTGCCTGGCTGCCCAAAGGACTCACCTGTTGGCTTTCTGTGAAGGACTGCTGCCTTGCTGTTGCCCTGCTGCCTTGCTGCTCTCTGGCTGTGGTGAAGAAGTTCTCTCCAAGGGCTTGGACAGAACTTGCTTCCCGTTCCTTGAAGTCTTAGGACCAAAAAGACTTCATCTCTACAAGAAGGACTCTTTGTGTGGCGAAATTCAACGCACAGCCTGCCAGAAATGCCGCACAGCCTGCACTGAGGTGAAAATTTCACCACATGCCAAACCGGAACAATGCAGCCCGACTTTGCATCAAGAAGATCAACGCAGCACCAGTGTAGCAACCGGAACTTCGATGCACAGCCCACCGGATTGACGCACAGCCAAGCCGGAATGATGCAGCCTGACTTCCAGAGAGGAATCGATGCAGCGCCTGCTGTGCGGTAGAAAATTTGACACAACGCCCACCAAATCGATGCAGCTCCTGTGACTTCACGCATCATCCCTCGGGCGTCCGAAAACCCCGCAACCCGAAAGGGATCCACAACTGAGTGACGGAAAATCTACGCACATCTCTCCCTGCATGAAAACTGAAAGACGCATCGCCGTGTGCAGCCCGAGAAATCGACGCAGAACCCCCTTGTTGCCACGCATCTCCTCCTCTGTGGTTCTTTGCAGAGATTTTACATGCAAACCAGGTACTTTGTGCTTGAAAGAGTCTTGGTTTGCTTTTAAAAGACTTAAGACACTTTGGGGCATATTTATACTCCGTTTGCCCCGGAATTGCGTCATTTTTTTTTACGCAATTCCGACGCAAAACTAACTCCATATTTATACTTTGGCGTTAGACGCGTCTAGCGCCAAAGTCCAGGGAGTTTGCGTCATTTTTTAGCGTGGACACCTACTTTGCGTTAATGAGATGCAAGGTGAGCGTTCACGTCTAAAAAATTGACTCCGAGGCATGTGCGTCGTATTTATACTCCCGGGCAAAATTCACGCCCGGGAGTGGGCGGGTAAAAAAAAATGACGTCTACCCTCGTTAGCGTCATTTTTTAACGCCTGCTCAGGGCAGGCGTTAAGGGACCTGTGGGCTCAGAAGGAGCCCAGAGGTGCCCTCCCATGCCCCCAGGGACACCCCCTGCCACCCTTGCCCACCCCAGGAGGACACCCAAGGATGGAGGGACCCATCCCAGGAAACTTAAGGTAAGTTCAGGTAGGTATTTTGTTTTGTTTTTTTGGGTGGCATAGGGGGGCCTGATTTGTGCCCCCCTACATGCCACTATGCCCAATGACCATGCCCAGGGGACATAAGTCCCCTGGGCATGGCGGGACATAAGTCCCCTGGGCATGGCCATTGGGCAAGGGGGCATGACTCCTCTCTTTGATAAGACAGGAGTCATTTTAATGGGGGTTGGGAGTGAAAAAAAATGACGCAAATCGGCTTGAGGCAAAAAATTTGCCTCAGCCTGACTTGCCCCATTTTTTGACGCCCAAACTCCATTTTCCCCTACGCCGGCGCTGCCTGGTGTACGTCGTTTTTTTCCACGCACACCAGGCAGCGCCGGCGGTTAACGCCGGCTAACGTCATTGATTAAATACAGCACCCGCATGGCGCTTCAGAATGGCGTTAGCCGGCGCTAATTTTTTTGACGCAAAACTGCATTAGCGCAGTTTTGCGTCAAAAAGTATAAATATGGGCCTTTATATATCACTTTTACAGTGACATCTCAACATATACTTATTGCATTTTAATCGTTTTGACCTGCATTTATCCAGATACATTTTATCTATTTTTCTAAACTCTGTGTGGTGTATTTTTGTGGTGCTATATAGTGTTATTGTATGATTTATACTTTACACATTGCCTTCTAAGTTAAGCCTGACTGCTCAGTGCCAAGCTACCAGAGGGTGGGCACAGGATAATTCGGATTGTGTGTGACTTACCCTGACTTGAGTGAGGGTCCTTGCTTGGACAGGGGGTACCCTGACTGCCAACCAAAGACCCCATTTCTGTTCATGTATATTTATAACTTAGTTTTGTGCACCATATATGTGACATTGATTTTGGGATTGCTTTGAAAATGTATTCAGTTTGGAGTTTGATTTAGTGTTAAATCATTTATGGTGTTCAGAATTGTTTATGGCATAATGTTATTGATCTGTGATTGAATGTTTCTGACGCCTACAGTTTTCGCTGAGTCCAAAGATCTAGTCGATCTCTATAGGTGAGAGCCGTGATGGTATCTCACTTGCACCTTTGTGGTTATTGAACCCACACTGGAAAGAAAATCTTTCTGGCACAATGTAACAACAAAACCTAATTTACATTTACAATTTAATTTTGCAATGACCAGCCTTTTTATGAGAGCCATATAACCCCTTCGAACTCCGTTTTGGTCCATCAGGCTTGATCGCTTTGCTTGTGTCAGAAAACTCATCCCCAACTTTTATGCCCAACCACTTTCACATGTTACCAGCTACCACTGCATGCTGCTCTTAGGGACTGGACTGTAGGGGGCCACCAAAAAAGCATTGAGCTACTTTTGACTCTGTCCATTGCCACTTTTGGAAAGAAGTCCTTCGTGTGTCCTGCTCTAGCATGATACAGTTAGTAAAAGATAAGATAGGATTATGTTACTTATAAATATGTACAATAAGGTGTCAAAAGAAACACTGTCAGGGGCAACATGTTACAGCACACTGAGCTGCTCGCATTTTCAGTCACTAGTAGGTAGCTCAACATCAAAGGTACAAAATAGTCACAAGGTAAAACAGCCACATGTCCAGAATTTGCTATATCTTTGCATATGTAAATATTCATGAGGTGGGTCATGACATCTCAACAGATTATAAATGGCCCTGAGCCAAGTTACCAAAGAGAGCTCTGCTGACTGACACTATATGGAAGGGCACTGCTCTGAATAAAAATGCAGCCACTGTTGCATAATATCATCAAAAACATTTGTTTATGGAATGGGTTGCTGCCTATTTCCAATCCTTGGCATATTTCGCAAATTGACGAAGTTCAGAGTTTCCGACAAAGCGGCCTGTGAGGCACATTCATGTGGCATTATATAGTGGAATCCCGCTGAGTTTATAGATTGAAAAGATTTTCTTAAAATGTGTACGTATGCCTATGGCTCAATTTTTTAACAACGCGATGACATCCTGCTCTAAAGTTCTGAACATCTAGGAGGCTTGATGGTGAGCATAAAATATTTTTTTGTCTTTGAATATGCCTGCCACTCCTCTGAAGGTAATCTAAAAAAGAATATGGCCAAATCAACTCTTTTGTTCCAGAATTGGGGAAAGATGTCCAATATTTCACCCAACATAACTATGTTCTGAAAAGTATAATATACATTTTAGAAGGCCTATTACCGCATTTTGCAGAAAGTAAATAGGCACATTCGAGAATATATACATATATTTTCACTGAAAAAAACAAAGGCTAATGGGACATTAGTGGTAATTGAAAATTCCAGTCAAAACTCAGCATTGTAAACAAACGCAGCCACTGACATTCACCATTTATAGTTATCTCAAGTAACTGTAACTCATGCCCTAAAGTAATGATAACTGGCACCCCCGCCATGCACAGTGTTGTCATCAATGATGTCATTTCAGATGTTGCAGTGATGTTATCAATGATGTCAGAGAACATGTCATCAGTGATGTAATATGTGAGGCATTTACTTGTGGATGTGGAGGGCAAGGCCTTCAGCTGTGCATGACGTGGGGTTGGCTGCAGTGCCTGGAATGGATCTCAGTAAATTTCTAGTGTTTTTCTTTTAGTGTAAAGTAATGTTTTATTAGCATATGTAAACCAACCCCATGCCATGCTGGCCCTTCAGCTGTGCATGGGGTGTGGTAGGCTGCAGGGCCTCGACTGCAGCCTGATCCTGCACTCAAACCCCTACAGAAAGCCAGCCCCATGTCGGGCACAGCCTTTTCCATACTCTGTGGGGTTAGATGCAGGGGCTAGACTCTGTCCAGCCCCAAAGTCCAACCTCTCATGGTCAAGCAACCCCATGTCTTGCAAGGCCTTCAGCCATGACCGGTGTGGAGTTGGTTGCCCAACCTTCTGCTGCACACAAGCCATAAGCAGGGGGGAGTTGGATGCAGGGCCTGATGCCCAAACTCTCTTGGATGCGTGGCTAAATATAAGAGGTGTTATTTTAAATGTGGCAGGGCTACAGACTTTGTCTAAGGTTTGGAACACCTAAATAGAATAAGTGGACATATTGCCTTTATGAAGGGGTAAGAATATCAACATAGATAAAGCACACAGATTGTTTTTGTCAAAAAATGCATATTTTATTAGTTCACAGAGTTCAGTGTTTACAAAAAGTGATGGTCATTGAAACATTTGATAAAGTTTTATTAAAAACAAACCATCAACATGTGGTTGAGTCTTTTTTAACATCTTGCAAGCTACAAAGTGGAGCCATAAAACTGATGATGACAGGACTCTACCCTCCAGGTAACGAGCCATGAGCTCCAGCCAGGGGAATTAAAAAAAATATGGGGAGCTCTTCTTGGTTCATGGTTTTAATGTCTCAGTAGCCCTACTGCTATTTGTGATGTTGCTGTAGGACTAAGGTACTCCCTGAAGCTCCTCAAAACATTAAACAAAAATGTTTGGTGGTGGCCCTGCCCCTTCTGAGGTTGAAAAAAAAGATGTTTAAAAAGCTTTCTGTAAGGCATTATGGGGCGTGATTAGCAGTGATTTATAAATGAGGGGCTACTGAAGCTAATTTATTATTTATTGTTTTATTTTAGATTTTGGGTGTCTGGGCGTCTACCCAGGGCACCTACATATTTATTTTTTGTTGGGAGCCACAGTTGGGGATCCTGGGCCACCATGGTCCCGACGGCTCCCCTGCCATCACCCATCCTCAGTGGTAGCGAGAGCTGGCAATTATTTTCTTTGTTTAAAAGAATATTGGGGAGAGGACGTATGTGGTAGAAACAACAGATAATGGAGAGCCGAAAACTTTTCAGTATGAAGCAGATGTCAGAAATACAAGAGACAGAATCAGCTTGTACTATAAGAAGCAAATATGATGATGGGCAATTGCAAAGCCCCACAAAGAGAATGATGAATGACCAGTGGGAAAATCATCTCACACTGATCCACAGAAAGTACAGCTGGTTATTCCAACAGAATCATCAGAACAATCATATGAAACCAAGTGTGCCACTGGAGAGGGGTCTTGTTGCTAGTGGTAGCAGCGTATGGAAGTTCAAAGACGAGTGCTCATCTGAACTCGATAGGAGATCCACGTCCGAGCAGAATGCAACTACATGACAATAGTACTGCTCAGATGAGGACAGGCACTTCTTTATCCCAGGGGGATTACACAGTTAGTACAAAAATGTAGGTACACTTCCGAGTATTTGAAGAGATGTTTCTCCTCATCAGAAAATGCTGGCTCTAAGTCAAAGGTCTGTGCTGCAGAAGCTGAAAAATGATTTTTTTGTTACGAATGCTAAAAACGCATTTATTTTCTCAAGTTAACCCTAGGCCTGACAGGAATATCAAGAGCCCTTGCTGGAGGAAGATACATTGTCACCTCCAAGATTTTATAGTTTTTTCTCAGTTAGTACATCAACATACCCTTGATGCAACCCACAACATAATACATTAGTTCTGGAAACGTAGCTACTGTTGTCAAGAAGTGCAAGGTATGAGGGGATAAAAGATGCAGGTGCAGCTAATAACTTGCAAGCAATAAAACAGTGAATGTCCGAATGGATTAATATTTGAAGATGTGCTAACAAGGAAAGGAACATCATTATATGAGCAAGGAAATTGAAACTGAAGTTCTCACCGATGTAAGAGATATGTATTGCGTAGAAGTGCACATCATGCCACGGACATTTGAACTGTACTCCCAAACATGCTAGAAGTGGTGATGAGCAGAGAAATAGTCCATGTAACAACAACATTAGGAGCTTCACCTGGATTAACAAATGTTCCCTCTATTTTCTGGGCAGGGAGACAATGATAGACTGCATTCCTCTTTGTAAAGTAATGCTGATCGGAAATGAGATTTTGAAATGTGAAGAATCCAGTTCAATGACGAGAGAGCCGGGCACCCTATTTGATATAAGTGTTTGTAGATCTCAACGCAACTGTGTAATTACACATCTGAATTGATTCTTGATGTTAATGCTTATATATTTAGAGCCGAGGAGGAGATAGCAGAGACAGAATAGACTCAATTGGATAACGTTAAAAAACTATTATCTATGGCAGAAAAAGTACCCTGTAGCATTTCTTTAGCTATATTCCTAATATGTATAGCAGCTTATTTCTTAGAATAATGACCACGCTATTGGATAGAATCACAAATTAATAATGAATGAATGCTTCTGTTTTTGTATAAAATCTAGACCCGAAAGAAAGTCAATCTAATTCAAGCAGTCACGTCTTTTAATTAAATTAAATTAAAGTCAAGGTTCAAGAGACATTGTTGTCTTCGCAACAGAAAAATGAAGCTTTGACAGTGAAAATACATAGAATCAGGTCTGTTTGCTAAAGTACTGCACTGGCTGGTATGAACTGGCCAAAAAAACACTCCTTTTAAGGAATATGGTTACACTTTGAATGCACCAGTTTAATCAGCAAACCCATGCATTTTTTGATGGACAGATCAAATAGGAAAAATAAAGGTCCTTGGATGTAAACAGACCGGGAAAAATGTCTCAAATCATCTCATTTGCTAGGAATCAGGGTCCCAAATACGTTTTGCTACCAGAGCATCACATATATATGTATATCCTTGTTCTAAACACCTTTGAAGAAATCCAGGAAAATATATAGTTTGTTGAGTGACCAAACTGTTGGCAGTAAATCAAGATTTTTTTAATAACTCTCTTTCCTGGAATTCCCTTAAGTAGTCAATCCAAGGAGTCTCACAGTGTTCTGGTTTGAAATTCTATATTTTGCAGTGATCAGTTGACTGATGAATAGAGTGCTGTCCGCACTGATAAAAACAGAATGTCTCCTTATTTTTATCTGCAAAGAGATGTGGATCTTTATTATCTAAGAAAGCAAAAGTATCCAGATCACCTAGGAGCGGTCTGACCACTTGTTTACTAAGTGTTGCTCAAATTCTGAGTCTAGACCCATTACATTCAGCTTGAATGTAATGCAAGCACATGTGGCTTGCTTGCTCTACTATCAGCCTCCAATGTAGGAACATGATAAACTATTATATTGCGTTTCCCTCTGGTGGAAAGCACTGCTAGAAAAATGGTCATCTTCCCAGTCATGAGAATGTTCCCAGCCATAGTACATTTCTCCTCAGGAGCTGAATACCAATTTGATTTGTATGTTTTGTCCCTCGTTGAATAAAACATATTTGTAGCATGATCTTCTTGAAATAACCAGAATAATTAGGGGCTATGGACCAGATGTAGGTACATTCTGAATTGTGACCCGCAAATTGCGAGTCAGACCAACTCGCAATTTGCGAGTCGCAAATTGGAATGTAGGATGGTGTCCCTGACACCATCTGCGACTCGCAAGGGGGTCGCAAAGGCCCACCTCATTAATTTGCATCAATTTGCGACCCCCCTTGCGAGTGGCAGCATTCACAGGGATGGTAGCCTGCTGCGGACAGCAGACCACCATGTCTGTGACTGCTTTTTAATAAAGCAGTTTTTTTTTTTTTTTGTAATGCAGCCATTTTCCTTGAAGGAAAACGAGATGCAATACAAAAACGAAAAATGAAAAGTTTTTGTTTCATTTTTTCAGAGCAGGCAGTGGTCCATAGGACCACTGCCTGCTCTGAAAAAATGTTTGCAGTTCCATTCCCGTTTTATAGAGGTGCGCCCTGTCATAGTGAATCCTGTGAAGGACTTTGAGCTGATGAGCCACAGTCTAAATTTAATTGCTGCTTCGCTGGGAAACATTAGGACGGCTTCCCAGTCTAGAACTTCCAGTTCATCTATTTCTGTCTCCTATGTGAGCCTCAGTTTATTTAAGGTGTCGGGTATGCTATTGTTTATGTTTCAATACATGAATGACACCACCTTCTCTGTAATCTCCTCCATCAAAAGTCTCCCCTCTAGAGGCCATATTCTAGGAGGTCTGTAGCTATAGGATCCGCCCCTCAGGTATGTTTAAGATGAAGGTACTTAAAGTATTGTGTATCATGGAGTTGGTATTCATTCTGGAGGGAAGAAAAGGACATGAGGGCACCCCCTTCTAACAAGTCGCCCACCTTGGAAATGCCTATGCAGTCCCAAGTCTTAAACCCCCTCAGCTACCCTACCACGTTGAAACTATTCCCTAACCATAGTGGAGTTTCATGGGTGATTTTATTTCCCCATCCTATGCATCTATTTAATTTAAGCAATGCCAGAATTGTAGCGTGGGTCACCAGTAGGAGTGACCTTGCCCCTTTGCTCCCATAAAGATAATGGAGATAAGAGCAATGCAGGAATTGGTTTTTTTCTACTGCATAGGTGAGGTGTTCCCTTTCTATGTGTTGCCATTCAATTATGCCGAGCAGGCGTGAGGCCCAGTAATATGCCCTATTATTTCAGGAGTGCAATGCTTCCATTATATTTATTTTGTTGCAGTGTTCAAAGGGCTATACTAGGGTGTGTCTAATTCTCATTCATAACAGCGGAGTTGCCATCGATTTTGTTAAAAGATCTCGTCCAGTATTCGATAAAAGGAATTTTGCTGGGCATATAGAAATTTCAGATGGGTGATAATTTTAGACAAAGCTGCTTTACCCAGTATCGTGAGAGGCAAGGTTCTCCAATGAGCAGCGTCTGCTTGGAAGTTTTTCACTATGGTTTTAACACTGAGATTTATACTTCTCTCTTGGTTTAGTGTAGCATAAATGCACAGATATCGGAAGCCTTCTCTTGTCACCTTCAATTTCCCAGCAAGTCTCATCAGATCTTCATGGCCAGTCACCGGATGCATTACAGATTCATCCTAATTGATAGTGTACCCCAAATGTGCCCCATAATTTTCGAAGTTCTGAAACATTATGCAGGTCGAGTCTTGTGGGTGAGCAAGGTACAGGAGGATATTGTCCACATACGGTGACATTTGTTTCTCTTCAATCAGGGATCCTTCCGTCATGAAACCCCAAATGCTAGGTTGTGTACGGACTGCACTTGGTAAGGGTTCCAGTGTGAGGGGAAATAGCAGAGGTGAGAGCAGTATCCCCTGCCAGGTTCCCCTTCTAATGGGGAATTTGGTCGATAAGACACCATTGACTTGTATTGCTGCTTTGGGTCCTCAATCTAAAAGCTCTATTCAGACTAAGGATTTCTGCCCCAGACCCAGCTTCCTCGGGACTTGGATCATAAAAGGCTAGTGAACTGCACCAAAGGCCTTCTTGGCATCATGTGAGACAAATACATGTGGGTCTGGGTGGGAGCTTACCTCCGTCATTCAATTGTGGAGCCTACAGAGACATCCGCTAGTGGAGCGCTTTGGCATGAAGCCAGATTGGTCCCTATAAATTAGAGGAGAGACAACACCCATGAGTCTAGTGGCCAGAATAGTGGTCAAAACCTTAGTTTCAATATTAAAGAGTGGGATTGGATGGTATGCACTGCATTGCTTGGGCGGTTTTCCATCTTTATGTATTAACACTATTGTGGCTCTAAGCAGATCGTGAGGAAGGCTGCCCTCTGGCAGGGCCGTGACAAAAGGCTTACGTAGTTAGAGTGCCAGTAAGTCCAGCTGTCATTTGAAAAACTTGGCTGGTAGGCCATTAGTTCCTGAAAAGGGGGTATCTATCAGGCCGGAATTGCCAGCCCTCATATGCTTAATGTGAGTGCTGCATGAGCAAGCACAGTCTAAGCACCTCTAGCCAGAAATTGACAATGGGTTCCCTTCAGGTTGGCCTCTTGTAAGAGAACAAGACCTGGTTTCTTGCGTCTAATGAAAGTGGTTACCAACCCCGCTTGATTTTGTTGCCTGACCCATTAACGTTCTATGTAAGGATGAAGCAGGCACCCCGGTCAGAGGCAATGGTATGTGTCATGTCTGGATTCCTGCTTAGCAGTACCGGTCATATTGATAGTAAGTAGTGTGTTTATGGACAATGCTTCCCTGCCTGTCAATTACATGAAAAGAATTAAGAAACACAGCAAGTACATCAAAATAATGCTCAATCCATTCCACCCTCCCTACCCCCTGCCAACAGCTAGCGCCATCCACATAACTCACTATGGTAACTACATTGCAGGACTAAGCCTGAGAGATCTGTCGCTAAAATGTGTGCACTGTGATGTCACTTGCCACTCCCCAACATTCATCCCAGGCCTGGACCCTCACTGAACTTGCACAGTCTTTTGCCTGTC
This sequence comes from Pleurodeles waltl, assembly GCF_031143425.1. NCBI lineage: Eukaryota > Metazoa > Chordata > Amphibia > Caudata > Salamandridae > Pleurodeles > Pleurodeles waltl. Next base: position 137,682,517 of record NC_090438.1, read on the forward strand.
AATCTTTCAGCACACACTCCACTCGTTCACTCAATATACAGAAACAGGTAGAAGGGTTCTCCTTCACGTACCATTGCCATGCCAGCCTTCAGCAACCATGCGGCCCCAGGGGGTGGGAATTTCCCCTCCCCAAAACCTTAAGGTTCTGTGTCGTCATCGGTCCCTTTATTCGGATCAGTAGTCACCAGTGCCGATTGTGTATTCTGTCTTGAGTCAGTGATTCAACTATGCTCTCTTGCGGTGGAGTCTCTTTCTCCACCCGTAGTCAGGTGGGTTGCTAAGCCTCCATCACTTTCATGCATTTCGGTCATGAAGGTTCGGAAAGTGCACTATGTGTGCTTTTGGAGATGCTCCTGGTGGGGGTTTCACCACTAATGCTGTATGGGCCCGTTCTTTTATGAAACAAGTAGAGAAGCTAGCTGCAATGAAGTGGGTACGATTCACATCTCAAAGAAGGCCAGAGCTTTGGCACCCTCCCCTCCTTCTGGAAAGCCTACAAAATGGATGTTGTTCCGTCATTCTCATCTTTCAGCATCCTTGGCCCTCCAGAGCAGGTCTTTAGTAATTGCTTTGAAGGTTGTCAAGTCCTTCCCTTGGAAGTGAGTGGCGCTTTCAAGTTCTGTGATTCTTTCTTCCATTTCTGTCACTCTGTCAATGACATTCCAAAGATCTTACCTCAGGAGTGAGACTTCTGAGATTACTTCCCCCACTTTAGTTTCTAAGTCTGTCCTGGATTGCTGAATGGCCACCATTAATTCTGCATTGTCCAGACGGTCACTTACTGAGCTCTCTGAGGAGGGATTCTCAAATGGCCTTAGTGTATTTATCCATCTTCCTGCTTAGAGGCTTTTGGTTCCTTGTACTTGGTAATATTGTGGGTACCCACTTTGAGGATCTCACCACTCCTCCCCTTATTTTACCACAACTGACACTCAAGGATGATGCAGGGTTAAGTATTATTCCAGGTTCTCACCTCCAGGCTCCACTTGACCATGGCAGTACATCAGCATTCGAGGGTGTCGCCTTCTGATGGTTTCGAATACGGGCCTCACTCCCTCACTCACTCCATCACAGAACATATTGTCTGTAGGTTGAAATGTGCTCACTATTTCCCAACAGCAGGCACTCATGTCTTCTCATCACCAATGAGCAACGCTGACCCCTACTCGTAGAGGTGTGTCTCTCAATCGGGAAACCAAGTGATGTATCAGGTAGTGCGGCAGGACTTGAGCACCAACCTGGGGGGGACTGGGAGGAAGTGGGAAGGGGGCACCCACTCAGTCTGTTCCCCAACAAATGTCATAGAGGTGGATGCGCTCTCCCCTTAGCCTTGGTGCAGTGTTTGTCAGAGTCTGACATTCTAGGCCATTACTGCTATTTATCAGGCTGGCCCAGGGCCTCATTGCCATCTACAGAAGTCCAGCAGGTCCCGGACCATCCGATTCCACAACCTATCTGCTGTGAAAAAGACTAGTGGGGTGGGGAGAAAGGTGCACCACTTATCTTAGCCCCTTCAGTTAGACTGCCTGAGTGTCTCCACTCTCAAGGTGTCTGGGGGACATGTCAATTGCTCATGCCCTGCGCTACCCCACAAGTCCTCTGGGGTCCCAACATTCACCATGTGCACTCAGCGTTCTGGCTGGGCTATCCAGCCAGTCAGGTGCGGGCTTTGCTATTCATCTGCCTGTTATGCACAGCTTCTGAGCCGATGAAGTGTTCCGTCCCTCTGGCCGCTGGGACAGCTGTGATCCATGGATGATCACACTGTTCGCCGCTGCGTGGGTGGCGGCCACACCACTGCAGTTCCTGATGAGTCTGGGAGAAGTCTTTGGGTCCCAGGTTGCAAGTGTACTTCACATTCTTCAGCCAGCATCTGGGTACGGCTCCTATGTACTTGCAGTATTGTAGGGGAGCAACATTTTTTTTTTAAGCCACACTGAGTAAGGCTGAGTTTTGTTCTGCGGATCAAGGCCCCTCCTCAATTCAGGACTCCCCTCTATGGAGGGCAGGATGCAGTCCTGTACAAAATGGGGCAGAATTATGGGATGACAATACTGCGGGGGTCGGGATTTAGGCAGGATTCTCATTGGCTCACACGGAGCTCAGCCCCAGCATGCCTAGTCCACCATTTTGTCAGCCACTCCCCTCATCACTTTAATTGTTCAGGGCTGAGAAACCCTTCAAACATAGAACAGGGATCTGCAATCTGAACAGACGGGGGAATTACCAATATTAGGAGGACATCTCTGGATCAGAAATAATTGCCAAGTACTTTTGTGCTGTCCTGGGGGGTACAAGCCATGTCAGATATTACTGTTTTTTAAATACCTTTTTATTGTTTATATGTAAATTGTATTTTCCAGATTCAGAGGAAAGATGAATTGAACAAAACACAGTCCTCCGAATCCTAACAACTGTGCACAACTACATTATGCAGAAGACAAAACATTACAGATACACTATTCCAGTTTATAAAGGTAATGCATGCAGTGCTCTGAAAAGCTATTACATTAGTTTGGTTTCACAGATGAGGCCAAGTCGGGTCAGGTCTGGGTCTGACCCTGGCCTAACAATATCAAAAAGTTCCCACCATGGTCCCCAGATCATTGCATGTTTGTGTGGCAACCCCTTGCCTTATAAACTGATTTCTTGGCAAGAGAACAGTAGGCCATACCCCTCAACCTTTCTGAGAAGGAGGGGCTCGCCACAGAGAGCAAATTAAGTGCTAGGTCCCTTCTAGCCACTATACATTCAATGCATACTAACAATTGCCATTACCATTTTAAGATTTTTGTCAAGTGGAAAACAAACTACTCCCTCTAGTGTATCAAAGATGCAGGACCAATATCCCTGAAGACCCTACACTCCCAGATAACATGCATGAAGGCGGTGCTATCAGTCTTGCAGCAGAGGCAGGTAGGGTCTGGGCTCAGCTCTAAGTTCCATAGTTTCTCTGGTGTGATGTACACCCTGTGGAAATGCTTAAACTGGATAAGGCAGGTGGGAACACTAGGAACCTAGCTACCATTTTTGCCTTAGCCCACTTGTTTTCTAACAGATCTCCCAGATCTCTCACCCATTTTTCCTGTAAAGCTGTTTGGGGTCAGATATATTTATTACTAGTGACTTCTAGAGCCGTGAGGCTTCCTTACCCATTGCCTTTCCCATGGTTAGCTTCGACTCTAGAGGCCTGAAGTCTGGGAGAGTGGTGAGTCTATCCTTGTGGTGCCTTAGTTGCAATTAAAGGAAGAGCTGTGATTTATGGAGTACAAATTCTTCTGTCAGTTGTGGATAAGGCAGCATGTGGTCTAAGGCCCAGAGACCCCCAATCTTAGCTATTCAAATTCTGTCCCTGGTCCAGAACCCACATAGCTCTGAGACCTCTGGGAGCCATATACCCTGCCATAGGGGTGTTTCCCAGCCTATCTATTTCAGCACAAGGCTTCAGCTTTCCAGGTATAGAGCTGTCATTGGAGGTAATGCCTGAACACCTCTCAAACAATACAGTAGCCCACATTTATCAAGCGATCCAATTTCTAATCTAATTGCCAGATCCACCCTATCTCCAAAGATCCATTCATTCATAGGAAATAGCTGGGAGACCCAATAATACAACCTTACATCCACTATGCCCAACCCACTGTCGAACGTTGATGAGATGCAGTTCTTGTGGGTCACACTGGGAGGTCCTCTTGTCCATTTGTAGCAATTCAATAAGGTCTGGATATTAAATAACTAAGTGGAGGAATCCTTTAGGGGTATCTTTGCAAAGTGTACAGTAACCATAATTTTAAACAAGGCTTCCCTTCCCATCATATTCAATGAAGCTTGCTCCACATGGATGTGTCCCTCTGTTTTTTTTTTGGGTGGGGTCCCTCAATTTATTTGGAATGACTGTGAACTGTGACATTTACTCTCACCTTGTCCCAGGGGTAACAGTATAATACTTTTATTCACCCCAGATATAGGGCTCAAAGTTCATTTTTTCCAACACCTGATGAAGAAATGGCCACTCAACCGTATCAGAGGCCTTTACAAAATCCAACAATGCTCCTACCTTTGGGTCCTCCAGTTTGCCAGAGTGGGCCACCACCACCTGTGGACAGAGGATGCAGTGTCCAGTGTTGTGTCCTTTTATTAGTCCTTATTAACTAGGGAACACCCCACCTTAACCAATCTATTAGCGAAGGCTTTGGCCATTGTTTTGTTCTCTCTATTAATTTAGGCAATCTGCATTTATCGGGCACAGTCTGTAATTGGATTATCTAGCTAAGGAATGACCGTAATAGCGGCTACACACACATTGCTGAGCAGTTTGTTTGTTCTCAGGGCTTCACTGAACATGGACAGCAGGCATCAAATTAAGCAGAAGGCTTTGGCTTTCATAACTTCATGGGGGAACATGTCTGCAATCTCCTGTGGTGCATATATCAGGTCACACCTACGAGTGCTAATTAGGTATGAATCTAGCCTCCGTATCTTTATTGGCAAGCCAACAAAGCAGCTTCCCTCTCTTATCACCATACCTGTAGAGTATGTGATGTACGTCAGTCCAAGCCAACTTTTCTGCATCTAAAAGCCCTTGTTGCAGGTCTGTCCTGACAAAGTCTGCCTGGCACTTTCACACGCACACACAGAACTGTTAGAGGCAAGCTATTTGCTGTTAAGTGGTTGTTTACCCTTTCACTACCTTCTTTTTCTGACCTGAAAATTGAGCGGTGATTTAACCTCTCATGACCTCTTTCAGGGCCTCCCAAAATACTCCACATGGTGCCTCTGGGTTGGAATTTAACTCCAGATTGTCATCAATACCATCCCTAATGAAGTCCCAGAATTTCTTATCTAGCAACCAGCAAGGGATAAGTGTCCATTTACTCTCCTCCAGTTCTGGAGGATACCCCAATATCACCTGCAGTGGTGTGTGGTCCAGGAAGGAGCAGGGCAGTATTCTAGGTACCACCATCCATTCCTAGGTCTACCACCGGAACAAAGAAATAGTCTAATCTTAAGTGGATTTATGGGCATATGAGTAGAAGATAAAATCAAGTACATCCGGGTGCCGAAGCCTTCATGTATTGCTAAGGCCAAGAGAGTTGGCCCTTGTCCAAAAGTGATGTGGAGCGACAGCAAAACCTGGCATACTTAGAATCCTGAATAGGGTCCACCAAGGAGTTTACATCCCCCATCTATGTCCCAGGGAACCTCAGGGGCCACCAAGAGTACCTGCGATAAGTGATTAAGGGAGATAGGCATTGACTATAGTTCATGTCTGTTCCTCCATTGTGTTAGACAGTGTAGAATACCTTCCCAATATGTCTGCCCCCTCTTCCCAAATCACAATGGGAAATGAAAGTTGCAACAGAATTGCAAACTGGCGTGCTTGAGGCACAAATCCAGCATGGCATATCATATAGTAGCCATAATGGTGTAGAAAATTATAATTAGTACCTAGCACATGGGTCACTTGGGAAGATGTATTTATGGGGACAACGGCTTCACATATCCCATGACTGCTCTTTGCCTACATTTGTTGTTCAATACATTGACATTCCCAAAAAATCTATGTGTATTTGGAATCTCTCCAACAAAAGGTGATGGTGAATATACCCAGTAAGCCACTCAAGCTGAGTAGTGTGCCTGCATATGCCGTGTTGTGCTTTTAACAAAAGAAACTTCCCCTCCCAACTTCTCTCACAAAGCACTACTAAACGTGAAGCATCTGGCTCACCTATAACTTAATAGACTGTAAACTTAAGACATAAAGGCCCTCATCACAACCCTGGCGGTAAATGCCTCCTACCGCTCTGCTGACGGCCGCCAAGATACCGAGAGCGCGGCGGTATACCGCTATGGGTATTATGACCCACATAGAGAAATCCGCCACTATATAGACACCCACACAAGTCCACCAGCCCAAAAGTCAGTGATAAATTGGCGTCACCAAAACCCACACCGCTACGCCAACAGGTATACGCCCACAGTATCAGGACCCACGAATCACAGCAGCGGTCTTTCAACCACGTTAAACCATAAGCGATACACACCGTTGCAGTCAAAATACACACACATTTAGAAAACACCACCACATTGGACAAATTAAAACTACACACACCTGACACACATACACACACCACACCTACACACTCAGTGCACTATAAACACACACCCACATTACCCACAGCCCTTTCAACAGAAAAAAGATTGCCAAGAGAGAAAGACACAAGCCAGGAGCACCCACTCAATCTGAGCCACAGAACACCATCACCCATACACCATCCACACACCTCACAGCACACACCACAACACATCACCCCACACATCCTCACACATAGTGCCGCCGGGAAACCTCCGGGTAGCTGTGCGCTATACAAATCCAATAAATAAATAAATAAATAAATATCACTCACACCACATCCATGGCACCCCCAAGGACACCCCAGGTTCTCAGAGGAGGAGCTAAGGTTCATGGTGGAGGAAATCATCCGGGTAGAGCCACAGCTATTCGGATCACAGGTGCATCAGACGTCCATTGCTAGGAAGATGGAGCTATGGCGGAGAATCGTGGAGAGGGTTAACATCATGGGACAGCACCCCAGAACAAGGGATGACATCAGAAACAGGTGGAACGACCTGCGATGGAAGGTGCATTCCGTGGTTGTAAGACACCAGGTAGCAGTACAGAGGACTGGCGGTGGACCCCCACCTCCTCCCCCACAACTAACAGCATGGAAGGAGCAAGTCTTGGCAATAATGCATCCTGAGGGTCTCACAGGAGTAGCAGGAGGACTGGACTCTGGTAAGTCATATCTTTACTACTATATCCCCCACCCTAACTGCATGCGATCACAAACTCCTACCCCTACCCTCACCCCCATCACTCCACCACCTCACATATATCCCCACTATCACAACCCACCCATCCCAAAACCAAGCCCTGCATGTAACACCAATCCATGGACCCCATCACAGACCTGCATGAACACCCATCACTACAGCACCCACACTAGTGACAATCACTTAGCCAAACCAAGCACAACTCACACAAGGCAAAGCTTACAGGGCAATCACAACCATACAGGGAAACACACCCATGCACAAAATGACACACGCAGATACAATAACACTGCATTTTCATCCCCACAGGACCCCTACTCAACGTCACCGGAGAGGAGTTGCCAGCAACATCTAGTACGCCCCCCAGAGGAGGCCCACAGTGATGACAGGAGCTCCGCACGCCTAGATCACGATGACCAACCTCGCCCATCAGAGACCTCTGGACAGTCGGTTAACCTGCCACAGTCCCACCCCACCACAGACCCTCCCCCCTCAGGAAACACCAGCACAGCACCTACCAAGCGGGCCCATGCCACTGTCCTCAGGACACATCAATAAGCAGTGTGTCCACCACTACCAGGACTCCAGGGAACCCCACAAACACAGGAGGATCAGGGACCTGGGGTCAGTGGCAGTGGGCACACGGTTGAGGTGCAGAGGCACAGGACAACAGGGAAGATGGGAGGACTGCTGTACGACAGGGGTAGGACAGGCCCAGGTAACCCACTCTCCACGAGGCACTCACCAGCATCCTGGGAGCATACCACCATTCCCAGGAGACTATGGGCCAGATACTGTACAAGTTGAAGGAGACCCAGTGGCTGCAGGAGGGACAGTACCTGGGGATCAGGGAGGACCTAAAAAGCATCTATACCACCCTGGTCACCATTGCAGGGGTGCTGGCTGACATGGGCAACACCATGAGGGAGGCAGTGGCACAACAATGGGCCCCTGACACTAGCCACACCGAAGAATAGCCCTCCACCTCTGCCGGCGCTATTGAACAGGAGGCCCTGCCACAGGACCAAAAGGCCACCAGCACCCCACCACCGCAGAAGGAGAACCACCCTGCAAATGGCCCCTGCGATCCAGGCAGTAGCCAGAGAACATTGCCAAGACCCCTGCCAGGAAATAGGATTCTCCTGATTGTCACCCTTCTGTCCCACTCTGTCACCCTGTCCACCTTGAACTGCCATTTCTCCCCTTCCTATGCCCCATTGGACAATGCACCTGTGATACAAAGAGACCGGACTCTAACTGGACATTCCTTCACCATCAACCCAGCCCATTGCACATCCCCCTCTACGTATGAGCACTTAAATAAACACCTTTGGAATAAATACAAATCTTGAGTCTGTCAAATGATTGAAATATGTATTTGTACAACATTCTGGAAACATTGCAAGTCATATGTACAAGTGGATATACATCGGTATGAACTTTAATGGGCAGCAGTAAACATACCAGGAACCAGAGTGGGCCACAGAGATCTGAAAATAGAGATGCCAAAGGGTACAGTAAGTGGCCATAGACATAGGGAAATCAGGCTGCCATGTACAATGTCCACCACAAAACTGAAAAGTAAAGTGAAGTTACAGTGTCTGGACTGTCCTTCCTTACCTACTATTAGGAGCTTTTTGGCGGATCTTGAGGCTTTACAGCTCTCGCAGATGATTACCTTCCCCACACATAAAGGTGGTCATATTCTTGACCCGTTCTTCACAAATTTAGAAGGTCTCAGAGTTCTTGGTTCCTCTCAGTTGGTCTGGACAGACCACATGCTGGTGAAAACGGCATGCTCTCTGTCTGACTATCCTTTTGTATCTCAGGATAGATTTGTTCTTAAACGACACTGGAACAAATTAAGTCTGGAGGATTTTTATCATCAGCTCGAGAAGGCTCCTTTAGGTCCGCTCACCGAGGTCGATTGTGGATACGACTCCTTCTGTGAATGGATTTCTGGTGCCCTCGATTCTCTGATTCCTATGTGTTGGTCTAAGTGTCACCGGAAGGAGCCGAGCCCTTGGTATGACACTTCCTTGGCATCTCTTAAGAGGGTCTGTAGACAGGCCGAAAGATTATGGAGGAAGTCATATGACTCTGATCTGAAAATATGTTATCTTGCTAAAATCAAGATTTATCACAGGGCAGTGTGTCAAACTCGTGCCTCCTTTTATGCTCAACAGTTTCAGAATTCTACCAATCCATCGAAACTTATTTTTAAAGTATTAAAGGACCTGATGGCGAAGAGAGTAATTGCAGGGGAAATATGCTTGGATTCACATTGTGAGGGTTTGGCCTCTTTCTTTCATGAAAAAGTGCAAGCCATCTATCGCACTTTCCCAACTAGGTCCCTGATGCTAGAGCAGGTTGGTCGCACCTTAGGTGAGGGGGAATGTCTTTCCATCTTACCCCCTTTATCTCTGGAGATGTTTGACTATCTCAGCGCCAAAATTAAGTCTGGCTCTCCGGCTGACCCGTTGAAACCGGCCCAACTTAAGACTCTGGCACCGGTTTGCCGCTCCCCGGTACTGTCCTTGATCAACCTGTCTCTTTCTTCTGGAGTGGTTCCCGTTAGATGGAAGCAGGCAGTAGTTACGCCAATTCTGAAGAAGGCGACCCTTGACCCCCTTAAACCTGAAAGCTACCGCCCTATCTCCCTTCTTCCTTGGGCCACGAAAATAGCAGAGGCCCATGTGAATGCCACTCTTACAGACCACCTTGGTAGGTTTAACATTCTTGATCCTACCCAGAACGGGTTCCGCGCGGGTCATAGTACGGAGACGGCCCTCCTCTCGATGGTCGAGCATCTGCGCTCCGTGATGGATTCCGGTCGGACGGCGGCACTGTTGTTATTAGATCTTAGTGCCGCCTTCGACACGGTCTCGCACGGAATTCTGATTCGGCGTCTTGAGGAGGTGGGCGTTTCTGGCTCCGCCTTGCACTGGTTTCGTTCCTTCCTTATGGATAGGTCATTCCAGGTGGCGATCCCGCCCGGTAAGTCGTCACTCTACCCGTTAGACCAGGGAGTCCCACAGGGGTCTTCACTGAGTCCCACCCTTTTCAATCTGTATGTGAGACCGTTGGCTGCGGTCGTCAAGCGGTGGGGCCTAACCATGGTATCCTACGCAGATGATACGAAGCTGGCGGTCACACTGAGTGGGGACTCAGACCTGGAGGCTCCCAGGTTTTGTGATGGTCTGCGGGAAGTGGCTAACTGGATGAAATCCAACTGTCTCCAGTTAAACACCAAAAAGACGGAGATTATGGTGGTTGGTAAACAGGTGGTTTTGTGGGATGATAAATGGTGGCCTTCGGAGTTGGGTGTGACTCCCCTCCCAGCGGCAGAGATAAAAAACTTGGGGGTATGGTTTGATTCTTCTCTGAGTTTCATCTGTCATACCAAGAAGGTGGCGGCTTCTTGCTGTGGCATCATCAGAGGACTTCGACCTATCCTCAAATTCTTTGATGCACCTATAAGACAGCTGGTGGTTCAAGCATCAGTGCTGTCTAGGTTGGACTATGCCAACTCCCTACTGGCGGGGATAAACCAGTCAGAATTTCGGCAGCTCCAGCGGGTTCAAAACGCTGCGGCCCGACTGGTGACTGGTCTCCCCAGGCGATGTTCGGTGTCCAATACTCTGCGCTCTCTCCACTGGCTCCCTGTGCAGCAGAGGATTAGATTTAAGGTTCTCTGTTTTGCATTTAAAATCTTAAAGGGTACTGCCCCGCAAATCAAGGAGAAATTGCTGATTCCTTATGTTCCCTCTCGCACTCTTAGATCGTTAGGCCAGAACTTAGCAGTGGTTCCGCGCTTTAAGCTGAGCAGAATTGGGGGCCGCTCCTTTCGAGTCCTGGCAGCGAGTTGGTGGAATTCTCTTCCTCCACAAATCCGGGCCATTGATGAGCTCCTTCAGTTTAGGCGGGCTATTAAGACCTTTTTATTTGTCTAAGCTTATCTGTTGTGTTTTGTCTTCTTTTGCCCGCTTTTAGTGCTGTGTTGTGTTTACCTTCTCAAAGCGCCGGGACGCCCCTTTGCTGGGGCAGCTGTGCGCGGTACAAATAAAAATAACATAACATAACATAACATGTGTGTCACTGGAAGTACTGCTGTATGATATTACTTCTGTTGTCCATATCGTCTTCCTCTGCCTCCTCTTCCTCACTGTCCAAAGGCTCCACCGCTGCCACAAGACCATCTCCAGGCTCATTCTCCTGCAGAAATGACACCTGGCGTCTTAACGCCAGGTTGTGCAACAAGCAACATGCAACGATGATCTGGCACACCTTCTTGGGTGTCAGATGGAGGCACCGGAACCTGGCCTTCAGGAGGCCGAAGGTCCTCTCAATTATCACCCATGTGCCTACTTGTAACATTCCTCTGCCCTTGTCCTGGAATTCCTCTCTGGGGTCAGTAGCCATGAGACGTTGGGGTAACCAGAGTCACCTGCAAATATCGAGGGACAACTGTCAGACACACACTAACTCTTAGGGACAACCCCATACCCAGACACAAACATATACTGGGTGGGGACCTTGGGCTCACCTATTAGCCACACCTGTGCCTCTCGAGTTGGCCCATCACATATGGGATGCTGCTATTCCTCAAGATAAAGGCGTCATGCACAGAGCCAGGATACTTGGCATTCACATGGGAGATGTACTGGTCCACCAAACACACCATCTGCACATTCATAGAGTGATAGCTATTTCTATTCCTGAACACTTGTTTATTTTTCAGGGGGGGTGGGGGGACAAATGCTACATGTGTACCATCTATGGCACCAATGATGTTGGGGATATATCCCAGGGCATAAAAGTCAGCTTTCACTGTGGCCAGATCCTCCACCTGGGGGAATACAATGTAGCTGCGCATGTGTTTAAGCAGGGCTGACAACACTCTGGTCAAAACGTTGGAGAACATTGGCTGAGACATCCCTGATGCCATGGCCACTGTTGTTTGGAAGGAACCACTTGGCAGGAAATGTAGCACTGACAGGACCTGCACTAGAGGGGGGATACCTGTGGGCTGGCGGATAGCTGACATCAGGTCTGGCTCCTATTGGGCACACAGTTTTTGGATTGTGGCCCGATAAAGTCTGTAGGTTATTATAATGTGTCTGTCCTCCATTATCGCAAGGTCCACCAGGGGTCTGTACACAGGAGGATGTCTCCATCTCATATTCATCCTCAGCGGTTGAAGCCTAGGGAAGAAAAGGGTGAGCTGAGGGTCATAATCACACATCAATTGCAATAATGATGCAGTTCTTTCTTTAAAGAACCAGTATGTGAATCCGAGAGTCAATAGTTGTGCCAATGTCTGCTGTGACGCAGTTAGGCGCCATGGCCTGTGCCCCCCTGAAATGGCGGTTGCCTGGAATGTGAGGCGGGACAAGTGGAAATGAGGTAATTCCACTGGCATTGTGAACCGTTGCGATAGGCGGTCGACAACCGTCTCGCAACTTCTCATTGGTTATCATTGGGCCCTATGGATTCCAGGAGCCAATAGCGCTGTACGCTGGTGGTGACGGTACGCACCGCCTCAGATGTGACCGCTATTTTCTATCTATTCACTCACTTGCTACCGGACCTTCAACAGGACAGGACCTACACTGCAAGTGCTGCTGCGACCTGTGTCTGGAAGCGACAATGGCTCATGTGTCTGGGGAAAGGGCCCCTGCCTTCACTGCGGAGGAGTTGGTGAGACTGGTGGATGGGGTCCTACCCCAGTACATGATACTCTACGGTCCTCCAGGCAAACAGGTGAGTACACTGTGAGCATGATGCGTGGGCCATGAATGTATGGAGTGCTGTGTATGTAACACAAAAGGATGATGGACGGAGTGTTGAACAATGCAAACACTCACCCCCAGTCACAGATCTGGGTTTAATCCATTGTTCTTTTGCTCACTATGCCACCCCAGTTTGGACCTGGCCATATACAAATCAGTCTTGACTCTGTTCCTCATGGGAACAGTCTAGCCTGAACTGCCAAGCCAGTTCCTCCCTGGACCAGAAACAAGCATCCTGGGACCGGTTTCAGGGTTTCACCCTTCATCAGCCAAGCTAGCTTGAATCCAGTGGCACAGTGAGCAAGGGACCCTCGTTTGGGCATACCCTTCCCACTTAGGGTGACTTTAGCAACACAAAAGGATGATGGACGGAGTGTTGAACAATGCAAACACTCACCCCCAGTCACAGATCTGGGTTTAATCCTTCGTTCTTTTGCTCACTATGCCACCCCAGTTTGGAACTGGCCATATGCAAATCAGTCTTGACCCTGTTCCTCATGGAAACAGTCTAGCCTGAACTGCCAAGCCAGATCCTCCCTGGACAAGAAACAAGCATCCTGGGACCGGTTTCAGGGTTTCACCCTTCATCAGCCAGGCTAGCTTGAATCCAGTGGCACAGTGAGCAAGGGACCCACATCTGGGCATACCCTTCCCACTTAGGGCGACTTTAGCAACACAAAAGGGTGATGGATGGAGTGTTGAACAATGCAAACACTCACCTCCACTCACAGATCTGGGTTTAATCCATCGTTCCTTTGCTCACTATGCCACCCCAGTTTGGACCTGGCCATATGCAAATCAGTCATGACCCTGTTCCTCATGGGAACAGTCTAGCCTGAACCCATATGGCTGGGTCCAAACTGGAATGGCATGAGCAGCAAAAAAACAATGGATTTAGGCCCAGATCTCTGTACTGGGGATGAATGTTTGACATTGTTCAGCATTTCGTCCATCACTTGTTCTTTTTGCATGAGCTGTGTCTGTAAACCACGTATGTGGAGGGGCTGAGTACTGCATGTATGGTGATCACTGTATGTGCATCAGGGGATGGGGGGGTATGGTGGGCCATGAGTGTAACGGTCCGGACGGTTAACTAATTCCCTTTTCTGCTGTCTTTTTCCTGCAGGTCAGCACCCATCAGAAAAAGGGTATTTGGCGTGCCATCGCCAAGGAGGTGCGGACCCTGAGGGTCTTTGACAGGCAGAGCACCCACTGCTGCAAATAGTGGGAGGACCTGCGCCGCTGGGCAAGGAAGATGGCGGAAGCCCAGGTGGGGCTGGCCTCCCAATGAGGAAGGGGTGCCCGTCGTACCCTGACCTCCCTGATGTTCTGCATCCTGGTGGTGGCCTATCTGGATTTGGATGGACACTTGAGGGCATCACAGCAGCCACAAGGGGGTGAGTACAAATTCTGATTCAGTACTTTGCGCGCATTAAGGGCCATATTTATACTTTTTGACGCAAAACTGCGCTAACGCAGTTTTGCGTCAAAAAAATTAGCGCCGGCTAACGCCATTCTGAAGCGCCATGCGGGCGCCGTATTTAATCAATGACGTTAGCCGGCGTTAGCCGCCGGCGGTGCCTGGTGTGCGTGGAAAAAAACGACGTACACCAGGCAGTGCCGGCGTAGGGGGATATGGAGCTTGGGCGCCAAAAAATGGGGCAAGTCAGGCTGAGGCAAATTTTTCGCCTCAACCCGATTAGCGCCATTTTTTTCGACTCCCAACCCCCATAGAAATGACTCCTGTCTTAGCAAAGACAGGAGTCATGCCCCCTTGCCCAATGGCCATGCCCAGGGGACTTCTGTCCCCTGGGCATGGTCATTGGGCATAGTGGCATAGTGGCATGTAGGGGGGAACAAATCAGGCCCCCCTATGCCACAAAAAAAAATAAAAAAAATACTTACCGGAACTTACCTTAATGTCCCTGGGGTGGGTCCCTCCAGCCTTGGGTGTCCTCCTGGGGTGGGCAAGGGTGACAGGGGGTGTCCCTGGGGGCATGGGAGGGCACCTCTGGGCTCCTTCCAAGCCCACAGGTCCCTTAACGGCTGCCTTGTCCAGGCGCTAAAAAACGGCGCAAAAGCGGCCGTACGTCATTTTTTTTTACCCGCCCACTCCCGGGCGTGAATTTTGCCCGGGAGTGTAAATACGGCGCACATGCCTCGGAGTCAATTTTTTAGACGGGAACGCCTACCTTTCATCTCATTAACGCAAAGTAGGTGTCCACGCTAAAAAATTACTCAAACTCCATGGACTTTGGCGCTAGACGCGTCTAACGCCAAAGTATAAATATGGAGTTAGTTTTGCGTCGGAATTGCGTCAAAAAAACGACGCAATTCCGGTGCAAACAGAGTATAAATATGCCCCTAAGCTTTTACCTAGGTGGAAATGTGGACTGTGGGTGCCCCTAGGCCAGGGCGAACATGGCAGGGTAGGTCCCTTGTTAGGCAGGTTCTGAAGCACTCCAACGCCAATAGTTTTAGTGGGCATCCACTACTGGTCAGGGCCCTGTTTCTTTCAGGTGTGCAGCTGATGACGTTAGACATTGTACCGATGGGATGGTGACTGGCATTGTAACGGGTAGTGCATGGAATAGTGCATAGGGCTGTTCCCTGTGAGTTGTGTATGCCAATGGTAGTGTTGTTGCTGGCACTGACCAAGTGTATCCTCTGTCTCTCCCCCCACTTTTTGTTTTGTGACCCTGTCCTTGTATGCAGTAGCATCATCTAGCGGAGAAGCAGAGGCACCGGCGACGGAGGGAGCTGCTTCCCACATGGGCCGGGAGGCCAAATCCACCAACAGTAAGGCCACCAGTGGGACGGAGGGTGAGGGGAGCACCACGATGGGGACAAGAGGGGGCACCACAGACAGTAACTCCTCCTTTGAAGGAAGCTCCCTGGTGGTGGCGGACTCCTCTGTGCCCACCCCAACAACAGGTACAGCCGCCACCCCCCTACCAGCACTGCCCTACCAGCAGCCCCTCAGCGTGTTTCCCAAGCCCGCTCACCCAGGAGGGTGGGCATCTGCTTCGCCCCAGGCACCTCAGGCCTTGCCCAGGTCAGCCCTGCTGCCCTCCGTGAGGAGGCTATTGACCTCTTGAGATCCCTCACTGTTGGGTAGTCATCCATTCTGAATGCCATCCAGGGTGTCAAGAGGCATTTGCAACAAACAAATGTATACCTGGAGAGCATTCACTCTGGCCCAACAGAGAGCATTTCAGGCTCCGGCCTCCTCACTGATGGCAGCCATTGTCCCTGTATCCAGCATCCCCCTTCAACTTCCTCTACCCAGTCCCAATCCCCTCAACCCCAGCCTATCCCAAGCACACCTTCAGACCAGCATTCACCCAAATCAACACACAAAAGTGGCTCAGCAAACACAAGCACCACACTACATCTCACAGGCACCCACACAAGCACCATCCCCATGCAGACACACCAACATCCACTGCCTCCACTGTGTCCCCCTCCTCCTCATCGTCCACCTCCCTCCCCGTTGCATCTCCACTCATACCTGCATGCACTACATTCTCATCCACTACCTCCATCACCAGCACGCCGTTCACTACACACCTCTCACTGGCAGTCACCACCCCCACATCCATGCACACATCCCCTGTATCCTCTCCCAGTGTGTCTGTGACCCCTCCTTCCAAAGTACACTAACGCAAGGAACCACCACCCAACAGCCATCCACCTTACAACAGCTTCCAGCCCATGCACCTGCACCCAAACTCAGCAGACAGACACCTCCTACAACTACTCCCTCTTCCTCCACTCCCAGTCCTTCTCCATCTTCCCATCCCAGTGTCCCTAAGAAGATTTTCCTTGCAAACATTGACCTCTTCCCTGCCCCTCCTCTCCCCCATCCTTCCCCCTGGACCAGGGTGGCCACATCCTAGCCCAGCACCTCAGCCACCAAGTCCACATCCGCTGTGGTTTCTGCAGTTGGCAGAGGATCAACGGGGGCACCCGTCCACCCAGCCAGTGTACCACTAACCGCTACCAAGGCCAAATGCGACCCAAGGGTAGGTCGCTCCCCCTGCCGCTGCAGCTCCTCCAGGTTCCTGAGTTCCTGAGACCCACCTCACAGTAAGTACCCCCCCACCTCCCAGCCCCTCGCCCTGCCCCGCGCTACTCACCCTCTCTCCTGCTCCTGCTTCTTTTCCTCCTCTCTGTCTCTTCCTCCTCGCTCCTCCTCTGCAATCTTCTTCTGTACTCTTCTTCTCCCCGTCTTCTCTCTTCTTCTGTGTGCTCCTCAGCCTCTCCTGTCGCCTCTCTTCTTCCTCATCTTGCTCTGTGATCTTCTGCCTTCTGCTCTTCGTCTTCTGTATCTTCTTTGTTGATCTTCTGTTTGTCTGCTCTTCTGCTTCTTCATCCCCTGCATCTTCCTCTGTGTTCTTCTGTTCTTCTGTGTTCTTCTCTTCTGTTCTTCCGGTCCTCTTCTGTTCTTCTGTGTTCTTCTGTTCTTCTGTGTTCTTCTTTTCGGTTCTTCTGTGTTCTTCCGGTCTTCTGTGTTCTTCTCTTCTGTTCTGCTGTGTTCTTCCG
This sequence comes from Pleurodeles waltl, assembly GCF_031143425.1. NCBI lineage: Eukaryota > Metazoa > Chordata > Amphibia > Caudata > Salamandridae > Pleurodeles > Pleurodeles waltl. The sequence continues at coordinate 137,699,688 of NC_090438.1, forward strand.
GTCCTCTGTGTTCTTCTCTTCTGCTCTTCCGGTCTTCTTCTGTTCTGTGTTCTTCTCTTCGGTTCTTCTGTGTTCTTCTGTTCTTCTGTGTTCTTCTCTTCTGTTCTTCCGGTCTTCTTCTGTTCTTCTGTGTTCTTCTCTTCTGTTCTTCCGGTCTTCTTCTGTTCTTCTGTGTTCTTCTCTTCTGCTCTTCCGGTCTTCTTCTGTTCTTCGGTCCTCTCCGTCTCCTGTCTCTTCCCACCCCTGTCTCTGCCCTCCTGCTCCTGCCTCACCCCCCTCTATCTCTCCACCTATCTCTCACTATCACCCACATCTACCCTTTCGCTACCTGCCTCCCTCACTCCTCTACCTATCTCTCCACCTAACTCCCTCACTCACCCCCTCCTCCTATCTACCTATTTTTCTGTCTCTCCACCTATCTCTCCATCTCTCTATTTCCCTATCTCTCCCCCCGTCCCGACACCCTCTCTGTTACCTATCTCCCTATCCTCTCACTCTACCTCTCACCCTCACCCACCTCTACCACCCCCCTCCCCTATCTTTTCAACCCTACTCCTATCTATCTCCCTATTCTCCTAAAACTCTAACACTTACCCCCCTCCACCCTTAAATCCCCCTCCCCAGCTCTTCTCACTCTACCTGTCCCCCCCTCCCTCGCGCTTTCCCGCCGCGACCTCCTGCACGCCCCTGCCCCCCAGCTCCCATTCGCCCCCAGCTGACCCCTCCCCCCCTCCCTCTTATGGCGCCCGCTGCGCGACAGTGGTAGTGACCCTTGACCCAAGGGTAGGTCACTCCCCCTGCCGCTGCTGCTCCTCCAGCTCCTCCAGGTTCCTGAGTTCCTGAGACCCACCTCACAGTAAGTACCCCCCACCTCCCAGCCCCTCGCCCTGCCCCGCACTACTCACCCTCTCTCCTGCTCCTGCTTCTTTTCCTCCTCTCTGTCTCTTCCTCCTCGCTCCTCCTCTGCAATCTTCTTCTGTACTCTTCTTCTCCCCGTCTTCTCTCTTCTTCTGTGTGCTCCTAAGCCTCTCCTGTCGCCTCTCTTCTTCCTCATCTTGCTCTGTCATCTTCTGCCTTCTGCTCTTCGTCTTCTGTATCTTCTTTGTTGATGTTCTGTTCGTCTGCTCTTCTGCTTCTTCGTCCCCTGCATCTTCCTCTGTGTTCTTCTGTTCTTCTGTGTTCTTCTCTTCTGTTCTTCCGGTCCTCTTCTGTTCTTCTGTGTTCTTCTGTTCTTCTGTGTTCTTCTTTTCGGTTCTTCTGTGTTCTTCCGGTCTTCTATGTTCTTCTCTTCTGTTCTGCTGTGTTTTTCCGGTCCTCTGTGTTCTTCTCTTCTGCTCTTCCGGTCTTCTTCTGTTCTGTGTTCTTCTCTTCGGTTCTTCTGTGTTCTTCTGTTCTTCTGTGTTCTTCTCTTCTGTTCTTCCGGTCTTCTTCTGTTCTTCTGTGTTCTTCTCTTCTGTTCTTCCGGTCTTCTTCTGTTCTTCTGTGTTCTTCTCTTCTGCTCTTCCGGTCTTCTTCTGTTCTTCGGTCCTCTCCGTCTCCTGTCTCTTCCCACCCCTGTCTCTGCCCTCCTGCTCCTGCCTCACCCCCCTCTATCTCTCCACCTATCTCTCACTATCACCCACATCTACCCTTTCGCTACCTGCCTCCCTCACTCCTCTACCTATCTCTCCACCTAACTCCCTCACTCACCCCCTCCTCCTATCTACCTATTTTTCTGTCTCTCCACCTATCTCTCCATCTCTCTATTTCCCTATCTCTCCCCCCGTCCCGACAGCCCCTCTGTTACCTATCTCCCTATCCTCTCACTCTCACTCTACCTCTCACCCTCACCCACCTCTACCACCCCCCCTCCCCTATCTTTTCAACCCTACTCCTATCTATCTCCCTATTCTCCTAAAACTCTAACACTTACCCCCCTCCACCCTTAAATCCCCCTCCCAGCTCTTCTCACTCTACCTGTCCCCCCTCCCTCGCGCTTTCCCGCCGTGACCTCCTGCACGCCCCCGCCCCCCAGCTCCCATTCGCCCCCAGCTGACCCCTCCCCCCCTCCCTCTTATGGCGCCCGCTGCGCGACAGTGGTAGTGACCCTTGACCCAAGGGTAGGTCACTCCCCCTGCCGCTGCTGCTCCTCCAGCTCCTCCAGGTTCCTGAGTTCCTGAGACCCACCTCACAGTAAGTACCCCCCACCTCCCAGCCCCTCGCCCTGCCCCGCGCTACTCACCCTCTCTCCTGCTCCTGCTTCTTTTCCTCCTCTCTGTCTCTTCCTCCTCGCTCCTCCTCTGCAATCTTCTTCTGTACTCTTCTTCTCCCCGTCTTCTCTCTTCTTCTGTGTGCTCCTAAGCCTCTCCTGTCGCCTCTCTTCTTCCTCATCTTGCTCTGTCATCTTCTGCCTTCTGCTCTTCGTCTTCTGTATCTTCTTTGTTGATGTTCTGTTCGTCTGCTCTTCTGCTTCTTCGTCCCCTGCATCTTCCTCTGTGTTCTTCTGTTCTTCTGTGTTCTTCTCTTCTGTTCTTCCGGTCCTCTTCTGTTCTTCTGTGTTCTTCTGTTCTTCTGTGTTCTTCTTTTCGGTTCTTCTGTGTTCTTCCGGTCTTCTATGTTCTTCTCTTCTGTTCTGCTGTGTTCTTCCGGTCCTCTGTGTTCTTCTCTCCTGCTCTTCCGGTCTTCTTCTGTTCTTCTGTGTTCTTCTCTTCGGTTCTTCTGTGTTCTTCTGTTCTTTTGTGTTCTTCTCTTCTGTTCTTCCGGTCTTCTTCTGTTCTTCTGTGTTCTTCTCTTCTGTTCTTCCGGTCTTCTTCTGTTCTTCTGTGTTCTTCTCTTCTGCTCTTCCGGTCTTCTTCTGTTCTTCGGTCCTCTCCGTCTCCTGTCTCTTCCCGCCCCTGTCTCTGCCCTCCTGCTCCTGCCTCACCCCCCTCTATCTCTCCATCTATCTCTCACTATCACCCACATCTACCCTTTCGCTACCTGCCTCCCTCACTCCTCTACCTATCTCTCCACCTAACTCCCTCACTCACCCCCTCCTCCTATCTACCTATTTTTCTATCTCTCCACCTATCTCTCCATCTCTCTATTTCCCTATCTCTCCCCCGTCCCGACACCCCCTCTGTTACCTATCTCCCTATCCTCTCACTCTACCTCTCACCCACCTCTACCACCCCCCCTCCCCTATCTTTTCAACCCTACTCCTATCTATCTCCCTATTCTCCTAAAATTCTAACACTCACCCCCTCCACCCATAAGCCCCCCTCCCCCAGCTCTTCTCACTCTACCTGTCCCCCCTCCCTCGCGCTTTCCCGCCGCGACCTCCTGCATGCCCCCGCCCCCCAGCTCCCATTCGCCCCCAGCTGACACCTCCCCCCCCTCCTCCCTCTTATGGCGGCCGCTGTGCGATCGCGCAGCGGGCGCGCCGCTGGCGCTAGAGGCAAGCCCGTCTGCGCCCGTCCGCGCCTGGCCCGCGCCCAGCGCCACGACCCCTGGTCCCCAGCCCTCCCCTACCCCGCTGACCCGCTACGACCCCACCACTCTCCACGCCCTCAACCCCGGGCGCTCCAACACCTGCTTCCAAGCCCACCCCAAGCGCACCCATGGACCCTTCGCCTGTAACTCCTGCAAACGCATCTTCCACCACGCAACTACCACGACCACCAGCCCACGTGCCATCAACCACCTCAAGTGCATCCTGGTCAACGCTCGCTCTGTCCACAAGCATGCCGTTGAACTCTGGGACCTCCTGGACTCCACAGCTCCGGATGTCGCCTCCATCACGGAAACCTGGATGAACGCCTCATCAGCTCCAGACATCACCACTGCCATCCCCAAAGGCTACAAGATCTCCAGAAAAGACCGCACCAACAAAGTAGGAGGAGGTATCGCCATCATCTTCAAAGACTCCATCAGCGTCACCACCTCCACCGAAGACACCCCTCTCGCTGCTGAACATCTGCATTTTCAAATTCACACCGACCCCAGGACCATCCTCAGAGGATCCCTCGTCTACCGTCCCCCCGGACTGCGCGCCCCTTTCAGCGATGCCATCACCGACTTCATCTCCCCGCACGCCCTCGCCTCGCCGGACTACATCCTCCTAGGCGACCTCAACTTCCATCTGGAACAGAACAACGACCCCAACACCACCGCCCTGCTCGACAACCTCGACAACCTCGGCCTCAAGCAACTGGTGAACACCGTCACCCACATCGCCGGACACACACTCGACCCTATCTTCTCCGCCAGCAAACACACCTTCTTCAGCCACACCTCCGCTCTACACTGGACAGACCACAGCTGTGTCCACTTCACATTCCAACGCGAGACCCGCCACCTCCGCACTCAACCCATCCCTCGTCGACAGTGGAACAAGATCCCCGAAGAGCAACTCTTCTCCGCACTCGCCGCCAACCAACCCACCCCCACCATCGACCCCAACGACGCAGCCCTCAGCCTCACAAACTGGATCTCCAACTGCGCAGACAACCTTGCTCCCCTCAAACGCACGCATCGACAGACCAACACCAAAAAACCTCTCTGGTTCTCTGACACCATCAAAGAATCAAAGAAAACTTGTCGCGCCCTCGAGAAGGCCTGGCGCAAGGACCACACCGCTGACAACATGACCGCCCTCAAGAACGCTACCTGCGAACACCACCACCTGATCCGCGCTGCTAAAAGGAACTTTTTCACCGACAGACTGGACAAAAACAGCCACAACAGCAGAGAACTCTTCAGCATCGTCAAGGAGTTCTCCAACCCCAACGCCAACGCCGTCACGCCCTCACAGGATTTGTGCGAATCCCTCACCACCTTCTTCCATCGCAAGATCAGCGACCTCCACGACAGCTTCGGACACCAGACCCAACCAAACACCACCGAACCCGCACCCCCGGCCATCACCCTCAACAACTGGACCCACATCAACACTGAAGAAACCAAATCCATCATGAACTCTATCCACTCCGGCGCCCCTTCGGACTCCTGCCCTCACTTCATCTTTAACAAAGCCGACGACATCATGGCCCCGCACCTCCAGGCCGTCATCAACTCTTCTTTTTCTTCTGCTACCTTCCCCGAATGCTGGAAACACGCCGAAGTCAACGCCCTACTAAAGAAACCTACGGCTGACCCGAGCGACCTGAAAAACTTCCACCCCATCTCTCTCCTGCCTTTCCCAGCCAAGGTAATAGAGAAGACCGTCAACAAACAGCTGACCACCTTCCTGGAAAACAACAACCTGCTCGACCCTTCACAAACCGGATTCCGAACCAACCACAGCACGGAAACCGCCCTCATCTCAGTCACAGACGACATCAGAACCCTGATGGACAACGGTAAAACAGTCGCCCTCATCCTCCTGGACCTCTCGGCTGCCTTCGACACCGTCTGTCACCGCACCCTAATCACCCGCCTCCGCTCCACCGGGATCCAAGGCCAGGCCCTGGACTGGATCGCCTCCTTCCTCTCAAACCGTTCCCAAAGAGTTTACCTCCCTCCGTTTCGCTCAGAACCCACCGAGATCATCTGCGGCGTACCTCAAGGCTCATCGCTCAGCCCGACACTCTTCAATGTCTACATGAGCCCCCTCGCCAACATCGTACGCAAGCACGACATCATCATCACCTCCTACGCCGACGACACCCAACTTATACTCTCCCTCACCAAGGACCCCGCCAGCGCCAAGACCAACCTACAAGAGGGTATGAAGGACATCGCAGATTGGATGAGGCTCAGCCGCCTAAAACTGAAAACGGAAGTCCTCATCCTCGGCAACACCCCGTCCGCCTGGGACGACTCCTGGTGGCCCACGGCCCTCGGCACCGCACCGACCCCCACAGACCACGCCCGCAACCTCGGCTTCATCTTGGACCCTCTTCTCACCATGACCAAGCAAGTCAACGCCGTGTCCTTCGCCTGCTTCCTCACCCTTCGCATGCTCCGCAAGATCTTCCGCTGGATCCCCGCCGACACTAGAAAAACCGTGACCCACGTCCTCGTCACAAGCTGCCTGGACTACGGCAACACCCTCTACGCTGGGACCACAGCCAAACTCCAAAATCGCCTGCAACGCATTCAAAACGCCTCGGCCCGCCTCATCCTCGACGTACCCCGCAACAGCCACATCTCCGCACACCTGAGACACCTGCATTGGCTCCCAGTCAGCAAGAGGATCACCTTTCGACTTCTCACCCACGCACACAAAGCCCTGCATAACAAGGGACTGGAATATCTCAACCGACGCCTCAGCTTCTACGTCCCCACCCGCCTCCTCCGTTCCTCTGGCCTCGCGCTCGCTGCCGTCCCTCGCATCCGCCGCTCCACGGCGGGTGGGAGATCTTTCTCCTTCTGGGCGGCCAAGACCTGGAACTCCCTCCCCACCAGCCTCAGGACCACCCAGGACCACTCCGCTTTCCGGAGACTCCTAAAAACCTGGCTTTTCGAGCAGCAGTAACCCCCCCTTTTCCCCTAGCGCCTTGAGACCCGCACGGGTGAGTAGCGCGCTTTATAAATGTTAATGATTTTGATTTGATTTGATTTGATCCATTCTGCCACCTGGCAAGGTGAAGAAGGGGACAGCATCCAGCAAGGGGAAGGAGCCACAACCACCCAGCAAGGCCACCTTCAAAGACTCCAGCTGCCAGACCCAAGGTGACACCACCATCTGCCAAGGTGAGGAAGGGGCACAAAACACCAGGCAAAGGACTTCATCCATCCGAGGCTGCAGGTGAAGGCTTGGTGGCTACCAGCACAACCATCGGCACCGCAGCCAGCACCACAGCCAGCAACGCCAGCAGCCCTGGCCCAAGCAGCACCACTGCCAGCAGCAGCAGCCCCAGTGGGTAGCCGTCCGAGGCTGCAAGAGAGGGGCTGTAGACTAGCTCCACCACTGGCAGCGCCCCCAGCGGCACCGGCACCGGCACTACCACCACAGTGCAGACGTAGCCACTGCAGGATGGACTCTAGCCCTGCCTGCATGGACTATTATGCATCCTGGTCACTGCAAATCTCGTGGCTCAGACACCCAGGTGAGGGACTGTGAACTGCCACACCCCAAGTGTTGCATCACTGGGCACAGAGCCCCCTCCAGAACCAGTGGAGAAAGGCATCCACTCACCCTATCCTTGGCAGGATGAAGCACACTGGGCACCAAGTCCCCTCCAGAACCAGTGGAGAAAGGCATCCACTCACCCTATCCTTGGCAGGATGAAGCATAATGGGCACCAAGCCCCTCCAGAACCAGTGGAGAAAGGCATCCAGTCTCCCTATCCTTGGCAGGATGAAGCACACTGGGCACAAAGCCTCCTTCAGAACCAGTGGAGAAAGGCATGCGACTTTGCACTCCCCAGGAGCAAGCAGTGGGTAAACCACAAACTTGAGAGACTTGAGAGACTGTGGCTTTGCATTCCCCATGACCAGGCAGTGGGCAAACTACCCACTTGAGAGACTGTTGCCACGCTCTCCCCAGGACCAAGCAGTGGGCAAACCACCCACTTGAGAGACTGTGGCCTTGCACTCCCCAGGACATCTCTGTGGGCATAGAGCCGCCTCCAGGAGCAGTGGCACCGTCCCATCTTCCGTCTGAGGTGCCTGTGTGTTTTTGACCTGATGCCCCTTCAGTGTTCTCTCCGTATTGAGGCAGGAGTCAAGTGTGGGCCTGGCCTATGGGTTATGGCCCAGTGGCCCACAGACATTTTGAGTGGACAATGTACAGCCTTATGTACATATTGTATATATTGTAAATACTGTTTTTGAATTTGTAACCTATATCTGACTATTTCTAATATGACACTCATTTGACTCAATTCCTTTTGTCCTTGCGTTCTTCCAGAGGGTTACGGGGTGTATATGTAATGTTGATGCATGTATTTGTGTGTATGGTGTTGGGGGTGAGGGTGGGGGTGTTGCGTGTTGCATGTGTGTGTCACTCTCTTTTTCATCCCCCCTCCCCTGTGTGGTAGGTGCAGCACTCACCATGGTCGTCGCCACCCCCTTTCGCACTCCTGATAGATGAGAAGATACACCAACATCGGTAACACCTGTAGTTCGGGCTCCATGGCGTCCTAGTTCTTCGTTGACTGTTGAGAGGTGAGTGTTTTCCCTTCTGTGTACTGTTTCCGCCGTGCTTTTGATGCCGTTAGTACCCCCCGGAAAAGCTGGTGGATGGGCGGGATATAATGTGGTGTGCCGTACATTGACTTCCGCCTGTCTGTTGGTGGTCACCGCCGCAGTGTTTCTTACTACTGCTGTGGCGGTCGGAGTGTTAAAGTGGCTGCCTGTGATTCCTTTTTTTTACCGCCGGCCTGTTGGTAGTACTACCGCCGGTTTAACACTGACCACCAGGGTTGTAATGAGGGCCAAACAGAATAATGTAAATATGATTATAGCTAGAGAGATGCCCTGCTCTATGTATTACCCTATTGTATACAAAACATTTGCCCCAAACATTTGTAAGCGGGAAGTGTCTCTTACAGAGATTGCTTAATAAACTCCAACTTCTTCTGAATGCCACTGCTCATTGTTTATTGGGGATTCCAAATTGTCAACACATATCTCATGCATTACCAAAACTGCATTGTGTGCCTGTAAAAAAGTGAATCACCTTTAAGGCCCTGTGTATTGCTCATATGGTCCTTCATCTGTGCAGCCCTGAAAATCTAAAGCATATGTTACAGTGGTAAGCTCCGACAAGAACACTTAGTGGCATATTTATACTCTGTTTCAACTCAATTTTCATCATATTTTTTTACGCAAATTCAGTGCAAACTTAACTCCATATTTATATTTTGACACTAGCCCCATTTAGCATCAAAATATTGGAGTTTGCACCATTTTTTGGATGCGTAAACCCACCTTGCGTAAATGACATGCAAAGTAGGCATTCCCATCCAAAAAATGACGCTATCCCCATAGCACCATATTTATCCCACCATGCTAAAATGATGTACAGGTGGGAGGCAAACCCAAATAATGACATTAAGCTTGCTTACTGCCATTATTTAACCCCTGGGTCAGACCAGGCCGTAGGGGACCTGTGGACCCATATCCATGGCTAAACACCCTTGAGTGAGACCACAGGTGCCCACCCCAAGCCCCAAGGTACACCCCCACCCACACCAGAGGGACACCAGAAGATGGAGGACCCCATCCCAGGTAAGTTGGGTAAGTATAGGTATGGTTTTTTTAAACAATTCTAAGTGCCATTGGAGGCCCTGACATGGGCCCCCCGGCATGGCACTGGGTGCAATGGCCATGCCCAGGGGACACTGGTTCCCTGAGTTGGCCATTGGGGTGGTGGGCATGACTCCTGTCTTTTCTAAGACAGGAGTCATGTGTTCTGGATAGTTGTGTGTCAGGAAATGATGCTAGGCTGGTTAGCAGCATTTTTGTAGCCTCTAACCAGCCTAGGGTCATTTTTTGAGGCAAAACCCCCTTCACTCCTACCGCCATCCTCCCTCAGCTAATGTATTTTTTTCTGATGCTAGCCCAAGCTTAGCACTGACTTGCACCATTCCATAAATATGGCGCCCAGCTGGCACTCAGGAATGGCACAACACATGGTAAGCATTTGGGTGCAAAACTGAGTTAGCACAGTTTTGCACCAAAATGTTTAAATATGCCCCATAGTGTTTAAATGATAACTTAGTATGCCTCACTTGTTTTCCACTTTCTGTCATCTAATGCTTTCTTCTTCTCAGCAGTGCTAAGACACCCACGGGCATCATAAAATTGTTGTTCATTCATTATGGGACTGCACAAAGACACGGTCTGATCCACACTGCTGAACACCAATGTGAGAAACTGGGTTGTTGATTGGGGTGTGAGCTCTGATTGAGCAGCAGCCACAATCCCTTATAGGGTGAACCACAAAAGTCACTAAATTAACCTGTGATTAAGCCTGGGTGGCAGTCAGGCTTACCTTAGAGGTAATGTGTAAAGTATTTATGCAACACACAATCATTAATAAAGTGAGAACATGTTCTAGAACTGTTAGCTTTTGGCATGGTTTCACCTGTTTTTTTTGCTGGCTTTGGGACTCTGGGAACTTTAGCACTGCTGACCATTCCTAAGTTTCAAGTACTCTCTGTCTAAATTGTAGTGGTGCAATATATGTGTCTAGGACCTATAATTCAAATGCTACTAGTGGACCGGAATCACTAATTGTTCCACCCGCATGAGTAGCCCTGTGAACATATCTCAGAGCTGCCACTGCAGTGTCTGTAGTATTGTACTTCTAGTTCAACCTGGCAAGTATACCCACTTGCCAGGGCCAAACCTTCACTTTTACTACATGTAGGTCACCCCTAAGGTAGGCCCAAGGCAACTCCATGGGCAGGGTGCAGTGTTTTTAAAGGGTAGGGCATGTACTGGTGTCTTGTACATGTCCTAATAGTTAAATACTACTCAATTTGGTTTTCACTATTGCAAGGCCAATCTCTCCCATAAGCTAACATGGGAATTGCCTTGACATATCTTTTAAGTGCAGTTTCTCATCAGGAGCAGGTAGAGGTCAGGAGTTTGGGGTCTCTGAACTCACAATTTAAAAATACATCTTTTGGTAAAGTTGTTTTTTAGATTGTAAGTTTGAAAATGCCACTTTCAGAAAGTGGGCATATTTTTGATTAACCATTCTCTGACTCTGCCTGGCTGCTAAATACATGTCTGGGTCAGACTGACAGTTGGGCTATTTGTAAATTCACTCCATACAGTCACACAAAGGGGACTGAGGTGTGTTTTGCATAATCCCATGGGTCTTCCTGGGCTAGAGTGGTGGGATGAGCTGACACCTAAGCCCAAATGGGAGTGTGCCAGCCCTCACACAAAGCAGTCTCCACCTCCCTAGAGTGTGTTTGAGACCAGTACAAGGAGAGGCAGGGTCTTGTGCACTACAAAGGCTTTTCTTTGAAGTTTGCCTAATTCAAAGGCAGAAATGAGTATCATATTGGACTGCTGACCCCCCAACTTCAGAACACTTCTGGACTGAAGACATTCTGCCAGGGAGAAGAGCTGGATGCTTGAGGAAGACATGCCACTCTGCCTGTTTTTGTACTGTGCTGATCTGTTGCTGCTACTTCTGTCCTGTGAGTGACAGGACTGGACTTCATTTTCTATATCCTGCTTTCTAAGATTCTCCAGGGGCTTGGACTGAACTTGCCTCCTGTTAGAAGACTTAGGGACATCGAAGGCTTAATCTGCCTGCACCTGGATCTTCTTGCTGGGAGTCCTGACCTACTAAGCGGTGCCAAATCCAGTCCCTGGGCCTTCTGGATTCATTGACCCTGATGGATCATGAGGAACTGACTCCTCACCTTCTCAGTAGCAGTAAGGAACTGATGCCGCTCCAACTCCAGCGCCGCCTCATCTCCCTGACTGAGTGCAATGTCTTTGTTTCAGTTTTTCCAAAGGTACTGTCCCTAGGGGTCCGTATGACACCGTGACCGGCCCAAAGTCACTTGCTAGCGGCGTCGGGCTGTTGTGAATGACTCTGTCAATGATGTTGTGATAGCCCCAGTTGGAGCTATTGTGTTTCCAAGCGCTATACTGAAGTTTAATCCTTGAAAATTCATATCTCTGCTTGTGTATGTTGGATGTTTGTTGATTTGGTCTTGTTTTATTCAGATAACTACTGGCTATTTTAATAAACTGGTATGGAGTAGTTTTGTGGTGTTTTGATTGTGTTACTGTGTGTGTGTGTGTGTGTGTGTGTGTGTGTGTGTGTACAAATACTTTACCCACTGCGTCTGAGATAAGCCTGACAGCTCATGCCAAGCTACCAAGGGTTGAGCAGGCGTTATCTTAGGTGTGTGACTCCCTTACCCTGACTAGAGTGAGGGTCCCTATGTGGACAGGGTACAAACCACTGCCAACTAGAGAACCCTATTTCTAACAACACTGCAGAGGAAAAATCCCACCCCAATTTAGATACAAAAGAGTGGATTTTAATAAATTATGTGACACCAAAATGACAAACATCCAATCAGTAAAACCTGAATATTATATTTTTAAGGTTCTTATTAAAAATTAGAGCCAAAAGGATAAAAGGGCCAACTACGGTTATCTAGTTGCATGATACTGGGTCAAGGATGAAAAATATGTCTGACTGTATGGAACACTGTTCGGATACAAGCAGTGAATTGGGCCCGGTCAGCGCTTCCTTCGGACTTACAAGAAAATTTGAGGAAAATTGTTCAGAGGGGCAACATTTCAGTGAGGCAAGGTATGTCCGAGAAGGGAGGGTCCTCGCCAGAGAGCCTTAGGTCTAAGCCACACTGAAGATTTATACTTTTGGACTTCAGGGGTTATTATGACCCCGGTAGATGGGGTTAATATGGAGGAAAGTAGTGCCAACAGGCTGGCGATACGTTTCTTCATATTAAGACATTCGCGGTTTGGCTAGCCAAACAGCCAATGTACCACACCGACCGCCACAGCAGTAATGACTGCCGGGCTGGAGACTTCAGTCTCCAGCCCGGTGGCCGTCACTTGCCCGCCTGCGGGATTATGACCCCGCCTACCACCATCGTTTTTGTGGCAACCTTACTGCCACGAAAACCATGGAGGTAGGCACTATCAGTGACAGGGAATCCCTTCCATGTCACTGATAGGGGTCTTCCCCACCCCCCACTCCCTCCCCAGATTTCACCAGCCCCCCCTCCCTCCCAGACCCCCCACTATATACACGCACCTTCATTCACACACGAACACACGCATACACACACTTGTTCCCACATTTATCCACGCATGCACACATCCACACACTGACATACATACAAGCACACACGCATTCACACAACTCAACATACACGGACTCACACATCCATACATGCACACACATACAACACGCAACCACACCCGCATATATTCATGCACAGACATACACATATACCCCCACACATATACACACACAACACCCCCACCCCTCTCCCCTGTTGTAGCACCCGACTTACCTGTTGTCAGTGGGTCCTCTGGCAGGAGATGGGGCGCTCCTGCCAGCAGAACACCACCAGGCTGTATCATGGGTCATGATATGGTCTGCGGTGGTCTACTGGCGTGGCGCTGCTTCTGGCAGCAGCACCACCTTACCGCCATCCACCAGCATGGCCACAGCCAGATTTCCGCCATCCATCTGGCAGAAATCCGGCTGTGGTCATAATAGGGCGGACGGATGGTAGCCGTGGCAATAGGCGGTTTTTACCACTGGGGTTGTAATGTGCCCCTTAGTCTCTTTTTAGAAGTCGAAAATCTTTAGTGAGGCAAAGCAGGAGGATGTAGCCAAAACAGTACCAAGGGCTTGGATACCCCTTTGGTGAAGGACCACTGAACAGGATTTGCTGCAGTGGGAAGAAAGTAGTGGAGGAAACCATGACATCAATCTGACGGCGATGCATCTTAAGCGGATATGCAAGCTGAAGGGCCCCAGTCTCCTCTCGGTCCTCAGAGCAGTTTTGGCCATCTGGGTACCTTTAGCACCACAAACAAAGGTTGAGGACTGGTGGGACACCTCTTAGCGATTCATGGCTCACTCATGGGGATTCCAGGTGCAGGTTCAAGACCATGGGAGTCTTTTGGGTCCCTGTGGCTCTGAACAGGGCCAGCAAACTAGCCCCTGGAGTCACCCTGATAGTTTTGGGTTCAGGTGAAGATGCAGGGATCAAACAGCAGGGCTGGCCTCTGCTGATTAAAGGCACACTCCAAGCAGCAACGCAGTCATTCCAGTTACAGCAAAGCAGTCTAGCAGCGTGCACAGCAGGTGACAGCAGCAGGCAGTCCCCTTAGAGTCCTTTCACAGGTCCATGAGTGAACTGAAGAGCAGGTCTGAGGGTCCTACTTTTTATACCTGGTGACCTTCCTCTGGAAGGTGTGAGAAGTTTCTAGAAATGTTCTTTGAAGTGCATGGAAGTTCCTGACTCCCCTTCCCTGGCTCTAAGCTGGCTGAAGTGGCAATGTGGAGGTGATAAGGCCTTTGTTTGAAGGCAGGGCACAGCCTACTCAGTTGCAAGTAGGGCTCTGCTCAGCCCCCATCCTGCCTACAAATGGACCATTGAGGCACACCTAATCCCTCTATTGTGTGACTGTCTAGGAGGAATTCGCAATGTCTGTTACACCTAGTCATGTGGCCCAAGACAGGCTGCTGGCACAAAAAGGCTAAGGGCAGGAAAATGCCAACTTTCTAAAGTGGCAGTTTCAAATTGAAATTAAAATCTGACTTTACAGTTAAAGAGGATCTTTATTACAATTTCATGGATACCAAAGATGAACTGACTACCTGGTCCCAATCAAACGTTATGACTTATTAAATGTAATAAGGCAACCCAATCCTTTCCTATTGGACAGGCAGGTCTCACAATAGTGAAAAATGAATGTAGGAGTTTTCACTATTGGGACACATAGAAGGACATGTCTAACCTTTTAACTACACTGAACCCTCCCCAATGGCTACGTGGGGCCTGCCGAAGGGGTGACTTATATACGATAAAAGGGAAGTGTAAGGTTAGGTAAAGGGGTTATATTACCAAGGCGAACTGGCAGTTTAGAACTGCATTCAGGCTGCAATGATGGGTCTAGGACATGTTTTAAGGTGCTACTTAAGTAGGTGGCAGAATAGGTGCTGCAGGTGTACTAGAAGCATTCACTTTACATGCCCTGGGTACATGGTATACTACTGTACAAGGGACTTATAACTAAATATCTATCGCAATCAAGGCAAGCCAATCACCCACATTTAGGAGAGTGAGCACAAGCACTGTAGCACTTATTAGCATGGTAAAGTGCACAGAGTCCTAAAGCCAACAAAAATCAATTTCAGCACAAAAATAGAGGTAAGTAGGCAAAATGTTTACGGGAAGACAACCCTAAGGCTGACTGGTTTAACACCAAACATATCTACTTTCCAATTATATGTGGTGACATGAGCCTCGCCCTTCACAATATCTGCTCCGATTTGTGGGGGGGACTCCGCTCTCCAGCTCCTATGCTCCAGGAAGAGAGTGTGCCTCCTGAGGTCCACCCTGAAGACATCAACCAGCAGAGGTAAAACTGAGCAGAGTGGCACTGTCGCTCTCCCTCCCCCTCCACTTCCAGTGCACCAAGTTGAGTCTGTGGCACCTCAATGAGAGCCATGAAACACAGACATTGTGGCTAATTATTTCCAAGGTTTGCTTCATGAGCAGAAGGTTTGAATAGAAGCAGGCACCCACAGCTGCCAAAGTATCCCCAGTCAGGAGTGATAGGCTGGCCGTGCCCTGCGACGTGAGGGCTGAGGTGTCACCACTGTTGCTGCCTCTCCCTCTTGCCTCTCTCTGCAGTGCTGCAGTTTTGCTGTGGGTCATGCATAAGTGAGCCGGCTGCTCCTGGAGCAGATGGGGGAGGGCCTCTGAACACTCTGGCACTGGCAGGGAGGAAGGTGAAGCAGGGAGTCCCCCAATTGAAGGGACAATGTTCTCCTTAATCGGTTTTGGTCTGGAAGCCTCTCTCAGGTCGGTCTAGAGGAGGCTTCTGTTGTGGGAGCCAAATCAAAGGAATGCTGACACATAGGCCCTCATTCTGACCCTGGCGGTCGGCGGAGAGACGGCGGTCGGACCGCGAACAGACCGGCGGTATTAAAAATGGCATTCTGACCGCGGCGGTCCCCGCCGCGACCGACCGCTACTTCTCCACTCCGACCGCCACGGCGGTCATGACCGCGGGGCTGGAGTTTGCGCACTCCGGCCCGGCGGTCGTCCCAAGACCGCCAAGGGTATTATGACCCTGCCTACCGCCGCGGTTTCTTGCGGGCGGGAACCGCCGTGCGAACCATGGCGGTAAGCACTATCGGGGCCAGGGAATTCCTTCCCTGGCACTGATAGGGGTCTCCCCCACCCCCCACTACCCACCCGAGTCCTCCCCCCACACCCTCCACCCCCCTGCCACCCCCCAGAGGTGGTACGAACCCCCTCCCCACCCCCACCCCGACATGCACATACATGTACCCCGACATGCACACACCCCCAACATGCACATATACACACCCCCTACACACACATACACAACGGGGACACATACCCGCACACATACATGCCGACATGCGCACCTGCCGAACAGCACACATTACCCATAGACACAGCAGCACCCCCCGCCCGCATACACGCACTCACACACCCCCTCTACACACTCACACGCACACCCCCATGCACGCCCACATCACACAACACCCCCCCACCCCCTCCCCTCACGGACGATCAACTTACCTTGTGCGTTGGTCCTCCGGGAGGCGACGGGAGCCATAGGGACGTGACCGCCAACAGAAGACCGCCAACAGAAGACCGCCACACAGAAATGTGGGTCGTAATTCTGTGGGCGGTGTTCTGCTGGCGTGGCGGTGGAGGTTGACCAGTCTCCACTTTCCCGCCGACGGCCAGTGTGGCTGCTGGCGGTTTTCCGGCGGAACGCTCCCAGCGGTCAGAATGCGCACAGCGGCACACCGCCGCGGTCGGCGGTCTTCACCGCGGCGGTAACTCAGCGGTCTTGCGAAAAGACCGCCAAGGTCAGAATGAGGGCCATACTCTGCTGTGTAGGGCTCTCAGTGGAGAAAAAATGTTCTCAGAGTCATAGTGGTATCGATTTCTCCCGGGTGGAAGGATTTTTAAGGGAATAGCATTGCGACTGGAAGAGAGCTCAATCAAGCTACGTCAGTCATTTCGGGATGCCAGCCCAAGACCCACTATTTGACATCATTATGAACGTCTCATAATCACATTCCTGGAAATGTTCATTTGCCCTCATGTAAGCACAGGTATGTACTAATGTACCAGCTTGTGTGGGGAGAGCTGATAAGTTACGGCCCACATATTTTCAAAAACTTACCTGATAAGGATGAATCCCAAACACTTAACAGAACACTTCAGAGGCTGTCAGGCATTATGATTTATTGTTATGAGTTCTGGAAACTTTTCACCCAAGTGCGAACACACTAAAAGCACTGTTATTTTTTAAGTTTTATTTGAAGCTAACTTTAGTGCAGAATCATGCCTTCCTTCTTCTGCCACACAATGTCCATTGACTGAAACCCCCACCCCCAAAACCTCCAGTGCCAACGAGTACCAGTGACAGTGAGGATAAGGCCTGGTAGTGAATCCATGATTACTTCACTCTTTGCTGCTTGGAGCAGAAGATTGTGGGATCCTCAAACATGTGGGTGGCTATCTGATCACTGCAGGGACTTTGAATGAAAATGTTTTTGGGAAAGGTTTCTGTTTGTGCTCAGAAGTATTTTGGAATGTGAATCAAAGCCCACTTCCTTGCCACAGCTCTTTCAGACAGGGCCACCATACAATTAGATCCACCAAACCCACCTTCCTCATACATGCCTCTTCCCACTCCTTTCCAACTTCCATATTCTCCCACATTAATCCCCATGCCCTTTCTCAAATCTATTTCCCACAAAAGGACTGCTCATCCACTTACTACAAAAATAATCCTTTCCTGCCTACCCATGAACACCATTACTTGCCCAATATCATCTCACACCCAAAATTCCAACTCTTTTATAGTCTACTCCTGTCCTATCCACCAGCCCTACTGTCCTCCTCACACTAACAACCTCTCCTACATCACCTCCTTCATCAGCCCCAAGCACACAATGGGGCAGATTTAAGAGCCCCTTGCGCCACTTTAGTGCCACCTTAGCATAATTTTTGTGAAACTAAGGCAGTGCTAAGGTGGCCTTTTCCCTGCACTGTATTTACAAAGTGGTGCAATGCATGCATTGCGCCATTTTGTAAGAGTTTGTGCCACATTAAGCCTGCACCAGGCATAATGTCTGCAAAAGGATGTTCTCCTGTTAGAAGGCCTGAAAACTTAGTGCAGTGTAATTTAAAAGATTTCACTGCGCCATTTTTTCTGTCATTTTCAACGGCTGTTCAGAGCAGGTGTTAAAATGACACACCCATTTAAATCAATGGCCCCACTGAACTTTGCCACACTAGCATCACAATATTTTTTACGCTAGTGTAGCAAAGCACCACAGTAGCATCAAAAATGTTAACGCTATTGTTCTAACTAAAGCAATGGTGGCCCATATCCTAAATACAGTACAAACATGGTGGCGTTAGGGTGGTGCAGGCATGCAGCAGCACTTTGCTTAATTTAGGCCCAACATTTATTTCAACCTATGTGCCATTTATTCAAATTTGGCGAACTTCGCAACAGTGATTAAATTACTGTCCAATGGCATTGAGTTAGCCCTAATGGTCTTTTTCAAAATCACCATGAGAATCAGACCTGGAAATGGACTTGAACCACAGACCATGATATGGATTTTGATGAACTGACTATGACTCAGTTTTTTTTTTAAAAACACAACAAAAATAAATAATTTAGAAAGTCCTTAAACCTCTCAGACATCAACTCTAAAGCCCTCATTTAACATCCTGCTTGCATCCATATACCTTCCATCAACACCATAAGGATTAAGTATTATCATCTCACACAAAGGACAAAAACCACAACAACCTACACAAAGTAGAAATATCTAACACACCTAAACATCCCACACTGGATTCATCTCTAAAATGCCTCCTCCAAAATTGTAGATTCTCAGTCAAATGCAGTACTGAAGTGGCTGACCTAGTTTTAGAACACAAGATAAACCTAATTCTCCTAATAAACGTATTGCTGATGATCTACACAAAACCAGTTATAGAGCTAAAAATATCAAAAGGAAAATCCATGACACAACATGATAAACCCAATAGAGCTGTCAGGGGCATAGTGGTCACCTTCAGAGACTCTCTAAACTGTAGAAATTTCAGAGAGGAACAACTGCAGTCATTTAACACATTCCATGAAGCTATCTTCAACAAACCACAAAAACAGACAAGACGCATTTAATCTATTACTACCAGGAAACAACTCATTTGTCATAGATCAGATCACAGAATTCATCCCCATTAACAAAATTGACCCAGATAACAACATGTTTCTCAGAGAGTTCAACAATCATTGGGCTCACCAGCTGGACTGTGCAACATTGACTATCTCAATCTTCATTGAACACGACAATCTTAGTCTACCCTGCACATCCATGCCCACAACAAGAGACCTATTCTTGACCCGGGTTTGGCAAAGACAAAGTCAAATTGAATTCCACCTTACTTGGTGGTCAGACAAATCCCTCATCTTTTTCTCAATCTGTTGTATCTCTACCACTTCCAATGGCCAACCAGCAAGACCTACAATATGTTAGAGAGCTCTTATGAGCATAGATAAGGACCAACTAGTTTCAATAATCATGCAGGCATTCCAATACTTTTCTTCCTGTTCTGAACACAATTGCTATGAGGAATCAATGTCAACAATTGCATATTTGGTAGCTTCCGAACTCCTGGAAGACAATACATTAGAACAGAAGTGGCATGGTTTTTTGAAGAACTAAATGAAGAGAGAGGAATATTCTGATTCACAGAAAGAAGACAAATCATTTTGGACCCCGGCTAACCTGTCATCAGCAAGAAGAACTTACATGCATTACATCTTCAAAGCAAAATCACAAACCATCAATATAGAACTTGACTGAGCAAGGAACCACATTAGAAAGCTCTATGTAATGGTAAGAAATGCCATGAAAAACCTAAAGAATTGATGACTGTTAGACCTGACAGCCTTAGGATGGTCACGCCTAACTTTTTGCCTGCCTCCCTCCACTCTTTGGACACTGTTTTCGCTGGCTTTTAGACTCTGCGCACTTTACCACTGCTAACCAGTGCTAAAGTGCATATGCTCGCTCCCTTTAAACATGGTAACCTTGGATCATACCTGATTGGACTATTTAATCTACTTATAAGTCCCTAGTAATGTGCACTATATGTGCCCAGGGCCTGTAGATTAAATGCTACTAGTGGGCCTGCAGCACTGGTTGTGCCACCCACTTAAGTAGCCCCTTTACCTTGTCTCAGGCCTGCCATTGCAAGGCCTGTGTGTGCAGTTTCACTGCCACCTCGACTTGGCATTTAAAATACTTGCCAAGCCTAAAGCTCCCCTTTCTCTACATATAAGTCACCTCTAATGTGTGCCCTAGGTAACCCCTAGAGCAAGGTGCGGTGTGGGTGAAAGGCAGGACATGTATCTGTGTAGTTTACATGTCCTGGTAGTGTAAAACTCCTAAATTCGTTTTTACACTACTATGAGGCCTGCTCCCTTCATAGGCTAACATTGCAGTATTGAAGTGGTAGCTGCTGATCTGAAAGGAGTAGGAAGGTCATATTTAGTATGCCCAGAATGGTAATACAAAATCCTGCTGACTGGTGAAGTCGGATTTAATATTACTATTCTAGAAATGCCACTTTTAGAAAGTGAGCATTTCTTTGCACTTAAATCTTTCTGTGCCTTTCAGTCCACGTCTGGCTAGGTTTAGTTGACAGCTCCTTGTGCATTCACTCAGACACACCCCAAACACAGGGTGCTCAGCCTCTCTTGCTTACATCTGCATTTTGAATGGGTCTTCCTGGGCTGGGAGGGTTGAGGGCCTGCTCTCACACAAAGGACTGCCACACCCCCTACTGGGACCCTGGCAGACAGGATTGAACTGAAAGTGGACCTGGTGCACTTCTAAGCCACTCTTTGAAGTCTCCCCCACTTCAAAGGCACATTTGGGTATAAAACAGGGCCTCTGCCCTACCTCATCAGACACTTGCTGGAGAAGAAACCTGAACCAGAACCTCCATCCTGCCAAGAAGAACTGCCTGGCTGCCTAAAGGACTCACCTGACTGCTTTCTACAAAGGACTGCTGCCTTGCTGTTGCCCTGCTGCCTTGCTGAACTCTTGCATTGCTGCTGAAGTGGTCTCCAAGGGCTTGGATAGAGCTTGCCTCCTGTTCCCTGAAGTCTCAGGACCAAAAAGACTTCTCTTTTTCAACTGGACGCCTCGTGTGCCGAAAAAGTCGACTCACAGCTTGCTCCGCCGTGAAAAATTCACTGCACGCCGATCCGGAAAGACGCGTTTGACTCGACGCCTGCGGTGCAACCGGAACTTCGACGCACGGCCTCGGCTGGACAACGGCGCCCGATTTCAGAGAGGAAATCGACGCAACGCCTGCCGTGAGGGAGAAGATTCCACGCACAGCCCACCGGAACGACGCACAGCCGGATAACAAGCCTAGGATTCCACGCACAGACCCTGGGACATCTGGTAATCCCGCGAACCACAGAAGGAGACTGTCCGCGCGCCGGAAAACGACGCACGACTTCCCAGTGTGAAAAATAACGACGCAAGTCTGTGTTTGAAGGGGCGAAACCAACGCACATACCATTTTTCCACTTATCTCCTCCTCTGCGGCCCTTTGCGGAGATTTTCCACTTTAAACCAGGTACTTTGTGCTTGAAAGAGACTTTGTTTGCTTTTTAAAGACTTAAAACACTTTCTATCACTTTTCAGTGATATCTCTAAAATTTCATATTGCATCTTTATTCGTTTTGACCTGCAAATATCCAGATAAATATTATATATTTTTCTAAACACTGTGTGGTGTATTTTTGTGGTGCTATATTGTGTTATTGTATGATTTATTGCACAAATACTTTACACATTGCCTTCTAAGTTAAGCCTGACTGCTCAGTGCCAAGCTACCAGAGGGTGGGCACAGTATAATTTGGATTGTGTGTGACTTACCCTGACTAGAGTGAGGGTCCTTGCTTGGACAGGGGGTAACCTGACTGCCAACCAATGACCCCATTTCTAACAATGACTGATGTCTGCAAACAATTCTCGAAATTCATCCAGGAATAACTCAGAAAAAGTGCACTTCCTGGAAAACTCAAACAAAACCACAAATAACCTCATATGAACAAAATAAACTAAAAAGGAATGGTCCACTTTCCAAGATATGGGCATTCAAAAACTTACAAACATCATCAGTAAAACAAGACCATCTTCCCACACCTGGAAATGCTCCCTCTTCCATTCTGATAGGTGCCACATGCCTGATACCTGCAATGTGGCTAAAGATCCTCAACTCCCCTGTGAAACAAGGATGGTCACGTTTCTGTGTAATTAATAAACCAACGAGTTGAACCTGATGACATAAACAATGTCTGCCCTATAACAAATGTCGCCTTTTTAGCAAAAGTGCTTAATTGTTATGTTGATTCACAACTCAGGCACTTTTTAAAGGACAATGAACTTCTTGACAAATTTCAATCAGGCTTCAGACCCCACTCTGAAGATTATTGATGATATTAACCACATCATGGATGAAGGAGGCTCTTGCCTTTTAGTCCTATTAGATATGTTTATAGCTTTGATACATTAAATCACAACTCCCTTCAAACAATTGTCAATGTTAGGTTGGGCATCGATGCTGTAGTTCTTAAATGTTTCTCATCTTTCCTGGACAGTTTGATTAATCAAGATCAACAGTTACTTCTGTGTCAAAACCTCAGAAAGGCAAGGAGTCGCCCAGGGTGTGTGGTATATCCCACACTCTCACTACTGTGAACCACTAGACCACTCTCTAACCCTATCCAATATCAACTATTCTTCTACAAGAGATGATACATAGCTACACATAAAGATTGTCTCTCCTGAAGAGATAAGACTCCCATCAGCAACCCAGATTATGATCCACTCCTGGCATATCGCCAGTCACCTTAATCTCAAATCAACTATAAGAAATTCCTGCTCCCTATCAAAGCAACGCTGCATGCTGCCACCGGTCTGGTCTTGAGCACCAGAAGATTAGGTCATATCTCCCTCACACTACTCACTCTGAACTGGCTTCCAAATGAAGCAAGGACCAATTTCAAATTAGCCTTCATCAACTACGGATCATCATATGAAGGCTCAAGCTATCTTGTGAGAAAACAACATATCTCTGGAGGACAATGACAAGTAAGGAACACCGGATACACTGGTGATAAATTCTAAGGATGAGGAAAAAAAAACAATGAAACACCATTTCTCGGAAAATTCACGTAGGGTAAGGAATTCTATTTCTCCAGTGATAAGAACAATAACCTTCTATGAGCTGTTAAAACACACACCCTCTATACCTTTTGTTAGGACATTGAGCACTACTCTCCTTGACAGTACTGAAACCTGTGCACCCTCACCCACATATTCCTTTGACTTTCCTGACTCCCTGTAGAAATAGCATTTGTTCTATAACTTTGACTTAGACAAATTACCATGACGCTAATGCATCCTTATTTATTTCCAGTGAGCTTCTTCACTGCTTCTCAGTACTTTTTTGTATTGTTCTACTCTCTGCAATTTTGATGCCCCAAGATTTTGTTTGCTTTATAGAAAACCAAATAAATAAAGTAGATAAAATAAAATAGATATTGGTCATATCATATTCCTATTTGCTTTCCTTACCACTTGCATGGGTATAAAACCCAGGTCTTACTCCCTTTTCCCTAGCTAGCCTCCTACAATATGACAATCTTACATTGAATGAGTTCTGCTGAATCAGAGATAACCTATTCTCCTTCATCTGTGGCACATGACAATCTATTTAGATTGTTCCATTGCCCACAAAATCCTAGCTCTCTCCAATTTTCAGCAAAATTAATTTAGTGTGCTCTTTTATTCAAGTGTATGCCTTTATTTCTTTAAATCAACCATAGCCATCAAGGCAGGGTGTCAATAATGTGTCTTTATAATTCATCTTCATTTTCCTTTATAGTCATACAGTGAAAGCTCTGAAGGCCTGATTCACCAAAAACATTACAGGAAGTAGTACTACTGGTGTACCCTTTTTAGATACTCTTACACATTTGTGAATTGACCCCAAGACTCCAACCCCTATTAGTAAAAGTGCAAAGAGGGCATGATCCTTTATATTTGCAGCAATTGTATATTGATATTCTCAGAGCACTTCCATTTTATTTAGATTTTCTGGGCCAGTACACAAATGTTGGTAAGAATATGTAGAAGAATACTACAGGAGTACTACCTTAAATACTCTTAAATGCCTTTCTTTCAATGTGTGGCATAGAGTTAACATGATAAACATCCACTACCATCATTGGTTTTTAGGCAATATTTGTACTTCTCCCCCATTATACATCTGTATTTAAAGAATTCAAGAACCACACAAATCCTTATTTCAGTTTACAAAGTATATTATTTACTACAGCTTGATTGTGCATCTGTTATTATTTCATGGGTGTGTAGAGTACAAGGACATTAAGGAATGCAAAACCATTGCTACAGCACTTCATGAGGAATACAGGAGAGGCGTCACTAAAGACTCAATTAGAACCAAAACTCACTTCCTACATGCAGCAGGCATTACGAAAAATAACCACATTTCAAAACAATGCAATACACCAAACACTTTACTGGAAAAAAGAAAACGTTCATCTTAAACTACCAAATAAAAGAAAATCTATTTCCTTGTAAAGTTTATATTCTAATAAATGCATTCAACAATGAATGGTCCCACATAATGCCATGAATTAGAGGAGATTTTGCAGTGTTCGAATAATAAAAAGCAGTCTAAGCACTTAAGAAAATTATGCTTTAGGAAATTGACAGAGAAATGCGCAATCAATTGCAATCATTTTTGACTTTGCAGTTGCTTGTAATTTTTCTTTTGAATATGAATTGCTGCTAAATAAATAACTATGAAGTGGGCTAGTGCATTTTAGTATGCCCAACTCTAATGTCTTTCCATATCTTTCAGGCTATTCGTTGGTGAGCAGAGAAAAATAAAATAAAAAACAAGTTTCGAGATGTATAGGATGAAACCATTCGAAGTATACATAAATGCATGTTTCTTTCGACTAGTTGAACAATGAAAGTAGGATTTATTGCAGAACAATACAAAAATAACGAATTAGTTGAAAACCAACAAGAAGCTGGTCCCACAGCGACTTTCGGCGTTAATCAAAACTTGAAAAGCAGATTGTACGATCAATATTTTACTTTAAGATGAAACACAGAGGTAGTTTCCAGTGACAGGACATGTTCTTGTAGAAGAGGGAGCATCGGCAGAGGTAATCGAAAGGAGCTAAATGCAAAAATCTATAGTCTTCGGTGATCTCCAATAAAGTGGCCCCTCTGGTGCTTGACAGATTACAGAATTGCTCTGCACGCGCATATCAGAGTTCACCTTCCTTGTCTCGTGCAGTGGAAAATGCCATCTGTTTGCGTTCTCGAAATAAGCGGCGTCACTGGCTTTCAAACCAGTCCCCTGGAAGCACACATTCATCACCGTAATTGTGACAGACAAGCAAGAGAGGGGGGTAAGGACAGCGGATCTAAAGACATCACCTTCGCATTCATTCCTATACGTAACAGCAGCTTGTTTTTTTATGGTGCTTTAAACGCACTTCATGTGTAAGTATGTAACAGTTGTTACTAACAGCCCAATAGATGAGACTGAAATTACTGTCTTCAGAATGATAAAAGGTTGATAACGATTTGCCAAAATTCAAACTTGGGACCTTCAAGTTGCTGACCATGTCAGGGATGAAAGATAACATCCTGAGCCGTTTTGCTGATACAAGCAAGCATGCATGCGGGAGCACATGTAAGCACTCTCACAGGCGTGTACATGAACTTCTTTGGCTGCTTTTCTTGTACAAAAAGCAGTATTTAGTTTGCTGTTATGAAAGGCTCGCCTGTTACTCCTGCCACATAAGCATACAGGTCACAACATAAAACAAGCATTTGCAATGCAACGTTTGCTCATGTTAGAGCTGATAGCGTTGTAAACTCCTAACCCGACTTTTCACCTATCGGCAAAAGTGCATTTATGTACGTAGCCCGAAAAAGTGCAATTAACTATGTAAAGCTCTCGACTTCTGCCAAGCGAAATCGCACTAGTAAATTAGAGAAAAAGTAGTCCACAAGCCGGATAGAAAACAGCGAGCCTCGCATGTTTTCTGTACTTGGTCGCTGCGCTCGAGGAGGGCTAGCCACCGGAAAAGGCATGACGTATGCATGCCTTCGACTAATGAAAGCAAGCAGATTTTATTAGGCAAGCCCACAAACCAATGAAAAACACTGACGTGACGTCGACAGGGCTCCTAGCCCTTTTCTAAACCCTAAAGCGTCTCGCTGCGAGACGCATGCGCGAGCGCATGCAACGCAGGCTCGACCCTAAAAATACATCAGCAAAGTCGGAGTGGGCAGAGCCTGTCTATGGTCAGGTGGGCCAAACTGTCACCGTTAGTACATACACATTTAGGCCACAGGTAAATGCTGCGTTAAATATCAAACACTGCAATATATGCGAGCATTCAACACATTGGTCAGTCTTGCTGCAGTCGCTCCTTCTATCACCTCTTGTGTGTTTGATGTACCGCCTTAAGTGGCAAGTGTATGCATAGATCTGTGTCCGTACTCATTGCACAACTGGAACCAAGCTGCCTTCGAGTGAAAATCCTAAAAAGGGTGAAACAGGTCATGGGTAGATTGTGTTCCCATTCAGGGACGACTAGGCCTGGCAGTTCTGGCTGAACTATTCCTATTGGAGCAGGGTCAAGACTGACTTGAAAATGGCTAGGTCCAAATTGAGGTCGCATGATGGGCAAGAGAACAATTACCATCACCTGAGCAGTTATACTTACCCGAGCAATTACCGTTGCCATTGGTTATGCTTCTAAATAACAAGCTTCACCCAACTGAACAGACCCAATCAGTGTGGAATGAACCTGGTTTGATAGTGTTTCGGCACTTTGGGCTGGGCTGTTCCTTTTGGAGCATGGTCAAGAATGATTTGAATATGGCTGGGCCAAAACTGGGGTGGCATGGTGGGCAAGAAAATGATGGGTTGCAATCATACCCTGAGTGATTGCAGGCGGTTAGACTAGTTACAAGAATTCCTCCCATCACTTTTTATGTATTTGATGCAGATTCAACCAAATACATCAGCAACATTCATGTGGAGTAACCCCATGTCCTAGTGGGATACACCTATCACCAAAACATACAAGCCACAGGTTACTTCAAGTTTAAAATTCAAATCTAATCTAATGTCAAATGCAGCACATTGACAAAGTCGAGCAGGCCTAATAGTCACACACACAGGTCAAAAAGTATGCAAGGGTAAAAACGTGGCAATATGTGAGAAATTCAAAACAAAACAAAACACATTCATAAACTATCATGATTATCACAACTATCACATACATAAAATAAGTTATATTGGTGAATATCAAACATATACTATCAACGTTGGTGTGAGTAAATCCTGTGCCTAACTACACCTATCAGGCCCCGTGCAGCAACATTTCCTTATAGGATCTACAGCCTATTTACTAATTCATTTAATCAGCCATCTCCATTCATCTTCATCTGAGGCCCACATCAACTGGAGATGGACTGCTTTTCTAATTATCATTGTCTCCTATTCAGCTGCACTGAAGAATGTTTTTCTTCAATAGTATGCATTCCCTAATTGGACATTTTACCTTTGCTATTCATCACTGCAAAATTGTAAATCCGTGTGATGCTCCTGTGGACAGATCCAAATGAGTCAGACACTACTGTCCACTTCAACATCACAACTTCGACCTAAGTGGCCTGGGTATGCCCAGATGTGGGTCCCTTGCTTGCTGTGCCACTGGATTCAAGCAAGTTTGGCTGATGAGGGGTGATACCCCCAAAACCAGTTCCAGGATGCTTGTTCCTGTCCAGAGAGGACCTGGTCTGGCAGTTTGGTCTGTACTGTTCCCATGGGAAGCAGGATCAAGACTGATTTGCATATGGCTGGGTCCAAACTGGGGTGGCACGGTGAGCAAAAGAATGATGGATTGAACCCAGATCTGTGAATGGGGTGAGTGTTTGAGAAGTTTCAACATTCCATCCATCATCTTGTGGTATTACTTCTGCCCAATTTACCTACAGTGTATATGTTTAGTTGGTGTTGATTACCTGAGTTAAACACAAGCTAAAGCAACCTGTAGTGAGACATAGAATCACATGGACAGTAGTTACTGGGGCCAGTGTACTGTGATAAAACCTAGACACAGTCTTTGACCATGACAAATGGTGATAAGGATAGGGCTACTGGGCACATCTTAGGGAAGAATGGCATCCCTTACACCTAGCAGCTGCTCAGCACATCGTTTGAGCCTTCATAGAGGTGAGGACAGATGGGGACACTGGATAGATGGCAGGGCGCAGTTAAATATTATGTTGAAAGGTGCTGCAGCATGGGCACTTTCTTCTAATACTGACTGAGCATGGCCAAAAGCCATTTAGACAATCACTAAAGGTCAGGCAATATCACCACAACCCTTCTGGACTCAGACAACGGTGAAAATCTGTTGAGACTGGCTATATATCCATTGGTCACAGCACTCTTATTTCTGATGACTGTGCCCACAAAATTGTGATTTAGGTTCTTGGACACATAGCATGGGATAAGACTCCACACTGCATCGAGTACCCATTAAGCTTAGCCCTGACCATACCCTATGAGTGTAAGTAAAATGGTTGCTTGGCTTTGGAATGCTATGGCTTTGCCTAGGGGTAATGGTCTGGGAATTGGGGCACATTTATATCTGAGAGCCATAGCTGGTGTCTAGTCCCTACTGATTACGTCTTGTGCATTTGCACACTGAGATCTGGGTGTGAGTTCACTGGGTGTAGTATGAAGGCAAAGGGCCA
Organism: Pleurodeles waltl; assembly: GCF_031143425.1. Classification (NCBI taxonomy): domain Eukaryota; kingdom Metazoa; phylum Chordata; class Amphibia; order Caudata; family Salamandridae; genus Pleurodeles; species Pleurodeles waltl. The sequence goes on from NC_090438.1 coordinate 137,728,264, forward strand.
GTCATGACAAGGAGGTATTTAGAGTGGGTGCATGGTATAATTAATTACAATACAGATAACGTACTGGTTTAGGTGGGACTGAATACATTACATTCTGAGTATTGCTGATTGGGCTCAGTGTATTTTCCTTATTCAAAACAAACATACAACCGTGTAAATGAAGTTTCAGTTTAAAAACTAAATGACAGGTGATGTTTACTTCCTTCTTGAAAGTTTCTCCTGAATATTTGTCTTTCTTTATTGAGTAGATGTACCCTAATAATTTCATATCTGAAAAGGAAATCTTATGCCCTCACCCCTGACATGTCAGTACATGCCCTATTAACATTTTCAGAGCAAGCCTTCCATGATCTATTTAATCTCTGGGTGGTGTTAGAGAACACAGTGTCAGTGTGTGGATAAAGTTGCAGCAGCTTATTAAATGTGACCCTGTCAAAAGTCAACCAGACTTCATTCATAGTGGTACCAGTCTCATTTAACTTCGCCATATTATGGATCTTGACAGTTTGATCTTTGGCTTAAATCTGGCAATACCTATTTCCTCTTCCTGCCATGGACTCCATGGATGCTTAGATGTGTGCTAAAGAATCTCAAATGAAAACTTAAAAAGGTTACTGGATGACAGACTATATGGAGGAAAACTATAAGCAATGAAGGATAAAGAAAAGATTGATTGTAATATTCCACTCACTTTGAAAACCACGGACTCAAATTTTGGCCTGTGGACTCCGAAACAGGAAAATGGCTCATGAGGTCTAAAGGAAGGCAAAGGAACTGACTTGTACGTCTGCAGACATGAACTGAGGCCTGTAGGCCCTCTACACCTAAAAGCTACATTTATGAGCAATATTTTCTTTTCCTAAAACTTTCAATGAATATAAATTAAAAAAAAATAAAGTTATTGAACCTGTAGAAAGAAAATGTTAATTGCAAGCCATTTATAGGTCTGGCTTGACAGGACAGTGCTGCTGTATCCAGGCATTATGAGATCAACCTAAGATTTAAGAAGCACTACCAAGAGAGGGGGTTTGGCTCCACCCATATGTTGGCAGCCAAGAGTACATGTTTTTATTGGACAGACATGCTGTGCCTCCACAAAAAAGGGGCTTGGCCTCCACATAGCTGTGATTATTTCACTCATTTGTCCAGCTGCCCGAGCTTTAACTTTCAGGGAAACACACATGACATTGTAATGTTAATAAAATTGCCTTAGATAAATTGATGGTATTTGTTTAGCTCTGGCAGCAGCATAGATGAGAGGAGGGCAGTCATTAAGGTTAGATTTCAGAGTTTAGTGTTGTGTTTGAGAGTCCAGGGCTACACTGATACACCTGGATTCATAAGTCTGGCTTCAAATTGCAGCTGTCACTTGACCTCATGTGATCAAGAAAAAATAACTTTCAGATTCCTACTGAGAGAGGGGCTTAGCTCCAACTAAATGTGGGTTCACCGTGGTACATGATTTGATTGGGACAAATTTGAGTTGTTGTATTCAACTTTTTGGCTCATGCCAAAGTTTACACTCTATACTGCAAGAATGGTATGATATTAGTGGCAAGCCAATGGTCATGGTTATAAACCTTGTCATGAAATATTATTATATAGGTGTATGGAACTGGATTATTTATTGAAGGTGATGGGAACTTACTTTAAGCAATAATCACTGTTCTTGTCATGATGAGCTGCAAAGGTCACTATATAACCCTAGGTTTAACACTCTTGTTTCTTGGAACAAAAGCAGTCAGGTATAACCTAGATGTAATGTGTAAAGTATTTATGCAGCACTCAAACAGTAATAAAGTGAAAATGCACCACCAAAATAATCCCATACCAGTTAAGAAAGATAGGGGACAATTTAATAAATATAAGTATCCAAAAATGACAAACCTCCAATCAGTTTAACCAGAGTTATGAGTTATTAAAGCTTAGGGTAAAAATAGCACCAAAAGGTCAAAGTGCAAAATGTTGGTTTCTGGTCGCACTGGACCAGGACAATGTCTAAAATTCAGGCATACTGCGATGAATCGTTACCCAGGTACGGGACCAGGTATGGCTCACTAGGTGTTGTACCCTCTGTCCTTCGTGCAGAGCTTTGCATTGCTCTGCTTCGGGTTTGTTGGGGTCGGCGATGAGGAGTTGAGTGGGGCTGTGAAGTGAGACTCTGTACCACTCTGCATCAGGTCCAGTGTAGCCACTGATCAGGAGCTGCATGGTGTGGGAATGCACTTTGGTTGAGCAGGGAGAAGTTAAATCTGACTCCAGGCAAGGGTCCAGGACCTTGAGGACAGGGAGTCAGGAGTCACTCCCAAAGTGGGTAGCAGAGAGGATCAGGTCGGGTAAAGTTGGGTCTGGTCAGGGGATAAGCAGGAAAGGCCTATGGTAGCTTGTTGTGCTCCTGTAGCTTAAACAGGAGGTCAGCCAAATTACCCTTGGGGGTCACTTATCAGGTCCTGGGCAAACAGGTTTAACCTTCTTTTTTCAGACAACAAGTCAGGCTGTTTTATGAATCTTCCCAGGTCCAGGAGCGTTCTGATTTGAGGTTCTGGGGATGCATCTAATATAGTCTGTGTGTGCAAACACTCTTTTATATTATCCTAAAACTAGTTCTGGTCCATTTCTTCCCTTTCCTCTCGCTTTGGCTCCAGTTTGTCTAGTGACAAAAAGGGCAAGAAGGCCCAGATGTGATCTACATTTGCCACTGACATAATATCCATCTCCTGTCGTCAGGGTGGGGTGAGTACAGCCCCCTGGCTACTCTTTGAACCTCATGAAGGGGTCTGCTCATGAGAGGAGCACCCTTTCCTAGGGCCCTTATGTTTAATGTCTGTGAGGAATACACATCTTACTGCAGGAGAGCCATTAACAGTCAGATGACACTGAACACTGGCAGAATGGAGCATTTGGTTAAGGCAGGAAAATGCCAACGTCCTAGAGTGGTATTTTCAAAATAGTAACGTATTGGGCCTGGCATATTGTTTGGGAAAAGCATATGTTAAAATCATTTGGCACATAAGGGTGGATTGTTATTTATCTGTGTTACAGCCTATAGATAGTTATTTGGTACATGAAATGTCACAGATTACCTTTCTAGGGAATTATTTTGATGTTGATTACTGCTTCTGACAAACCGGAAGGATGAACATTTGCACTGTAGTAGTTCGTCATAGAATCTCTCCTTAGCTGTCTACCTGGACCTCTTAATGAATACTTATTGTATGACATACACATCCATATATATAAAAGCCTTCCACCATTTTCTGTCTGTTTTCCTCCATATTTGCTGAAATTCATTTTGTTGGCCTTAGGGCTCTGTGCACTTTATCACTGCTAACCAGTGATAACATGCCTGTGCTCATTCCCCTAAACATAGTAAAATTGGTTTACACTCGATTGGCATACTTCATTTACTTTTAACCTTGTTGTAGAGTAGTATCCCATAGACCGCAGGCCTGTAAATTAAATGATACTAGTGAGTCTGCAACGCCTATTGCGCCACCCACTTAAGTAGCCCCTTACAAAATGCCTTAGGCCTGTTGCAGCCTGAATGCAGTTTTAAGCTGTCAATTCAACTTGGCAACATGCCAAGCCTAAAACTCCCCTTTTATTGCATATCGGTCAAACTTAAGTAGCCCATACAGCAGGGTGCATTGTAATTAAAAGTTTGGACGTGTACTTTTACATTTTACATGTCCTGGTAGCGAAGACTCTTAAATTTGTTTTTCACTACCTACGTGACCCATAGGATAACATTGAGTTGTATTATTACATTTAATGTGTGCAAACTTTTGACTGGGACAAATTTTCATTTCATGTTTGGTATTTATGAAATGTAATTAAAAATCCTCTTTAATGGTAAAGTTGGATTATAAATTAAGATTTAAAAAAAGCCACTTTCAGAAAGTTAAATTTTCCTGCCCTTTGCCATTTCGTGCTTGTGGCCTATTTTGGGTCACATGACTGGGTGTAATTAGCAGTTAGACTTTGTGAATTCCTCCTAGACATTCATACAATAGAGGGATTAGGTGTCTCAATGGGCCATAACTGGCAGGATGTGGGCACTGGGGAAACTGAATAGGTTGTCCTCTGCCTTCATGTAAAGGGCTTGTCAATGCTGCATTGTCTCTGCAGCCAATGTGGTGCCAGGGCAGGGGAGTCACTAAGGCCCGTATTTATACTTTTTTAGCGCCGCATTTGCACCGCTTTTTGACGCAAAAACGGCGCAAACTTACAAAATACAATTGTATTTTGCAAGTTTGCGCCGCTTTTGCGTCAAAAAGTGACGCAAATGCGGCGCTAAAAAAGTATAAATACGGGCCTAAATTCCAAGCACTTCGAAGATAAAACACTAGACATTTCCCCTACCACAAAGATGATAGCATGCATACAAATAAGGCTCTCAGACCCATACTTCTATTCACTTTATGGACCTACAGAAGGACTCACAGAGGACTGCCTGCTGATGTGGCCTCCTGTGTACTTCACAAGACTGCTTTGCTGCACCTGGAAGGAATGCTTTGCTGCCTGGACCCTGCCTTGATCCCTCAGAGGCCTTCCCTGCTGTGTGAGCCCTGATTTTTCACCTGAAACCAGGACTACCAGAGTGACTCAAAAGTCTAGTTTGCTGGCCCCTGTTCAGTGCCACAAGGGCATAACAGGCTCCAACCATCTTCAGCCAGCACCTGGATTCTGCCTGAGTGAGTCCTGAGCCCATGAGGGGTGCCCCTCCACTTAGTTATGATGTTAAAAAAGGAGTCCAGATAGCCAGAATTGTCCAAGGGCTTTAAAAAGGTGACACTCTTTCCTCGGACACTGCCTGCATCCTTGCCCTGCTGAAATGTACCTTCTTAGAACATTTTCTTCAAAATGTATTTTAAGTCTGAATGTGCGTGGTGACCGGGCACAGTCCTCTTCTTGTATCAGACTGGTGCTCTATAACACATTTTTTTACTTTAACACAGTCTTGCGCGACTGAATGTCCATAGTTGATGCTTTGATCTTTCATATCCAATTTTTTACTACAAAACAAACAATTCATAACTCTGGTTCTACTATTTGCATTTTTGTCATTTTGGTGTCAAATAATGTATTACATTTTATTCTAGTTCTCTAAATTGGCATGGGGTTTTCTTGTGTTGTGTCTTTACTTTAGTACAGTGTGTGTCCTGCATAAATATTTTACACATTGCAACTAAGTTCAGCCTTACTGATTTTTGTGCCAAGCTACCTAAGATAAAGCGCAGGGTAATTAAGTGACTTTTTGTGACTCATCCTGCCAGAGATTGTGGCTATTGCCTGACCAGGGCTAACACCCCAGTCAACCAACAACCCAATTTCTCCCAAATATATATCCATAAAGATACATAAACAACCTTTGGATCAGTTCCATTCTGCTATTGGTCTTTCCGAGTGTGTTTATACTCTGCTTTTATCCATGACAGTGAAGTGCATAGCACAATTGTTCAGTCCCCATTATTATTGACTCTTTTGGCCTGTGAATGAAAGAATTTTCTGCTCACATCCACCTGAAGATGAGTGAACTTCCTTGGGAGGGCTGGTTGGCCAGACTTCAGTTTTAAGTGTTCTTCTTTTATAGTTCGGTTTCAAATAATTTCTTCTTCTCTTTTCATTTTAATGTTTCTTAAGAGGATACTGCATCTCTCCAGGCAATAATCACTTGTTTTTGCTCATTTCATCTACAGTGAGCCACATCTCAGGTGGCCACTTCCTCAAAACCAGGAGCCAGTTATGGAATACTGTTGTCTATAGTGTATCATTATTTTGCTGTTACAACATAGCAAAGATGTTGGTTCTAAATGTGGCAGCTGTGCTTGAACTTTAAGACAATTAACTATTTACTTTTCAATAACTTTGCTAGAAGGAAACCTGCTGCTATGTTTATGTAGATTATTGCAAGCATATGGCCACTGTTTTAAGACATCAGTATTGTTAGAACTGACAGCCTTAGGGTGGTCACCCATAACTTTTTGCCTGCCTCCCTCCCTTTTTTAAATACTGTTTTTGCTAGTTTTAAGAATCTGAGCACTTTACCACTGCTAACCAGTGTTAAAGTACACATGCTCTCTCCCTTTAAATATGATAACATTGGATCATACCCAACTGGGAGCGACCAGTTGGGTATCATACCCAGGGAGCGACCCTTGACCCAAGGGTAGGTCGCTCCCCCTGCCGCTGCAGCTCCTCCAGGTTCCTGAGTTCCTGAGACCCACCTCACAGTAAGTACCCCCCACCTCCCAGCCCCTCGCTCTGCCCCGCGCTACTCACCCTCTCTCCTGCTCCTGCTTCTTTTCTTCTTTTCTTCTTCTCTGTTCTTCTGTTCTTCCTCCTCGCTCCTCGTCTGTAATCTTCTTCTGTACTCTTCTTTCCCCCGTCTTCACTCTTCTTCTCTTCTTCCTCATCTTCTTCTGTGGTCTTCTGCCCTCTGTTCTTCGTTTTCTGTATCTTCTTCTGTGTTCTTCTGTGTTCTTCTGTGTTCTTCCGGTCTTCCTTTCTTCTCTCCTTCCGGTCTTCTGATCTTCCTTTCTTCTCTCCTTCCGGTCTTCTGTTCTTCTGTTCTTCTGTTCTTCTGTTCTTCTTGTCTTCTGTTCTTCTTGTCTTCTGCCTTCGGCTCTTCTGCCCCCTCCGTCCTCTACTCCCCGCGCCTGCCCTCCTGCTCCTGCCTCATCCCCCTCCCCCACTCGCATCCCCCTCTCTATCTCCCCTATCTAACCCGTTCACTATCTACCTCCCTCACTCCTCCTATCTACCTATCTACCTATCTCTCTATCTATCTATCCCACTATCTAACTCCCTCACTCTCCACCTCCTCCTATCTTCCTATCTCTCTTTCTACTTCCCTATCTATCGATTTCCCTATCTATCCATTTTCTCTATCTATTTCTCTATCTCTCCCCCCCCTCCCTCACCCCCTCTATTACCTATCTTCCTATCCTCTCACTCTACCTCTCACCCTCACCCACCTCTACAACCCCCTCCCCTATCTTCTCAACCCTACTCCTATCTTTCTCCCTTATCTCCTAAACCTCCTAACACTCACCCCCCTCCACCCTTAAACCCCCCTCCACCAGCTCTTCTCACTCTACCTGTCCCCCCCTCCCTCGCGCTTTCCCACTGCGACCTCCTGCACGCCCCGCCCCCCAGCTCCCATTCGCCCCCACTTGACCCCTCCCCCCCTACCTCATATAGCGCCCGCTGCGCGACAGTGGTAGCGACCCTTGACCCAAGGGTAGGTCGCTCCCCCTGCCGCTGCAGCTCCTCCAGGTTCCTGAGTTCCTGAGACCCACCCCACAGTAAGTACCCCCCCTCCCTCCCAGCCCCTCGCTCTGCCCCGCGCTACTCACCCTCTCTCCTGCTTCTTTTCTTCTTTTCTTCTTCTCTGTTCTTCTGTTCTTCCTCCTCGCTCCTCGTCTGTAATCTTCTTCTGTACTCTTCTTTCCCCGTCTTCACTCTTCTTCTCTTCTTCCTCATCTTCTTCTGTGGTCTTCTGCCCTCTGTTCTTCGTTTTCTGTATCTTCTTCTGTGTTCTTCTGTGTTCTTCTGTGTTCTTCCGGTCTTCCTTTCTTCTCTCCTTCCGGTCTTCTGATCTTCCTTTCTTCTCTCCTTCCGGTCTTCTTGTCTTCTGTTCTTCTTGTCTTCTGCCTTCGGCTCTTCTGCCCCCTCCGTCCTCTTCTCCCCGCGCCTGCCCTCCTGCTCCTGCCTCATCCCCCTCCCCCACTCGCATCCCCCTCTCTATCTCCCCTATCTAACCCGTTCACTATCTACCTCCCTCACTCCTCCTATCTACCTATCTCTCTATCTCTCTATCCCACTATCTAACTCCCTCACTCTCCACCTCCTCCTATCTTCCTATCTCTCTATCTATTTCCCTATCTATCGATTTCCCTATCTATCCATTTTCTCTATCTATTTCTCTATCTCTCCCCCCCTCCCTCACCCCCTCTATTACCTATCTTCCTATCCTCTCACTCTACCTCTCACCCTCACCCACCTCTACAACCCCCTCCCCTATCTTCTCAACCCTACTCCTATCTTTCTCCCTTATCTCCTAAACCTCCTAACACTCACCCCCCTCCATCCTTAAACCCACCTCCCCCAGCTCTTCTCACTCTACCTGTCCCCCCCTCCCTCGCGCTTTCCCGCCGCGACCTCCTGCACGCCCCCGCCCCCCAGCTCCCATTCGCCCCCACCTGACCCCTCCCCCCCTCCTACCTCATATGGCGGCCGCTGCGCGACCGCGCCGCGGCAAGCCCGTCTGCGCCCGTCCGCGCCTGTCCCAAGCCCAGCGCCACGACCCCTGGTCCCCAGCTCTCCCAAGCCCCGCTGACCCGCTACGACCCCACCACCCTCCACGCCCTCAACCCAGGATGCTCCAACACTTGCTTCCAAGCTCACCCCAAACGCACCCATGGACCCTTCGCCTGCAACTCCTGCAAACGCACCTTCCACCACGCAACAACCACGACCACAAGCCCACGCGCCATCAACCACCTCAAGTGCATCCTAGTCAACGCTCGCTCCGTCCACAAACACGCTGTTGAACTCCGGGACCTCCTGGACTCCATAGCACCGGACGTCGCCTTCATCACGGAGACCTGGATGAACGCCTCCTCGGCCCCTGACATCGGCACTGCCATCCCCGAAGGCTACAAGATCTCCAGAAAAGACCGCACCAACCAGGTAGGAGGAGGTATCGCCATCGTCTTCAAAGACTCCATCAGCGTCACCACCTCCACCGAAGACACCCCTCTCGCCGCTGAACACCTGCATTTTCAGATTCGCACCGATCCGAGGACCACCCTCAGAGGATCCCTCGTCTACCGTCCTCCCGGGCCACGCGCCCCTTTCAGCGACGCCATCGCCGACTTCATCTCCCCGCTCGCCCTCGCCTCGCCGGACTACATCCTCCTAGGTGACCTCAACTTCCATCTGGAACAAAACAACGACCCCGACACCACCACCCTGCTCGACAACCTCGCCAACCTCGGCCTCAAACAACTTGTGAACACCGCCACCCACATCGCCGGACACACGCTTGACCCCATCTTCTCCGCCAGCAAACACGTCTTCTTCAGCCACGCCACCGCCCTACACTGGACCGACCACAGCTGCGTCCACTTCACATTCCGACGCGAGACCCGCCACCTCCGCACCCAACCCATCCCTCGTCGACAGTGGAACAAGATCGCCGAAGAGCAACTCTTCTCCGCACTCGCCACCAACCAACCCACCCTCACCACCGACCCCAACGATGCAGCCCTCAACCTCACAAACTGGATCTCCAACTGCGCAGACATCCTTGCTCCCCTCAAACGCACGCATCGACAGACCAACACCAAAAAATCTCTCTGGTTCTCTGACACCCTCAAAGAATCAAAGAAAACTTGTCGCGCCCTTGAGAAAGCCTGGCGCAAGGACCGCAACGCTGACAACATGACCGCCCTCAAGAACGCTACCCGCGAACACCACCACCTGATCCACGCTGCCAAAAGGAACTTTTTCACCGACAGACTGGACAAAAACAGACACATCAGCAGAGAACTCTTCAGCATCGTCAAGGAGTTCTCCAACCCCAGCGCCAACGCCAATGCCGTCACGCCCTCACAGGATCTGTGCGAATCCCTCGCCACTTTCTTCCATCGCAAGATTAGCGACCTCCACGACAGCTTCGGACACCAGACCCAACCAAACACCACCGAAACGGCATCCACGGCCATCACCCTCAACAACTGGTCCCACATCAACACGGAAGAAACCAAATCCATCATGAACTCTATCCACTCTGGCGCCCCTTCGGACCCCTGCCCGCACTTCATCTTTAACAAAGCCGACGACATCATTGCCCCGCACCTCCAGAACGTCATCAACTTTTCTTTTTCTTCTGCTACCTTCCCCGAATGCTGGAAACACGCCGAAGTCAACGCCCTACTAAAGAAACCTACGGCTGACCCGAGCGACCTGAAAAACTTCCGCCCCATCTCTCTTCTGCATTTCCCAGCCAAAGTAATAGAGAAGACCGTCAACCAACAGCTGACCACCTTCCTGGAAGACAACAACCTGCTCGACCCCTCACAAACCGGATTCCGAACCAACCACAGCACTGAAACCGCCCTCATCTCAGTCACTGACGACATCAGAACCCTGATGGACAATGGTGAAACAGTCGCCCTCATTCTGCTCGACCTCTCGGCTGCCTTTGACACCGTCTGTCACCGCACCCTAATCACCCGCCTCCGCTCCACCGGGATCCAAGGCCAGGCCCTGGACTGGATCGCCTCCTTCCTCTCAAACCGTTCCCAAAGAGTTTATCTCCCTCCGTTTCGCTCAGAACCCACTGAGATCATCTGCGGCGTACCCCAAGGCTCATCACTCAGCCCGACACTCTTCAATGTCTACATGAGCCCCCTCGCCAACATCGTACGCAAGCACGACATCATCATCACCTCCTACGCCGACGACAACCCAACTTATACTCTCCCTCACCAAGGACCCCGCCAGCGCCAAGACCAACCTATAAGAGGGTATGAAGGACGTCGCAGATTGGATGAGGCTCAGCCGCCTAAAGCTGAACTCTGAAAAAACGGAAGTCCTCATCCTCGGCAACACCCCGTCCGCCTGGGACGACTCCTGGTGGCTCACGGCCCTCGGCACCGCACCGACCCCCACAGACCACCCCGCAACCTCGGCTTCATCTTGGACCCTCTTCTCACCATGACCAAGGAAGTCAACGCTGTGTCCTCCGCCTGCTTCCTCACCCTCCGCATGCTCCGCAAGATCTTCCGCTGGATCCCCGCCGACACCAGAAAAACCGTGACCCACGCCCTCGTCACGAGCCGCCTGGACTACGGCAACACCCTCTACACCGGGACCACAGCCAAACTCCAAAATCGCCTGCAACGCATTCAAAACGCCTCAGCCCGCCTCATCCTCGACATACCCCGCAGCAGCCACATCTCCGCACACCTGAGACACCTGCATTGGCTCCCAGTCAGCAAAAGGATCACCTTCCGACTTCTCACCCACGCACACAAAGCCCTCCACGACAAGGGACCGGAATACCTCAACAGACGCCTCAGCTTCTACGTCCCCACCCGCCTCCTCTGCTCCTCTGGCCTCGCACTCGCTGCTGTCCCTCGCATCCGCCGCTCCACGGCGGGTGGGAGATCTTTCTCCTTCCTGGCGGCCAAGACCTGGAACTCCCTCCCCACCAGCCTCAGGACCACCCAGGACCACTCCGCTTTCCGGAGACTCCTAAAGACCTGGCTGTTCGAGCAGCGATAACCCCCCTTTTTTCCCTAGCGCCTTGAGACCCGCACGGGTGAGTAGCGCGCTTTATAAATGTTAATGATTTGATTTGATTTGAACTGGACTATTTAATTTACTTATAAGTCTCTGGTAAAGTGCACTATATGTGCCCAGGGCCTGTAGATTAAATGCTACTAGTGGGCCTGCAGCACTGATTGTGCCACCCACTTAAGTAGCTCCTTAACCTTGTCTCAGGCCTGCCATTGCAAGACCTGTGTGTGTAGTTTCACTGCCAATTCGACTTGGCATTTAAACGTGCTTGCTAATCTAAGAACTCCCCTTTTTCTACATATACGTGACCCTTAAGGTATGCCCTAGGTAACCCATTGGGGCTACCCTCAAATACTGTTTGAGTGGTAGCTGCTGATCTGAAAGGAGTCGGAAGGTCAGATTTAGTATGGCCAGAATACAAAATCCTGCTGACTGGTGAAGGTGGATTTAATATTACTATTTTAGAAATGCCAATTTTAGAAAGTGAGCATTTTTCCGCACTTAGTTCCTTCTGTGCCTTACAATCCATGTCTGGCTGGGTTTAGTCGACAGCTCCCTTGTGCATTCACTCAGACACACCCCAAACACAGGATTCTCAGCCTCACTTGCATACATCTGTATTTTGAATGGGTCTTCCTGGGCTGGGAGGGTGGAGGGCCTGACACTTGCATGTCAAAAGACAGTAGCCTGCCCTCACACAAAGGACTGCCACACCCCCTACTGGGACCCTGGCAGATAGGATTGAAATGAAAAGGTGCCCTTCTAAGCCACTCTTTGAAGTCTCCCCCACTTCAAAGGCACATTTGGGTATTTAAACAGGGCCTTTGCCCCTACAAACTCAGACACTTCCTGGAGAAAAGAACCTGAACCAGAACCTGCATCCTGCCAAGAAGACCTACCTGTTTGCTTTCTGTGAAGGACTTCTGCCTGGCTGTTGCCCTGCTGCCTTGCTGCTCTCTGGCTGTGGTGAGAAGTGCTCTCCAAGGGCTTGGATAGAGCTTGCCTCCTGTTCCCTGAAGTCTCAGGACCAAAAAGACTTCGGGCCAGATGTATCAAAAAGTTTTGCAGTCGTAAACGGTGCGAATCGGTAAATTCGGCCGTTTGCGAGTGCAAAACGGTGGTCTGCGATGCATGAAATGCATTCGCAGACCACAAATAAGAAATCGCTAAAATTGCGATTTCTTGCGTTGCGACCAGGAAATTGCGAGTTTCAATTTGCGATTCGCAATTTCCAGGTCGCAAGGCTATGCTGGAAAAAATCGCAAATTGCCATTTTTCCAAAAATGGCATTTTGCACTTGCAAAATACCATGATTTGCAACCAGGTGGTAACCTGGTGCAAAATTAAAAAATGCAGTTAAACTGCATTTTTAAATTAAACATGTAAAGCACACATGCCCTTTTGGCATGTGTGTACCTTACATGTTGAAAAAAAAGTTTTTGGGGTGCAGAAGAGGAGGCCTTAGACCCCCAGCACCCTGGCCTTTTGCATTTCCAAAATTGTGATTTCCGGTTCAGAAATCGCAATTTTGGAAATGCAAAAAATTCGCAGCTATGGCCGGTCTCGCAATTTGCGATGCGTTAATAGCTTTTGCGATTTTTAAGAAATCGCTATTAACGATTCGCAAATGTGATACAAGGCCCTTTGCGAGTCGGTAATAGCGATTTCTTAAAAATCGCTATTACCGAATCGCAATTGGCCGTGATGGTGCATCTGGCCCTTCATGTCTACAAGAAGGACTCCTGGTGCAGCGAAAATCAATGCCCAGCCTGCCAGAAATGATGCACAGCCTGCACCGTGGTGAAAAATTAACTGCATGCCGAACCGGAATGACGCAGCCCAACTTACAGAGAAGAATCACTGCAGGGCCTGTCGTGTGGTAGAAATTCCCACATAACGTGCACCGGATCGACGCAGACCCTGTGACTTTGTCCTGTCAGCACCAGAAATACATGCATCGTCCCCGTGGGCATCTGAAAACCCCTCAACCCGAAGAGGATCCACGTCTGAGCGCCAGGAATTCATGCACAGCCGTCCCTACGTGAAAACGAAATGACCCATTGCCGTGTGCAGCCCGGGAAATCGATGCACACCTTCTTATTTTCCATGCATCTCCTCCTCTGCAGTTCTTTGTGGCAAACCAGGTACTTTATGCTTGAAAGAGATATTTATTGCTTTTAAAAGACTAAAGACACTTTATACAGTGATATTTCAACATGTACTTATTGCATTTGAATTGTTTTGACCTGCAACTTATCAGATAAATATTATATATTTTTGTAAACACTGTGTGGTGTATTTTTCTGGTGCTATACTGTGTTATTGCATGATTTATTGCACAAATACTTTACACATTGCCTTCTAAGTTACGCCTGACTGCTCAGTGCCAAGCTACCAGAGAGTAGGCACAGGATAATTTGGATTGTGTGTGACTTACCCTGACTGGAGTGAGGAAAGACAACATGGATGATTTAATTTTTTCTACTTGCATACTTTTAAATATGTTGTTGAAATTCTGTGTGTTTTATTGCCTATTGTGTCTGAGGGTGAGTTGAAAAATGAGACAGTGAATGGATAAATTGATGCATAAGTACAAAGATGAGTGAGAGAGTGCATGCTTGATGGTGATGATGATGCACTCATCTCCGGGAGGAGGTGAGCAGAAAATGCCCCATCTTTTTGTGTGTCTAAACCCTTCAATGATAAAAAAGAGACTTTCATTCATAAGCCAGACCTATTAACTTATGTATCCTTTAACCACTATCTTGCAGTGAAAGAAGTAATATGCCATACATGATTAAAATATTTGATAGGTGATTTTCTGTGTGTTAGGAAAGTATTTGCTTCTGAAAATGATGCTCACTCTTTTTAACTGTTTTAAATCAATAAGACACTGTTATTTTGCATGCAAAATCGATGAATGCTGTAAGCCAATACAGAAAGTGTATTAGGAAAGTCAATTTAAGTAGCATGACATTGTTTAATGGTAATCACTGTGAGATTGTAGCACATTAACAGAAAATCATGCAATTTAAAAACTTATGTACGCTCTGAAAGGGCCAGATGTACTATTGTATGTTTTACAGAATTGTAATTTGTGATTCCTAAGAAATCACAATTTGCATGTCAGGACTTGATTCACTTTGCTAAAAGCATTCTGTACGCATTTAAAAATTGTGATAGGCACCCGGACATATACACACTGCTGACATTACAGTCAGGAAGTACATTGTTGCAGTGGGTTTCTGAAGCATAAGAGTTTGCAGTGAGGACCTGGTCAGACTTCCAGCCACATCTTTGTGACAAAATGATAACTCAGGAAGGACACATAGAGGACTCTTCAAGAAAGTGGAAGCATAGTTTCGCTGATGATAAGATTATACTGGTGGAGGTGTTTGTAGCAAACAATGACCAGCTTTTTGGTAAAGCCAACCTAACTGTCCCTAAAGCCACCAAAAATAGGATATGGAGCCTTATTCAAGAAAGGATAAATGCTGTGTGGGTAACAACATGCAGTGCTCCAGAAATTCATGAGTGGTGTTATAACCTTCGTTAACTCACAAAGGAAAAGCTGGCCAGTAGGAGCAAGGAAGCAGCTGGCACTAGAACAGGGCCACTGAGTGCACCTTCACTACCTAGGCTATATCCTGCCCAATATAGACTCCTCAGAGCCTCTTCATCAGTACACAGGTTAGGGCTTTTTAAATAGTGGGTTTAAAAATTGTTTTATTATAGGTTTCAGTTATTTCTATATAAACAGACTACATTAGATTTGAGATCATTTTATAGTTCAATACATTAACATTTCTTATACTTAAAATATGCAATATGAGATTTGCAGCCCAAATATGATGTTGATGTTTTAAGAGTGAAAAGAAAATCAACGTTTTCTATTGTATCATAAGTGAAATGCTTAAATAAGTAGATTAACTTCAATGTTTAGTACCATGATCGTGGAAGGAAATCATAGATTTAACACTTCAACATAGGCTGTTATGTGAAGTACTAAAGATAATACATATACTGTTGAAACTTGATTACATTTCATATACAGAAATAGAAGACAACATTACTGAGGAACATGATTGTCACAATGTGGAGAACAGTAGAAGAGAAGTCTAAAAACAATGATATACTTCAAGCAGTGGCCATCACACAACACCAATATTGTCTCAAACAGCTTTGCCTACAAGAACACACGTGTAGACTTAATAGAAACATACAGCCAAGTACACAACATAGAACAAACATTTATGTCTAGAGAAACAGCCCTCAAAGATTCTTACCACTATGACAACAGCTTTGAACAAGACCTGCTGATTAAACATCTACTCCATCTAGAATTTGTGCAAATAGAAAAATATATGTTAGACATTCAGATCAAACAATTTGAAGCCATTTTTGTGCTTGCAAGAAACATGGATGAAGACATGTCTGCTAGAAATAGTATTGACAATTTAAATGAAACAATTAAGTAATTTTGTGATTCCTTTGTTGAGGAGACAAAGCTACAAAATGAAAGATATCAGCACATTGTATTTAACATGTAATATTTTGGGAAAAGTATAGAACATTTGGCAACAGGAATACTCTTTCGTTGAACCAGCAAGGAATGCCCCACTGTTGCAAAGATGGAGCAACATGTTTAGGGCAGATTACATCATATCTTCCGTTTTTACAAACTGCACAAACATGTTCTAGTGGTCCGTCCACCCTGGCTTCTAGCGACAGTAGTATGTCTGTCTCTGATATCACAAAATTTAAGCATACACACAGGCAGATTTCTGATTTAGAAGAGAGAATGATGGCATTTGACCTAGCAAGGCCCATGTCAAGCAACCAAAGAAAGAGGCAATAAATGGTATATTTTGTGGAATACTAAAGAAAATGTTATTTCATAAAAATAATGTGCATTTCAAAATGTTTTGCAGTCCTTGTTGTGACATTTCATGTTTCCAGTGAATAAACATTAAAACAAAAACTACTTGTCAGCATTTTCACTGTGACTACCTCAATAAACATTTCATGATTTAATTTTAATGCACTAACATTTTAAATAATTGTGGGTAATGTAACTGTGTCTCTCCCTTCCATCTGCTGTTCTGCTGGCCTTGCAGGATGTGTTTGATAGTAGGGGTGTTCCTGTTCATCAGAACTCTCCTGCTCAGGCTGCATTGGAAGTTCCTAACATTAGCAGTATTGTGCAGCATAGCACACACTGCCACAATCTTGTACTCCTCTGGAGTTGAAAACTGAAGGGCTCCCCCACTCCTATGAAGCCAGCAAAACCCCACCATAAGAAGGACAAAAGTGTGCTCATAACTACCCTTGTCCATATGTGGACAACAATATAGCAGTGTTCACTCCTTATACTTGCATCGAGGCATTGGGTAAGCATTGATGTGTAGAAGCACTGTCACTGCTTACAAATGAAAAATACAACATTTCTATATAAATTTGAAATGTAGAAATACCTCAACGTACTCACTGTTGAAAGAAATAGGAGTCATGGGTGGAACCTGGAAATTTAGCCATAAGGTAAGTCATTAAAGAGCCAGCATTGCAACCCATTTTAATGTTTAAGGAATGCTGACTTTAGTGATTTTTTACACAAAAAGTTAGTAGCACTAGGTGGGAAAATTAAGACCTGGCCCATCACAACAGCCTGTGTTGGAAAATGGGTTATTGGCAAGGGCAGGTAAGTACCTACACTTAGTAATAGGCCACTAACCTCCACTTAGGTCCAGTAAGGTCTCAGTAAATTAAACCTAGCTCAACCCTTGGTAACTTGGCAATGAGCGACAAGGCTTAACTTAGGAGACAGGGCGTAAAGCATTCAAATATCACAAAGCAGTAATTAAATAAAACAGAGGAAACAGTTTAAAAATCCGAAATCAATTTATAAAAATAGATTATATTTTTCTTTAAAATGACACAAAAACAAATAAAATCGGATAAGGAGAACCAGAGATGTGAATTTTTAAAGAATTATTGCTTTCTAGGGCATAGAAACAAAAAGCGCCAATCTGGTCGCACCTTGACCGGGGCAAAGTCAAAGTTTAAGGCTGACCGCAATGGAGCTCGGCTCGGCTACAGCCCGCGGGAGGCCTCGGTCAAAAGTTTACCTTAGGACTTAGTCGTTTTTCTGAAGATTTTCTTTACCGGGACAAACCTGCCAGTCCAATCCGACCTCCTGGAACTCTTCTTCGGATACACGTCGCAGGAGCCCTCAGTGGAGATTTTTACCTTCGGACTTAGTCTCTTTTTCGAGGTGAAAAACCTTCGCCTGGGGTAAACCATGGATCTTGATCCGACGTCCCTGGAGCCCTCCTCGGATACGCTGGCTGGAAGGTCCCAGTCAACTTTTTACCTTCGGACTTAGTCTCTTTTTCAGAGATTTTCTTTACCGGGATGAACCAGCAAACCAGGCCGGGTCGCGGTTGAGGCAAGCCGGCTAGAATTGCTGCGGCGGGTCAGTCCCTCTATGGAGCTTTTTTCCGAAAGTTCTCCAAAGTTCTCCAAACTTCTGGATCTTCTTCCAGATGTTCCTTTAAGGTTCTTTTGGGTTCCACAGCTCACCCCAAGTTTCCAGAAGCTCTGAGATGCTCCTTGGGGATATGGACTACAACTCCCAGAATGCACCTGGCGCAAACTCTTTTTTGGGCCACTGGACAGTGGTCAGCTGGTTGGTTTGTTCAGGAGTTGGTGCAGGGGACTCTGGTTAGCAATTTTTCACCTGTAGCAAACAGGGAGTCCCTCCTTGAACCAGTTGAACCCAGGTAAAGTCCTTCTCGTGGTGAAGCCCAAGTGTGCAGCTGGTGCAGTCCTTCAGAGTGCACGGTCCAGGTGCAGGCCAGGGGTCCAGCAGGGCAGTCCTTCTTCTTCTGTAGTTCTTCCTGGTAGGGATCTTGTAGGGAACTGAGGTGTGGGTGCAGGTCTGCCAGTTTTATCCTTGCTCCTGGGTGAAAAACAGGGGGGTCCTGGTTCTCCAATCAGGGGCAGGGTCCTTCCCCCTGTGATGACCACTTCCTGGGAAGTGTGGCAAAAATCAATCCCAGGGAGCAACATTCCCCAAAAATCCATCATGGCTGAAAGTGATTTTTGGAGGTTACATCTGGCTGAGCCCACCCACTGGTGTGGCTAAAAATCCTAAACAGACCCCTCTCCTGCCCTCTCCTAATTTCTTCAAGGGGGCACCTAATTGTCTGGGTTTGCAGGATGTGAGGGTGTTACTGGTTTGCTCCAAATGCCCTTCTCTGCTTTTGAAGACCAGTTTGGCAGCCCTCTCCCTTCCTGCTTCACCATTTGCTGGGGGGAGATCTCCTCCCACAGGCACATCTCTTTGCATGGAGCCAGGCCACTTCACACCTCATCAAGGCAGCCTGGCCAGGCTGCCAGAGGCTGGCCAATCAGAGCACAGCAGAAAAAACACTGCAGGGCTGGAGTTGGCAACTTTTCAGGTAAAGTTTAAAACTCTTTACCTGAACAAGTTATCTTAAATCCAACAACTTGGCGTTGTGGGATTTATTATAACAATTAATTTGATACCAAACTTCTGGTATCTGTTACTTAAGGGGACTTTTCAAATTAAAATAAGGTCTCCCCATTCTAGCTTCTGGAGGCCATTCACTACAATGAGGGAAAAACAAATGTGTCTGTTTTACCTCACCAGGGCTTATAAAACTATATTTATAAGGTCCCTGCTTATAGTTACATGGCACCCAGTCCTAGGGGCACATAGGACACACCTTAGGGATGCCTTATATGTAAAAATAAGGTAGTTTAAGACTTTGAAACTACTTTTAATTCCAAAGTCGAATTTGCATGTAACTTTAATTTAAAAGCAGCCAGCAAGGCAGGCCTGCCTTTAAAATGGCATTGGGCACCTCAGCAGTGCACCTATGGGGGCAATACCTATGCTGGGGTCCCTAAACCTCCATGCCCTACCATATACTAGGGGCTTATAGATAGGTTGACTTAGACAATTATAATTAGCCTAATTTGCATACTGATTTTACAAAGAGCACAGGCCCTCGGACTGGTTAGCAGTACCGAGGGGACCATCAGAGTCAAGAAAACACCAGCAAAAAGTGGAAAATGGGGGCAAAAAGTTAGGGGGCCTCTGCAATCAGCCCTGTTCTCTCACAGCCTGTTACCTGTGAGAACTGTGCCACATGAAAAAAACTGAATTTTGCGTGCAGCAAGTTTTGGTTTATGTTGTAAAAAAATTTATCTGTGAACATTTACATGCATAGCATCTAAACAATTGTCCACAAAAGAGCACTTTGGGAAAACCCTCCCCCTGTGGCAACAGCCTCCTTATTAGCAATGGGGTCTCTGGTTGGCAGTCAGTTTGCACTCTGTCCGAGCAGGGACCCTCACTCTAGTCAGAGTAAGGGAGATATGCACAGGTGAGCGTGCGTCAGAAAAAAAAGCAATGCATCGATTTTTTACTCCCAAGTGAGGCCAAGCATCGATTCTTTCTCCTCTGGGCAAGCGATGTATTGATTCACAGGGAAGACATGCGTTGATTTCCAGACAAGCAGCCTCAGGTCTGCGCTGTGATGTTGAAGGTTTTGATGCCCAGGGACAATGAGTGAAAAATCCGACGCAGAGCAGCCATAAATCCGCTCTGAGTTGGTGATGCATCCATTTTACCAGCAATGCGTCTATTTTTTAGCCATGGTGCAGACCCTGCATCGATTTTTCTGCTGCTCAGCTCTGGTGCACAGATTTTCACCTTGGGTTCACCACTTCTCCTTTCAAGGGTCCAGGGACTGGATGTGGCACAACTTGACAGGGTAGAGGTCTCAGTAAGAGCACAGGTGCTGGCAGATGAAGTATTTGTTGGCCTTGAGACTTCAGAACAAGGGGCAAGCTCAGTCCAAGCCCTTGGAGAAACTTCACAAGCAGGATACACAGGAAAGGCAAGTGTTTGTCCTATTTAGGGCAGAAGCAGCAACTGCAGGCCAACCCAGCAAAACACACAGATCAAAGGGGCAGTACTCCTCCTCCAGCTCTTCAGCTCTTCTCCTTGACAGAGGTTCCTCTTCATACAGAAGCATTCTAAAAATCTGGGTTTGTCGTCCACTACTTATAATCATTTCTGCCTTTGAAGTAGACAAACTTCAAAGGAAAGTCCCTGCTGTTCACAAGATCGTGTCTTGTCCAGGCATGGCCCCAGACAGATTCCAGGGGGTTGGAGCCTGCATTGTGAGAAGACAGACACAGCCCTTTCAGGTGCAGGTTTCAGCTCTTCACTCCCTACTCTAGCCTAAGAGACCCATCAGGACACTCCTCAGCTCCCTCTGTGTCACTGCCTAGAAGGATTTCACAAACAGCCCAACTGTCACTCTGACCCAGATGTGGATTCCACAGACAGGCAGAGGCAGTGAATGGATGGTAAAGCAAGAAAACAAGCAGTGCTGCAGGTCCACTTGGAGCATTTGATTAACAGGCCCTGGGCACCTCTAGTGCGTTTTACTAGGGATTTACTAGTGAATCAAATATGCCAACCAGGGATAACCAATCATAATCACAATTTACAAACAGGAACCATTTTAACACTAGTCAGCAGTGGTAAAGTGCCCAGAGCACCAAAGACCAGCAAAAACAAAGTCCAGCACACAGTCTAAAAGACAGGAAGCAGATGCAAAAAGATAGGAAAAAAACTACACCATGGATGCCAGATTTAACACCCCTGATAGCTTCCTGATGCTGAAAGGTGCAGGAAGCAAAATACAAGAATGTGGGTTGGTATAGCAACACTCCTGTGTGTGTCCCTACACAACACCGGGTGTAACACAGCAATTAGTAATGCTAATTGCTATATATATCTTCTCCTCAGCCTTCATAAACTAAGTCACCATGACCTTTAAAATGTGCTCCTGTCTTTCCCTTCTCCTGTGGTGATGTAGAGCAAGCAGCTTCATTCTCCTTGTCATAGCATTCATAGCCATTGTGGAAAAAACGTCATGGTTTCCACCTGGTTTATCATTTGCACCTGATTACCACCTGAACCCACTTGACACTAATTTGCAAGTTTAAAAACATGTTTTTGTGACCCTTGGCAATCAGCAAACCAGTAGTATATTTCAAAATGCAAAACACAAATTGGTACTCAGTAATAAGTAATGGCAAATGCCAGAATTCCAAAATAGTTAATTGGTAGGATTCAGTTTGCATCACTATTTTACTGACTGGAGTCAAAAACCTCTTTGATACTTTACAAATTTACCTTTTTAGCTGTTGCTGTCCTATTTAAGACTTATTACCGAATTGCAAACACTTCATACATCTGGTGCCTGGAGTATGGCACCATATTTGAAAAGTAGTAAAGTAACTATGAAAAAAATGCAAACACATATTGTTTTGATGGTATTCTGAAAGAATAATATCACATAATTCTGTTCTGAGTAATAAACGTATCTGGTTTGTGTGACATTTTGTTTTGAAATCTGCATTTGTTTGCAGGAAATTATTACATGTTTTGTTATTGAGTAATGATATAAGAAGCATAGTTGGTATTGAAGATGTTTAAACCTACATTTAATAATCAACAAAAGTAGGAAACATGGCAATCCTGAAGAAGATAAAGATGGTAATATTTTAAAGGAATTCTTCAGCACTTGTGTATACACAAGAGAAACATATGTCTCATGTGTTGAACAGTTGTGGCTCGTGGAGTGCGGCAGGGGCTGGGTGGCGCACGGGGGGAGGGAAGAATAAACATTAAATTAATGATTTAAAAAAAACACACTTACCTCGATCGCTGCTGCCGCACCGCTCCATGTGCTCCTCTGCTGCAGGCACAGGCTCCCAGCCTACCCTGCAGCCAACCCTTACGCTGCTCAAAGCAGCATCAGTTTTGGTTGGGAGCTCCCAGCCATGGTGTTCCCAGGCAGACTGAGAGCCTACGCATGCTCTCTCCAGCCCCACAACTGTGTTGCTGGGCTGGAGAGAGCCTACTACGCATGTGTGTTTGGCCAGCCCAAGATGGCCGGCCAAACATACATGTGCAGTGAGGGAGAGTAGTGTGCACTCCCCCTCACTGCTCTTCACCCGTGTGGCCCGCTCCTTTACCAGAAAACGATAATGAACTCAATTCTTATTGTTTTCTGGTAAAGGTTTTGAAGGTGCCGCTGCTGGCTGGGATGATGCTCCTCCGCCCTAGTAAAGAATCCACCCCTGATATTGTGAAATATTGCAAGATTATAAAAAATGAGAATTGTTGAAATAGCTGCATCATTTATAAGTACATGCTCACCTACTTCTCATGACCCAACTGAGGGAAAGGATTCCCATGCAAAGGTGCTAATTATTATAAAGATGATACCTTTGGATATAACAGCTCTTGTTGTTTCATTGGATGCTGACATCATAATAAGTGCCATCACATAAGATAGGATTGTTCTGTCAGTGTGTCATGATGCAGTCCGTGGGCGACACTAAGGGGGTTATTACAACTTTGGAGGAGGTGTTAATCCGTCCCAAAAGTGACGGTAAAGTGATGGATATACCACCAGCCGTATTACGAGTCCATTATATCCTATGGAACTCGTAATACGGCTGGTGGTATATCCGTCACTTTACCATCACTTTTGGGACGGATTAACACCTCCTCCAAAGTTGTAATAACCCCCTAAATGGTAGACTTTTTATTCCTGGCTTTAACTCCCAGAATTTTCTGTGAGAACACTTTTAGGAAATGTAGATTCTTCATACATGCTTTTTCATGCATATGTCGATGTTTGAATAACATTTTATATAGGAAGCATTGAGAGGATGAACACAGGCCACACCAAGTGAATTCCCCTTGTTTCTTAGATTGCAGAAAACTGTGGTTTGTATGGATCCCTTGATGTAATTCTACCTAGGCAGAGATACTGTAGCATTCCACATACAAATTCAGGACAAATTCTCCTTTTTAACTAATAATACTAGTGATGTCTATGGAATCAAAAGCACCATGGACTTCCCTTAAAATGGGACTAACCCCCAGCTTGATACTCAGGGATATCAAGGGTGGCGTAGTCTGTGTAGCTGCCACAATTTTAGTCTTGCCCAGAATGCTCTGTAAACATTTTGCTAAACATATTGAATTTCGTAAACATTCTGCTAAATATACTCAATGCCCTAACATTT
The DNA here is from genome assembly GCF_031143425.1 of Pleurodeles waltl. Lineage (NCBI taxonomy): Eukaryota > Metazoa > Chordata > Amphibia > Caudata > Salamandridae > Pleurodeles > Pleurodeles waltl. The sequence goes on from NC_090438.1 coordinate 137,751,718, forward strand.
GTGTGAGTAGAGGTCTAAAACGTGTGAACAGTAGCAAAGGTTCTCCCTGCCAGCATTCTCACACTTTCCCTAATATATAATGCACCGCACATGTGTTAGAGAGCCTATCACTTGGCCCAGAAAAAAAATCCTTATTTTGGTATTGGGCTACCTGTAGCATTCAGACATCAATTTTGGCCAGCACCCAGGGAACCTCACTAACCACGGATATTTCTGAAACCTAGTGACCAAGGGTAGTTCAAGATGGTGCGGCTTGCAGGGAGACAACATTTGTCATTACCCACAATGCCCTGGAGACATCAAACCATGCCTAAAAATGTAAGCACGCTCTAACTTTTCATCTAGTTGGCTTCAGCATTTAGGCCTTGGTTAGCTTACCAAGACAGACCATTTTTTAAACTATGTGACCTCATGGATTTCAGGGTGTTGTGATTTCTGTGGATTGCATGGCATTTACCTACTCAGAATACCATGGAAATGTCAAATCATGATTTAAAAAACACCATTTTGCCTCAATTTCCTTGGGAGATTGTGGTAATGTTTAGCTTGGGCCGAACATCACCCAGAGAATACTAGCAACCCATTTCTAAAACCTACGGATGCATGTTAATCCACTGTGATGAGGCCTGGATCCCATGCTTCAATACCTTCAATTTCCGAAGTGTTAAAAATATTAGAAATACATTTCAATGTTCACACATTTATGATGGAAAACTCTGGAACTTCTGGATAAAGGCAAATGTCCTGCCATACTGCATTTCTGCAAAATGCAAAAATAAAAAGCTTGATACTAGTCAACTAATTAGAAAGAAATGAGTTTTAGAAATTATTAACTCTAGCATAGCAGCTCTAAGTCTTAGAAAGTGATGAATGTAGCAAAACTACAGAAAGGCATTTAAGACAAAAGATGTGTACAATTTTAGTAGATTAAAATGTATTAGACAGTGTACATATTACCAGGAATAAGATTGTTCTCTATTGAACCATTGCTTGGCGCAGCGCATTTACTCCTAAGTACGGCTGTTCATTCTACATATGAATCAAATACAGTCTTTAATGATACACTTAAAAATAATGGTTGAAAAGGTTCTCAGGAATAAATAAAAAACTAAACTAAATATATAAGTAAATATTGAGTTATTGTGAAGATAAGTTGTTATACACTGACGACATATATAACCAGCAATGTTACATGTTTTGCAATGGATGCAATGAGCAGAAGACAATAAATGAAATAGATCCTTCCATTTGAAAGATAAAAGCTGGTTCCTTGAATAGAACCATATGTTTTTCTTCCAAATGAGCCAAGGGCACTATAACAATCGAATGCAGTACGTGAGGACATTTTTAATTCAAGAGCTTATACCACGTACATTTAATTGTGTTATAGAAACGATATACAGAAAAATAAAAACGTTATAAGGATAGATTGGTGCCTTATGCAAAATTCAGTTATGATGCATGTAATTCAAGGAATGCTTGTAAAAGTACTTTCTACCGTATAGAAATGTTGCAATGGAATTTAAGTATGCAGCCAACATTTAGCAAACTGTGTACATTGGTAGGTGTTATTTGGGTTTTGTCTAAGATACATGATTGAGTCTGGGTCTTAAAACATTTACAATAATGAAATTTGCCACACATTTATTTCTACCTATCTCATCCTGGCAGTAAAAAGGTTAAAGAGAAGATGACTAAAGGTTCTATATTTTCTAAAATGCTCATCTCGCTGGATTACCAAATGAGCACTCTTCAGGTTACAGTCAGAAAGGGGACATTTAGTCCATTAAAAAGATAGACAGAAAAAATGTATAATTAGGTAATGTTTCAAAATTATACAAAGGAGATGTATTTGCAGTAGCCTGTAATGAGATTTTTTTTCCTCCTCTGACTCATGCTTTTTTCTCTAGGGAACAAAGAGAATGAAAACTCATTAGAAAGCAGCACAAACAAACATCCACACAAACATCCCCATCCTCTGAACCCTCGATGCAAATGATTCCGAGAGCCACGGCAGTGTTTGATTTTTATGCATTTAGAAATGTTTTCAGTGCAAATTTCCAAATAAATAACATGGATACAGGGGCGTATAATAATCCTGCATAGCAGGGTAAAATAAAACATGAGCTGTGCACATGCAGCTGTGCAAGACGACGGGGAGAAAGTGTCTGCACTGCAGGACGGGAGTTTTTCTTCCAGCACCTACAATGCAGTGTGGGGGCGGCCATGCGTTGTAATGTCCATCCAGTATATTGTTATATTCAAAACTGTTCAGTCCATGTCTAATATTTTTCAATCCCCCATGCCCTTCTCGTTTTATTGACCCTCTTTCTAGCATTTTCTGTTTTGAAATTTTGGGCAATCAGGATGGGTGGATTTCTAGAATCAAAAATCATTTTCTTCCTTTATAAGTGCATGGGGAGCCGCGATTCACGTACCCTTCATAGCACATAAGTGGATTTAAATCATTTGGCAGGGTCGGAAGAATGTAAAGAATGGTGCATATTGATTTATAAGGACAATATCATTGAAGGTTCCATTCTTATATGTAAGGTTAGCACTGTTTGTTGTATCACAGTTCAGCTGCGAAGCAACATTTGTCCAGTAGAGGCGTGCAGAAATTCATGTAATATTCTTGTACGTAATTACATTAAAAATGTAGGGAAAATTATGCCAATTCCATTTAATTTAGCACATTGTGTCCTTGTATACATTTTAGAAGCAACAACGTAATGCAATGGGACAAAACCAAAGTTCCTGCAAATAAAAGCAACTTGCATTCTGGTTATTCACCTTATTGCTGTGCTATAATTTTGCTGTGAACTGCAGTGTAATAATAGAACATAGCACAATGGCGAAATTAAAGGAATTTCATGTAATGTTACTTATTTGGAAATATTAACCTGGCTTACTCAAGGGATTCTAGCACAGCATTAAACTAACAATAGAGCTCTATCAATGAAAGAAAGCCATCGCAACATACCACTTTCAGGTTGCAATTATGTAACGGAGGTCTTATACAAATGGCAAGCATAATAAATCCTGTCTCTGATTCTCAGTAGGTATCTCCCATGAGGGGGCTTGCGGAAAAGAAAAGTGGAGAAATAAGAATATGAATTAACCTGTGCCAACCAATCCACCAAGCAGTAGTGGAGAATAAACCACTGTCCCACATCCATGAAGTGGTGGCCACACTTAGTGATGCTAGAGTTTTCTCCAGTCTCGATTTTATTGCTGCAGACTATCAAGCTGTTTTGAAAATTGAGACAAGAAACCTCACAACATTTATCACACCCCAAGGAACATTGTCTTGGAGAAAATTACAAACTCTTTGAATGCATTGATGGTGTCTATGACTTCCAATATGATGCCCCAAACTAACATAGTGCAGCATTGTGTGAGGTCCTACGAAAAATCTAAGCAGTGGCCTAACACTACAAATGGAAAAATGTGAATTCTTACAATCCATGGTGAAAAATGTGGGGCATGTCATCAGTGCCAATAGATATATCTCTAAAACAATGTTTTTTTCCGCAAGAACAAATTGACCACAGCCTAGTAACAATCATGAAGCTGCGTCTATCCTTTGACTACGCAAGTTATACTTGAGGTTCATAAAAAATTAGGCAAAAAAATTGGAACCAATGAGGCAATTGATAAAAAATTATGCAGATTTTGTGTGGGGGAGAGGACTGCAAAAAAAGCCTGCAGAAGCTAAAAAGAGAATTGCAGGATACACCCTGTAGGAAGCTGGCTCAGTATATACTATATCAAAATAAGATATGTTGTGTGCAGAGTCCAGGGGTTCCCCAAGGCTTAACAGAGGCTAAAGTAGATAATACTAATACTCTCTTTTGTGGTAGTGTGGTCGGGTAGTTAGGCTTATCAAAGGGTAGTGCAAAGGATGTGTTGTACACACACAGACAATAGAAAATGCACACACTCAATGACGTAACTCCAGACCAATTGTTTATATAGCAAAAATAGGTTTTGTTAATTTATTTCTAGAACCACAAGATTCAAGTCACAGATAAGTACATGAATAAATATGTATTCAACATATGTATGAATAGCAGTTTAATTAGAAGTCACAAGTTATACAGTTTTTGAATAAATGGCAATAATCTGTATTAAAAGTCGACAGTGCAATTTTCAGAAATAGTTCCTGTGGGGAAGAAATGTTAGTACAGTTTTGAGGTAAGTTTTCGACTTAGTGTTCCAGTCTCCGGGGAATAGGAAGTCCACAGGTTGGGGTTCAAGTTAACTCCAAACACCCACCACCAGCAACAAGGGACTGGTCGGGTGCAAAGGTCAAAGATGAGACAAAGTTAACATGGGCTTCTATGGAGACTGGACGCACTCAGAATCAGGCCTGCTTGCAGGAAAGTACCAGCGTTTTTGGAGGGCAGGCCTGGGGGTTTAGAAGAGCACTGGGGGTCACAGGTCAGCACCAAACACACACCCTCAGTGGCACAGGGGCGGCCGGGTGCAGGGTACCAACACAACGTTGGGCTCCGAATGCTTTCCTATAAGGGGGCCCCAGGTGTCACGCAGATGCTGCAGGTTTGGTCCAGGGAGTCGGGACCAGAAAACCATAAGCTGGACAAGGAGGAAGGTGGCCTGCTGAATGTTGCTGCACTGGAGTTCGGATTCCCCAAGCCGAGGGGGCTGCAGGTGCAGAGTACCTTGTCAAGTTCAGTCGCTGTTAGGGGGAGTCCTCCGGATTCAGGCTACAGGCGTCATCGTGTTGGACAGGAGGGGTCAACCCAGGGTGGGCACTTGCTCGGAATTGCCTGGGGACCACCTCTAGTCAGTTGGGCCACCTGGACACAGGCCAGGGGCATCGGGTTCAGAGTCGACAGGACTCTTGGATCCGGGGCGGTTCTGCAGTCCTTAGATGGAGTTTCTACTTGGACAGGGCCGCTGTCCACATGAGGTCTTGAATCTCTGTGATGCCGGCAGTCCTCTGGAGGCTTCTCAGAAGTTGCTGTTCCTGCAAGATGCGTTACTTTCTTTTTCCAGGGCTTTTTATGCTAGAGACAGGCTGGTAGGGCTGGGCCCAAGTCTTCTCTGCTGGGGTTTCAGCTTAGCAGTCCTTCTTCTTTTTCTTTCTTCTTGTGAGGTCACCAGGAATCTGGTGAGCTGAGTTCAGGGGAGCCCTTAAAGCTTGGATTTAGGGGTATTACAGGGGTCAGAGGGCAGTAGCCAATGCCTACTGTCCTTGAGGGTGACTTCAAGCTTCCGGTGTCCACTACCCTTGGGAGTGGGAAACATACCTAACCCTATTGGTCTCTGTCCTCCAAACCAAGATGGAGGATTCTGCAGAGAGGGGGTCACTCCGCTCTGTACACCTTAGGGGTGTTCCCAGCTGAAGTGGTCACTCCTCCTTGTTTTTCCTAAGTTTCCTGCTGAACCTGCTGCCAAAAGTAGGGATTTGTCCGAGGGGTGGGCATCTCCACTAGCTGGAGTGCCCTGGGGCACTGTAGCAGGAGGCCTGAGCCTTCAAGGCTCACAGACAGGTGTTACAGTTCCTTCAGGGGGGAGGTGTGAAGCACCTCCATCCAGAGCAGACTTAGGGGGTCATTACGACATTGGCGTAACCGCCGTGCGGCCGACAATGCGGCCGCACTCCCGCGGCCCCCATTACGACATTCCCGCTGGGCCGGCGGGCGCAAACCAAGTTTGCGCCCGCCGGCCCAGCGGGGATGAGGCCGCAACATAGGAGCCGGCTATGCAGACAGTCAAAAGCTGGACGGGGCCCTGTTAGGGGGCCCCTGCACTGCCCATGCCAGAGGCATGGGCAGTGCAGGGGCCCCCAGGACACCCCTTACCACCAGCCTCTTCTTGGCGGTGCAAACCGCCAGAAACAGGCTGGCGGTAGGGGTGTCATAATCCCCAGGGCAGCGCTGCTTGCAGCGCTGCCCTGGTGGATTATCACCGCCGGGGCTAAAACGGCTGCGGTCGTAATAAGGGCCTCCGTACAGCCAGCCTGTTGGCGGTACGGACGCTACCATGGGGTCAGAAACTTGTCTACTAGTGGCAGGATGGCACAGACCAGTCAGCCCTACACTAGAGGATTGGGTAAAGTACAGGGGCATCTTTAAGATGCCCTCTGAGTGCTTATTAGAATAAATCCAACACTGGCATCAGTGTGGGTTTATTTTGCTGAGAAGTGTGATACCAAACTTCCAAGCCTCAGTGAAGCCATTATGGAGCTGTGGAGTCCGTAATGACAAACTCCCATCCCATGTATTTAATATGGTCACACTGCACTTACAATGTCTAAGAACACACACAATCTGCAATGGCAGTGTGCATGTGTTTGGTGAGGGGTCCCTTAGGGTGGCACAACACATGCTGCAGCCCTTAGGGACCCTCCCTGGCCACAGGACCTTTGGTACCACTGGTACCTTTTACAAGGGACTTATCTTTGTGCCAGATTTGTGACAATTGTGGAAACAGTGGTACAGTTTTAGGGAAAGAACATTGGTGCTGGTGCCTAGTTAGCAGGATCCCAGCACACTCTCAGTCAAGTCAGCATCAATATCAGGTGAAAAGTGTGTGGGGGGGTAGCTGCAACAAGGGCTGGTTTCTTACACACCCTCCTTGAAGTCATTGTCTCTGAATGTTGTTGTAATTGTTGATGGTAGGCAAGTGGGACTTGATCCCAGATGGGCCTATTGAAGAATGGCTTATATAATTTGCATTAGGTAGGTTGAGGGGTTACAAAACAAAGTATTCTGTAATAGAGCAGACGCTTCTGGCATGTGTTGGGGTGATGACCAAATTCAAAAGTTTCTTATGGGGCAGGACATTGCATATTGAAACTGATCACAAACCTCTCATGAGCATACTGTGAAAGGGGGCTTAAGAGATGGTATCACCACATATTGCTGGCTTAGCTTGCAAACTGTATGAATGTGTTCACAATGTAATATATCCCAGGTAAAATCAATGTTACTGCAGATTTTTTGTCACAAATGCCTTGTGTGCACCATCTTGTGATAGTGAATGGAGTGACGTGGATGATGATGTTGCAGATGCAGTTGCATGCTTGTTTGATGAGCTCCATGCTTTGAGTCGGTGAGACTGGATGAGTGCCATTTGAATGATCCAGAGTATACCAGGATAACACAATTTACTGTGAAAGGCTGGCCAAAAGAGAAAAGTTTGAATGCTATCCTACAACCATTATGGAAGGTTAGGCAGGAATTAACTATTGATGATAAAGATATAAGGAATGATACCTTGACTGTGGCAATTATACTGAGACCACAGATCATAGCTCTTGTTTATGAGGGGCACGTGGGAATAAATGACACTAAGACAAATCTCAGGATCAATGTAGGAATAAATCCATCTTTTGCCTGGTTTAACCCTAACTGTTTGCTATATCTGTTTTTGCTTTCTGTAAAAATTTGTGAACTTTACCCCTACTAACCAGCAGTAAAGAGCCTACGCATCCCCATTTTAGCATTGTTGAAATGGTATATGTCATAAACCTAAGGCATATTTAACTTACTGATAAGTCCCCGGGATATAGTACAAGGTATACCCAGGTCCAGTGAGTTAAGGGCCACTAGTGGACTACATCACCTTTTATACCATCCACAACATTGGCAATGGAAACATGGCTTCAAGCCTACCATTGCAGTCTGTCTGTGACAGTGTAAACACTGCCTTTCGAGCTGTCAAAATAAACTCTTGTGACAAATCTAAACCTTCCTTTTAAATATTAATATGTCACCCCTAAGCAGGCCTTATTGTGACTAACAAATAAAAGCTATTTTCACTGGAGCAAGGCCGGCTGTTCTGTAGCGAAACACTGGGTTGCACTATTACAGTTAATAGTTTTATATATGTCTAGGAAACTACTAGAACTATCATTCTTAGACTCTTTGAAATATTTATTAAAAGCCGAATTCGGAGGTGAACTTGGATTCTTAAAAATATTAAGAATATTTTATTTTTAATAACTTAAACATCTGGAAGCTACTGTAAATTAGCATCCAGATACAGTCCTCTTATTGCTCAAGATCTGAATGAAGTGTGAACAGCAGAAACGAACAAGGGCCTGGGGGTAAGAAGGTGTGTTGTTCCTCTGGTAAGAGACCATTTGGGTGGTATCCAGGAACTTAAATTACTTCAAAGAGGCCTCCCCTGTGTCAGGCAAATGTCAGATGACACCTGGGAAGGACCCTTCTTCTGTTTTCCCAGTCAGGCAGGCCAATACTAGTTGGGAAGGAGCTGCCCTAAAACTGGTTTGAAGGGACCACAGAGGAGACGTTGCTCATTTCTCTGGCTACACCACTGGGATGGGCACACAGGCTCTCACGCAAAGAAAAATGTTTCACCCTCTAGGATTTAGGCAGAGTGGGACGCTGTGGAACTGTTTGCAGTACATGGGAAATGCTACAAATGTGGGTAGGATAACTTCTGGGAACTTTTATCCACAACACACTTCAATAACAATTTACTACATTTGACCAGTTCCGACTAGACCTCCCGAGGACCATGGGGTGGCCTATGCTGGAGTGAGTCTTGACACCCAAGTGCAGCTCCTGAGGTCCTGGAACCCTGGTCTGTGCCTGGCTAGACATCTCCTACCACATCTGAAATCCTGGGATATATAAACAATTTAGTTCTAAAGACATCATGAGGACCAGGATAAACCTGCCAAGCTGGTTTGACCAAGGAATGTTGCTGTTGGGCTTAATGTTCAAGTTTCACCTGCTCTGAGCTTTTCCACAATGGCAAAACCTCTGCACAGGGACATAGGAGAGACTGTATCCAACCTCATTGAGCTCTTTTTGGCTGCATCCTGCAGTCCTGCCCTTCTGGAGGAGTCCGAGCTTCTAAAAAGTGCTAAGTGTGAATGAAGAACTCTTGATCAGACGAAGGTGCTAAAAGTATCTGGTCAGAAAGAGACCTTTCCTTCAAATTTCTCCTGCACAGTGCTTCTGATGCCTGTCCTACCTCATGAAAACCCCTTTGTCTACTGCCTTCTGCCTTACCCTGCAAAAGATTGTGGAACTTCCATTTTTGAGACTAAGTCCAAAGGTAAAACATCTGACCGGGTCAAACCTGGTTTCTATACATGACCCATGATCCATTGCGGTTGGCCTCAAATTGAGCCTACGTCCAGGTCTACCACAACCAGTTGACCTTGGTTTGTACTTGTTGGCGTTTGCTTAAAACTTTAAAAATGCAGCTTTCCGGTTCCCCTTGTTTTTTTTCGTCCTTTAACTTGTTAAGACACACTCTACTTTTCTAAATTGTGTTTAGATTTCTCTTATGTTCTCTTCTGACTTTATTACTGTTTTGGTACTGCAGAAATGCATTACACATTGCCTCTTAGTTAAACCTGTCTCCTCTGTGTCATAGCTACCAGGGAGTTGATCTCAGGTTAATTTAGTGACTTTAGTAGTTCAGCTTAACATATAAAGTGGGCAGTCGATTTTACCTTTAACCCTTAATTAACAAACCAATTTATTACAGTGGACTATTAGTGGTCTGCTATGGACTGGAATATTGATGTGTATGTGTTACAATGCAAGTTTGCAAAGATTCTGACACAATGCTCAGGGTGCCTGCTAGCCTCACCAACCTATTAGCTCTAAAAGAAAACGTACCTATTAAAAATGCCTTGAGAACATGGTTATGGACATACTGTACCACTCTCCACCATGTAACTGGCAAAACTTCTTTCAAACTATTATGGAGTAGATTGCCTATGACCAAATTGCCTCCCTGTTGGTTTAATGGGGGAAGAGATGGGCTCGGACTGGCGGCTAGGTAGGAGAAGGAGGAACTTCCGGTGCGGCTGCGTCTGATGCATGGTAGCTGTGTGGTGGGCTAGGTGAGAGGTTCCTAAGAAGTAGATGGAATCTCAGGCATGTACTTGTTCATAGAGGGGTTTGTACGCATGGGTCAGAAGACTGAATTTACATCTTTTAGGGATTGGAAGCCACTGGAAGTCTTTCAGGTGCTGGTTGATGTTGGTCCTCTTAGGCAGTTTGAGGAACAGTTTAGCTGCTGAGTTCTGGATCGTCTGGAGTCTTTTCATGAGTTCGGTGAAGGTGATGGCATAGAGTGCATTGCTGTAGTCCAGTCTAGGGGGGTCTTTGGGTTTGGGAGGGGGTGGGTCTTTACCCTTCTGTTTAAGGGGTGGAGGAGTGGGCTTGGGGCTAGGGGCTGGACTGCCACTCTTGTGCCCCTTAGTGGCAGTTGAAGCCTTAGGGGGGAGGAACAGGAGTTGAACGGGAGGTGGAGGTACTGGGCTGGGGGAGGGATCTTCCTCCTACAGGCAGGACGGGGGGAGGGAAGAGGTCAAGGTGGAAAAGGAAAAGCTTCTTAGGACCAAGGGGTCGGGTTGTGGGAGGAGGTTTTGGAGTGGAGGTACAGGGAGTGGTTGTAGGAGAAGTAGGTGTGCTGGACTTGGGTGCAGGTGCATGGACAGCGTACGTATGTGAGATGGATGGCTTCTGGGTGTCTGGGTGGGAGTGTTTATGTGTAATTGAAGGGGGGGTCAGACAGGGTGGGAGAGGACAAACAGGATTTGTGGATGTATGTTGTGGTGTCTGCAAGTGAGGTGGATGTGCTGCATGAGGGTGTGATGGTGGTGGTGGTGACTTCACATGTGGTGTGCTGGGTGCATGTCTGCATGTCTGCTGTTGTGGTGACTGTGGGCAAGCCTGTACAGGTGGCAGGATCTGGGACTGATGATGCAGTGCATGCAGGCATGGGTGTTGATGTGACTGTGAGGAAGGAGGAGGAGGGGAGACAGTGGAGGCAGTGGCTGTTGAAGTATGTGCATGTGTGCTGGCTGTGTGTGTGCTTGTGGATTGAAGTGTGGTACATGTGTTTGTCTATGTGAGTCCTGCCTGTTGATTTGGGTGTATGCTTGTCAGATTGTGTGGTGGGATGGGTTGGGGGAGAGGGCTTTTGGACTGGGAACAGGTAGTTGGAGGGGGGACGGAAGAACCAGGGACACTGGCTTCCATCAGAGAGGAGGCCAGAGCCTGAAATGATCTCTGTAGGGCAGCCAAGCCACGTGAATGCCCTACAGGAAAGGATTGCATTGCTGAATCTGGCATGCCAGCCCCTGGATGGCATTCACTATGGTTGACTACCCTGCAAAGCTGGATCTCAGGGGGTCAATAGCCTCCTCAGTGAGGGCAGCAGGGCTGATGGGGGCAGGGCCTGAGGTGACGCCTACCCTCTTGAGTGAGCCGACATGGGCAAATGGGTGGGGGGCTACTGGGAGGGCGGTGCTGGTACAGGGGGTGGCAGAAGATGAGGTAGCTGGGGTGGTCCCACAGGGGTCCGCCACCACCAGGGAGCTTCCGTCAGAGGAGGAATCAGAATCTGTAGTCGTCGCTCCTGTCTCCCCCGTGGTGCTCCCCTCGCCCTCCAACGCACTGGTCCCCTCTACGTCTGTACTCTCTGCCTCCTGGGTCCTGTGGGCTGCAGCTCCCCCACTCGCCAGTGCCCCTGCTCCTTCGCCAGATGATGCTAATGCACACAAGGACAGGATAAGAAAAGGAGATAGGGTGGGGGAGAAAAAAAGGGAGCACAGGGTCAATCACAGAAACAACAGCACATATGGCATACAAATCACAATCACTCACTGCGAATGACACAGTGCAGTATCGACCAGAATGACAAACCACGACCTGGGTACAACAGCAGTAAAGGACCCAAACACTATCATCTGCACACCTACTAGGACTCACTAAGCCCTGTCTGCCGTTGTATGTTAGCTACTTACCAATACCAAATATACATAGCACCCTACATAGCTAAGCAGGACCACACTGGAAAAGCTAAAGCTTCATATTGGGGCATCCACTGACTAGAACCTTATACCCAAACCCCATGCTTGCCACAAAAAATAAATACCACACAGTCTGTACTCACCCCCTTGGGGCTGCTGTGCTGCCCTCAAGCTCCCATCCAACTCAAGATTGGCCACCGTCAGTATGCAGCCCATTGGGGGGGTCAGGCTCGGATGGGCACCCCTCCCTCGTTGGGAGGCCATCTCGAGCTGGGCCTTCGCGGTCTTCCGGGCCGAGCATCTTGGGTCCTCCCACCGTTTCCTACTGTGGGTGCTCCACCGGCTTATGGACCCCCAGGGTCAGCACGTCCTTTGCAATGGCACGCCACAACCCTTTCTTTTGATGGGCACTGACCAACAGAGGAGACACAGACAGAAGGACACCATGAACTCAACAATCCATTCTGTCACACATATGACATACATGACCCCTACCTCTGCATACACATTGAATGCTACCAAACCCCCCAAATGACACACTGCCAGCACACACATACATCTACATTCAGCCATGCCGCATACAATGTACCCATGATGTACTCACCTGTTGGTCTGGAGGCCCATACAACTGCCCATACAGGGGTAGGACCCCCTCCACAAGCTTCTCTGGCTCCTTCGATGTGAAGGGTGGGGCCCTTTCCCTTGTAGCATCGGGCCATCGCAGGTTCCAGACACAGGTCACAGCAGCACAAACAGTCAGGAATCAAGTGAAGTGGTTCATAGAAAATGGCTGTCATTTGATCATCATTGGTTCCTGTACTCCACAGAGCTCCATGTTAGCCAATGAGGAGTTCCACGGCGGTGCAGATTGCCTTCCACCTGTCCCTGCATACAGGACAGGCGGTTGCCATTTCCTAATGCTAGGGCTCATGTGAGACCAGCATATGTGCGTCAATAGTATAGATTGTACACACCTATACAATTCCTGTTTCCTACATACATCCATACATACATGCAATATGTACTGTGATGTTGTGTGTCCATACTTCCTGTAGTCAAACACATCATACTCATCTATCATCTGGACAGGGCCACAATCACTGAGCTGTGTGCACAATTGGAGCCTAATCTAATTCCTGCTATCTGTAGCACTACAGCGATTCCTCATGTTGCGCAGGTACTCTCAGTGCTCCATTTCCTAGCAAGTGGTTCTTTCCAGGTGACTGTGGGCGTGGCTGCAGGAATGTCACAGCCAATGTTCTCAATTGTGCTTGGAAGGATTTTGGCTGCCTTGCTCAAACACATGAGCAGCTACGTCTCATTCCCCCAGGTTGAAGATTTGCCACCTGCGAAGGCTGGATTCTATGCCATGGGACACATACCACATGTGATTGGGGCCATTGACGGGACCTATATTACCTTAGTCCCTCCCAGGGCAAATGAGCAGTCTACAGGAATAGGAAGAGTTACCACTCTCTAAATGTCCAGATGGAGTGTCTTGCTGATCAATACATCTCCCACGTCACTGCCAAGTTTCCTGGATCTGTGCATGATGCCTATATATTGAGGAATAGCAGCGTCCCACAGGTGATGACACAACTACAGAGACACAGAGTGTGGCTCATAAGTGAGCTTGAGTCTCCATACAATGTATCAGTGTATGCCTGCTGGAGTTGTACTCCATGCCATTGTACATGGCTAATGTGTGTTCCTCACTTCTTCCAGGTGACTCTGGTTGCCCAAACCTGTCCTGGCTGTTGACCCCTGTTAGGAATCCAAGAACAGGGGCTGAAAATCAGCACAATGAAGCACATGGCCATACCAGGAGGGTTGTGGAACACACATATGATCTACTGAAAGCCAGGTTCAGGTGCCTCCATTTAATAGGCGGATCCCTATGCTACGCCGCCTAAGAAGGTATGGTAGATTGTGGTGGTCTACTGAATGCAGCACAATTTGGCCCTCAGACGCCATTTGCCCTACCTGCAGGAGGAGGGGGTGACAATGCACCTGGTGCAGCAGTGGCCACTGAGGACAGTGAGGAGGAGGAAGAGGAGGAGGATGTGGACAACAGGACACATACCATACAGCAGTACTTCCAATGACACTCAGGTAAAACTGTTGATCTGTTCATGTCTCTATTTTAGTTAAATGCTGTGTTGTGCTAGTCACCACCTTTGCCTTACAATTGACTGTCACTTATACCTTCCCTTTTTGCAGATGTTGGTGTGGTTACAACTGTGTACTGATGTGATGACTACAGGCTGCTAAAACACATTTGCTGGATGGATTCACACATTACAGGACTCTTGCACAGGATAATACAGTTCAATACATTGCACATTTCTGTCTGATAAAGCACTAGTACCCCAGTTGTGTTCAAGGGTGTTTATTGAAGTGACAATAATTAAGGGATGTGCAATACAGTGGGGTGATCATTGAGGAAAAGTTCAGAGTAGTGACCCAGTTTGTTTGTGGCACAAGTCCAGCGTCCATGTGGGCCATAGGAAGAGGAGCAATGGCAGTCCAAAGTGAACAAGGTGACTCAGTGGCACACAATGGGGACATTCTGGAGAGGCTCATTTCCTGGTGGTGGTTTTGGTCCTGGCAACAGTCTATGGTGTCTGTCTGGGCCGCAGGGAATGTTTGCAGGGTGGTTCACCTTCTGCAGGGGGAGGGGTGCTGGTGGCCTGTGGGTCAAGTGGCAGATCCTCCTGTCCACTAGCTGCAGCAGGTGTTGGCTGTTGAGTGGACTGGCTAGTGGAAGTGGGCCGCTGGTGTGCTCTGTTCTCCCGCATGGTGTTGGCCATGTCACCCAGCACCCCTACAATGGAGGCCATGTTGGCGTTTAGGCCCTGCTACTGCTGCATGGTTCTCCTGCATGATGGTGATCACCTGGCCCATCCTTTCCTGGGATTTATGGTATGCCCCCAGGACATGTGTGAGTGCCTCCTGGGCAGTCGGTTCCCTGGGCCTGGCCTCCCCCAGGCACACAACTGACTACCCACTGTCCCTGGCCCCTTGAGCCTGTGTCCCCTGAACGGTGTGCCCTCTCCCATTTATACCAGGACCTTCATCATCTTGCCTCTTTGGTGTCAACAGGTGGGCACACTATTGATCGACATGTGCTGGGGATAGGGGTGTGGGGATGTTGAGTGGCTGCTGTGGTATTGGAGTTGGAGGGGGGTGGGCATGTGGTGGACTGGCTGTGGGATGTGGAAGCTGACTGACCAGTGGTCCCAAATGGGCCAGGGAGTTCATGCAGCTCGGGATATCCAGAGTTGCTAAAATCACTGAGGGCATATTCTGGTGGAGGACTGGGTTGCTGTGGCTCCTGCTCACCGCTGACATTGGCCGGGGCACCTGTGGGAATGTAAGTGTTATGTAAGGGTTTGGTGTTGTCCTCCCACCTTAGGTAGGGTATGGTGATGTATTGGTCGATTGGTGGTTCTACATGCTGTCCATGAATTGCTGGTGGGTGTGCATGCAGAGCTTGGAGGGACGTGCTTGCAGTGGGTAGGGCATACAGGGATACACATTAAGGTGTGGTTATTGGGGTGGTGCACTGTGTGGGATGGAGTGGGGTGTAGGGAGTCAGGGTGAGGAGGTGACATGCCATGCAGGTATCTGTGGACGTAAGGGAGTAATGGTGACTTACTAGTGTCCAGCCCTCCAGTGACTCCAGTTAGGCCCTCAGGATGCATGATTGGCAACACTTGTTCCTCCCATGCTGTCAACTGTGGGGGAGGAGGCAGGGGTCCACCACCAGTCCTCATGATGGAATGGAACACACCTTCCTCCGTAGGTCGTTCCACCTCTTTCGAATGTCGTCCCTTGTGCATGGATATTGTCCCACAGAGTTCACCCTGACCACGATCCTCCACCATAGCTCCATCTTCCTGGCAATGGAGATCAGCTGAACCTGTGCACCAAACAGCTGTGGCGCAACCCTGACGATTTCCTCCATCATCACCTGCAACTCTAGATCTGTGAACCGGGGTGCTTTTGTGGGGACATGCCTGTTGTGTGTTGAGTGTGTTGTGGTGGGGTGTGTAGTGTCTGATGCATGACGGATGAATAGTTAGTTGTGGTGTGTGTGTGTGCAGTTCTCTATGGAATTGGCCTGGTAAGGTGTAGCAGCCTTTTTGTGTTTGCAAAGGATTGTGTGTTATATGGGGGGGTGTTTTATAATTCTGTTGGTGGGTGTGTAGGGTGTGTGTATTTGCATCAGGTGCGGGTTTTTTGTTCTGGCCAATGTTGGCTTCAAGTGTTTTTGGGTGCCCAATTCTGCCGCAGCGGTGTGCATTGCCAATGGGTGACCACTGTTTAATATCCGCTGTGGTGATTTGTGGGTCATATTTTGGAGGGCGTGTTTTGCTGGCGTAGTGGTGAGGGTGGTGAGTCCAGCAGTTTTTCACCTTTGTTGGGTCTGGCAGACTTGTGGTTGTGGCTGGTTTCTGTCGGTTTTGTGTTTGTGTGTCATAATTTGGCGGGTGGATTACTGCCTCCGCGGCAGTCTGTTGGCTGATGTCACCATGGTGGTCTTCGGAATAGACCGCCAATGTCATAATGACTACCTATGTTTTTGTCATGGTTTCTGGAGATGTCCGCAAGTGGAGTCATGTAGATATTGAAGAGAGTGAGACTGAGAGAGGAACTATGAGGGACTCTGCAGATTGTGTGCTTGGGTTGCGATGTGAAGGGAGGATGCCGGATTCTGTGAATTCATCCCAGAGAAAGATTTCTATCCATTCTAGCACGTCATCTGTGATTCTGATCTGTCTCAGATGGAGGATGAGTGTGCAGTGAGAGACATGTCAAAGGTTGCAGAGAGGTTGAGCAGGATCAGGGCTGCAGATTCCTGCTGTACACCCACTGTGTTCACCCACTATAGCAAATTCATAATTGGTTGAAATGGGGGTTGAAACCCAAATCAACTGCGAAATCACTAAATTAATGAAATAAACACAGAAGGAATACTTGTCATGGATTAAGCGTGTTATTGAAATGTCTTCTTTCCTCATCTCGAGGCTGAAACATGGACTAATGCAATATGTGACATTTCAGTCTAATTAATGCAACCTATTTCTCTAAGGAACCCCCTGATCTATAGTAATACACTAAGTCTACCTCAGATTGGAAGGTATTGCGCTTAAGGTATTTGATATCAGTGGCCTAAACACTTTCAGCAATAGTTAAATATTTTCAGTGTTTTGCTATAAACAGTGTTAAAAATGTGGTCTCTAGTTAGCAAAGGTATGCTCAAGTAGGGACCACAATCCTAGTCAGGGTAAGTCAGATGCACACCCTAAATTGACCTGTGCTCACACTCTGGTAGCTCGGCAAAGAGCAGTCAGGCTTAACTTAAGAGGCAATGTGTAAAGTATTTGCGCAACACTTAAATTAGAGTAACACAGTGCAAAACACCACAACAATATACTCCACACACGTTTAGAACACTAAACACTATTTATCTGAGTAAGACAAAACCAAAATGACAAAACTCTTATAAGTAGACCTTGAGATATGAAATTTTAAAGAAACTGCAGTGTAGTGCTTTAAAGTCAGTAGCGCTAAAAGGTAAATACAAAGCTCAGGCCAAACATGATGGAGGGCAGGCCGGCTACAGGACTAATGCAGAGCCCACTGAAAAAGACCCTTGGATGGAGCAAGCGTCAACATTGAGGAGCAATGTGAAGGTGATGCATCAGTTCAGATCCACATGTTCGGGTAGATGCGTAGGTGTTGAGCCTTGCAGTCCTGTCCCATGTCTGCAACAAACTCCATTGAGATGTATGCACTTCATCATCATCGAGCCGCGCAGCGAAGTCCTTGGATTGGCACTACGTCTTCATCGAACCTTGCAGCTGGGTCCTGTGTTATTGCCAAATCCGCAACATGCTGGCGTCGGAGGGCACTAGGTCAGTTCTGAGCGGCACACCGGCTTGGATGTGTCGATGTCTGTAGGTGTACAGCTGTAAAGCCCACTTCTAAGGCCCAGAACTGGATTTGCGCCTCAGGCAAGGGTAGGACTCACAGTTGGCAGAGTCCAGCAGCAGGAGCAGAGTTGCAGGCAGCCTTTGATGTCCCTGAGCCTGCAGCAAACAGAAGGCAAGCCAGCAAGCCCTTGGAGTCACTTGGTTCTGTAGAGGATGTAGAGGTCGAAATCCATTTCTTCTCACTCCCAGGCAAGAGGTAGCAGGCCAACATAGCAATTCAGTTGAGCACAGTGGTAGTCCCTCCTGGCAGCACAGCAGTCCTTCTTCCTGGCAGAATGTCCATCAGGTCCAGAAGTGTACTGATTTGGTGATGTTTGGGATCCAAACCTTATACCCAGTTGAGCCTTTGAAGTGGAGGAGACTTCAAAGAGAGTCCTTTGAAGTGAAGTGAAGAGCCTTTACTTCCCTGGCTTCAAACACTCTCCAGAAGGTTATGCAACCCTTTGTGTGGGGAGAGGCACACCCCTATTCAGGTGTGTCAGCTTCTCCCTCCCACCTAGTCCAGGAAGACCCATCAGCCTGGTAATGGGCCATCAGGATGCAAATGTCACACCCCAGCTCCCTTTGTTTGTGATTTTCTAAGGGGAATGGGCACAGCGCAGATGTCACCCATCTCAGACGTGTATTCAGAGACAGGCAGGGGCACAAAATGGCAAACGTAAGAAAATGCCAGCTTTCTTAAAGTGATATTTTCAGCCTTGCAACTATAATCGGACTTCACCATAAGCTGTGACTTTAAACTGTGAGTCCAGAGACACCAAACTCCAAATTTCTATATTTTCCCAATTGGTAGTTATACTTAAAGGGTGCTTTAAAGTAACCCCAATGTTAACTTAAGGGAGAGATAGGCCTTGCAGTAGTGAAAAACAAAAGTAAATTTTTCACTACCAGGACATGTTACACTAAAAGTACATGGTCAACATTCTAAATACACTGCGCCCTGCCCTCGAAGCTAACTAGGGCTTACCTTATAGGTGACGTATATGTAATGAAAAGGAAGGGTTGTACCTGACATGTGGGTATCCCTGGCAGGTCAAAATGGCAGTTTAAAACTGCACATCCAGGCTCTGCAGTGGCAGGCCAGAGGCATGTTTTAAAGGCTACTGTGGTGAGTGGCACAATCAGTGCTGCAGGACCACCAGTAGCATTTAATTTACTGACCCTGGGCACATATAGTGCACCTTACTAGGGACGTATGAGCAAATTAAATATGCCAATATCACCATGTTTTAGAGTATAGAGCACCTGCACCTTAACACTGCTTAGCAGTGGTAAAGTGCACAGAATCCTAAAACCAGCAAAACAGCCTAAAACCAGAAAAACAGATGGTCAGAAGGCAAAAAGTTAGGGGAAACCATGCTAAGGATGCCAGGTCTAACAGGCAGTGCTAATCTTAGGAGAGAAGGACTCCTAAGAGTAGCACTGCCTATAACAATACAAATGTTCTTTAGACAGAGAGTGAACATCATGGATGGAAAAATAGGTTCCATTGGTTAATCAGGCAGAGCATGTAAATAAGACAGCCTTATTCAGATGAATACTCTGCTTAAACATATACTTGACTAATGTTCCCATAGTTTCTATATCATAATATTGACATTAAAAATATTTTAACACAGATATTGCTTACTAGTGTGTGTTGTCTATATGTACATTTATATAGACAATATATGCAAAAACAAAGATAACACGTGTTAAAAATTATTACTAAAAATAATCTAAAGAAATAAATAGGTATACAATAAAAAGAAAATTACTTTCTTACTCAAATATAATACATACTAAAAATTAAACAAATTAAAAACTCAAAATAGACATAACATAAATGTATAACAAAAAATGAAAACATAAAATGATATAATTACTGAATATTTACAAGTGCATTTTAAAAACACATTATTAACATTTATATCACAAACAACATGGGCAAAACATTCTAAATGCTACATCCAAAGTATTAAATATAAAAAATAATTAACGAAAAAACATAGTTGAAACAAAATTATCTTTAAAATTCAGGTAAAAAAGAAGAGATAGTCCAATTTTGAAAATGTAAATTTACCACTTCCATTTTGACCTAAAAAACAGCACTTTGAAACAATAAAATGCACTAAGGTCACTTCAACCTAGGTACAGAAGGGCAAGTACTGGAGTTTGGAGGGGGTCAGATTTACTATTCTAACTCCAACCTAGACAATAGTGGTAAAGTGTTAGACTATGAACCGGGAAATGTAACATTCCTTTGTCATCTTCAGCAAAAATAGGGAAAATGTTGGACTTTTGAGTAGTGGAATTTACCATTCACACTCCAACCTAAGCACATTTGGTTAAAGTATGGAACTTTGGCGGGGTCAGAATTGCTATTCCCACTGCAGCTTTAGCAATAGTATCCTTAGCAACAGTAAGGAATGTGATGAACTTTGAAGAGTTGAGGTTTACAATTCCCACTTCAGCCTAAGCAGGAGTTACAAAAACGGTTTCATTGGAAGGGTGAGATTTACTACTCTCACTCAAACTTAGGCAAAGCATTGGACTTTAGAGGGGTTTAATTTACTATTCTCACTCCAATTGAAGCAATAGTGAGGAAAATGTTACATTTTGTCTGGGTGGAAGGGGGTGTCAGGTCTGCAATTCCTACTCCAACCTAAGAAACAGTTGGAAATAAATTGAGGGGTGAGACATAGGGGGTCATTCTGACTCCCGCCGGCGGCGGTAACCGCACGCCCGGCGGGAGCCGCCGAATGACCGCACCGCGGTCAAATGACCGCAGCGGTCATTCTGAGTTTCCTGCTGGGCTGGCGGGCGAACGCCAGAAGGCCACCCGCCCGCCCAGCGAGAAACCCCCTTCCACGAGGATGCCGGCTCCGAATGGAGCCGGCGGAGTGGAAGGGGTGCGACGGGTGCAGTTGCACCCGTCGCGATTTTCAGTGTCTGCCACGCAGACACTGAAAATCTATGTGGGGCCCTGTTAGGGGGCCCCTGCAGTGCCCATGACAATGGCATGGGCACTGCAGGGGCCCCCAGGGGCCCCATGACACCCGTTCCCGCCAGCCAGGTTCTGGCGGTGAAAACCACCAGAACCTGGCTGGCAGGAAGGGGGTCGGAATCCCCATGGCGGCGCTGCTTGCAGGGCCGCCGTGGAGGATTCCCTGGGGCAGCGGGAAACCGGCGGGACACCGCCGGTTTCCCGTTTCTGACCGCGGCTGTACCGCCGCGGTCAGAATGCCCATGGAAGCACCGCCAGCCTGTTGGCGGTGCTTCCGCGGTCGTTAGCCCTGGCGGTCCATGACCGCCAGGGTCAGAATGACCCCCATAATATTTCCACTCCAATCTGAGCAGCAATAGGGCGCACAGGATGTTGGAGGGGTGTGATTTACTATTCCCACTCCAACCTAGGCAACAGTAAGGAAAACACTGGACATTTGATGGACAGGTTTACTATTCCCACTCCAACATTATAACATTTGGTGAAAATATTGCACTTAGGAGAGGTGGGGTTAGCCATTCCCACTCCAGCCAGTGATAAAGAAAGCACTGGGCCTTAGAGGTGTGAGATTTACTATTTCCACTAAAATCCAAACAGCAGTCAGTTTTTTTATTCCAAATTAATGTAAGTAAAACCGATGAAAACATTTGGCTTTTGATGGGTGAAATTGATTTAGTATTCTTTGGAGGGATCATATTTACTAATCACACCTAACCTAAGCAACTGTGGTAAAAGGTTTAGACTTTGGAGGGGCACATTTACTATTCACACAGCAAGCTAAGCAGCCTTGGTTAAAATATTGGACTTTGGAAGGGTCAGGTTGCTCTTCCCACTCCACCCTAATCAAATTCTATGAACTTATTGAATACTGGAGGTTTCAGATTTACTGTTCCCCCTACAACCCACTACAACGTAAGTAATGGTAGGGAAAAGTGCTGGACTTTGGAGGAGTGAGACTTAATATTCCCATTCGAACCTGCTAACAGTTGTGAAATGTTGCACATTGGAGGAGGCAGATTTACTATTCCCACTCCACCATAAGGAAATTTGGTGAAAGTATTAAAGCTTAGGAAGGTAGTGCTTACTGTTCCCACTGCAATTTAAGCAACAGAGAATTAAGTCCTAGACTTTCAAGGGGGTAGATTTACTATTCCCACTCATTCGCACTCAAACGTAAGGAACATTAGTAACAGCATAGGATTTTGGAGGGGTCACGGATACTATTTCCACTTCAACATAATCAACACTACTGAAAATATTAGACTTTTGATTTGCAATTCTTTACCTGACATAAACAAATGAATAGAAAACGTTGTACTGCAGATGGGTTGCATTTACTATTGCCACTTTAACCAAAGCAACAATGAGGAAAGCATTGGACTTTGGAGAAGTTAGATTTACTCTTCCCACTACAACCAAAGCAGCAGGAGGGAAATCACTGGACTTTGGGAGAGTGTTATTTACTATTTCTACTCAACCCAAACCTAAGTGGCTTTGGTGAAAGCATTGGGCTTTGGAGGGGTCATACTATGCCCACTCCACCTATGCAACAGTAGTGAAAGCACTGGAATTTTGGGGGTGGGGGTCATATGTAGTATTCACACTCTAACCTAATTAACAGTAGGGAAAGTGTTGTAAAATATTTATAATAATAATACCTATACAATGTATTCTAACAATCACAAGATCACCAATTATTGAAATGAAAAAAATAAACAGAAACTGTAAATAACCATTAAATAATATATAAACTATTTATCAAAGCGTTAAAAAATGTCAACATTATTTAACAATTAAAAACATTCAGAAAATAGTTTTCACTAGCCTAGAGTTCCAGCACGTCTGCGGAGATGAAGAGTAAGCCTCTGATTCCCTCTCAGTGCTCAGATCGCTGTTGGAGTACAAGTTCCACACAATGACAGGAGTAACCAAAGGGAAGGTGAGTTGGTATGAAAATAGACAAAGAAACACTGCATGGGTATCATTGTGGCTTGTAAAAGTCTCACTAGGAAGGGTAGAAGGTATTGGAGGAAAAATTACAATGAGAGGTCAACTAACAGATCAGTTATTTCCCTTACTCTGCTAGGCATGTATCTATCAACGTGTGTTTTCTTTATGGAGTTCCTCACCTCTGCCTATGAGATGTGTTTCTTTTTGTTTTTTAGCTCTTATTGCAGACTAGACATTCTCCCTTCTCTCTTAGGGGTGATCTAACTCTGCTAAGTGAGGGAAAATGATTGGTGTTTGTGCTTCCTGCAACTGAAAAGATAGATCAGTTAGGGATTTTGGGTATGGGCACTATTTATGTATCTTCCCGTACTGTCAGTATCTGTTATCCTTGGTTGGTGCTGTCTTAGTAACATATGAGTTAATGTTTTTATGCCTTTAATAATGATTTGCGAGTATCTTTTTCTTTGTTGGACTTGGAAATAATGAAGAAAGCCTTATTATCACATACCACCTTTGATTAGACTTCAGACCGTATTCACAACACCTGCATTGTCCTTTCACAAACAGTCTTTGCTTAAGATCGCTAACGCTAGCACTAATTTTCACTTTAGCCAGAGGTCAACGAATGTTGAATGTTGCATTCAAAGTTTCCTTTCCAGATCTTCTCCTAAAATGTCCTTCTTCTTTGTTTGTTTTTTCTTTATCTTTCTTTGCAAGTCAAATTGTCAAGAAGCTTGGACACATGAGTCACCAGGAAGCTGGAGGAAACAAGGCACTGTTAGAAGAACAGACATCAAGCTGAAATTTTCTTCCGAAATCAAGTAAATGCCAAGCTTGAGGGGCGTGGCTTAACTGCTGAAGATGGTGGACACCTGCTGAATGGGCTCTGGGCCGGCAGGTGACACAACCTTGAGAAATCCTCTCTTCCTGGGCTTCATTGACTGTCCTCTAGCCGTTGGCAGAGGCTGAGGGGCTGCGGTGCTTGTGGCGGTCACCTAAATGACCTGATTCTACTGGGAAGGCACACCATTTCCTGCCAGGCCTGGTATCCTAAGCATGCGCAGCCTGCACACGAAGCTCTCCTGACCTGGAGGCCCTGCCCTGTGACAGGTTTACTCAGTGTGCAGCCGTCACGCAAGCCTGAGAGTACCTCCTTTGTGGATTTTTGAGGGTGACTGGGGTCCAAGCCATCTTGGCTAGGCCCATCACACATCAGCAAAAGGGGGAGGCGGCCTCTTACCACCCGTCTCCTCTCTGGCAGGTCCTTGTGGCCAAGACGCCGTGCTGTGAGGGCGCTACACCTATGAAGCCCCCTGGAGCATCGGGACCCAGTAGACAGACCATCAGCACACGGCTGAGTCCACATATAGCCAGACTCCCCTCCTGAGCAACTGGTATGGCCAGGGCGAATAACCCTCTCTTGGCGTGCAGCTGGAATGCAGACTGGAGCACCCGATCGTTGCCTAAGAACACCAAAACACATGGCACATCCCTCAGTGTTTGCCAGGCCCACTTGGGCACACTTCTACCTCCTTGATTGCCCCTCCACTGTGAGACCCAGTTCCTCTGGACTCCCCAGGGCTGCTAGAGGGACACATTGGCATTTGGTTGATGCAGGGACCCCAGGACCTAACTACCCTGCTTGCTGGAACTGCAAGGTGAGAGGCCTTCTCCAGATGCCCCCAGCCTCTCACAACATGAGCTGACTGCCCCAGGCTCTGTACATGACCATGCCTGCTATAGTGGCCTCTGTAGTCCCAAAATCCCTTGATGCAGACAGCTAATGACACTCTTAGTGACTGATGAGCTTCGTGTGGGTCTCCAGCCCTTCCCTCATCCTTTTGATGCACCCCTGTACCCTGACACAGGTGGGATACATAGACACATCACAACTCATCTACAGGGACTGCCAGCTGAGGTCAGGGGACAGGGTCCTCTGCAGCTGACCTAAACCCCTCTACGTTAATGGAAGGCTTTGCCCTGTTGATGGCACTAGAACCCCAAGGGGCCTCTCCTGGGTGACTGTCATGGGTCTGAAACATGAGGACAGGCCTGAATGTGATTGGGTCTGGTAGCTCCAAACCACACACAATAAGACTAGTGGTGGGGACCGAACAACAACAATTTCTGAGTGTTCACCTTCACCACCCTACTGCTCTCTTGCTACCCCTGCAACATCCTTCGATTGCACATAGCCAGCTATGCCACTTTGCACTGGAGAACTGATTAAAACCCACCCATAGCCTGTAGACTCTCCTCCAGCACTCTGCCCTGTACCTGTTCACACCTGTTTTGCCTACAGAGGGGAGGCATGTCCTGACCGGCTCTGAGATCAGAGATTTCTGCAGGACAATCCTCCTGCTGACCATGGGCAGACAGAAACAGACCAAGGGCCAGTCTCAGCCTCCCTTACCACTGTCTTGCTCCTCAAACTGACAATCGCCAATGGACCTTCAACCCTCCCAGGACTGCCAACAAAACTCAATGCCATTCTCGCAGTGAAAGAAACTTCCCAGACCTTTCTGGAATCTAGAATTGAGAAGAGTTGAGTAGAATTCACACTTCTAGAGTCATGGACATGGAACACAACAAAGAGAGCATACATCCACAGCTGGCAGATCAAGAAAAATGCATGTGGGACCTCCTCGAAAGGGTGCAGCACCTAGAGCACTGGGAGGAGGATTCTGAGGGCAGAGCCCGGAGTAATAAAATATGTGTGATGGGATTGCTTGAGGACACCTGATCGATGGGTGAGTTCCTGGATGAGTGGGTGCGGTCCTTCACTCTGGCCTATCCCCTCTCCCTTCACTCCTCCAATGAAAAAGCTCACTGAGTCCCGGCCAGATGCCCACCACCAGGACCACTTCCTCACCCTGTGGTTGTCAAATTGCTTCACTACATGGATAGAGACTCTATCTTGTGGGCAGCTAGACAAGCAGCCCCCCTTGAATACAAAACTGCTGAATTAAGATCTTCCCTGATCAAACCATGTAGACCCAATGTAAGCACTCTTCCTTTCTTGAAGTTAAACTCCACCTTTGAGATCCAATACTCCCTACTCTAGGGAACTAAAGGTAATTCATGACCAACAGACCCATACTTTCATGGAGCCTGAAACTTGGGACTGGATAGAAACTCACTCTGAGGGGGACCATGGTTCCCCCCACAGAAAAGAATGCAGTGACCCACCTGGTAGAGGAGGGGGTTGAAGAGTTCAGACCCGCAGCAAATCTGGAGAACTTTCTGCTGCACCCTTCCAGCAGGAGCAAAGACAAAGCCAGCAATCAGCAATTGCAGCAGCATTTGCATTCCAACAGTCCTCAGCCTTCCTATATTCAATTCCAGCTCTGCCATGAGTGAAGATGACATGGCGTTGGGCACCTCGGAGTCACTAGGCTCTTGTCTGGGCCCTCGGGTTATGCCATCAACAGGAGACAATCGCCCTCATTACAACCCTGGCAGTCGGTGTTAAAGCGGCGGTAATACCGGAAACAGGCCTAAAAAAAAAATGGGATTACGACCGTGGCGGAAACCGCCAACATAGACAGCCACTTTAACACTCCGACCGCCATGGCGGTACAAACAAACAGAGCGACGGACACCGCCAACAGACAGGTGGAAAACAATGTACCGCCCACCCTATCACAACACGGCTATCCGCCACCTTTTGCTGGGCGGAGCCAACGTGAATAAAAACACGGCGAAACAGTACACAGAAGGGAAAACACTCACCTCTCCACACCCCACGAGGAACCAGGACGCCATGGAGCCTGAACTGCAAATCCTGCCGGCGATGGTCTTCCTGCTCCTCTATCAGGAGCTCCAACGACGGCAGAGAGGACTACGGTGAGTACTGCACCTACAACACATGGGAGGGGGGAGGGAAAAGAGAGTGACACACACGCAACACCCCCACCCTCACCCTCCCCCACAACACCATACACACAAACACATGCTGCAATATTACACATACACCCCCCACCCTCCCCCCTTGAATAACGCAAGGACAAAAGGAAATGATTGTAACAAATGTAATAAAAAATATCCATGAGTCAAAACTCAAAATCCCGTATATACAATTATGTACATCAACTACACAAGTCCGGATAGTGCACCAATCATTGTCCGTGGACCACTGGGCCCAAAATGCATGGGCGAGGCCCACACTAGATACCTGACTCCAAACGGAGAGAACACTGGAGGGGCATCACATAGAAAATATACAGGCACCTCAGGGGGATGGGGTGCACCTCAGCCTGATGAACGCACGATGCCACTGCTCCACGAGGGGGCTCCATGCCCATTGATGTATCCTGGGGAGTGCAATGCCACAGTCTCTCAAGTCTCTCCAGTGGGTGGTTTGCCCACTGCTTTATCCTGGGGGGTGCAAAGCCACAGTCTCTCAAGTCTCTCCAGTGGGTGGTTTGCCCACTGCTGCATCCTGGGGAGTGCAAAGCCACAGTCTCTCAAGTCTCTCCAGTGGGTGGTTTGCCCACTGCTGCATCCTGGGGAGTGCAAAGCCACAGTCTCTCAAGTTGATAACAGTCTCCACTGGTTCTGGAGGGGACTTTGTGCCCAGAGTGCTTCATTCTGCCAAGGTCTGAGGTAGTGGATGCCTTACTCCACTGGTTCTAGAGGGGGCTTTGTGCCCAGAGTGCTTCATCCTGCCAAGGACTGAGGTAGCGGATGCCTTACTCCACTGGTTCTGGAGTGGGCTTTGTGCCCAGAGTGCTTCATCCTGCCAAGGACTGAGGTAGTGGATGTAAATCTCCACTAGTTCTGGAGGGGGCTTTGTGCCCAGAGTGCTTCATCCTGCCAAGGACTGAGGTAGTGGATGCCTTACTCCACTGGTTCTGGAGGGGGCTTTGTGCCCAGAGTGCTTCATCCTGCCAAGGACTGAGATAGTGGATGTGAATCTCCACTGGTTGAGGAGGGGGCTTTGTGCCCAGAGTGCTTCATCCTGCCAAGGACTGAGGTAGTGGATGCCTTTCTCCACTGGTTCTGGAGGGGGCTTTGTGCCCAAAGTGCTTCATCCTGCCAAGGATTGAGGTAGTGGATGCCTGATGAACGCACAATGCCACTGCTCCACGAGGGGGCTCCATGCCCATTGATGTATCCTGGGGAGTGCAATGCCACAGTCTCTCAAGTCTCTCCAGTGGGTGGTTTGCCCACTGCTTTATCCTGGGGAGTGCAAAGCCACAGTCTCTCAAGTCTCTCCAGTGGGTGGTTTGCCCACTGCTGCATCCTGGGGAGTGCAAAGCCATAGTCTCTCAAGTTGATAACAGTCTCCACTGGTTCTGGAGGGGACTTTGTGCCCAGAGTGCTTCATTCTGCCAAGGTCTGAGGTAGTGGATGCCTTACTCCACTGGTTCTAGAGGGGGCTTTGTGCCCAGAGTGCTTCATCCTGCCAAGGACTGAGGTAGCGGATGCCTTACTCCACTGGTTCTGGAGGTGGCTTTGTGCCCAGAGTGCTTCATCCTGCCAAGGACTGAGGTAGCGGATGCCTTACTCCACTGGTTCTGGAGGGGGCTTTGTGCCCAGAGTGCTTCATCCTGCCAAGGACTGAGGTAGTGGATGCCTTTCTCCACTGGTTCTGGAGGGGGCTTTGTGCCCAAAGTGCTTCATCCTGCCAAGGACTGAGGTAGTGGATGCCTTACTCCACTGGGTCTGGAGGGGGCTTTGTGCCCAGAGTGCTTCATCCTGCCAAGGACTGAGGTAGTGGATGCCTTACTCCACTGGTTCTGGAGGGGGCTTTGTGCCCAGAATGCTTCATCCTGCCAAGGACTGAGGTAGTGGATGTGAATCTCCACTGGTTCTGGAGGGGGCTTTGTGCCCAGAGTACTTCATCCTGCCAAGGACTGAGGTAGTGGATGCCTTACTCCACTGGTGGAGGAGGGGGCTTTGTGCCCAGAGTGCTCCACGTGCATTGTGGCCGCAACAATACACTCGCCTGGGTGTGTGTGCCACGAGATTGCCGAGGTACAGGTAGGTTGATACGCCATGGAGGCAGAGACATACCCCACACTACTGCGGCTTAGCATTCCAAATGCAGGTGACAACTGTGATGACAGTGATGCTTCATGGAAGCTGCCCAGGGTCCTGGAACTCACCACCAGTCTCGGACGACTGACCACTGGGGATGGCAGCCATGTCTGCTGTGGTGCCACTGGCTCAGGATGTCGTAGGGCCGCTGGCGGTGCTTGCGGCGGCGTACAGGTTGGCGTTGACGTGGACAGAAGGTGTGACACTGGTCCCTCAGTCGGTGCCACCATGCCCTGTCCTGACCTGCCCTTCAGTTTTTGGCCCTTCCCCACCTTTGATGGTGGCGCAGCTGTCTTGCCACTAATCCCTTTTCGTTTTCCCTGACCCCTTGGTGGCAGGTGTTTTCGGCTTCTCCCTCTGGGATGTGGGCACCTTTTTCACCTTGGCAGGTAGCGGAATGTCCTTGCCCTCGCTCCTTGGTACACTAGCAGCCCTGATGGTTGGTGCACTCCATAACCCCGCAGATGCTAGCACCACTGTGCCTGGGGATGTGGTGGCTGAGGTGCTGGGCTGGGACCTGGAAAGCCTGTCCCTAGGGAAAGGGCGGTGGGGAGGTGTAGGGAAGAGGTCAATATTAGCCAGGAAAAGTTTTTTAGACACACTGGGACGGGTAGATGGAGGGGGTTTGGGAGTGGAGGTAGAGGTGGTGGTTGTAGGAGGTGTACGTCTGCTGAATTTGGGTGAAGGTGCATGGGCTGGAGGCTGTTGTGAAGTGGATGGCTGTTGGGTGGGTGTGTGCCTGCATTTGTGAACTTTGGGAGGAGGGCTCACAGACACACTGGGAGAGGACACTGGGGATGTGTGAATGGTAGTGGGGGTTGTGAGTGCACATGAGTGGTGTGTTGTGATGGGTGTACTGGTGATGGAGGTAGTGGCTGAGGATGTACTGCATGCATGTGTGAGTGGAGACGAGACTGGGAGGGAGGAGGGAGACGTGGAGGAGGGGTACACAGTGGAGGCAGTGGATGTTGGTATGTGTGCATGGGTATGATGCTTGTGTGAGTGCCTGTGGGATGTGTGGTGCTTATGTTTGCCCGAGCCACCCTCGTGTGTTGAGGTGTGTGCATGCTGGTCTGATGGTGTGCTTGGGATAGGCTGAGGTACAGGGGATTGGATCTTGGTGGAGGAAGTTGGAGGGGGGAGGCTGGACACAGGGACAATGACTGCCATCAGTGCTGAGGCCAGAGCCTGAAATGCTCACAGAATGAATGCCCTCCAGGTATGCATTTGTTTGTTGCAAATGCCTCTCAACACCCTGGATTGCATTCGGAATGGTAGACTGCCCAACAGTGAGGTATCTCAGGAGGTCAATAGCCTCACTTGGGGCAGCAGGGCTGACTGGGGCAGGGCCTGAGGTGCCTGGAGCGAGGGAGATGCCCACCCTCCTGGGTGAGCGGCCACGGGACACACGCTGAGTGGCTGCTGGGAGGGCGGTGCTAGTAGGGGGGGGTGGCGGCTGTACCTGTTGATGCAGGGGGCACAGAGGGGCCCACCACGGAAAAGGGAGCTCCCATCAAAGGAAGAGTCGCTGTCACTGCTGTCTGCTCCTGTCCCACCCGTGGAGATCCCCTTGCCCTCCGTCCCACTGGTGGCTTCAGACTCCATTGTTTCGCCCTCCAGGGCCAAGTGGGATGCAGCTCCCTCCCGCTCCGGTGCCAATGCTCCTCCGCCTGATGATGCTATTGCACACAAGAACAGGGAGACCACAAAAGGGGGGGGGTGGAAGACAGAAGAAAGACATGTTCAATGCATGCAACACCACTACCGTTGGCGGACACAACAGACACAGCAGCCCTCTGCACTACGCCATGCACTTATAGTTCCCAGATATATCACATGCCCATGCGGTACAAGGCCTAAGCCCAATTGTTGCACACCTGGAAGTCACAGGAGCCTGACTATGTGTAGATGGAACTAACCACTAGTGGGGTTTGGGTGCCACAGAGCCTGCCTCACAAGGGACCTTGCCTACAAAGCTCACCCTGGCCTAGGGGAACTCACTGCCCACCTCCCCCACCCAGACACCTTGTAATGCATGCAAAGTCAGCAGAGTGATAGTGTACTCACCCCCTTGTGGCTGCTGTGATGCCCTCAAGCGCTCATCCAACTCCAGATACGCCAGCGCCAGGATCCAGAACATCAGGGGAGTCATGGTGCGACAGGCCCCCTTCTCACTTTGAGAGGCCATCCCCAGCTGGGCATCAGGCGTCTTCTTGCTCCAGCCGCGAAGGTCCTCCCATTTTTTCTGGCAGTTGGTGCTCCATCTGTGGTGGCCCCCCCAGGGTCCGGACATCCTTGGCGATGGCACACCAAATATCCTTCTTCTGGTGGGCACTGACCTAGAGGAATAGTACAGGGGAAAAGGAAAATCTTTACCAGTCCGGACCATCATCCTCTTTGGGCCACATTCCCACCCTTGCCCTGATGCACATACACTCACCGTCCGCACATGCAGTCCTCAGCCCCCCCCCCATTTTACTTCCATCCACACCAAACTCCATCCACTCCAAACAGGCATTGCCCATGCAGCATTCTCACAGTGTACTCACCTGTTTCTCTGGAGGACCATACAGTTGTGTGTACTGGGGGAGGACCCCATCCACTAGTTTCTCCAACTCCTCCGAAGTGAAGTCAGGGGCCATTTCCCCAGACACATGAGCCATCGTTGCTTCCAGACTGAGGCCACAGCAGCACTTACAGTGTAGGTCCTCTTCTGTTGAAGGTCAGGTATCAAATGAGTGAACAGAGAGAAAATGGCGGTCACGTCTGTGGCGGTGCGTACCGTCACCGCCGGCGTACATTGTCATTGGCTCCTGCGACCCATAGGGTCCAATGTTAACCAATGCTGGTTTGCGCCACGGTCCTCAACCGCCTGCCGCGACGGTGTACATCGCCAGGGCAGGTACCTCATATCCCCTTGTCCCACCTTACAGGTCAGGCAGCCACCATTTCAGGGGGCCACATGGCATTAATTTTAACTGCATCACACCAATGTAGGCCTTGCATACACACAGTAACAGGCACATTGCGGATTAATAAATGTGTGCAAATGACATTTTGTGATACCTCAGTGTTGACTGACTCTCTGCTCGCTGTTCTCGTCCATGGGGCACGTACGCTGGGGCAGGTGATGAGATGGCGGCATCCTCCGGTGTACAGACCGCTTGTGGACCTGTCGACAATGGAAGAGAGACACGTAATAGTCACCTACAGACTTGATCGTGCAACAATCCATAAACTGTGTGCCCAGTTGGAGCCAGACCTGATGTCAGCTATCCGCCATCCCAAAGGGATACCCTCTCTGGTGCAGGTCCTGTCAGTACTCCATTATCTGGCAAGAGGTTCCTTTCAAACAACAGTGGCCATTGCATCAGGGATGTCCCAACCAATGTTCTAACGTGTTGTCTGCCCTGCTGAAACACATGGAGCAGCTACATCGTGTTCCCTCAGGTGGAGGATTTGCCCACAGTGAAAGGTGACTTCTATGCCCGGGGACATATCCCCAACATCATAGGTGCCATTGATGGGACACATGTGGCCTTGTTACCCCCCGCAGGAGTGAACAGGTGTACAGAAACTGGAAGAGCTACCATTCGATGAATGTGCAGATGGTGTGTTTGAACGGACCTTCAGCCTCCTGAAGGCCAGGTTCCGGTGCCTCCATATGACAGGTGGTTCATTTTACTACTCACCAAAGAAGGTGTGCCAGATCTTCGTGGTCTGCTGTATGCCTCACAACCTGGCTTTGCGACGGCAGGTGCCTTTTCTGCAGGAGGATGGTCCAGCTGGTGGTCTTGTGGCAGCTCTGGAGCTTGTGGACAGTGAAGAAGAGGAGGCAGAAGAAGAGGATATCGACAACAGAAACAACATTATCCAGCAATACTTCTAGTGAGACACAGGTAAGAAGATGTCACTGCCTCACACATCTCATACTATTGTTGGAGCTAGCATAAGTCTGTCATTTTCACTCAGTGTGTGGACCCTGACTTGTCACTTTGCCTTTCTATTTAACAGATGTCGGTCCCACTTTGTGCCCTCTGCTATATTTCCTCCAGCCCTACAGCTGTGTTTCATCGGTATATGAACAATTGACATTGCTATATTCCATAGTTATTGCAATTACACATTTGTGAAAGCACAGACTGACTCGAGATTGTTTTGTGATTGAAGTGTGTTTATTTCTGTGCAAAAAAGTAAAATGGGCAGGGGTGATGGTGGAGGAATGTCCATGGCAAAGTCCAGTCTATTTGTTTCACAGGTGCATTGTTCAAAGGGGCAAAGGAAGTGGAGCAAGGGCAGTTGATGGATGGACAGGGTGACATAGTGGGACAGAAGGGTGACATTCAGGGGAGTCTCATTGCCTGGCGGGGGTCTTGGCAATGTTCTCTGTCTTGTTCCTGGATCTCAGGGACCGTTTGCAGGGTGGCTCTCCATCTGCAGGGGGTGGGGTGCTGGTGTTGTGTTCCTGTGGCAGTGTCTCCTGTCCACTAGCGCCGGCGGAGGTGGAGGGCTGTTCATCATCCAGGCTAGTGTCAGGGGCCCCTTGTTGTGCAACAGTGTCCCTCCTGGTGTTGACAAGGTCTTGCAGCACCCCTGCAATGGTGACCAGGGTGGTGTTAATGGACTTTAGTTCCTCACTGATCCCCAGATAGTGTTCCTCGTGCAGCCGCTGGGTCTCCTGAAACTTGGCCAGTACCGTTGCCATCGTCTCCTGGTAATGATGGCATGCTCCCTTGATGTTGGAGAGGGCCTCGTGGAGAGTTGATTCCCTGGGCTTGTCCTCCCCCTGTCACACAGCAGTCCTCCCAGTTCCCCTGTTTTCCAGTTCCTCTGTCCCTTGAACTGTGTGCCTACTGCCACTGCCCCCAGGACCCTGATTATCTTGGGTTGGTGGGTTTGCCTGGGTTCCCTGTAGTGGTGGACACACTGCTGATTGACGTGTCCTGGGGACAGAGTGATGGGCCTGCTGGGTGGGTGCTGTGCTGGTGTTTCCTGAGGGGGGAGGCTCTGTGGTGGCTTGTGACAGTGTCAGGGGAACCGACTGTCTTGAGGTCCCTAATGGGCCTGGCTGGTCATCTTGATCTAGTTGTGCAGAGCTGCTGTCATGACTGTGGGTCTCTTCTGTGGGGGGACTGGATATGTCTGGAACCTCCTGTCCGGTGACGTTCGGAAGGGGTCCTGCAGGGGTGTAAAGGCATAATTATTGCATCTGTGTGTGCCATTGTGTGCAATGGGTGAGTGACCCTGTACTCCAGTGCTTGCATTATTGGCTTGGTCCTTGTGTGATTGGTGATTTTGGGGCATGAGTGAGTCTCTGTACTGGACATGCTTGGGTGATGAGTGTCCATGCATTGGTGTTACATGCAGGGCTTGGTTTTGGGATGTGTGGGTTGTGTTGGTATGGTATCTGTGGGTTGGTGAGGTGATGGGTGTGAGGGTAAGGGTGGGAGTATGTGATGGCATGCAGGTGGGGTGGGGGGATAAGGTAGTAAAAATTTGCCTTATCAGAGTCCAGTCCTCCTCCTACTCCTGCAATGCCCTCAGGATGCAGTATTGCCAAGACTTGCTCCTCCCATGTTATTAGTTGTGGGTGAGGAGGTGGGGGTCCACCTCCAGTCCTCTGTACAGCAATCAGGTGTCTGGAGACCACGGAACGCAACTTCCCCCGTAGGTCGTTCCACCTCTTTCTGATGTCATCCCTAGTTCTTGGATGCTGTCCCACTGCGTTGACCCTGTCGACGATTCTGCGCCATAGCTCCATCATCCTAGCAATGGAGGTGTGCTGCACCTGTGATCCGAATAGCTGTGGCTCTACCCGGACGATTTCCTCCACCATGACCTTGACCTCCTCCTCAGAGAACCTGGGGTGTCTTTGAGGTGCCATGATGTGGTGTGAGTGATGTGTGAGGTGGTGTGTGGTGTGATGTGTGAGGGGATGTGTTGGTGTGTGTTGTTTGAGGTGCGTGGATGTTGTGTGAGTGATGATGTTGTGTATCTGTGGATGCTGCTGTTGTTTAAGGTAGTGTATCTCTCTGGCCTGCTTTTAAATTCTGGTAGTAAGGGTTTGTGGGTGATGTGGGTGTGTGCTTTATATTGGATTGGGTGTGTGGGTGTGATGTGTGTATGTGTATCAGGTGTGTGTATTTTGAATTGTCCAATGTGGTTGTGTTTTGTAAATGTGTGTGTATTTTGAGCGCAGCGGTGTGTACCACCAATGGAATACCGTGGTTGTAAGACCGCCGCGTGGATTCGTGGGTCGTGATAGTGTGGGCATATTCCTGTTGGCGTGACGGTGTCAGTTTTGTTATCGCCAGTTTATCACTGACCTTTGGTGTGGCGGACTTGTGTGGGTGTCTGAATTATGGCAGATTCCGAGCTGTGGGTCGTAATAGCTGTAGCGGAATTCTGCAGCCGCAGCAGTGTGTTGGCGGTCTTCTGCATGGCGGTAAGCGGGATTTACCATCAGGGTTGTAATGAGGGCCAATATCCTCTAATATCCTATAATCCTCATCGGACTGTCCACTGTCGAGAGGGGGGACATTGGTGATCTAACATTAGACAATCTCTGGCACCCGAGTGGGGGCTCTTCACCTCGACCCAGAGCAGTGCCCCCCTTACCTTCCTGCTGCCTCCATCTCTGACCATTGCACTGCAGACACCCTACATGGCAGTGAGTCTTGGATGGTCTGCTCGCTGCGCTGCACCATGGCTGAGTTTGTCTGCCTGTTGCTCAGTGCCCCCTCCCCATTGGCAAATAGTTACTGATCACCTACACCCCCACTCAATGGACTGGGTTTTGTGAGACTGTTTGGCTGTGCAGCTCCAGCCTGCAGGTTCTTGTTTTTGTTTGAGTTATATTGTTTGTCACCCATGGTTATTCTCTCCACAGCAGGAGCGATTGATCGTCTTCCCGCCCACGGGCTGATATGGACTCTGGGGTTGGGGTGTTCCCTCAACCCCATTCTCCTCGGCAGCATCTATCCCCCAAACACTGAACAGGCAGTGTTCTGGGCCACCTTGTCCATAGTGCTGGCCTGGTGGTTAACCATCCCCTGGATACTAGGGGGAATTACAATAATGTCCTAGAGCTCTCTATTTATCGCTCCCACCCCTGCTTCCTCAGGCTCCAACACATAAACATTCCCTATAGTTTTCCCGCTGGGCCGAACAATGGTCCCTCATTGATGCTTGGGGGGTCCACAACCCATAACTCTGCCTCTATTCCCACGATTCCGCCCCGCATGACCTACATATTCATCTGGACCTCTTCCTGTGTTCTCCAGCACTGCTCCCATAACTCCCACACTTGTATTATCAGAGCCATGTGGTCTCTGACCATGCCACCCATATTGTGGACATGAAACCGGTCCCCACTTGGAGGTTATCCAAAGACACACCAGACAACCTGACGTTCTGTGAAGCACAATTGACCCACATCAGCTAGTGCTTCACTGACAACCACACCACAGCTAGGATTCGTGCCATTAAATGGGCTCCTTTAGGAAGGTCAACAGATGTTCTGTATTGAGAATGTGGCCGCAAATTGACCAGGGCTCTTCACAACCCTGAGGAGTCACTGACTGCCATTTGACAATCACACACTCCAGGATGACACCAC
Source organism: Pleurodeles waltl (assembly GCF_031143425.1). Taxonomy (NCBI): domain Eukaryota; kingdom Metazoa; phylum Chordata; class Amphibia; order Caudata; family Salamandridae; genus Pleurodeles; species Pleurodeles waltl. Next base: position 137,788,089 of record NC_090438.1, read on the forward strand.
ATGCCAAGCCTTGACTGTAGCAAAAGTGAAGCATTCCTTTCCCATTGAGTGCCTTCGCTGCTACAACTTTTTTAACATATGACCCAACTCCACGCCACAGGAGAGAAACCTGGCTGCCTGCTTGCATGGCTGGCTAACCAGAAAAATCACTCTCCTCCACTAACAGAAATAATCCTGGACATAGGTCTCACTGTGCGTTCCCAGTCGGCTGTACTGTAGGCAGTTCTGTTTTTCTGACTCAGTTTTGCTGGCTTTTTTGATTCTGGGCACATTAGCACTGCTGACCTGTGCTAAAGTGCAGGTGGTTTATTATTTAGGCTAAACGTGATAACATTGACATGTTTAATTTACTTGTAAGTCCCTAGTAAAGTACACTATGGGGGTCATTCTGACCCTGGCGGTCATGGACTGCCAGGGCCAACGAACGCGAGAGCACCGCCAACAGGCTGGCGGTGCTCCCATGGGCATTCTGACCGCGGCGGTACAGCCGCGGTCAGAAACGGGAAACCAGCGGTGTCCCGCCGATTTCCCGCTGCCCAAGGGAATCCTCCATGGCAGCGCTGCAAGCAGCGCCGCCATGGGGATTCCGACCCCCTTACCGCCAGCCTGGTTCTGGCGGTTTTGACCGCCAGAACCTGGCTGGCGGTAACAGGTGTCGTGGGGCCCCTGGGGGCCCCTGCAGTGCCCATGCCAATGGCATGGGCACTGCAGGGGCCCCCTAACAGGGCCCCACCACGATTTTCAGTGTCTGCCAAGCAGACATTGAAAATCGCGACGGGTGCAACTGCACCCGTCGCACCCCTTCCACTCCGCCGGCTCCATTCGGAGCCGGCATCCTCATGGAAGGGGGTTTCCCGCTGGGCTGGCGGGCGGCCTTCTGGCGGTCGCCCGCCAGCCCAGCGGGAAACTCAGAATTACCGTGGCGGTCTTTTGACCGCGCAGCGGTATTCTGCCGGCGGGACTTTGGCGGGCGGCCTCCGCCGCCCGTCAAAGTCAGAATGACCCCCTATATGTGCCCAGTGCCTGTATTTTAAGCACTACTAGTGGACCTGCAGCACTTATTGTGCTCAGGCTTGCCACTGCAGAGCCCGTGTGTACAGTTTTAAACAGCCATTTCGACCTGACAAGTGTACCCAATAGAAAGACGAGAACCTTCTGTTGTAATACATGTAAGTCACTCCCACGGTAGGCCCTATTTAGCCCCAAGGACAGGGTGCAGTGTATTTAAAAAGTTGGACATGTACCTTTAATTTTAAATGTCCAGGTAGTGGAAAACTCTTAAATTTGTTTTTCACTATTGCAAGGCAAATCTCTTCCATACAGTATCATTGGGGTAACCTTCAAACATCTTTTAAGCGTAATTTCCAATTGCAAAAAGATAGAAATATGGAGTTTGGTGTCTCTTGACCCACAACTTAAAATCACAACTTATAGTGAAGTCGGATTTGAAATTGTAAGTCTGAAAATGCCACTTTTAGAAAGTTGGCATTTTCTTACTTTAACCATTCTGTGTCTCTACCTGACTTTGAATAAAGGTCTGGGGTTGGTGACTGCTGGGCTTTTTGCATTGCGTCTAGATAGTCACACACAAAGGGAACTTGAGTGTGACATTTGCATCCTGATGGCCTGTCACCAGGCTGATGGGCCTTCCTGTGTAAGATGGGTGGGAGAAGCTGATAATTATACTTGAATAGGGCTGTGCCTCTCCTCACACAAAGGGCTGCATAACCCCCTGTAGAGTGTCTGGAGCAGCAGAAGGAAAAGCAATGGACCTTGTGATTTTTAAAGCCCTCTTTGAAGTCCCCGCCACTTCAAAGGCACATTTGAGTATAAGTACTGGACCTCAAGTCCGAGAAAATCAGGTCTCTACTGGAACCAATAAGAAAAAAATGCTGTGCTCCAGGAGGAACTGCTACTTTGCAACTACATTGCTGTGTTGGCCTACTGCTTGCTTGTTCTTGCCTACAAAGAGAAGGACTGGACTTCTCTTCATCTTTGAACCCAAGAATCTCCAAGGGTTTGTTGGCTTGCCCCCTGTTCTTCTGTAGTCTCAGGGACATCAAAGACTGCTTATAACTTTCCTGCTGCTGCTGGACTCTGTCATCTGTGAGTCCTACCATTGACGGAGGTGCCTCACTCCAGTCCTGGGCCTGAGGAGTGGGTTCTTGAGCTAAAACCTGCAAAAAGCGACACATCACCCAGAGTGCTGGATAAAAAATGGCGCATTGCTCATCGAAGGCGATGCAGTGGCTGCCCTACAACAGCAGATTCATAGACTGCGCAGCCTGACGATGATGATCTGCGCGGCCTGACGCATTCCAAGGACGCCTGACATCATCTCAGTGCCCCGATTGTGGTAAAAATATTGACCCGTCATGTCCTCGCCATCAACGCATTGCTCCATCAAAGGTACTATTTCAGCTGGCCCTGCGTGGGTTCTGTAACCGGCCTACCCTCCATAGTGTTTGGCCTGGGTTTTGGATTTCCACCTTTCCCTCATGACCTCAAGTAACCTTTGACCACTAGTGACTGCTAAGTACTGTTTTCACATTTGGGCCCTCATTACAACCCTGGCGGTAAATGTCGCCTACCGCCGTGCTGACGGCCGCCAGCATACCGTGACCCCGGTGGTCTTCCGCTACGGGTATTATGACCCACAGAGAGAAATCCGACATTATACATTCACCCACACAAGTCCGCCAGACCAAAGGTGAGTGTAAACTAGCGGTACCAAAACCCACACCGTTACGCCAACAGGAATACGCCCACAGTATCACGACCCATGAATCACCACGGTGGTCTTTCAACTGCGGTAAACCATTGACGGTACACACCGACGCGCTCAAAATACACACACACTAACAAAACTACACCACATTGGACAATTCAAACTACACACACCTGACACACATACACACACCACACCCACACACTTACACCACTATAAAAAACCCACCCACATTACCCACAACCCTTACGACACAAACATTTTGGCTATTGAGAGAAATAGAAGCCAGGAGCACCCACTCAATCAGAGCCACAAAACAACCTCACCCATATACCACCCACGCACCTCACACCACACACCCCAAAACAGCACCAAACACACCAGCACACATATCACTCACACCACATCCATGGCACCCCAAAGACACCCCAGGTTTTCAGAGGAGGAGCTAAGGGTCATGGTGGAGGAAATCATCCGGGTAGAGCCACAGCTATTCAGATCACAGGCGCAGCAGAAGTCCATTACTAGGAAGATAGAGCTATGGTGGAGAATCGTGGACAGGGTCAACGCTGTGGGACAGCATACAAGAACAAGGGATGACATCAGGAAGAGGTGGAATGACTTACGGGGGAAGGTGCGTTACATGGTTGCAAGGCACCAGGTAGCAGTAAAGAGGACTGGCGGTGGACTCCCACCTCCTCCATGGGAGGAGCAAGTCTTGGCAATAATGCCTCCTGAGGGCCTTGCAGGAGTAGCAGGAGGACTGGACTCTGGTAAGTCAAATCTTTACTACTATATCCCCCACCCTACTTGCATGCTATCACAAACTCCCAACCCTACCCTCACCCCCATCACTCCACCACCTCACATATACTCTACTATCACAACCCACCCATCCCAATACCAAGCCCTGCATGTAACGCCAATTCATGGACCCCCATCACAGACCTTTATGGACACCAATCACCATAGCATGCACATTAGAGAGAATCACCTAGCCCACAAAATCACAACGCACACAAGGCAAAGCTGACAGGGCAATCACAACCATTCAGGGAAACACACCTATGCACAAGATGGCACATGCAGATACAATAACACTGCATTTTCATCCCCACAGGACCCCTACTCAACGTCACCGGAGAGGAGTTGCCAGCAACATCCAGGCCCCCCCCTCAGAAAAGGCCCATAGTGATGACAGTAGCTCTGCACGCCTGGTTCAGGTTGACTAACCTGGCCCATCAGGGACCTCCGGACAGTCGGTTACCCTGCCACAGTCCCAACCACCCACAGAACCTCCCCCCTGAGGAAACACCAGCACAGGACCCACCCAGCGAACCCATGCCACTGTCCCCAGGACACATCAATTAGCAGTGTGTCCACCACTCCAGGGACCCCAGGCAACCCCCACAAACCCAGGACGATCAGGGACCCCATGTCAGTGGGCACACGGTTCAGGGGACAGAGGCACAGGACAACAGGGAAGCTGGGAGGACTGCTGTGCGACAGGGGGAGGGCAGGCCCAGGAGGCACTCACGAACATCCTGGGAGCATACCACCATTCCCAGAAGACCATGGGCCAGATACTGTACAAGTTGTGGGAGACCCAGCAGCTGCAGGAGGGACAGTACCTAGGGATCAGGGAGGACCTCAAATACATCTACACCATCTTGGTCACCATTGCAGGGATGCTGGCTGACATGGGCAAGACCATGAGGGAGGCAGTGGCACACGAATGGGCCCCTGACACTAGTCACACCGAAGAACAGCCCTCCTCCTCCGCCGGCGCTAGTGGACAGGAGGCCCCGCCACAGGACCAACAGGCCACCAGCACCCTGTAGAAGGAGAACCAACCTGCAAACAGTCCCTGCAATCCAGGCAGAAGCCAGAGAACATTGCCAAGACCCCTGCCAGGAAATAGGTCTCTCCTGATTGCCCTTCTGTCCCACTCTGTCACCCAGTCCACCTTGAACTGCCATTACTCCCCTTCCTATGCCCCACTGGACAATGCACCTGTGGTACCAAGAGACTGGACTCTAATTGGACATTCCTCTACCATCACCCCAGCCCATTGCACATCCCCCTCTATGTATGAGCACTTAAATAAACACCCTTGGAACAAATACAAATCTGGAGTCTGTCAAATGATACGTATTAGTACAACATTATCAAAGCATAGCAAGTCACATGTGCAGTTACATTTTCATTGGAATGACCTTTAGTGGGCAACAGTAAACACACCAGGAGCCAGAGTGGGCCACAGAGATCTGAAAATAGAGATGCCAAAGGGTACAGTAAGTGGCCATAGACATAGGGAAATCAGGCTGCCAATTACAATGTCCAAAAGAAAACGGAAATGTAACGTGAAGTTACAGTGTCTTACCTGTGTGTCACTGGAAGTACTGCTGTATTATATTACTTCTGTTGTCCACATCTTCTTCCTCTGCTTCCTCTTCCTCACCGTGCACAGGCTCCACCGCTGCCACAAGACCATTTCCAGGCTCATCCCCCTGCAGAAAAGGCACCTAGTGTCTCAAGGCCAGGTTGTGCAACATACAACATGCAGCGATAATCTGGCACACCTTCTTGGGTGAATAGTACAAGGATCCACCTGTCAGATGGAGGCACCTGAACCTGGCCTTCAGGAGGCCGAAGGTTCTTTCTATTATCCGCCTTGTTCACCCATGTGACTCATTGTAACGTTCCTCTGCCCTTGTCCTGGCATTCCTCACTGGGGTCAGTAACCATGAGAGGTTGAGGTAACCAGAGTCACCTGCAAATACCGAGGGGTAACTGTTAGACACACACTAATGCTTAGGGACAACCCCATACCCATACTCCTACTTCTACTGGGTGGGGACCTTGGGCTCACCTATTAGCCACACCCGGTGCCTCTGGAGTTGGCCCATCACATATGGGATGCTGCTATTCCTGAAGATAAAGGCATCATGCACAGAGCCAGGAAACTTGGCATTGACATGGGAGATGTACTGGTCTGCCAAACACACCATCTGCACATTCATAGAGTGTTAGGGTTTGTGCACAGCAAAGAGCATGTCCCCTCTCCCTGCACTAGTGGGTTCTGTAATAGCTCCCTTTTAAACTTACTATTGAAAGCCTTTCTTGTTATCTCACCTTCCCCCCCCCCCTAGGCTTCTGTGTATGTTGTTTAATGTGCTGTTTTGTTTACACATTGGGCCTTGCTTTTACCAAGGCTTCTTTAAAACACTCCTCCCTAGGCCATGTGTTAATTCAACTCACTTGTATAATAACTGAAACTCTGCACACCTTTCAAGAACATGTGCAGAATGTGAGGACCACACCCAGCTCTTCAAACCACACCCAGCTCTGCACACCTTTCAAGAACATGTGCAGCATGTGAGGACCACATCCAGCCCTTCAAACCACACCCAGCTCTTCGAACCACACCCAGCCCTGTCTATAAAAGGCAGCCCCCGAGCCTCACCCAGTGCTTGTGCTCGTCTACCTCCCGCTTACCTGAGACCAGATCCCTCGGCGCTGGCACTCCTGCTCTCTACAGACTTTCATTGGCTTCAATGGGTGCAGCTGCTGGCTCTTCCTTCCTCCGGTTTCCGGTTCCTCCTTGCCTCAGCCTCTCTCCTACAAGCAACCTGCAAAAGAGAAAGAAGACAAGGTTAGACTGATCAGTATCTCTTGCCAGCAACAAGTAAGTGCAAAACTTTTTATTACCTGAAAGAACTTTGACAACAATTTCTGGATTCGTGTATAGACAATTTGAAACAAGACACCTTCCACGAACATTGTGATTCAAACTCTTTGTTACAAGAATACTTTGCGGAACTTTGTGAAGCAAACATTTTTTTTTTATGGAACTTTTAAGAATTGAACAGTGGAAACCATTAACAGCAAGACAAACAGTAAATCAAGGACTTGCACAAATTACATGCTGTATTTTGATGTAAAAGTAAAGTATTTGTTTTATAATAGATTCTGGAAATATGGGAAAAGTGAGTCTGCTATTGGGAGTTTAGGCTTTAGTTATATTAAGATGAATGTTAGATATTGGTAATTCTGATAACAGTATTTGTTTAATGTTTTAGAAGCTTTACAGCAATAGAAAGCACATCCCAGAGTAGTAACACATTCCAAACCTGGAAACTAGAGACCAGGATCCAAGAGGTACTTTTAGAAGAGAATTTCTAATAAATAAAGGGATAGTCAGGAACCCATTTAGGAATAGGTTGTACTTATCTGTTCTTTGTTTATGTTTCATTAGGCACCAGTTTCTACAGAAGTCAGAAAGGGCCGCAGATTTGTGCAGCACTTCAACAGTGGAAACGCAAGAACGGTGTTGTCTCTCTTTTTTATTTTATCCACTTCCCCCCTTCCCTTGAGCTTCTGTTCTTAGTGCACTGTTTTAAAAACTAGTGTGCTGGAACAAGCAGTTTCAGGATGGGGTCGGATTGTCTTCAACCTCCATCAGAACTGAACGAGGACTCAGGTGAGCTGGGCTTTGACATAGAGTGATAGCTTTTTCTATTCCTGAAAACTTGTTCATTTCTCCGGTGGGGAACAAATGCCACATGTGTATCATCAATGGCACCAATGATGTTGGTGATATGTCCCAGGGCATAAAAGTCAGCTTTCACTGTGGCCAAATCCTCCACCTGGGGTGATACGACGCAGATGCGCATGTGTTTCAACAGGGCTGACAACACTCTGGTCAACACGTTTGAGAACATTGGCTGAGACATCCCTGATGCCATGGCCACTGTAGTTTGGAAGGAACCACTTGCCAGGAAATGGAGCACTGACAGGACCTGCACTGTGGGCTGGCGGATAGCTGACATCAGGTCTGGCTCCAATTGGGCACACAGTTCTTGGATTGTGGCCCGATCAAGTCTGTATGTTATGATAATGTATCTGTCCTCCATTGTCGCAAGGTCCACCAGGGGTCTATACACCAGAGGATGTTACCATCTTATATTCAGCCTCAGCGGTTTAAGCCTAAGGAAGAAATGAGTGGGTCATATTCACACATCTATTGCACTAATGATGCATTTTTTTCCTTTACAGAACCAGTATGTGAATCTGAAAATCAGTTGCTGTGCCAATGTCTGCTGTGACGCAGTTATGTGCCATGCCTTTTGCCCCCCTGAAATGGCGGCTGCCTGACCTGTGAGGAGGGACAAGTGGGGATGAGGTAATTCCGCTGTGTGCCGTTGCAGTAGGCGGTCGAAGACCGTTCACAACTTCGCATTGGTTATCATTGGGCCCTATGGGTTCCAGGATCCAATGGGGATGTATGCCGGCAGTGACGGTACACTCCGCCACGGACGTGACCACCATTTTCTATCTGTTCACTCACTTGCTACCTGACCTTCAACAGGAGAGGACCTACACTGCAAGCGCTTCTGTGACCTGTGTCTGGAAGCAACAATGGCTCATGAGTCTGGGAAAAGGGCCCCTGCCTTCACTGCGGAGGAGTTGGAGAAACTGGTGGATGGGGTCCTACCCCAGAACATGTTACTCTACGGTCCTCGAGACAAACAGGTGGGTACACTGTGAGCATGATGCGTGGGCCATGAATGTATGGATTGCTGTATGTGTAAGCCACATGTAGAGGGGGCAGAGGCGTCCTGGCCAGAGTGCTGCATGTATGGTGATCAATGTATGTGCGTCAGGGGATGGGAGGTATCTGGTGGGCCATGAGTGTGATGGTCCAGACAGTTGACTAATGCCCTTTTCTGCTGTCTTTTCCATGCAGGTCAGCGCCCACCAGAAAAAGGATATTTGGCGTGCCATCGCCAAGGAGGTGCGGACCCTGGAGGTCTTTGAAAGGCAGAGCTCCCACTGTTCCCAACCAGTGGGAGGACCTGCGCCGCTGGGCAAAGAAGACAGCTGGGGCTGGCCTCCCAACAAGGAAGGGGTGCCCGTCGCACCATGACCCCCCTGATGTTCCGCATCCTGGCGGTGGACTATCTGGAGTTGGATGGGCGTTTGAAGGCATCACAGCAGCCATAAGGGGGTGAGTACAGAATCCTGACTTTGCGCACTTTAAGGGTTACCTGGGTGGGGGATGTGGGCTGTGGGTGCCCCTTTGGCCAGGGCGAAGAAGGCAGGGTAGGTCCCTTGTTGGGCAGGCTATGGAGCACTCCTACCCCAATGGTGTTATTGGGCATCTACTACTGGGCATGGTCCTGTGTGTTTCAGGTGTGCAGCTGATTGGCGGTAGGCATTGTACCCCATGGGCTGGTGACTATCTTAGTAAATGGAAGTGCATAGCCTAGTGCATAGGGCTGCTCCCTGTGTGTTGTGTACGCCAGCGGTGGTGGGTGTTGCTGGCATTAACCAAATGTATCCTCTGTCTCCCCCCCCCTTTTTGTTTTGTCACCCTGTCCTTGTGTGCATTAGCATCATCTGGCGGAGGAGCAGAGGCACCGGCAACGGAGGGAGCTGCATCCCATGTGAGCCTGGAGGCCAAATCCACTGAGGGTGAAGGCACCAGTGGGACGGAGGGCGAAGAGAGCACCATGACTGGGACAGAAGGGGAGACCACAGACAGTGACTCCTCCTCCGAAGGCAGCTCCCTGGCAGTGGTGGACACCTCAGTGCCCAACCCAACAACAGGTACAGCTGCCATCCCCCCTACCAGCACCACCCTCCCAGCAGCCCCTCAGTGTGTTTCCTGTGCCCGGTCACCCAGGAGGGTGGGCATCTCCTTCACCCCAGGCACCTCAGGCCCTGCCCCTGTCAGCCGTGCTGCCCTCAGTGAGGAGGGTATTGACCTCCTGAGATCCCTTGCTGTTGGGCAGTCAACCATTCTGAATGCAATCTAGGGTGTTGAGAGGCATTTGCAACAAACAAATGCATACCTGGAGGGCATTCACTCTGGCGTGGTGGCCCAACAGAGATCAAGGTGACGAAGGGGCAGAAAAAAACAGGCAAGGCACTTCAGACGTCGGAAGCTGCAGGTGAAGGCCTGGTGGCTACCAGCACAACTGCCAGCACCGCCACCTGCACCACGGCCAGCACCGCCAGCAACCCCGCCGCTAGCACCGCCACAAGCACTGCCACCTGCATTGCAGCAAACACCACTACTGTCAGCAGCAGCAGCCCCAGTGGGCAGACGTCCGAGCCAGCAGGAGAAGGGTTGGGGCCTCCACCTACCACTGGCAGCACCGGCCCCTACACCCCGGCCAGCACCGCCACCTGCACCACCTCAAGCACCGCCACAGGCACCGCCGCAAGCACCGCCACCTGCACCGCTGACAGTAGCACCACTACCAGCAGCAGCAGCCCCAATGGGCAGCCATCCGAGGCTGAGGAGAAGGTCTGGAGCCTCCCACCACCACTGGCAGCACCCCCACCAGCACCGGCACTACAACCAGTAGACAGCCTTAGCCGCCGCAGGATGGAGTCTAGCCCTGCCTATATGGACTATCATGCAACATGCTCCCTGCAAATCTCGTGCCTCAGACACCCAGGTGAGTGTCTGTAAACTGCCACACCCCAAGTGTTGCATCACTGGGCACAAAGCCCCCTCCAGAACCAGTGGAGAAAGGCATCTAGTCACCCAGTCCTTGGCAGGATGAAGTAGACTGGGCACAAAGCCCCCTCCAGAACCAGTGGAGAAAGACATTCACTCACCCAATCCTTGGCAGGATGAAGCAGACTGGGCACAAAGCCCCCTCCAGAACCAGTGGAGAAAGGCACCCACTACAGAGACTATGGCCTTGCACTCCCCAGGACCAAGCAGTGGGCATAGAGCCCCCTTGAGGAGCTGTGGCGTTATTCCATCTTCCGGCTGAGGTACCCCCCTTCCCAATCCTCCTGAGGTGCCTGTGTGTTTTCGACCTGATGCCCCTGCAGTGTTCTCTCAGTATTGAGGCAGGAGTCGAGTGTGGGCTTGGCCCATGATTTTTGGCCCACTGGCCCACAGACATTTTGAATGGACAATGTACCGCCTTATGTACATATTGTATATTTTTGTAAATACTTTTTTTTCTGTTTTTGTGTGTATGGTGTGGGGTGAGGGTGAGGGTGGAGGGGTGGCGTGTTGCGTGTGTGTGTCACTCTCTTTTTCCTCCCCTGTCTACTATGTACCATACTCACCGTGGTTGTCGCTGCCGCCTTTCGTATTCCTGGTAGATGAGGAGTTAGATCAGCATGGGCAGGATCTGCAGCTCGGGCTCCATGGCGTCCTGGTTCTTCGTTTGTGTCAAGCGGTGAGTGGTTTCCCTTCCAAGTCCTGTTTCCGCCGTGCTTTTGATGGTTTACCGCTGGCCTGTTGGCAGTCTTACCGCCACTTTAACACTGACCGCCAGGGTTGTAATGAGATCCTTAATCTTTCAAAGTTCATATTTTGAGTTCTACTTATTGGATTTTTGTCATTTTTATTTTGTTTTACTCTCTCTATTCTCTCTTTATTCTCTCCTTTTCTAAACTGGAATTGGGTCTTTTTGTGGTGTCTTTCACTGTGTTACTGTAATTTAAGTGTTGTACAAATACTTTATACTTTGTCCCTTCTGTTAAACCTGAGTGCTGTGTGCCATGCTACTAGAGGGTGTACACAAATTTAGGGTATGTATCTGACTAGGGTTGTACTCCCTACTCAGACAGGTTGCATACCTCTGCCAACTAGAGACCCAATTTCTTACACTGGTGATCAGCGGTGAGGATAGGACTTGTATTGTGAACAGTGCCTTACTGTAATTTGGTGTACGCTGCTACTCACACCTAGACCAATTTGAATCAATTGTCCATGATCACCATTGGCATTTTGTCTCTTCTGCCCTCTTCAATTGACATTTTAAAATTGTCAGTTCTCCCCAGTAGGGATGTTTGATTTTTACTCTAAAACATGTCTCTGGTTGGTTCTGCATTTGAGGATTACACTGTGGCCCAGCTCAAGGTTTTGGGCTTCCTGCAAGGAGCAACAAGGCAGAATTGCAAAAGGCACTGAGAGCCTATACAGAAGCCCATGGTGCAGCAAATGAGACCTCACAGGAGTCTGAGGAAGACATGGATGTGGAGGATGAATTGGATTAGGTTCAGAGTTGAGGCCTTGGACTGCTGTCTAGGGAGGTGGTGTAAACAACTTACTCCCAGGAATAAGGGCCCCTTTCAGGACAGGGAGCAGTGCGTCATCCAAAGGCCTGTCCCCAGAGGAGCTGGAGGACAGAATGGAGGAGAAAAAGTTCAGATTGGAGGTGGTCAGGCTAAAATCTGAGGGAAAAAGAGACAAATGGCCAGAGGAGAAAAGTAAAAAGTTGGCCTTGGAAAAGAAACAGTTGTCCAGCAGTGATGGTAGCAGCTATTCTTCTTTGCCCTATAGGGTCTTCATACCCAAGAATCTGGTGTCTGATTTTGTGGTGCGAGACGACATAGACAGATGGTTATAGGCCTACGAAATTGCCCTACAAATGCACAAGGTCTCTGAAGCAGATTGGGGTTTGGTTTGCGGAACACATTCCTAGTGAAGTGAATATGCCCCCTTGGCCCTGACAGGGAGTGACAAGATTAGGTATCCTTCCATGAAGGAGGCTGTAATCAGAAAGTTTGGTCTGACCCCAGAGAAATATAGACAGACATTCAGGGACAGTCTGAAGAATTCCCACGAGACCTGGGTAGATTGTGTGGATTCTTTTTGCAAGGTACTGGAGGTTGGGTGAGGGACAGTGATGTAGAAGATTATCAGAGGTTGTACAGTTTGTTTACAACAGATCACCTGTTCATTCTTTGCTTTTCAGATCTGTGCCAGCACCTTGTTGACAGAAAGCTCACTGACCCCAGAGAGCTTGCCAAGGAGGCAGACTGCTAGGATAGCATCCGGGTCCCCAAAAAGGTGCCTCAGGAGGATCGTGCCAAGGGTGGGCAGGTTCCTCACTAAAAGGAGGGGGAACAAAAAGAGTAAGGAGTTCTTCAAAGGGCCCCAAACTAGTTCTGCGGGAAAGAAAGAAAGAAAAAGTGGTTCCCTGAGATCAAGTCTGCATAGAAGACTCCCATGAAGTGTGTTAAATGTCAGCAAGAAGGACACTACAAGGGAGATACCAAGGGGCAGATTTATGAAAAGTGTCGTTGCACCTAGTGCAGCGCCACTTTTCTTGTGCCCCTTAGCACCTCCCTAATGCCACCATGTGTGCCCCATGTTTAATATACGGCACACCATGGTGGTAGTTAGGGAACTAGCTTTATCATTTTTGACACTACTTTGGCACTTTTCAGGATTAGCGTAAAATAATTCTGACACTTATCCTGCAAAGCACCCAGAGGCCCATTGAATAGGAGCAGGTGTTCAAAGTGACAAAAAACTGGGGAACGCCCCCTTTGCAAACATTATGCCTGGCGCAGGCATAATGTATCGCTAAGGGTTACAAACTGAAGCAATGCATGCACTGGGCCACTTTGAAAATTTGGCTTGGCGATTTTAGCCTTGTTGGGCCACATCAGCGTAAGAAAATTATGCTAATGTGGTGCAAGGAGGCGCTAGGGGGCTCTTAAATCCGCCCACAAGTGTCCTGAGCAGGCACAGCCCCCATTGGTGGGCAGTCACTGGGTTTGGCTAGTGGAATATTTAGGGAGAAGATGGCCCTAAATAGTGCTGGGGAGGAAGTGAAGTTAACCCTAGTGTCCCTGAGTGATGGAGAGATAGTCCAGAAAAGCCACATGCTTTATAATATGAAAAAGCATAGTCGGTGGGTGTCCGTCAATGGGCAGAAGGTGTAGACTCTGAGAGACCAGCATGACAGCTGTCAGGTGTCATCTGGTGTCTTCTGAGCAGGTAGTCCTTAACACATTCCACCAAGTTATTGCTACTGACAGCCATGAGGTCCACTACCCAGAGGGTCTGATCCCTTTGAGTGGGGGGTCAGGTTTCTTGAGGGTAGCTATGAGTCCGTTCATTCCTGTGGATTGTCTGCACGGCAATGACCTTGAGCACATCATATAAAAAGAAGTGGAGCTTAGCTCACACTTGGAGATGATGGGGTTACCTGAGTGGGTTGCCTAACCACACACTTCATGGCAGCTCAAGAGGTTGGTCGGAAGGACCTGGAGCCTGGAACAGGGTCCTGCCCAGAATAGGATGCGCAAGGGGCATAGGAAACCTGCCCCAGAGATTCCGACTGTCTGGGAGGTTGCTCACCCTGGAGGGGACACCCTAATATCTACAGGGAAAGACATAGCCAAACTGGGAAACCTGCCTGAGTCATCCATCCGGTAGCACTAAGGGGGTCCAACCAGGTAGGAGTTCTGTAAGACAGAGTACCCTACTCTTGTGGGTCTTAGGCAGCAGGCTGAGGCCCAGGCAGCTAGTGATACCTCTAGAAAGTACCTGATTCACTAGGAGAAAAATGTCCTGTATAGTGAGCCTAAGGATCCTGAGTCTGGTGCTACATGTGTGTTGGTGGTCCCCCAGTAGTACAGGTCCTCCTACGTTGCCTGCCTCATGATGTGCCACTGGCAGGTTGTTTGGGTCAGGACAAGATATTTGAAAGGTTTGTCACTCACTTCTATTGGCCCCAAATGAGGAAGTACTCTGCCCCATACTGTAGGTCCTGTTCTACCAGTCAGGCTAGTGGCAAGTTGTGGGGAATGCAAGACCCCCCTTGCAATCTTTACCAGTTGTTGGCACCCTGTTTGAGTGGGTGGGCATCAACATTGTGTGGGCCTCTGGATCCCAAGACAGCCATGGCCGATAGATTTGTTTTGGTGTTGGTGGACCACACCATCCGGTACCCTGATGCTATATCTCTTAGAACAGTCACTGCGCCCTTCGTGACCAGGGCACTGAAGGGGATCTTTACCATTGTGGATTTCCTCAAGGAAGTGGTACCTGACCGGGGTACCAACTTCATGTCCCATTACATGAAGGCAATGTGGAAGGAGTATGGGTTGACTTCTAAGTTCACCACTCTTTACCACCCCCAAACCAAAGGGTTGGTTGAAAGGTTCAACCAACTTCTGAAAGGCATGATTATGTATCTACCCAAACCCATGAGACATAAGTGGGGCATCTTCCAGCCATGCCTCTTGTTCACTTACAGATGGGTATTGGAGAAAGGGGAGAGGGCGAGAGCCCCTTTGAACTTCTGTTTGGGCACACTGTGAGAGGACCCATCACCCTGGTGAAGGAGGGCTGGCAGCAAGCTCCCGGGAGAACGCTCTAGGATGTGCTCAGCTACATGTTGGCCCTCTGCAGGTTTTACTGCCTTAGTGAAGAGAACTTCCAGGGGTTGGATAGCTCATGCCACTTTCATCTGAGAGGACCTGTATTAGGCCTGGCATCCTTGGCATGGTTTCAGTTACCTTTTGCCCTCTGATCTCTGGTTATTCTGACTCATTTGTGCTGGCATTTAGGAATGGGGCATTTTACCACTACTGGCCAGTGCTAAAGTACAAGTGTTTTGTACTTTGAACATGGTAACATTTCCCTCTCCACTATTGGCATATTTAATAACCATGTATGTCCCGAGTAAAGTGCACTATGTGGGCTTGTAAATTAAATGCCATTGGTGGGCCTGCAGCATCGATTGTGCCACCTCCTACAGTAGCCTCTCAAACATGTCTCAGGCCTGCCACTGCAGAGCCTTTGTGTGCAGTTTTAAACTGCCATTTTGACCCTGCAAGTGTACCAACTTGCCAGACCCAAACCTGCCTTTTCATTACATGTAAGTTACACCCAAGGTAGGCCCTAGTTAGCCCCAATGGCAGGGTGCAGTGTATATATGAAGTTGGATATGTACCTTTAGGTTCAACATGTCCAGTTAGTGAAAAATTCTTACATTCATTTTTCACTATTACATGGCCTATCTCTCCCATAGGTTAGCACTGGGGTTACATTAAAACATCTTTGAAGTGTAATTTTCAATTGGGAAAGTATAGAAATATGGAGTTTGGGACCCTAGACTCACAATTTAAAATAACAACTTATGGTGAAGACCAATTTTAAATTAAATTGTGAGTCTGAAAATGCCACTTTTAGAAAGTTGGCATTTTCTTACTTTAACCATTCCGTGCCTCTGTCTGTATCTTCATACACATCTGAGGTTGGTGACAGCTTCACTTTATGCATTCCCTCTAGACAGTCACGAAACAAAGGGAGCTTGGGTGTGACATTTGCATCCTGATGGCCTATCACCAGACTGATAGGCATTCCTGGGTTAGATGGGTGGGAAGAGCTGACACATCGACCTGAATAGAGCTGTGCCTTTCCTCACACAAAAGGCTGCATAACTCCGGGTGGAGTGTCTGAATCCAGGGAAGGGAAGGGATCTTTAAAGGCCTCTTTGAAGTCTCCCCCACGTCAAAGGCACATTTGGGTATATGCACTAGACCCCACACCCCAGCAAATCAGATCTCTCCTGGAACCAGCAACACTCTGTCATGAAGAAGGACTGATGTACTGCCAGGAGGGACTGTCACTCTGCAACAGCATTTCTGTGTTGGCCTACTGCTTGCTGTGTTGTAGGAGGGACTGCCCCTTTGCTACTTGATTTGCTGTGCTGCCTGCTGCTTTTTGCCTGTAATAGGAGGGACTAGACCTGCTCTCTACATACTTGAACTCAAGAGTCACCAAGGGCTTGCTGAATTGTCCCCTGTTCTTCTAGAGTCTCAGGGACAGCAAATACTGCTTGCAATTCACCTGGCACCACTGGAATTTGTCATCTGTGAGTCCTACCTTTGCAGAAGGTGCCCCTCTCTAGTCCTGGGCTTCAAAAGTGTGTTCCGCAGCTAAAACCTGCAAAAATCAACACATCGCCTTGCATACAGGAGAAAAATTGCACATAATTCATCAATAGTGATGCAGCAGCCACCCAACAACTGCACGGCTCGGTGACGAAGCATCACATTCACTTCCACGGAGTCCAACGATGAGTGCACAAATAATTTGGAGCATTGTCCTCACCATCAACGCATTGTTCCACCAAAGGTACTGTTTCAGCGGACTGCCCTCAATCGTGGTTGGCCTGGATTTTGGATTTGTACCATTACCTTATGACCTGAAGTAACTTTTTGACCAGTGACTTCTAAAAACTGTTTTCATATTTAAACATTACAAATTCGTATCTTGAGTTCTACCTGTTGGATTCTTGTTGTTTTGGCCTTGTTCTACTCAGATGAATAGTCTCTATTGTCCTAAACTGCCATGGAGTCTTTTTGTGGGGTCTTTTACTGTGTTACTGTAATTTAAGTGGTGCCCAAATACTTTTTATTTTGCCTCTTAAGCGAAGCCTGGCTGCTCTGTGCCACTCTACGAGAGGGTGAGCACAGGTTAATTTAGAGTGTGTATCTGACTTACCCTGACTAGGATTGTTGTCCCTATTTGGAAAGGGTGCATACCTTTGCCAACTAGAGAACCAATCTCTAACAAGTGATATTATTCCGAGCTGTATAGGGTGCCTCCAGCTTCAACTCCAGATGCCATAGCTCACTTTCTCCCCCCTTGCCCTCCATCAATACTGTGGAACGCAAAGAACTTGACGAGTTGAGCACAGTGGCTGAGGTGAAGAAAGCAATGCACAATTTGGCCCACAACAAGATCCCCCGGTCAAGATGCTTCTCAATTGAGTATTACAATTGTTTCTTGTCCCCCAAGCTGGCCTTAAATCTATAATGAGCAATACCACAGAAGCACTTCCTATTTACCAAGAATCCCAGTTCATTTCTCTCTTGAAACATGATAGGAACCCCACTCATCTTTCTTTATAGGCACATTGTCATCTTGAGTGCTGATGCTCTGCAAGGTACTTGCCAAGGGTTATCTTCACATATTACCTGCCATTTCTCATTCTGATTAAAATGGCTTCATCCTGGGCTGCAGAATGTCTACTAATATCAGAAGGCTCTTCATGTCAATGACCAGGTGTCTCTATGTTACCCACAGGTATTGTGACTTATACTGGACTTCAAGAAGCCCTTTGATTCCTTAGCCTGAGACTATCTCTTTGAGGTTCTCCAGGCAGTGGGCCTAGGCCATTGTCTCCTGGGTTACACAAAATTACTGAACCCAATCCGACCTCCAGAGTACAAGTGGTCCACCTGATCTTACCCCCCTTTCCCATCTTTTGGGAGACTCACCAGGGCTGCTCCCTACCCCCTATTGTTTTTGCCAGTGCCATGGAACCATTCGCTGCCTGTCTATGTCCAGAGGGTTGATATTTGAGCATCCCCCTGAATGACACCATTCACACAATGTTGATACATGCAAACGTCCAGCTACTTTACCTTTGAGATACTGCAACCAATATGAAATCAATTCCATTCATCTTCCAGAACTTGGGAGCAGTTGCAGGAGAACTGGGGTGAGTCATGCGCCTTCCCGTTTCAATGGGACACCCCCCTCCACAAACTATGTGCCTGGGTGGTGAACCACTAACATGGCTGCCCACAGAAGTTAAATACTTTAGTCACAGCCTCTACCATTCACAGCAGGACTTGTACAGTTAGAGGGAAATTTGTGACAGACCTTTAGACCCCTTAAGCCCCAAGTGCGAGTCAGGCCGCAGTAACCATTCACCCTCACAGGAAAGATCCTGCTGTCTAAGATGATTGTCCTCCCCCACCTTTTATATTATTTTGCCAATATGTTAGTGTTCCCCCACTGCCAATTCTTTCAGATCTAGACTGGATGTTAGGGGACTTACTTTGAGATGGTAAACGGCACACAGTGGCCCTCAATAAGCTCAAGCTACCTGTGGGGTGAGTTGGGCTGGGAGATCAATCTTTCCAAGCCTACTACCTAGTGGCACACCTTCACTTGGTCTCTTGTTGTCTCACGGGACAGTATCTATATGAGACAAGCACAGGGGAGGAGGAACTTTCCATGCACACTCTTCATCAACTACTTTACCCTTCCAGAAAACTGCACTGCTTATGGTCCCTTCATGTATGGGTGGCTAGGAAGCACCTTGCCATGATCACCCAGTAGACCAGGCAGGTGCTCCCTTAATCCCCTGCCACCCCTCTCCAGGGCCTTCAGGGATCGCGGGACACTTTGTGGCTGTCCAACTGGCAGTATGGCATGATCACTCGATTGATACAGTGGGTGGAGTATTCCAAGATGCCCATGCCCTCCTGTTTGATCGGCTACAGCAGGACTTATGATATTCCCCTGGGGTAATTTCCATTGCATGGGCAGTTACTGGTGGCAATTTGTACTCTGTGTCAAATTATAGATGCCGTAATACATACCTTACACACTATGGGTGTCACCTGAAAACATGGCTCTACAGAGCACTCAGGAAACCACAGGAACCCCCTAACTCAACATCACCACTTCTAGCAGGAGGACTTGGCATGATCCTTAAATTACATCTAATGGTCCAGGGTGCTGGAGTTTCCCAGGTCAGATCACATAACGTTTGCTTAAAGAACATCTAATATATGGTCATAAACAGGGTGTATATCACACCACAAAGGTTAAACTGCACGTTTCCTGAGGACAATCGTTTTTGCTCCAGATGGCATGCTCCCTTGGCTGACCTCAACCACATGCTCTGGTCCTGCCCCAGCATAGTTAGCTCTTGGCATGCCATGCACACCACATTCCACACTATTACAGAATTCACAACACTGAATTATTGGGAGGCCACAGCCCTGGGTATCTTTCCTAGGGGTAAGAATCATAAAGTGTGGGCAGGCTTTGCCAATCTTGCCCTCCTGCTGGCTAAATTACTTCTCACCTGCCACTAGAGAGTGCAAAAGCCTTGTTCCTTCCCCAGTGGCACAGCGCACTTCTCCTTTGGGGGGGAAGTGGAAAGTACCGCACTACACTGGGAGGAAGCCCTGGGATTCCAGAAGTGCCCCATCGCAGCCGCCCGAGACACCATACTTACCAATCCCAAAGAGCTGTCCTTCGATGACCCTCACCCACCTCCCCATTCTCTAGCCCTTCATGATGCAGGTTGCTCACTGATTGGGCCTTTGCCCTCCCCTCCTCCCCACTATGCCACTAGCACATATGTGTCTGAGAGCTTCTATAGGTGCCACATTAATCATCCCCTACCTCTTGTCCCAAACCCTTACACACCTCCTCACTCCAAGATATTCATCAGCTAATCTTGCTCGCACCCCCCCTTGTTGCCTTTTGGGTTTCACAAACTCCTCTCAGTTTTTCCTGTTACCTATATTGACAAAGGGGTTTCTTCTCCGCCTCATCTCAATATTACATCTGTTCCTACGGAGCACTTCAGATCTACAGTTTCAATCCTAACCTAACTCACCCAACATGGAAACAAATTATGAAACTCATATATCTAGCTATGGCGATACACGTTCTGGGGACAATATTTGGTTGATAAAGTTTATTGATCCTTGTTCGCTTATCATGGTCATGAATGTATCCGTCATTTCCTTTTATTTCCTCTCTTTTTCTTCGGAACATGATAGCAAGACACTTACCAAAAAAAAAAAAGGTAAGTGCACACAGTGGAGATGCTCCCATGCAGAAGCATCAAAGCCAGGCAAGGCACAAATAGTTGGGAGCAGTCTTTATGGAGCTGCATTGGATGGCCACTTTGTCTCAAGACTCGCAAGACTTCAGGAAATGTCTCAATTTCTTGCATACATTAAGAGGGAGGATGCCTAAGTTGGGTGAATGGACTGTGAGGACTGCACAGGTGTCAGTGGAGGGAAGCGAGGCCTACGGAGTCATGTATATCGGTTGATTCCAGTAACAAAGGGCACAGGCTGTGGTTGATTTGAGATAAAGGTCACAGGCTGTTTGAGATATGACAAAAACACTAAAATAATTTACAATAAAAACACCTCAAATGTACTCCTCTACAATCCCCCCAAAAAACACAAAAAAATGTGAATTTATACTAATAGAATAAAATAATTCCTAACAGAAAAATCAAAAGAATCATAAACCTTTTAAAAAAACAAAAACATATCATTTTAAAACAAAGTAAATGCAATAAATGAATCAATTAGTAGTTAGGATAATTATTAATGTTTTTATCAAATTAAAATATAAAATAATCAACAATTTAAAAACAGTCATTCATAAATTAATGAAAGGAAAACATTTACATAACTAATCATCTAATTAATCAATTGAAAAGAATCATGTCAATTATATATTGTAACAAAAAATGTACATATCCATTCATCTAATTAACTAATTACATTTATCAAACGGTAAAGAAATTTATCCAGACATTTAAATATATTGGAATTCCTCCCATGTGAATCCCTTACAAAATGGACAACCTGAAGAAAACTAAATAAATTAAACAAACTTACACATCCTCAAATCAGCTTAGAGCACTGAAAGATGGTTATCAAGCTGGTTGTTGGTAAAGCGTTATACATGCTTTCAACATTTTATCATTCAGAACCATTACCACATTGATACTTTGCCACTTGAAAAGGTGAGATAATAACCATTATGAAGGAACAGTATTATTCTGCATATCAGCACTTTAGCATCTCAAGAGTTCTGGCCCTTGAAAAAGTGACAGATATGATTGCACAGATCATGAAACACATTTTGGAGAGTTGTTTAGAAGAATAAAAAGAAAGAATAAAGCTAATCAAGTCTAATTGGATGTTCAGTGATTTTTTTATTAATTAAATAGACCTCAAAACATCAGGCCTTATTCACAAAGGTAAAGTTAGACCAAAAGTCTAAGTTTACTACGAGTAAAGTTAGAATTTTGGTCTAAGTTTAGATTTTTCGTCTACACTTAGACCAAAAGTTTAAACTTAGACCAAACATCCGACGAGTAAAGATAGACTTTAGGTCTAAGTTTACCTTTGTGAATCGGGCCCAACATGTCCATTTGCAATTTAATCAAATATCACTAGGGGAGTTAGGTGCTATATCTGTTCCAGGAGGTCCAATAGTCTTTCAAATAGAGCTTCGACCTCCCCCTTTTATTTATTTGATAAAAGCTACCGGTGTTGTGCTGAAGTTTAAATTACTTAAACCTGGACCTAACAAGACAGTGACTTTATTGCTTGTGGTGGATACTGGTCCATCCCAACTAATGAACCATTTTCTCACAGAGACCCATTGACTCATTGATTCTTTCTCTAGGTGGAGCACATCAAACAATTAGCTTAAGAATCCCCCCATCTAGGCAAGCTCAGAGCATGAATCAGGCTCATTGTGATGATGCTTTGAACTGCATGCTGACCACACAACAGTGTGACTATGGACTGCTGCATCATCGGGCTGAATCATGCAATATGTAGCATGCTTGCTAGCAAAGAAGGAGGCCTGCTCTATTCTTGCTTCTAAATGCTGCACTGCTGCCCTTCAAGGGCTTCAGTGTAAATGCATGATGAGGCATTCCACATGCACAGCTTTCTTGCAGCTTCTGCAGCTTTGTTCCTCACTAAAACTGGCCAGATCAACATATGAACTGGGACTACACACTCTCTCAGTTCCTCTGGGACAAAAGAAAATTATCCATAGATGTTGTACTGTGCAAACAAAATGTATGGCTGCCCCAGTGAACATTTGTGTCAGTGGATCATTTCTGAGTAGGTGCTTCTTCATGCTCTTTGTTGCGATTGGGTTCTGCCCATTCAGTACATCCTGATTTTTTGCTTTTTGGATCACCCGTTTTTTGACTTTTTACTGTGGGTGAGTCTCCCTAACAGTGTCTCACCCACAGTAATCACATGGCAAAAGCACTGCAGGTATTTACTGCGAAGTGGAAACCTGCACACAGGGTGCCCGGCTGGGACTGGCACCCTGAAGCCAAGAGTGTCGCTCAAGGTCACAAAAGAAATAAGGAAAGGAGAATCTGAAAAGTGCAAAGTTACACAAAAGGAAATCCAAAACACGGCTCTCTCCAGCTCAGTGGGAGAGCCGCTGCTAACAAAATGCATGTGTTTGAAGAGTAGCTCCCATAATGCCCTGTGTGGCATGCATCAATTTTAACAGGAAAAACACTGGTTTCTGGCTTGTGGTGGTCTCAGGAGGATGGGGTATCCACCAAAGGTTTTCTAAATTGCAGGGGAAGCTGCAGGAGCAACTTAGCCTCCCCCAAAATAATTTTCCTACGTTGGGTGGTACTCAAAAATATCAACCTCCCCAGGATTGTCTTCACATATCCAAACAGACCTAAGGCTGGAGCTTATGTTCTACAGCTAGGAGTGCTGCACTCTCTGGGGGATTTCTTTCACTATTTGCATTTGAATGACAGACATTGGGAGAGGTAGAGAGCTGTTCAGTGTAACCAGTTATGGTCTCCATTTGTCTTAAGCCAATTATTTTAATATTGTAGTTCCTTTCCCTTTATAGGACGAGGATGCAATGTTGGCATGAAAATGTAAATATGGTAACAGAAGGTTGCTGTTCTTTGCTGTTCCTATTCCTGCAGCCACATCTTTACAGGAGGATTCACAGTGGGAATCTTGCCCCATTTTATGCAACCCTTTCCAATGGAGGATCACAGTGTAAAAAAATGGTTATCAGCTCACAACACAGCGCTTTGCAAAAACACCTGACCCTGCATACATCAGACCCTTAATTTGCACATGTGAACTTTTATGGCATTCAGAGTAGTTGGATGGGACTTCCTTGTCTAATAAAATGCAGACTGATAGTTGGCCTGTGCCAGAAACTCTAGCTCTGCTCTTACCCTCAATCTCCTCACTGCACCAATGCTGCTTTTCAGGGCTGGACTGTGGGCCATCCCTAATAGAGTGCATATTGACCAAGCCTGGCAACTACAATGGGGCTTGTGGAGGTTCTCCCCTAAAACACTTTTGGAAAAATGGCAAAAACTGTGGATTTTACAACACATTGTTCATTAAATACTAAATTGTATTAGTTTTTAGTGCTTATTAAATGATGTCCTTACAGTGCACCAGGATATGGCAAACTTTATTGGGGTTCTTCAATGAGTCCCTCACTGTCATCCTCTTACAGTGCATCTCATCTCTCCATGACCCCTCTCTCACATGTATTTAATTTGTTTCACAGTGCCTCTCTTACCAGTGTAGGGTGTTGGAGCACTTTACATCACATGCCCATACAGAGGCAATGAATCAAATCAGCATATAGAAAATGTCACATAAGACAAAGGGGACTAGAATGTGTGGAATTCAAATGTCATCCATACTGGTAGGCACATTTTATGTGTGCTTGATCTGGGGAAGCATAAACTCAGGATTCAGTATGTAACATAGTGGTTAGGCTTCAACTTACTAATAACAATTTATTTCTACCCAAACAAACCCTTTTTACCTAAATTAGGATAATCAAAGACTGGGGAAAAAGCATAACATTCTAACATGTACCATGTGGTTTGCACTTAGCTGTTTGATTGCAGTTTAGAGCTTGCTGTGCTAGATTATGAATGTAATTTATGAACTACACAGTAACAAAAAGAGCTCTGTAACAAAAGCAGTATCCCACTGAGTTATGCACATAAAGTACTGTTCTGTGATATCCATAGTAAACGTTCTTTGCAGCAGGTATATTAACCCTCTATGCTACCTAAGATGAGTCAATACTGCCACTAAACAAAACTCCGATCTCTCACCAGCAGGTACATTAATCACCAGAGTTCTCTTGGGACTTTTTATTGTTGCCTTACAACTGTTGGGCATCCAAGGAACTCTGCAGTGCTGTTGAACTGCTACAATGCTACAAAAGCGGCCCCAGTAACAGTCAGCCCTTGCTGTTTTTGCAGCATCTCAGGGCCTTTTAGCCAAGGTCAAGTCTAGACCCTGGCTACTAGTCATTGTCTGTATTATCTTGTTAGAGGATTGCGATCCTCCATGACAGAGGTGGTGAACTCACAGTGCTCTAAAAGTTACTGTACTGTTAGACGGCTGGGAAGACTAATTTTTAAATAATTAAAGAAATAAGTACCCAAGGGGTGGAGGAGAATCTTGAACCTTCTGTGACACAATCTAGCTCTCCAGGTGTGCTTTGTTCCTAAAAAAAAAATAACTTAAACTAAACGTATGTTTTTCCTGTTATTTTGTCACTTTCATGGCAATGTGAAGCACATTCAAATGCAAACAAATGCCGTCTTTATACTAAGCTAGTTTTAATGCATGGCTATATTGTGTTTGGATACACACGTAGGTACCTTATTCGACTGTGAGGAGATTTGATTCGCTCCTGCAAAGCACCAACACGATTACATGGCTTCTATTGTAATGTAAATCTAGTCGCTTTTTTCCCAAATGAAAAGCTGTGACAGTAAGCACCACATGAAATGAGCACTTATACATATCATTATAGATGTCAGTCTGATTTGAATTGTGAAGTACATCTATTTAAATAAGCATGATGTTAACTCAAAAACTCAACTAGGCAATGCAGTTGCATTAGGTATCACTTAAAGTATTTAATTAAAGTTAAATTATAGTTTTAATCTTTAATGCATTTTTTAAAACTTTACTGTACCTCCTATACTATATTTTTCGAACCACTCTAACAGCTATAAACTTCAAGAAAAAAAGCTACATATAAGTAGTCAATACTACTTTTAGGGTAGTTCATGTTTCTTCCTTTAGTTTCCTAAAATGTTTTTGAAGGCGTATTTGCATCTATTTCTGGAGAAACAAATTCTGAACTGTCATTTGGGAAGTGTGTTATTAGTACTTCAATCGGGCTGTTTCCAACCAGTGTCTCTGCATCTGACTTCTTTGTGACAGGTTTGCTTTGTTCTACTTTTTCACCGATTTTGATTCATGATCAAAGCCCCACCAGGCAGTAAGGATGTGCAAACTCTTAATTTGTTTTTGTCTATTTTCAAGTGTTTTGAAATGCATAAATCGTTGTGTCCCTGACTCATCAAAGTCATCATTTTAAACAGTGCTGTCTTACTAAAACTTCATGCAGCAGACATAATAGACAACTTAACCATCAGTTTGTACCGTGATCTAGTACTGCACTCCAGGGCCCTTATTACACATTGGGTGCACTTTTTCTGTTTGTGCCACGGCGCACCTTTAAATAGGTAAGCCATACACAAACAGGGAAAATGACCTCTATTGCAGAGAAAGCTCTACCCTCAGGGCAGCATTGAACTTGTGCTGCCCTGGGGGCAGTGCATTCAAGTGAAAAAAAGAGCATCTGCTTCAAAGCCACTCTGTGTTTCACCGTGTAGGTGGCATGCTGCCTGCACTTTGAAAAGGGGAGAGATATCCCCTTGTAAGCAGGTGCAGTAAGTGACTGTAAGTGACTGCACCCGCCTGCAGACGGATGCCTGGGGGGGTCCATGTGACCCCATTTCCCCCTCCAGGGGGCTGCCATCAGGGGTAGCACCGACAGTGCGCCACCTTTTTGTGGCACACTCTCAAGGGCATATTTATTACCCTCTTGTGGTGCGGTTGCGTCACTCTTTTGTAATGCAATGGTGGGGAAAACCTTGAACTCATATCTCTGAGGCCCCAAAAAGCCACTTATTGTGGCTTTAAAAGTCTTCATAGATATGGAGTAAAGCAAGACAGCGCAAATTGCTGCATTGCCTTATTCTGTGTAAGGGAGGCGTTCCATGGGCGTTGTGGTGAGTGTTCCCACACAACACCCTTGAGTGCTGACTCATCCTCAGATTTACAAGAGCTTGCAAACCTGGGGATGTGCCAAAACCGTATGCCTTCCCAGGGGAGGGGCAACGTGGAGTAATATATTTGTTTCTCCTTGTTTTGTTCCTCTTTCTATGTGTGCTGCATCCTGCTTAGGGGAAAAGGGGAGGAATGAGCTGTAAGTTATAGATAAGGTGCATTCCTGCCCTTTCACTTTGGCACAGGTCAGCGCAGTATGGTGACTTACTGTAATTCCTTGTGCCAAATCCCCATAAATATGCCCCTCGGTGCATCTCCTGATCACTTCTTAGCTTTTGGGACTGCATCCATAAAAGAGCATGGGCACAGAGGCAAAGAGATTCCCTTATTCGCATGGGGTCACACTCCCATGCAAAAGAGGGAATGTTATCTTGAGATAGTGCAACATCTGCACCAGTGCTATCAGTTTTACAGTAAGGGCCATACACGCTTCCCTTTCTGTAGTATCAAAGTGCATGGGGTGAACAAAGCGGGCACAGACGCCCGTTGCCCCAGTGCGTCACTTTCTGTAAAATGGCCCATAATATGGCCCCAAGTCTCCTCCAGGCTGTCCTGCATTATCTCTGTGAAGGTCCAAATCAAGAAAAGGCCATTGGCATGTGCACTTTGAAGTACATTTTGCATCACAACAGTAGTACAACAAACGTACTACAAAATGCAATTCACAAAATATGTGTAGAGGCCAATGACTCCACCTGTTCTATCTTATTCTGTGCAAAGATTTCCGTCCTGCCCATAGAGTTTCTGCATATGCAGAGATATGTTTTATTTTTGCTTCTACCATTAAAATAAATATATACCATTAATTTACATTAATATTTAATGTTTAAATGTACATTTTTTTAAAGATTTATAAACTTGAAAACCTTACACTTTATTTTACTATAGGGAGTACTCGGACCTTGTCTCATTGCTCTTATTATGGTAGTAAGACTGCATGTTTAGGGCAGCAGCATTGTAGAGTGTGGGAGACTTAGGCCCTCATTACAACCCTGGCGGTCGGTGTTAAAGCAGCGGTAATAGCGCCAACAGGCCGGCGATAAAAAAAAAATGGGATCACGACCACGGCGGAAGCCGCCAACACAGACAGCCACTTTAACACACGGACTGCCACGGCAGTAGCAACAAACACCGCAGCAGTCACCGCCAACAGACAGGCGGAAGACAATGTACCGCCCACACTATTACAACCCACCAATTGGCCAGCTTTTCCAGGGCGGTACCAACGCCATCAAAAGCACGGTGGAAACAGTCTTTGGAAGGGAAACCACTCACCTTCCGACAATCAACGAAGAACCAGGACACCATGGAGCCCGAGCTGCAGGTCCTCTCCATGCTGGTCTACCTCCTCATACACGAGGAATATCAAAGGAGGCGGCGGCGCGACCACGGTGAGTACTGCACCTAGCACACAGGGGAGGAGGGAGGAAAAAGATAGTGACACACACACGCAACACACAACACAAACCACCCCCACCCACAATACCATACACACAAACACATGCCTCAACATTACATTTACCACCCGTTACCCCCTGGAAGAATGCAAGGACAAAAGGAATTGAGTTAAATCAGTGATATATTAGAAAGAGGCAGATATACCTAACGAATAGAAAAACAGTATATACAAATATTTACAATATCTACAGAAGGCCTACACTGTTCTTTGCAAATGTCCGTGGCCCACTGGGCCGAAAATCATGGGCCAAACCCACACTTGACTCCTTCCTCAATACGGAGAGAACACTACAGGGGCATCCGGTCAAAAACACACAGGCACCTCAGGGGGAACGGGAAGGGGGGGCACCTCAGCTAGAAATGGTACTATGCCATTGCTCCTCGAGGGGGCTCCATGCCCACAGCTCTCAAGTAGGTGGGTTGCCCACTGCTTGCTCCTGGGGAGTGCAAAGCCACAGTCTCTATAGTGGGTGGGTTGCCCACTGCTTGCTCCTGGGGAGTGCAAGGGGAGTGCAAGGCCACAGTCTCTCAAGAGGGTGGCATCTCCACTGGTTCTGGAGGGGGCTTTGTGCCCAGTCTGCTTCATCCTGCTAAGGATAGGGGGAGTGGATGCCTTTCTTGACTGGTTCTGGAGGGAGCTTTGTGCCCAGTGATACTGCGCTTGGGGTGTGGCAGTTCACATTTCCTCACCTGGGTGTCTGAGGCACGAGATTTGCAAGGAACAGGTAGCATGATACTCCATGGAGGCAGGGCCAAACTCCAGCCTGCGGTGACTAAGGCTGCAAACTGGTGATAGTGCCGGTGCTGGTGGGGGTGCTGCCAGTGGTGGTGGGAGGCTCCGGGCCGTCTCCTGCAGCCTCGGACGGCTGCCCACTGGGGATGCTGATGCTGACAGTTGTTGTGGCAGCGGCGGGGCAGGTGGCGGTGCAGATGGCGGTGCCTGCACTGGGGATGCTGGTGGTGCTGTCCGTGGTGCAGGTGCTGGTAG
Source organism: Pleurodeles waltl (assembly GCF_031143425.1). Lineage (NCBI taxonomy): Eukaryota > Metazoa > Chordata > Amphibia > Caudata > Salamandridae > Pleurodeles > Pleurodeles waltl. Next base: position 137,816,789 of record NC_090438.1, read on the forward strand.
TGCTGGAGGGAGGCACCAGCCCGTCTCCTGCAGCCTCGGAAGGCTGCCCACTGGGGATGCTGCTGCTGACAGTTGTTGTGGCAGTGGCGGGGCAGGTGGCGGTGCTTGCGGCGGTGCTTGGGGTGGTGCTTGTGGCGGTGCTTGCCGCGGTACAGGTGGCAGCGCTGTCGGTTCTGATGGTGGGCACCAGGCCCTCACCTGGAGCCTCTGAGGCTTTAAGTGCCTTGCCTTATCTTTTCTGCCCCTTCCTCACCTTCGCAGATGCTGCTGGGACCTTGGCACTGGCAGCTTGAGTTTTGGAGGAGGCCTTGCTGGGTGGGTCGTGCTCCTTGGCAGTGCTGCATCCTGGCCCCTTCTTCACCTTCGCAGGTGGCGGAATGGGTTGGTCCTTTGCAAGGGTCGGTGGCACACTTCCTCGTCTGATGGGTGCCCTCTTTGATCCTCTGGGAGTTGCAGGTACCACAGCGGACGCCGACTTGGTGGGTGAGGTGCTGGCCTGGAATCTGGACACCCTGGCCCGAGGGGAAGGACGGGGGAGGGGTAGGGAAGAGGTCAACATTAGCCAGGGAAAGTTTTTTAGACCCACTGGGACGGGAAGATGGAGAGGTTTTGGGAGTGGGGGAAGAGGGAAGAGGGAGTGGTTGCAGGAGGTGTCTGTCTGCTGAATTTGGGTGAAGGTGCACGGGCAGGATGCTGTTGTGAGGTGGATGTCTGTTGGGTGGGTAAGTGCTTTTGTTTGTGTACTTTGGGAGGAGGGGTCACAGACACACTGGGAGAGGACACAGGGGACGTGTGCTTGGTTGTGGGGATGGTGACTGCCAGTGAGGGGTGTGTTGTGATGGGCGTGCTGGTGATAGAGGTAGTGGATGAGGATGTAGTGCATGCAGGTGTGAGTGGAGACGATACTGGGAGTGAGGTGGACGATGAGGAGGAGGGGGACACACTGGAGGCAATGGATGTTGGTGTGTGTGCATGGGCATGGGCATGGTGCTTGTGTGAGTGCCTGTGAGATGAAGTGTGGTGCTTGTTTGCCTGAGCCACTTTTGTGTGTTGATTTGGGTGAATGCTGGTCTGAAGGTGTGCTTTGGATAGGCTGAGGTTGAGGGGATTGGGACTGGGTAGAGGAAGTTGGAGGGCGGAGGCCAGACACCGGGACAATGGCTGCCATCTGTGCTGAGGCCAAAGCCTGAAATGCTCTCTGTTGGGCTGCCACGCCAGAGTGAATGCCCTCCAGTTATGCATTTGTTTGTTGCAAATGCCTCTCAACACCCTGGATGGCATTCAGAATGGTTGACTGCCCAACAGAGACGGGTCTCAAGAGGTCAATAGCCTTCTCACTGAGGGCACCAGGGCTGACTGGTGCAGAGCAATAGGTGCCTGGGGGAAGGAGATGCCCTCCCTCCTGGGTGATTGGGCACAGGAAACACACTGATTGGTTTCTGGGAGGGCCGTGCTGGTAGGTGGGTGGCAGCTGTACCTGTTGTTGGGGTGGGCACAGAGGTGTCTACCATCACCAGGGAGCTGCCATCGGAGGAGGAGTTGCTGTCTGTGGTCTTCCCTTTTGTCCCCATCGTGGAGCTCCCCTCACCCTCCGTCCCACTGGTGTCTTCACCCTCGGTGGATTCGACCTCCAGGCTCATGTGGGATGCAGCTCCCTCTATTGCCGGTGCCTCTGCTCCTCCACCAGATGATGCTAATGCACACAAGGACAGGGTGACAAAACAAAAAGGGGAGGGGGTGAGACAGAGGATACACTTGGTAAATGCCAGCAACAACACCATCGTTGGCGTACACTACACACAGGGAGCTGCCCTATGTACTAGGCCATGCACTACCAGTTACACAGCTAGTCACCAGTCCATGGTTTACACTGCTTAACGCCAGCATCTGCAGAACAGAAACCCACAGAACCCTGCCCAGTAGTAGATGCCCACTTACACTATTAGGGTTGGAGTGCTCCAGAGCCTGTCCAACAAGGGACCTACCCTGCCATGCTAGCCCTGGCCTATGGGCACCCACAGCCCACATCCCCCACCCAGGTAACACCTTAACACGCGCAAAGTCATGATTCTGAATCTGTACTCACCCCCTTGTGGCTGATGTGATGCCCTCAAGCACCCATCCAACTCCAGATAGGCCACCGCCAGGATACAGAACATTAGGGGGGTCATGGTGTGACGGACACCCCTTCCACATTGGGAGGCCAGCCCCAGCTGGGTCTCCACCGTCTTCTTTGACCAGCGGCGCAGGTCCTCCCATCTCTTGTGGCAGTGGGTGCTCCACCTGTGAAAGACCCCCAGGGTCCGCACCTCCTTGGCGATGGCACGCCAAATACCCTTTTTCTGGTGGGTGCTGACCTGGAGGGAAAAGACAGCAGAAAAGGAAATCACTCACCCGTCCGGACCATCATACTCATTGCCCACCAGTTCCCACCCATGCCCTGACGCGCATACACTGACCACCTTACGTGCTGCACTCTGGCCAAGACGCCTCAGCACCACCCAACATGTGGCTTACATCCACAGCACTCCATACATTCATGGCCCACGCATCATGCTCACAGTGTACTCACCTGTTTGTAGGGAGGACCATAGAGCAATGAGTACTGGGGTATGACCCCTTCCACCAGTTTCTCCAACTCCTCCGCAGAGAAGGCAGGGGCCCTTTCTCCAGACACATGAGCCATTATCCCTTCCAGACACAGGTCACAGCAGCACTTGCAGTATAGGTCCTCTCCTGTTGAAGGTCAGGTAGCAAGTGAGTGAATAGTTAGAAAATGGCGATCACGTCTGCGGCGGTGAGTACCTTCACCACTGGTGTACATCGCCTTTGGCTCCTGGAACCCATAGTGCCCAATAATAACCAATGCAAACTTGCGTGGTGGTCATCGACCGCCTACCGCGATGGCACACAACGCCAGCGCTATTACCTCATTTCCACTTGCCCCTCCTCACAGGTCAGGAAGCCGCCATTTCAGGGGGGCACAGGGCATGGCACTTAACTGCGTCACTGCAGATATTGGCACATCAACTGACTCTCGAGTTCACATACTGCTTCTGTAAAGTAAATGATTCAACATTAGTGCACAAGATGGGGAAATATGACCCTCTGCTCACTGTTCTATTCCATAGGCTTCAACCACTGAGGTAGTATATGAGATGGCGGCATCCTCCGGTGTACAGACCACTGTTGACCTTGTGACAATGGAGGACAGACACATTATCATCACATACAGACGTGATCGTGCCACAATCCAAGAACTGTGTGCCCAATTGGAGGCAGACCTGATATCAGCTATCCGCCAGCCCACAGGAATCCCCCCTGTAGTGCAGGTCCTGTCAGTGCTCCATTTCCTGGCTAATGGTTCCTTCCAAACAACAGTGGCCACGGCATCAGGGATGTCTCAGCCAATGTTCTCCAATGTGTTGACCAGATTGTTGTCTGCCCTGCTGAAACACATGCGCAGCTACATCGTGTTCCCCCCGGTGGATGATTTGGCCACAGTGAAGGCTGACTTTTATGCCCTGGGACATATCCCCAACATCATTGGTGCCATTGATGGTACACATGTAGCATTTACCCCCCCCCTCCCTGGAGAAATGAACAAGTTTACAGGAATAGAAAAAGCTATCACTTGATGAATGTGCAGATGGTGTGTTTGGCAGACCAGTACATCTCCCATGTGAATGCCAAATATCCTGGCTCTGTGCATGACACCTTTATCTTGAGGAATAGCAGCATCCCATAAGTGATGGGCCAACTCCAGAGGAACCGGGTGTGGCTAATAGGTGAGCCAAAGGTCCCCACCAAGTATATGTTGATGTCTGGGTATGGGATTGCCCCTAAAAGGTTAGTGTGTGACTAACAGTTGTCACCCTATATTTAAGGCTGACTCTGGTTACCCCAGCCTCTCATGGCTACTGACCCCAGTGAGGAATGCCAGGACAAGGGCAGAGGAACGTTACAATGAGGCACATGGGCGTACAAGGAGGATTATAGAAAGAACCTTTGGCCTCCTGAAGGCCAGGTTCCGGTGCCTCCATCTGACAGGTGGCTCCCTGTACTACTCTCCCAAGAAGGTGTGCCAGATCATCATTGCATGCTGCATGTTGCACAACCTGGCCTTGAGACACCAGGTGCCTTTTCTGCAGAAGGATGTGCCTGGAGATGGTCTTGTGGCAGTGTTGGAGCCTGTGGACAGTGAGGAAGAGGAGGCAGAGGAACAAGATGTTGACAACAGAACAAATATAATACAGCAGTACTTCCAGTGACACACAGGTGAGACACTGTAACTCCACTTAACATTTCATTTACCTGTTGGACATTGTACAAGGCAGCCTCTTACCCTATGTCTATGGCCACTGACTGTTCCCTTTGGATTCTCTATTTACAGATGTTGGTGCCCCATTCTGGCTCCTGCTATATGTACTGCTGCCCACCAAAGGTGATCCTGTAGTATATTTCTCTGTACATATACGTTGCAGTGCTTTGATAATGTTGTACTAACTGACTCCAGATTGGTATTTGTTTCAAGGGTGTTTATTTAGGTGCTAATGAGTATAGGTGTATGTGCAAGGGGCTGGGGTAATGGTGGAGGAAAGTCCATGGTAGAGTCCAGTCACTTGGTATCACAGGTGCTTTTTCCAAGGGGGCATAGGGAGGGGAGCAATGGCAGTTGAAGGTGGACAGGGTAACAGAGTGGGACAGAGGGTGACTATTAGGAGAGTCCTATTTCCTGGCAGGGGTCTTGGCAATGTTCTCTGTCTTCTGCCTGGATTGCAGGGACCGTTTGCAGGGTGGTTCTCCTTCTACAGGGGGTGGGGTGCTGGTGGCCTGTTGGTCCTGTGGTGGGGCCTCCTGTCCACTAGCGCCGACGGAGGTGGAAGGCTGTTCCTCGGTTTGGCTAGTGTCAGGCACCCATTGTTGTGCCACTTCCTCCCTCATGGTCTTGCCCATGTCAGCCAGCACCCCTGCAGTGGTGGCCAGGATGGTGTATATTTTTGTTAGGTCATCCCTGATCCCCAGGTACTGTCCCTCCTGCAGCCGCTGGGTATCCTGCAACTTGGTCAGTATCTGGCCCATGGTCTCCTGGGAATGGTGGTATGCTCCCAGGATGTTTGAGAGTACCTCGTGGAGAGTGGGTTCCCTGGGCCTGCCCTCCCCCTGTCATACAGCAGTCCTCCCAGCTTCCCTGTTGTCCTGTGTCTCTGTCCCCTGAACCGTGTGCCCACTGCCACTGACCCCAGGTCCCAGATCACGCCTTGGATAAACATGCCACAGGAGGCACTGATCTTGATTCACACACCACCCTCCATTGCAGTCATTAAGTCCAACATATATAGATGTTGCATCACCATGAGACAGATGGGTCTCAGTTCTTCTTTGATTGAACTAAGGCCGAACTAGGTGCTGTTCATCATTTTGATCCTCTTTCACCTAGTTGTCTGCAACCGTTCGCTTTTGCCTGCACAGTGAAGAAGGCTACTGACCATCCCGCTTAAATGTGTGCATCAGTGAACAGTCTGAATTCTTCTGGAATGTTCTTGGACTGAGCCCAGCCAAAATAATCAGCAGTTCTTTTCTCACAAGCCTAATGCAACAGAGTTGTCTTCTTTCTTAGTCGGTGTTGGTAAAATTCTGACACGTCTTTTACAGGAATGACCAGGGTTGAGGTGTGTATGGTGATGAGGGAGCAAAGCCAACGCCTTCTAGGGATGAGCTGAGTGAATGCAAACTCACCACATTTCCAGTAGGTGTTCATCAGTGTGGAAGTCCCCCATTGCTTGTCCGGAATGTGCAGGATTGTGACACATTTTTAATTTTTTCCAGCAGTATTGTTCCTTTGCCTCTGAAACACAAGTAATACACTGTGAGTTTATGTACAGTTAGGGGTTGCCCCTTCCCTTCTAATTGTGTATATTTATCTATCTCAGAATCCCAGATTTTCTGGCATGGGATATCTATGCTGTTCTTGAACCCTCCCCTGCAAGACTCATTACCCTTTGTATCATCGAGGTGGATGGCCCTACATTGGAAGACCATGTCTGAGGTTCATTAAGTATTAAAGAAGACAGCCGCATACATGCTAAGGGCCACCCTGGGACCACAGATAGAAATGGGAGGGGTTGTGTTTGTGCACTGGTTTGGTGATTTTGCTACCTCCTTTTTTAAAAATCTCACGGCCAAACAGTATCCTCCCATATGGTGTCCTTCCTGTGCATCCTATCTAGCTCAGTTTGGATGCCACTAGGCTCGGTGTAAGGTACAGTGCTATGGGATTGGTCTTGTATGGGTCAGTTTCCTACTAGCCTGTGGGGCTGTAATCTCTTAGGATGTATTTTGGCCCTAATCCTACACAGATATGGATGAAAAAGGCATTTGCTTTTTCAGGGGCTACCTCTTGTGATAAGTAAGCCTTTGATGGTTAAATGTGACCGAATAAAGCTTGTGTGATGATGAGGATAAGTAAGCCTATCTGTGCCTACTGCATGTGGTTTCAGCGAACAGTCGTGATATGACATGGCTCATGTCCTGGTACAAACAATCATTATGTACTGATACCACATGTTGGGAAAAAGTGTGCTGTATAGTGCCTGTGGAATGCTAGCGTTGGGTACAGAATAATTATAGGTGACATGGGACAGGGTAGAAAAGGTATTGACAGCCCTCCATGGTTCCTATTGCTTCAATGTGTGTATACGGGGTGTCCTTGATGTGGCAGGTGTCCTTTGACCTGCACATGCGCAGAACATTGTATTAAGGGGAGGTGTGTTGTGACTGAACTTTGTTTGCAATGTTCCCTGCAGTCATGTGTATGCCCCTCTAGTACCAGCATGAGGCACATACTGTGATCGTCCCTAGTGGCACCAGGTGTATTTGACTACACCATCTTTCCAGAGGCTTCTGTTGAATTAGCTGTCTTTTTTTGTTGGTATCCGGGTGCTTCCCTAGATCTTCACATGATCTGTTATCTTACTGTTGTGAACCAGACTGGGCGAGAGAGTTTTTCCATGGCCCCCATGTGCCTCTGAATTGCGGTGTTCAACATTGGAACTATTTGCTTCCTGCAGGTGTGTGTAACGTCTTGTGTGTTGGCTGACTGCTAGGCCTGATACAGGAGTGAGCATCTTTCAGCATTCTAATCTGCTTGAAACTGTGTGGTCTCCCTTTTCCCGGCACTCTTGTCTCCAGCGGACCATATATGACAACTTTGAGGGAAAGAAGGAACACAATTCGCTATATGGAGAGTCCGGTGCAAGACTGAGAACTCATCATAATTTGACCAATTGATGGTGATGGACTGGGACGGCTGGTTGTTCTAGTGAGTCCTCCTAATGATTCAGCATCATGCAGTGCTTCACAATCTGTCAGACTCTGTGCACCCTGTGGAGGTTTTGGAGTCTTCACTATCTTAACTGTATAGGAAGCCTGGTTCCCAACATCGGGGGACAGCTTTGTTTTGGAACAGAAATGTGCTCTCCATTTGGCTGGAGGCCATGAAACAATTTCAGTCCCAGCTGGGTGCCTGAGAAAGGTGATCTTTTGACTTGCTGATTGGAACTTGTTCCATTTGACTTTAGGGGATGAAGACCTGGGTGCTTGCTTTTAAGCACTGGTCAGTAAGCAGCCCTGCCCCCCTCATCAGACTGCTCTTCTACTGGGGTGCGGTTAACCAATCCTGCCCTGGGGATCAGAGGCAGAGTGGGACCTATGCTCCAGCAGGCACACTGAATGGGAGATTCTATTTAAGATACCCGACAGACTCTGTGGCAATAGTTACGTTCCATAAGTTCTGGCTGCTGCTAACCTCCCTGGTTTCTGCTGTGATAATTAGATTGAATATCTCTGTGGTTTTGTGGTGGAGCTCCCTTCAGGGGTGGTGCCATTTGCACACTCACAGCCAACTCGCCCCTCTCGAGGGTGGTCTTTTTCAATTTGTATTGGACCAAATAAGAAGTGTCTCTCTAGGCTTGCTCCTGTTTTCCCTTGTCCTTTTTGTAATAGTGCAGTATGTGGGCTTGTATCTCCTGCCAGGTGCCTAGCCTAGCCCCACTACTCTGTCCAATCTGCTTTGTATTTCAGTGGGCAGCCTCCCTTTGGGGATATTGTAAAAGATTACAACCTGGGTGCCTGTATTAGTCAATGGTTGTCCTCTATCCTGTCCCCATTGTTCTCCTATCCTATCTGCCCAGTTTTCATGGTTTCTGCCATTAACCCTCCTACATCTGAGTAGTCAGGGAATGTTTCCTTCAGGGCCATCCATATTGTCTGCTGGTATGAATTGAATGCAGCCCTGTCATGTTCAGTGTTTGTCAGCATGGTTGCTAGGATGTGGGCTCAGGCAGAGACCGTGTCAGTGTACTCACAGATACTTAGCATACTTTTGACCTTACCTATTGTTAGGTTTATTCTTAAAGTGTTCTTCTCAAAACATGAGATCCATTTCTCTGACCCACCCAACAATGGTGGTAACTTGGTTCTTTGCCCTTCTTTGTCCATCTGAGTCCAGGTCACATAGATGATCTCTGACTTGCCCTTCTGCAGTAGCGGGCATATTTTGGCTGTGGATGGCTCCATTGGTTTCTCACTAACAGAGATTTGGGATCTCCCCTTCCATGCCGGATGCAGTCTTGTGCAACAGCCATGTCTTCTGGTTCAAAGGATTCCTCCTCCAGCTAGGGGCTATCACACTGGACTCTTCCCTTGCTCCAGTGGGCTAGCAGGGAACAATATGGCCATGCAAAGATCTTGCTTTTCTCTCAGGCCACTATCTCTCTTGTGGTTAGTTTGTCTGTCATGTGCGTGCTGGAGGAGAAGTAGAAGTCTTTGTTGCGGCTTTCCTGGTGGCATGCAATGGTGTCATTTTGGTTCTCCTGCATCTAAGTTGAGTCTGCACCAGGCTAACTTGGTTTCGTATTTCCTGGTCAGCCCCTCTCCTATGCTGAAGATCAGATGAGGCTCTGATCCAATCCAAAAGCCTTTCCTCTAGCTCTGCCTCAGACTGTTCCACGAGCTGTGCTCTGTGCCTACCCTCACGCTCCTGAGGTGGAGGGAGCACCACTCTGCTTGATTGTTGTGCTTCCATGGTGTAAGTTCTCTCAATCTCCATCCTTAGTTTGCGCCTTTCCTCTATATTCTACCTAACATTCCAATCTCCTTTCTGTGCTATGTGCTGCTCTTTTGGTGGGGACCTGCCCTCAAACACGCTTTCTGCTGTTTCTTCGGCTACCTGAGCAAACCATGTGGCTTCCTCCTCGTCATCGGATCCTGGGGACTGGGATCTCTTTCCTCACCCCTGCTGTGTCATGGTCCAAAACCACTATGAATCTCCCTGCTACTGCAGTGTGTTCACCGGTACCTGTGAGAGTGCATGCTCTCTATGCTGCAGAAGTCTGATGGGCTGAATGCAACAGACACACGTGGTTGAACACCGGGGAGTTTTGGTGCTAGACTGGGGTGGTGCTGGGAGTGCCTGGGCCTGTTGCAAGGATAGCAGGCATCAAGGAGAGCACCTCCATCTCTACATATGACGGGGGAGGTGTAAATGCCTTGCTTGTTGACTGGGGGTTAGGTTTATCAGTATGGGCCTCCTTGAAGATGACCCATAATTCTAGTAGTTCTTTCCTTCTGTCTTTCTTTTGCCCTACGTACCTGGTCCATATGTGTGTCCTCATATGTTCGATTATAGTAAGGTCAAAAGTTCCCTCCTTTGGCCATCGAAACGCATGTGCCTGAGTGTGTGCATGCCATTCGTGGCAGTACTTGTTGAGTTTTTTAGCTTGTGTGAAGAACTTGATTTGCATGTGTCCTAATGGTGCCTCCATGAAAAGTTGGGCAGTTTTTAGGGACAGATATACTTCTAACTTTTCTGTTTTTTAGGGAATCTTAAACCATAGTCGTCATCTTCTTTATCATTTGTTTCCCTTCTTTTTAGGGAATCCTAAGTTTTACATCTTGTTTTCCTTCAGAATCTTAAGAGAATCTTAAGTTTTACAAGTCTAGCTTTTCTGGAACCTTAAGGGAAACTTATGTATTACACGTCCAGTTTTCTGGCATCTTCAGGGAATATTAAGCTTTACTCCGATCATGGAAAATATGAACACAAGGATTTGCGAGCTCTAAATACTTACTATGAACTCAGTGTTATTTACAGATGCATCAAACATGAACATTTCACAAACATTAATAACAATGCATAAGAAGGGTCACAACCAAGAAGAAAATGCGGTTGTTCATTTAAAATGTCATGAAATTTAGCATCCCAATAGTAATTGACTCTGGTATCAAATAACAATTTGTGAGAATTAGCAATGTCTTCATAAGCACATTAAACCATCGACAAAATACAACACTCAAAACAGAGCACAGTTGCATTAATTTACCAGCATCACAATATCAAAAGGACACCATTTCGACTGGCACACAAAACGAAAACATTGACGGAGCACAAAACATTATGATAGCTTAGCACGCTCCTAGCGCATGCTATCCTGTAACCAGAGAAAACTCTGTGGTACTCCGGACTAAGTGAGCCTGACAGTCTGTCAAATATTGACTTGTGGGACAAAGATAACAATTTGCACAGAGCAAAAGGATAGATGAACAATCATAGGCCCTTCTTGGCCAAACACAAGCTACGGCTTATCTCCCAGATCCAAATCTTTTACTTCCCTTATGTATGAATCACACCCTATATCACACCCAAAGATTATACATACCACCTGTGTCATGCCCAGTAGTCCAAGCAAACAACAACACCTCTTTCTACTTTCAGATACCAACAGTGTCAATAAACCGGTGGCACTGAGAAACTCTTTTAGATCAGATATCAGGGTTGAAGTACAGGCCCTATATTACACCCAGGGCCTATGCGTACCAACTGTGTTCACAGACAGCTATCTAAAAAGTGAAGCCTCCGCCCTCTATCTCTCTCAGGGCTTATGCATACCATCTGTGTCATGTGCAGCAGTCCAAGTGACCCCCCCGTACTCAGGTGACAAGCAACAAAACAATATTCAAACAATTCAAATAACATTGACTTTTTATAGTACGCTGACTATAAAAAAAGGTGACTTCCATGGGTTATGCTACTTCCAAGTTTGCCATATGCCAAATGCTGGGAGTAAGGCTCTGATGTAGTCTCTAAGCCTTCTGACGGCTGCTTCAGGATGGACATCTGCCGATATGAATCCGTCCGAGCAGGGTTCTCTTCTTTCGGCTGCAGTCGGGTCCGAAGTACCAATCAGCTCCCACTAGCTCACCAAAATATTGCTTGAATGGGAATTTACCTTGAAAAAATGAAAAGACAAGAGGCGTTTGGCAAAGCAGGAAGAGTTTGTCTACTGAAACATTACAGTCAGGAGAACAGTTACAGAACCAGTGTCTGAGGGCAGTCTTAAAATGCATTAGTTTTGAGTGGTGTTTTATACATTTCTCTGAGTACTGTAGAATAATGAAAACACTCCTTTCTTGGTCAAAAATGTGAGCAGTTGTCTTAGAGTCATAAATAAGGTCCTGATAACAAATACACTTAGGCCTCAACCCTGCATGTCCAGATGCCCGGCAGGAGGTACTCATGCTCACTGCATGTTACTGTGTATGCTGTTTTCTGGTTGGCTAGGTTTTCCTAAGTGTATGTGTCATCTGATTTTTATGGTGTATGGGAATGTGCGTACCCCTCCGGCCATTTGTATTTTAATGGGGCCAATCTCCTTTGTGGTGTAGCTGCACTTATCTGTGGGGCTGACCTGAGTTTCCTGTTTGCATCTTTGTCTTCCGGCTACATGCTACCCCACATGTCAATCAGCCAGACTCAGGTGTAGGTCTCAGAGCCTGCCTGACTACATACTTTTTGAACAGGGCTGATGGAGAGTTCATGTCAGTGATGTGATTTGGTTACTACATGCATACTTATCATGGTGTACGTTGACTTCAATTCTTTGAATATTTACATTAATACATGCAAATGATTTAAAAGATCAATTGTTATTTACGTTTTAGGTGCAGTAGGACTATTGTTAATCTAGTCTGTATTTAATTTGGTATGTAATATAATTAATATGGATATTTAACATATTTTTAACAACATTTAATTCATTTTATTAAATGTAGTGAGATATCAGCCCCGATTGTAGAGGCCCCACAAAATGTGCGGAACATCAAGTATGGTTGCAATTTCACTAGTGTTAAAAAATGTACAGTTGTATATGACATTTATACTGACTCCCCCCCCATGTTTCACGGAGCGGGGACATATAAGTCTACACTTTTCAGTGACGTTACACTTATATTTTGTGGATAGCCTAAAGTAGTAGAGTTATTCAACAGTTTAAGGGTAACTTTACCACTAGTAAATCTACATGTGTAGATTTACCTTTCTGAATAGGTCCCAAACTATTCATTACCAGACGTTCATTACCAGAGTGACCTTTGACCCTGCTCCTGCAGGCAGGTCGCTTCCCTCCTCTCCGCCGCTAAACCCGGCTGCCAGATTTTACCTGCTTTTTCAACTCCAATCTCTCTCTTTCTTTCCTCGGCTTTTACCTGCTTTTTCAGCTCCAATCTCTCTCTCTTTCTTTCCTCGGCTTTTATCTGCTTTTTCAGCTCCAATATCTCTCTCTTTACCCAGCCCTCCCTCGCCGCTGCCTCCCAGCGACCCCGCCCCCCTCCCTCCACCTCGACTCTCCGGTCCGCTCCATTTCCTGTTTCCCGCCTTGAACCCCGCTCCCCCGCCCCCCTGCCCTCTCATTGGTTAATCCACCCCATCCTCCCAGATGCCACTCCCTCCCACCTCCCCTCTTATGCCGGATGCAGCGCAGAGAAGGTAGAGACCTTTGACCCTGCTCCTGCAGGCAGGTCGCTTCCCTCCTCTCCGCCACTAAACCCGGCTGCCAGATTTTACCTGCTTTTTCTGCTCCAATCTCTCTCTCTTTCTTTCCTCGGCTTTTACCTGCTTTTTCAGCTACAATCTCTCTCTCTTTCTTTCCTCGGCTTTTACCTGATTTTTCAGCTACAATCTATCTCTCTTTCCTCGGCTTTTACCTGCTTTTTCAGCTACAATCTCTCTCTCTTTCTTTCCTCGGCTTTTACCTGCTTTTTCAGCTCCAATCTCTCTCTCTTTTCCTGGCTCTCCCCCGCCGTTGCCTCCCTGCGGCCCGCCCCCCCTCCCTCCACCTCGACTGTCCGGTCCGCTCCATGTCCTGTTTCCCGCCTTGAGCCCCGCTCCCCGCCCCGCCCTCTCATTGGTTAATCCACCCCATCCTCCCAGCTGCCACTCCCTCCCGCCTCCCCTCTTATGCCGGCTGCAGCGCAGAGAAGGTAGCAACCTTTGACCCTGCTCCTGCAGGCAGGTCACTTCCCTCCTCTCCGCCGCTAAACCCGGCTGCCAGATTTTACCTGCTTTTTCAGCTCCAATCGCTCTCTCTTTCTTTCCTCGGCTTTTACCTGCTTTTTCAGCTCCAATCTCTCTCTCTTTCTTTCCTAGGATTTTACCCGCTTTTTCAGCTCCAATCTCTCTTTCCCTGGTTCTCCCTCGCTGCTGCCTCCCCACGGCCCCGCCCCCCTCCCTCCACCTCTACTCTCCTGTCAGCTCCATTTCCTGTTTCCCGCCTTGAGCCCCGCCCCGCCCTCCTATTGTTCAATCCACCCCATCCTCCCAGCTGCCACTCCCTCCCACCTCCCCTCTTATCCCGGCCGCAGTGCGGACGTGTACTGGCGCACCGGTGGCACACAAAAGGCAAGCCCGTCTGCGCCCGTCCACGCCAAGACCGCATCCAGCGACGCCCCCCTGGCCCCCTCAGACAGCTCTACTCCCCCCTCACCCTCCACTCACTCAACCCAGGCCCTCGCCCCACCTGCACCCTTTCCAGCCCCACACACACTCATGGCCCCTTCACCTGCTACACCTGTCATTTCTCCTGCTCCACATCCCTCACACCATACACCAACCACAGCGACCCCCCAACAACAAACACAACACCCCCAATGCAATCTGCCCCCACCCCCACCAACCAGCCCTGCCGCACACCACCCCACAACCAGAACACACCCCGCAAAAACACCTTCATGCACCACACCAACACCATCCACCACAACCACCTCAACTGCCTGCTCCTCAATACACACTCCCTTCACAAACATGCCATAGAATTCTGGGACCTCATCACATCACACTCACCTGACATCGTCTTCCTCACGGAAACCTGGACCAACCCCTCCTCGGAACCCGACATAGCCATCGCCGCCCCAAGGGATACAAACTCCAACGCAAAGACCGCCTTGACAGGCCAGGTGGTGGCATCCTACACAGGGACACCATTAAAGTCACCACCAGCTCCCAAGACACTATCGACAGCACAGAACACATGCACTTCCTAATCCACATTAACAACAACTCCACCCTCAGAGGTACACTAATCTACAGACCACCAGGACCACGCCCGGCCTTCTGCGACACCATCGCCGACACCATCAGCTCGCATGCCCTCACCTCCACAGACTACATCCTCCTTGGTGATTTCAACTTTCACTTGGAGAACCTTCAAGACCACAACTCAACCTCCCTCATAGACAACCTCACCAACCTCGGACTCAAACAACTGGTCACTGCACCCACCCACTCAGCAGGACACACGCTCGATGCAATATTCACCTCAAGCCAACACATAACCTACACCCACACCACCGAACTCCACTGGACTGACCACCACTGCGTCCACTTCTCCTTCACCAAACACCCCACACACCACCATCAACACACCATGCCCTACTGCGCGTGGGACAAGATCCCCACAGAACGCCTGAACTCCCAACTGGCTCACAACCTCACAACCTCCCCCCCCACACCAACGACCCCAACACAGGAGCACACAACCTCTCTAAATGGATCACTACCTGCGCAGACACACTAGCCCCCCTCAGAAAACACATCGCCACCCGCAACATCAAGAACGCCCCATGGTTCACCCCTGAACTCCAAGACTCCAAGCACAAATGCCGCCAAGCGGAGAAAATGTGGCGGCAAGAACCCTCTACAACTTCTCCACCTTCAAAACTTCCATTCACACCCATCACCAACTCATACGCACCACCAAAAGAGATCACTACAAGACACGCCTTGACAACAACTCCCAAAACATCAAAGAACTCTTCACCATCATTAAAGAGCTAGCCAAACCCAAAGCCAGCAACATAGACCGCCCCCCACACACAGACCCTATGTGACGCCCTCTCCAACCACTTCCACCACAAAATCCTGGACATCCACAAAAGCTTCATACCACACACACCCAACACACACACCCCTCACTCACCCAACTCAACCCCCACTCATGACCCCCCAACCACACTTACCACCTGGGCCCCTACCACACACAAGGAAACTGAAAAAAACATGAATTCCATCCACTCCAGATCCCCCTCCGACCCCTGTCCTGATCGCATCTACAACAAAGCCAGCCCAGCCATCGCCCCCATACTCCGCGACATAATCAACTACTCTTTTGACTCCGCCACCTACCCAGACCCCTGGAAGCACTCAGAAATCACTGCTCTCCTAAAAAAAAACAAAGCCGACCCAGAAGTCCTCTCCAACTATCGCCCCATCTCCCTCCTCCCTTTCCCCGCCAAGGAGGCCGAGAAACTAGTCAACGCCCGCCTATCCCACTTTCTCGAGGAAAACAACACTCTTGACCCCTCACAATCCAGGTTCCGCAAGAACCACAGAACGGAAACCGCCCTCATCGCATGTACTGACGACATCAGGACCAGAGTCGACAAAGGCGAGACCGTCGCACTCATCCTCCAAGACCTCTCCGCACCCTTTGACACTGTCTGTCACCACAAACTCCGCACACACCTCCACAACACAGGAATTTGCCACAAAGCCTTACACTGGCTCACCTCCTTCCTCACCGACCGGACCCAAAGAGTCCGCCTTCCACCTTTCCACTCCGCCGCTACGAAAATCATCTGCGGAGTCCCCCAAGGGTCCTCCCTCAGCCCCACACTCGTCAGCATTTACATGATCACCCTAGCCAATATCCTCTGACCACACGGAATCACTATCCTCTCCTATGCAGACGACACCCAACTCATCCTCTTCCTCACCCGCAACCCCACCACCGCCAAAACCAACCTACACGCTGCTCTCCTCGACACCGCAACTGGATGACAACTGGATGACAACTAACCACCTCAAGCTTAACTCCAACAAAACCAAAATCATCATCTTCTGCCCCAACAAAACCATATGGGACGACTCCTGGTGGCCCACTGCCCTAGGCCCGCATCCACCCCCGCAAACCACCCACACAACCTCGGCATCATCCTGGACCCCTCCCTCTCCATAACACAGCAAATCAATGCACTAACCTCCTCCTGCTTCCACACACTCCGCACACTGAAAAAATCCTTCAAATGGATTCCCCCAGAGACCAGAAAGACAGTCACCCATGCACTCATCAGCAGCAGACTAGACTACGGTAACGCCCTCTACGCCGGCACCACACTCAAACTCAAACGCAAACTCCAGAGAATCCAGAAGACAGCCGCACGTCTCGTCCTTGGCCTCCCTGCCACGAACGAATATCACTGCACTTCAAAACCCTTCTCTGGCTCCCCATAGACAAGTGAATCACTTTCAAGATCCTCATCCACGCACACAAATCCCTCCACAACATCGGCCCGACCTACCTCAACGAAAGAGTGAACTTCCACACTCCCACCCGCAACCTCCGATCAGCCGACCTCACACTAGCTACAGTCCCCAGCATCCAACGAACCACCACAGGAGGCAGGGCCTTCTCTTACCTCGCCCCCATAACCTGGAACTCCCTCCCCACCAACCTCCACAAAACCAAAGACCTCCTGCTCTTCAGAAAAAACCTCAAGACATGGCTGTTCGAACAGTAACCCCCCTCATCCCCCCCACTAGCGCCTTGAGACCCTCACGGGTGAGTAGCGTGCTCTATACATTTTTTTGATTGATTGATTGATTGAAGTTGCTGTGTAAGGGTGTATAACTGGATTTTCAAAAGGAAATCCCTACACCCCTACACATAGCATTACATATTTTTGCATAGAACTATACCCTTTCCTGATTGTAAACTTTAAATACTTTGTGGAATTGTTTTCTTGAGGAAGTCAGGGAAAGAAAGATGAGGATGAACCAATGCAAGAAGTCAGAGGGATAGAGTATGGAAAGCCACATCAACACCCTGAAATCCTTTTTATACTCCTTTGGACACTCTAGAAGCATTGGGCCACAGTGACAAAGACTGACATATGAGTGTGTGCTGACTTAGGGGCTCATTCCTGTGAAAGGACCACCGACGCCGCTGCAGGCAAAGACCGCCACTACTGGAGGTCTTTTGCCCACCATATTTGGAGTGTTCCACTAGGCCAGCGGGCCAAAACTGTGTTTTTTTGCCACTGAGCCAGTGGAACACTCACCACAACATTGACGCCGGCGCATAACAGAACTGGCGGCCATGTTGTGGTGTGTCGGGTGCGACAACACCCGTCATGCATTTCACTGCCCGTAATTAAGGCAGTGAAAGTAATTCAGGCAGTGAAATGCGCGGTGGGGCTGTGCATGGAGTTCCCTGCACTGCCCATGCCAAGTGCATGGGCAGCACAGGGGCCCCAAGGGGCCTACTGATGCCCCCATTGCACCGGCAGTGAACACCGCCATGGAAAGGCTGGCAGATGGGGACTCGTAATCTGGTGCGGTGTTGGCGGTTACACTGTGATGGCTCCTCTACAGTCAAAATGGGTCTGTCTGACCACCCTGTCTGTCACGTCCTGTACCGCTACAGTGGCCCTGGCGATCAAAGACCATCAGGGTCAGAATGAGCCCCTTTGTCTTGTAGGCGGGGGCCTATTATTTTATATATATATATATATAACCTGCTGGTGGTCCACAGAATGGTACTTATAGTTAGGCCCATGTTTCCATAGAAAAAGCATTTTTTGACTTGCCTATATCTTTGGCACCATTTGACAAATCTTCACAAAACTTTCCCCCCAAAAAGTGTCCCGGTGATTCTTGTTGCATAGGGAAAATTTTGGGGTGATCTGGCAAGCAGGGATCGAGAAAAAGGGGGGGATTAAAAAAGCTGCGTTTCTCATGTTAATTCCCATAGGAACATGTTCTTGTCTAGCTCTGGATTACCATAGCACTTGAAGGAGGACCACAGTGAACACTTGTTTCATAAATTTGGTTGTGGCTGTTATGCCAAGTTCAATACCTTATTTACATGTTCTGAAATGTTTAATATTTTTGAGCTGATTGTATATCCCTTCCCCAACTGAGCAACATAACATCAGCAAACGTTGTAGCCGACAAGACTAGGAGTGAAATTTATTCATGCTCCCAAAGCAAAGGAGGTAGCAGTAGGAACATTCTTTTTGGGTGAGTTGCACAAACTTTTGCTGTAATATGATTCCCTGTGGTTTTCTTGATTGTGGTGCATCCACATTCTGATTCTGGGAAGCTGAGAAAAGTTATGATGAGTGCCTCAGATAGTGGAGCAGCGACATGCATAAGTAAGACACTGCCTGGCATGAGCATGACTACACATAATCTAGTGAAAATCAATTTGAAATAAATGTTTTAATGCCCAGATCACACAGGACACAAATAGGTTCGACAGGAACCCTTTGTACCTGGTCTATTGGAACTTCCAACAGCCACGCCAGCTCATCATAATGGATGCTCACTAGTTTGTTGCCCTGTTTTTATTTGACCAGACTGCCTCGTGCACCATTGTGCACTCTCTCCCACACATCATGATTCACTCCCCCAGACAGAATGAAGGTTGTGCCTCTTTTAAAGATGAACCGCAATAATACCATTTACTTGATCAGTACAAATACTACAGTATTACACAATATTTTCATTGATATATTTTTATAATATTAATACACTTTCAACCTCCCTTCAAACAGATGCACATGCTTGGTTCTGTAGGACAGCTCAGCTGTCATTCTTGTCACAAAAGAAGCTGCTTCTGGCACTCCAGCTATTCCAGAGAGACAGATGAACAACTGCTGCTTTATTGTATTTGTTAGTTTCATCATTCATATTTAATGTCACCCATATGCTTTATTTGGGTTTATTCAATTTCCAAATTCGGATATTTGAGTCGTACATGCTGCGTGTGCTGAACTTAAACAATGGGGGTTATTACAACTTTGGAGGAGGTGTTAATCCGTCCCAAAAGTGACGGTAAAGTGACGGATATACCACCAGCCGTATTACGAGTCCATTATATCCTATGGAACTCGTAATACGGCTGGTGGTATATCCGTCACTTTACCGTCACTTTTGGGACGGATTAACACCTCCTCCAAAGTTGTAATAACCCCCAATGTCTCTAAACAAGGACATAACTTTACTCTCTGATTGATCGTGAATGCTGTATTGAGGGTCTTCAGCCAATTACGATGACTGATTTTTTTCAGAACATAGCATAAACTGTTCTGTAATAGGATGAATGTGAAGCATTCCATAGGTCCTGTTGTCATCACTGGTTACTGGACTGTATATGAAGTAGGCACAGTGATGTACCTGTTGTGCCCCAGGAGCTCCGGTAAAATTGCACTGTTCAGTAAGTTGTTTTCTTTTTCCACTTGACTTTCCAAGGTTAGGTAGTAAACAGAGCACTAAAGGTGTTTCAGGGTTTAAAACTCCGATTTTGTATGGTACAAATAACTACACTAAATAGACATAATGGGGGTCATTCTGACTCCCGCCGGCTGCGGTAACCGCAGGGCCGGCGGGAGCCGCCAGAATACCACTGCGCGGTCAGAAGACCGCCGCGGTTATTCTGAGTTTCCCGCTGGGCGGGCGGGCGACCGCCAGAAGGCCGCCCGCCCGCCCAGCGGGAAACCCCCTTCCACGAGGATGCCGGCTCCGAATGGAGCCGGCGGAGTGGAAAGGGTGCGACGGGTGCAGTTGCACCCGTCGCGATTTTCAGTGTCTGCATGGCAGAAAATCTTGGTGGGGCCCTGTTACGGGGGCCCCACGACACCCCTTACCGCCATCCTGTTCCTGGCGGGCAAAACCGCGGTAAGGGGGTCGGAATCACCATGGCGGCGCAGCAAGCTGCGCCGCCGTGGAGGATTCGCCAGGGCAGCGGGAAACCGGCGGTACACCGCCGTTTTCCCGTTTCTGACCGCGGCTGTACCGCCGCGGTCAGAATGCCCAGGGATGCACCGCCAGCCTGTAGGCGGTGCATCCGCGGTCCCCGGCCCTGGCGGATTTTACCGCCAGGGTCGGAATGACCCCCAATATTCCTTCATAAATATTTTTAAAAAGGAAAATAAGTTATGTCATCTAAAATTATTACCAACACACAGAGACATGATAGCACACAAACATAGGCCCTGCTTTATACTTTTTTTGCACCGCATTAGCGTCATGTTTTGACGCAAAAGCAGCACAAAATTACAAAATACAGTTGTATTTTGTAAGTTTACGCCGCTTTTGCATGAAAACATGACGCTAATGCGGCGCAAAAAAAGTACAAATCAGGGCCATAGTGTGCAGTAGTATGCCTATACAATAAAAATAATATGAGTTAATGTAGGGACAGTTTATGTGACATCAGCATAAACTCACGGGATTGCTAACTAAAGACAGCATATTGACAGCTGCAGCAGGCAATTTATTTATTTGTCTATGACTTGCCTGCCACATTGTCTCAGTGGTCCTTGGCAAAGGACTCAAATATAGGCCCTGGCAAACAAAAAAATATTCCATGTTTACAGATTATGACCTATCTCAAACCATTGATTCGGTAGTGCCCAGGTCCTAACCCTTGGAGAAACTGTGTACATGAAGTATCGAAACACCCTTATTCCACTGTAACTCATAAAATGGATGCCTGACGGTCAGATTCACTTATATAAATATTCTCACCATGAGGTCCTTGTGAAGCCTCCACAATCTTAAGTCTCTTAGATCATGCTCACTCTCAGATCCTTGAATCATCTGCCCACCATCAGACCCTAAAGCTGCTGCTCATCATTAGGGATCCCCAATTCTCACTCACTAACAGACCTACATCGATCATGCTCACCCTCACTGCTGAAGTTTTCTGTGCACTCTTGTAGGTCCAGGGGCACTGTTTCCACTATGAACTTTAATCTATTGCTCACCAGCAGCTGCTCACCACTCAATCTCAGGAACTTTAAGCTATTTTACACTCTCAAGTCTCATAGGACTACTCAGACTGCAATCCCTTAACTCCAGCCCATCCTGTGTTCCCCTGAGAGTCCAGTTGAATCTCGTGTTCCTGCTTACCTTCAGGTCCCCTGTTTATTCGTAGGCCCCGTAGCACTTGCTCATTCTTACCCAGATGTTCTGTTGTCTAATCAGGATTCTATGAACTATATTCATTGTGTGATTTCCTGAAACTTCCCTTTACCTTTAGTTCCTAGGAGATCTGACCCCTTTAAGGCTCAGCTCACATCTCTGAGCCTCTGCTCCATCAAAAGGCCCACAGTCCTCTTAACCATTGGCAGGATTCCCAGTAAGGCCTCTGCTCAATTCAGGTCCTCACGTCTGCTCATCCTGAGACCCTGAGGATTCTGCCCATCCTCAAGTCCTCAAAGGCTCCTGCTAGGAGTCCTGAAATGAGTCTCATAACATTCCTGAACATTTATGAGTCCATAAAGTTCTTGTTCACTACAGGCCTTTCAGCCTTCTGCTCAAAAGCCTAGGATGAGCATGAGGCTCAGGTCACAAAAGGCTCCTGCTCTGGACCTATGGGTGAGGAGACACGTTGGGGTATCTTAGGCCCCTGCTCATCCCCTAGTAAATTAAGGGGCATATTTAGGAAAAGTGGCTCTTCACCCAGTGCAGCATCATTTTCCTTGCGTACCTTAGAGCCCCCCTACCGCCACCATGTGTGCGCTATATTTAAAATACGGCACATGATGATACAGGGTAGGGGGCAACAGCGTCAAACTTTTTGATACTATTGATGTACTGTTCAGGGTTAGCGCCAACATGTAGGCTTTAACCCTGAACAGTTCACAGGGACCCATTGTAACCAATGGTGTGCCCCCTTTTAACACCTGCTCTAAGCAGGCGTTAAAAGTGCCGGAAAGAATAACGCCAAGAAATCTCTTAGATTTACTTGCTCCATGTTTGCGGTCCCCCTAATGGGGGGAACAGCCCCTTGCATACATTATGCCTGGCGCAGGTATAATGTGGAGCATGCGATTACAAAGTGGCTCAATGCATGCATTTCATCACTTTGTAAATATGGTGCAGCGTTTTTGGCCATCTAATGCCACAATATCATTAAAAAATGACACTAATGTGTCATTATATGGCACTAGGCCCTCTTAAATCTCGGCCTCTCCCGGCATGGCACTAAAGTTCCAGCTCTCCTTAGCATCACTGATGTGAATGTGTCTCCTTAGGCTTTTTTCTAGTCTATGGTTGTCCCCCATCTGTTTGGTATTCCTCAGGCATCCATGGCTCTCCATATCTGTGTCTTTCATGCCTCCATTGGGACCCATTCAGAATCCTCTACACATGATGTATGTCAGCAGCATGGGGCTTGATGACTTTTATACTTTAGGCAGAGTAAATATTTAAATATGCAGTATGCATGTACATGTATGGCTACAACCCCTTCTGTCAGTAGTTTATTCTATTTTTTACTTTCTCCAGCTCTCTGTATTTCTCTCTCTCAATCTATGTACCAATCACTTTCTCTAGCCACCTTGTTCTCCCTTCCTCTTTATTCAATTCCAATGTCCCACATTCTCTCTCTCTTTCTCTCATTCACTCTCTTACCTCCTCTAGCCCCTCAATCATTCTTTCCCCTTTTTCCCTCTTGCCCTTATTTTCTCTCACTTTATCCTCTCTCTTCCCTTTCATTCCACTGTCTCTTTCCAGCAGTCCTGTTTTAATTACCGTTCTTTTCTCCTTTTTTCTTCATGTTTTACTTCCTTTCTCTGTTTTCTCTGGCACAAGCTCTCCCTTTTTCTCCAGCCACATTCCTCCACTCAGTCCCACTCTCTTCATCCTCTCTTTCTACGTCCCTTACTAAACCTTGTGTTGTGATCTATTGTGTCCCATTTATTGCCTTGCATGTCAGCAAGTGCCTGCTGTGGCAGACACTGGCATTTGAAAGTGTGGGCTATTACCCTAGACTTTTAATGGATCTTTGGCATTATAAATGTGCTCCCCATGTTTACAAAGTAGAACCATGGAAGTGAAGGGGCCTTGCTTTGCATCCAGCACAGGCAGTAAGCAGGCTTAAGGCCAATTTAATGTTGAGTAATAACAGAAAATCATATTTCTCAAGAAAATGCTAAAACCAGAGGCGAATCCACAGGCGGTACTCCATTCACCCACTAAAGGAAATTCACCAGTAGATTCTACTCTTAATTCAAATATCTCAAGATCAGCCTCCATGATAACTGAACCATAACATAATAAGAAGTCCATATAAGACACTAGTACTCTTTATTTGGTTCTCACCGACCAAGAAATGTGAAAATCCTCCCTTCTTTCCATCTTCCACCTCCTCACCCTATTGCTATCTTTGTTTTTCATTCTCTCTCTCAACATTTGTTGCCTCCTTTCTCTGTACTTTGGTTGCCACTGTCCACCCTCTTTCTCTTCCTTCATTGGTCTTCTGATCTACCCCTCTTTCCACTCATTCTGAGCTCACTTCATCTTCTCCCCCATTCTACCCCTTTCATTAAGTTCTACCTTATTTCAGCACCTATCTACATATGTAGTATTTGTTTCCTCCCTCCTCTCTCTTTTTCTCTTCTCTTCTCTTCCCCATTTCTATTTTCTCTCTCTTATTACTTTCACTCCTGTAGGTGTCTCTCTCAGTCTTTCACAGTTCTTATTTTGTCTTGCTCTCCTCCATTTGCGGCCCTATTTGTCCTTCTTCTGTATATCTACCTCTTTCCCACTCCCACCCTTGTGTCATAGGAAGGGCTATCCAAACACAAATGATTAACACTTTGTATAGCAAGGGCAAATGTGTTCCTACAGTTATATTAAAGGAGATGTTTTCTTTCAACTTGTTTATATTTCACAACTTTAAGACAGTTAAAAGTTTTTTTGGGCTCTTAGGGGGAAATGCACAATGTGTGGCTGCAGAAAATACCTTGGGGCAGTTTTATGAAAAGCACGCCCCTTAGCATGTTGGACTTGGCCCTTTTCCAGGGTCATTTCCCAGACTTTTTGCCTTTTACCTCCTTATTTTTCTGACCTTTGTTGGCTGAAGTTATGATTCTGAGCACTTTCTCACTGCTAACTAGTGCTAAAGTGCATGCGCTCTCCCTTGTAAAATTGGTATTATTGGCTTATACCTAATTGGCATATTTAATTTACCTATAAGTCCTTGTAAAGTGGTATCCCTATACCCAGGGCCTGTAAATTAAATACTACTAGTGAGCCTGCAGCGCTGCTTGCTCCACCCACTGAAGTAGCCTCTCAAACCTATCTCAGGGCTGCTATCACAGGTAAGTAAGAACTCCCCTTTTACTACATGTAAGTCACCCCTACGGTACACCCTAGCCAGCCCTATGGGCAGGGTGCCATGCATGTAGAAGGCAGGACATGTGCCAGGTTGCGTGGCCTGTCCTGGTAGTGACAAACAGCCTAACATGGTGTCTCACTGCTGTGAGTGCTGCCTTCTTATAGGTTTTCATTAGAAATGCCCTGCCTTATGTGTAAGGGGTATTGTCTGATTTATGAGGGGTAGCGTAGGTATGTTTGCTATGGTTGTAATGGTGGTAAGAAATGCTGCTTACTGGTGTAGTTGTATTTTTATTACTATTACAGAAATGCCACTTCTAGAAAGTGAGCATTTCTCTGTGCTTATGACTCTGGTGTTTTGCAGCTTGACTCCAATCCACGTCTGGGCAGACTGACAGTTGGGGCTTTGTGCATACTTTTCAAACAGCCTGCACACAGGGAGGGTGGAGGTGTCACAGAGGTGCATCTACATATCGTATGGTCTTCCTGGGCTGAGAGAAGGGAGAGGCGGGGCACACCTGCATTTGTAAAGGCTGTGCCCTGGCCTCGCACAATATGGTTGTTTACCCTCCGCTGATGTTTGGATCCTGTGCTGGAGGAGAGAAGGGGCACTCCCAGAACTAGTTGTAACTGGTTGGTGCCCGCTCTCCTCCTCATTGTAAGAGACATTGCAAACTGAGTATAAGTACAGGGGAATTTTCCCCACAAATTAGAAAGTCTTGTAACTCCAGAGACTTACTTGAAACTGGACACAGGATGCTGCTGAATGGACTCACCAGGACCGCCTTGGACTGCTGCTGCTGTGCTGACCTGTGACCTGCCTGGTAACTAGGAGGAACTGCAATCACCTGCACCCCTGGTGCTGACCTGTTGTTGGGCCTGCTAGCCCTGTGCTCCCCCCCACATCTCTTATCTCCAGGGGCAGGGTGCCGTGGCCCCTGACCCCTCTAACTATCCCATGCACAAGGAGTGCTTCTTGTTTTCACCTACAGCGTCTGGAGAGCGCTTGCCTGTGCCCTCTGCACTTTCTAATGCAGACACTGTGAGGAATATCACGCTGCAGCCCGGGCATAGCGCCCTGAAGAGCGCTGCCTGTGGGGCTCCTGAATGCTCCGTAGGTGCTTTGATGAGAGTTCACCGCTGCGACCCGGGTGCTTGTTTAGCCACGAGCGTGTTGCCTGAGCGCTCTTGTGTGCCCCCAGGGCACTGCAACAACAGAGTTTGGAGCCGGCATGCTCCTAGTTGTGCCCCTGGGGATCCGATCACCATAGGAGGCACCCCCGGGGCACACACCAGCTTCTACTGAAAAAGAGCGTCACCACCACGGCCCGCCGGAGGTTCTTGGCTGTCTCCAGGAGGAGCACTGCACGTTGGGAGAGGTGTTGGCCTCTCCCCCCATTTTCTTCTGGCAGCCGCACCACAGGCGAAGGCGGCTGCCTTCGGCCTTACAGGGCCCGGGGGCAGAAAGGGAGTTCCTTGCCCCCCGGCCTCTGCCCTAGGGGCGCGGACACCATTTGCTTTCAGTGCCCCCCCTCCCAGCAGGGTCAGTCGAGACCCGTGGGGGGGCCCTAGACTGTGTCGGGCGCTGTTTAGGCACAGGCCCCCTAAAGGGAGGCCCGACACTCATCTCCGGAGGGGGTGCAGACCGCCCCTCTCCCCCCAGGATCAGGGCATGGCCCCCACTCCGTGCCCAGGAGCGCCAGGGGCCACCACAGTGATCTTCTTGGCACAGGAGGTGCTGCATTCACCCTAAAACAGGTACTTTGTCCCAGACATAATACAATTCTTGTTTACCTATACTGGACTGGCTAGAATTATTATACCAACTTTTTTTTATGAGGGCACATGTAAGTGTTGATGTTCCTTTAATGGGCATGACCTGCGGATATATGCTTTCATGACTGGCCATCAGTTCTCTAATGTTCCTTTTATGGATATTTATGATGTGTTCATGACAAGTATACATAGTTCTTTATTGTAGTTCCTGACTACTGTTTGTGTTGCAGAATCTTGAGTACTTACGTTTTCCATTGTGACAACTGCTTGTTCTTGCAGAGTATTAGTAACTTGTGTAACATTCTGACAACTGCAAAGTTAGCAGGGTATTACTGACGTGTAATGTTTGGTCTGATTATGTTTTGTGCAATACAGTTTATTTTTACATAACTAAGTGTTGTGTTTACTTTGTGGTGTACATATTGCGTCACGTGTGTTGTGCAAACGCTTACACATTGCCTGCGGGTTAGGCCTGACTGCTTGTGCCAAGCTATCAAGGGAGTGAGCAGGGGTTATCTTGGATGTGTAACTCCCTTGCCCTGACTAGAGTGGGTGGGTTCTGCCTGGCTTAGGTGCATACCCTAGCCAACCAGAAACCCCATTTCTAACAGCGACCCACTACCGTTCTTCCTACCAATCGCAGTTTGCACCCATTTGAATGGCCGAACTGCATACATTTTTTCAGAGCAGGCAGTGGTCCCATGGACCACTGCCTGCTCTGAAAAATGAAACGAAAACGTTCCATTTTTCGTTTTTGTAATGCATCTTGTTTTCCTTTAAGGAAAACGGGCTGCATTACAAAAAAAACAACCTGCTTTATTAAAAAACACTCACAGACATGGTGGTCTGCTGTCCGCAGCAGGCCACCATCCCTGTGAATGCTGCCACTCGCAAGGGGATCGCAAATTGGAACCCACCTCATTAATATTAATGAGGTGGGCCTTTGCGACCCCCTTGCGAGTCACAGATGGTGTCAGGGACACCATCCTACATTCCAATTTGCGACTCGCAAATTGCGAGTCGCTCTGACTCGCAATTTGCAAGTCACAAATTGGAATCTACCTAAAGGAATCAGCATTTGAAAGGGGCATGTGTAGGGCGTAACTTGAAATACCAATTCCTTATGGTATGTATTAATGTTTTGCAACCAGATTCTGGTAGCAAAACATTGTATTTTTACCACTAACTCAAATGTGGTGGTAACTTCCACTTTGTGAATTGTGAAAGAACATGTTTTTAATAATAAGCAGTGTCTTTGGGGCCACTGACCAATCTTGAAAAAAAATTGCAAACATTTTTATTTTATTTTTTTCAACGCATTCTGTTTTCATGTTTGGAAAACAGGCTGCATTTAAAGAAAAATGGATTACTTTAGTTAAAAACAATCACAGACATGGTGGTCTGCTGACTCAAGCAGCAGAACATCATGCCTGTGATTGTAGCCAATCATAATAGATCACAATTTGCAACCTACCTCAGTAACATTTATGAGGTAGGTCTAATTGCGATTCTCTATGATTCTGTATTTTGTCATCCAAACTATAAGCACATAGGTTGGTTCGAAAAATAAACATGGAATTTTTAAAACACAAATTGTGACCCCCTTTCACCTAATGCTTTCTTTGTACATTTCTATTCAATGGAAAAGAGGGAATTCCTTGAGTGTGCTCATGCCCAAAAGCCCGAAGTTCATTCTTCTTCTGCCATAGATGACAGCCTCCCTAGGGAGAAAGTGAGGCTTCATTAACTAGGATGAAACTTCAGTAATCATCCAATAAGAATTGCAGGCTGGCAGCATGCGCCTACTGCCTGGCAGTCATATTATTACCAACAGCTCTTCAAGAAAAGAGAGCTAAAAGGAAACCCCAGCGCGGCTCCACCACTCCTCAACTGGACTCCACTTTAGCCTTGATCTCTCTCCACAAACGGCATGGCAAAACTACGATTTTTAGGCTACAATAGCTCTCCAGTTTCACTGTTGTCTTCTGACTTCCAGGGTTTAAGGAGCCCCCACCCCCATATTAGCTCATTGTCCTTCTGCACATGACAAAGAGCTGGCTTGACTGTGAATTTGGTCTGACTCTGCACATATACCCTAAGGATGCAGTAGCATTTCAGGATGTGTACCAGCAGAAGAGCTACATTACATTACAATAAAGTTATCTAAAGGTATTAGCTTGACCAAAGGCCAGTCTGGTGATGTTTTCAATAAAACTGACTAAAAGACTAAGGCCCATATTTATACTTTTTGACGCTAAACTGCGCTAACGCAGTTTAGCGTCAAAAAATTTAGCGCCGTCTAACGCCATTCTGAAGCGCCATGCGGGCGCCGTATTTATGGAATGGCGTTAGCCGGCGCTAGCAGACCGGCGCTGCCTGGTGTGCGTGGAAAAAAACCACGTAGACCAGGCAGCGCCGGCGTAGGGGGAAAATGGCGTTAGGGCGTCTTAAAATGGGGCAAGTCAGGTTGAGGCAAAAAAATCGCCTCAACCCGATTTGCGCCATTATTTTCGACGCCCAGACGCCATTTAAATGACTCCTGTCTTAGTAAAGACAGGAGTCATGCCCCCTTGCCCAATGGCCATGCCCAGGGGACTTATGTCCCCTGGGCATGGTCATTGGGCATAGTGGCATGTAGGGGGGCACAAATAAGGCCCCCCTATGCCACCCAAAAAAAATTAAAAAATATAAAAAATTATACTTACCTGAACTTACCTGAATGTCCCTGGGGTGGGTCCCTCCATCCTTGGGTGTCCTCCTGGGGTGGGCAGGGGTGGCCGGGGGGGTCCCTGGGGGGAGGGGAGGGCACCTGTGGGCTCATTTTGAGCCCACAGGCCCCTTAACGCCTACCCTGACCCAGGCGTTAAATAGTGGCGCAAATGCGGGGTTTTTTGACCCGCCACCTCCCGGGCGTGATTTTTGCCCAGGAGTATAAATACGACGCATTTGCGTCGCCATCATTTTTTTAGACGGGAACGCCTTCCTTGCATCTCATTAACGCAAGGAAGGCGTTCACGCCAAATAATGACGCTATTTGCCCATACTTTGGCGCTAGACGCGTCTAACGGCGAAGTATAAATATGGCGTTAGTTTTGCGCCGAATTTGCGTCGAAAAAAACGACGCTAATTCGGCGCAAACGGAGTATAAATACGGGCCTAAGAAACCTATAAATCCAAATACTAACATATACTGGAATCATACAGAATGCCACAAGGTTTGATATGAGGTACCAATGGGTTTGTCCAAGTCGTGTTTATGCATTTAGTTAAAAGACCTAACTTACCACAGAATAATATTCACAGGGGGCATGGTAAGTTCTAGCTATTTCACGCTGTCAATGCATTGGGGGGTAAAACTGAGTTAGCTCTAAAAATATATGCCAGTACCAAACCTCAAGTGCCTATCCATTGAAACTGTTTGGTGGCCGTTGAGGGTTTCGATTGGGGAACAGACCCACTCGACAGATGCCTCCCACTGAACTGTGAATGGGGATACAGGATTAGGGACCTCCAGCAACCTCAAAAATGAGATCTCTGGGCTGCAAAGGTAAAGTGTTATTTGTAGTGGCCCTGGAATTAGGGTCACCGATCATGGCCTTTATGTTAATTGGCAATTTCAATGTTCTCTGGGACTGGAAAGAGGAACTTGTGAACTGTCACATATTCAAAGCTCTGGGTAGGTAAGTGACATTCAGGTTTGTTACAGTCAATTGTGGTGTGCCTCTCTGAGGCCTTAGGTTTGTTTCAGCTTGCAAGGCTACTGTTCCTATACGGCTCTGTGCAATTCACTTCAATGAGACACCTCCCATGGAGGTTTCAGTAACCTCAACATTGTTTTTTGGAGTCTTGGTCGGGGACATGATACTCACCAAACACCTGACAGCACTTCTTCCTAATTTTGGAGGGATTTTGCAGGTGCTGGGCTTCTGCGAAGTCGTAAGCCTTTTGCTAGCCAGGAAGAAAATATCTCCTGTTGTTTGCGCCTGCAAGTCTCATTCCTCATGTTACAGCAACTCGTAAAAATTAGTAGATCAAATTTTGTCAAAAAATTCTGTGAGGACAGGTGATTAGAGAATTCTGCTGCATACTCCTCTTTTACCCCAGTGTGAAATTATTCATTTATACATATTTCTCAGGGTGCCTCACACAACCCATTCTCAGAGGGGCTTGCCCCAGAAAATTAAGTAGACGGCTCAGGAGAATCAATCAAAATTTGACACTCTTTATTCTTCACAGATTCAACTCACATGAAACTTTACTGCTGACACTACCTTATTGAAATTCAAACTAAATAATATCATTCATTGTCCAAACACCAGGGCATTTATGGCAGAATCATTGCACTTGTGCTACTACAGCATATCAAGCCAATATATTAAAAAAATTCTGAGACTCAGATGAAAATCCTGATGATCATGATGCGAGCTCAGGATTTGATTCTACCAGTAGAATTACCTTGACCCCCAAGGTCTTTTCAATGACATGAAGCTACAGCGGGAACAGAACAGTCTCGTCGACCCACCTGCGAGTTACAGCCTTTGGGTTATTTGGAAAAAAATCAGAAGATAAGGAAAGCAACAATATGGCACTAAGCTGTTTCATTATTCACTACTCTGGTAAGGCAAAAATAGTAGGCACTGTCTCCGCTTATAATTGAAACAATTGCAGAGGAAACAAATAAATAAACAACGGAAATATGCCTAATATGTTATAAAAACTGCCTTACAGAAGGCTAGAATTATTCTGCTTTTATGTGTAAGTGTACGTATGCCACTTACCTTGTTCTGTCCTTTTTATTTTCTGTGAGGGCGAGGGTGCCTTCGTTTCATGTCCAAATTCAAGTCCATGTACAAGGGTAACTTGCTCATATCTAGTGCTCCTTCTCCAATGTCCTCTGGCAAGGCAATTCTCTCCTTTGTCTACACACTAAGGGGGTCATTCTAACTCTGGCGGGCGGCCTCCCCCTCCAGAACACCGCTCCGCGGTCCGAAGACCGCCGCGGTGATTCTGTGTTTCCCGCTGGGCTGGCGGGCGACCGCCAGAAGGCCGCCTGCCAGCCCAGCGGGAAACCCCTTCCCACGAGGAAGCCGGCTCCGAATGGAGCCGGCGGTGTGGGAAAGGTGCGACGGGTGCAGTTGCACCCGTCGCGAATTTCAGTGTCTGCAAAGCAGACACTGAAATCCTTTGTGGGGCCCTCTTACGGGGGCCCCTGCAGTGGCCATGCCATTGGCATGGGCACTGCAGGGGCCCCCAGGGGCCCCACCACACCCCATACCGCCATCCTGTTCCTGGCGGGCGAACCGCCAGGAACAGGATGGCGGTATGGGGTGTCGGAATCCCCATGGCGGCGCAGCAAGCTGCGCCGCCATGGAGGATTCAGCAGGGCAGCGGAAAACCGGCGGGACACCGCCGGTTTTCCAGTTCTGACCGCAGCCATACCGCCGCGGTCAGAATGCCCTGCGGAGCACCGCCAGCCTGTTGGCGGTGCTCCCGCCGACCCTGGCCCCGGCGGTCAGAATGACCCCCTAAATAATGCCCATTTTCATACTGTGCTACACGTATTAAATAGCTCTGTTTCCCAAATGTACCATACATACTATTGCTAAACAGATAATAAATAATGATTTATAAAAACTATCTGAATGGAAAAAAATCATCAGTCACCTTCAGGCTTTCATAGCGCAAAGAATACTTTTCTTAAACCCTATTTCTGTTATATTACCAAAGGCAAATGGCAATAGTTATAGATCCCAAACTCTGGTCTAAAACGAAAGCCTAGAAAAATCAAAGATGAATAAGGTACCGAATAAAAAGCCTTTGTTTGGACGGAGAGCAGTTTTATTTTTAATTCTATTCTAAATATCATCATGATGAGCCTATGTTGCAGGGCATGCACCCAGAAGGTCATCTAAATACAAATCTCAATACATAAGTCAAAGGGCCTCATTATGAGTTTGGCGGTCTTATGACTCTGAAACTCGTGGTGGCGGCTGGACTTCAGTATTTGTGCCTCAGGGCACTGTTTTCATGTTTTTAAGTGCTAAATTCTCATTTTTAACATTATATTGTGGATTTTTATCATATTTGGTCTTGTTTATTAAGATTAAATAATAACTATTTTTCTATACGTGTGTTGTGTCATTTTGTAGTGGTTCACTGTATTACTGTGTGTGTTGGTACAAATACTTAACACATTGTCTCTACAGTTAATCCTGCCTGCTCATACCAAGCTACCAAGGGGGTGAGCGGGGTTAACTGAGTGTGATTCTCCTTTACCCTGACTAGAGTGAGAGTCCTTGTTTGGACAGGGGGTAACATGACTGCCAACCAAAGACCCCATTTCTAACAGACACCCAAAAAGATTTATTGCCACAATTAGATTCAGCATGTTTATGAATTGCTGCTTTATGTGTTAAACCCTTCCAAATTTTTTTAAGGAACTACGTAAGTTATAAAGGGTGCACGCAGCCAGTATATTTGTTACTTTGGGCCAGATGTAGGTAGCAAAAAAATTGTGAGTCGGAAATTTTGATTCAATGCGAATCACAATTTCCGACTCGCAAAATGGAATCCAAGAAAAAAGTGTGACACCAATTTGCGACTCGCAAATGTGTCACACCGCATTTTGCGAGTTCGCTTCTAGCGAGGTCGCATTTTGCAACCTCGCTAAAAGCGAGGTCGCAATTTGCGAGAAGGGTGTCGCAAATTGCGACTGGCTCGCAAATTGCCTGCAGGTGCTGCACAACAGTTTGGAAATTCACTTCCTGGCTCTTGGTGATGACATCAGAACCAGGAAGTCATCAAATACACCTGGGAGGAGGGAGGACCACATCCTTTCCAAACTGCTGTGCAACATCCAGGAGAGAGGACCTGCTGGTACAATGGAGGAAACAGGCAGTGCTGGGAGAAGAAGAAAGCTGAAATTTTCAGACAAAGAACTGGAGGTGCTGACAGTGGAATGCTGCCTGCACCATGACAAACTGTTTGGGAAGGCAGCCCTGAGTGTCCCAGACACAGAAATGAAGATGATTTGTCAGCAAATTCAGGAACGGATTAATACCATAGGGGTGAGCCACTGCACCCTTGGGGAAATCAAGAAAAGGTGGTATGACCTGCGCTCCAGGACAAAGGAGATGGTAGCAGAGCGGCTGAGAGAGATGAGGGGCACCGGAGGAGGCCCATCCACTGTCCCACCACCAACAGCCATGGAAGCAATGGTCGAGCAGACCCTGGAGCCTGAGGCCGTACTCGGAATGGGAGAAGTGGACAGTTCTGCGCCAGGGACATCCAAAAGTAAGTAGCATGAGATATGCATTACCACCTACAAATGCAGTATACACACTCTCCCAGTACACAGCAGCAGGCACCACCAGTCTAGCTCCATTCCAGTCTAGCAACCTCTAGAATAGTGCATTATGGGAAATGTAGTACAGTAGTCAGCATGTAGGCAAATGTTTATTATGAGGCATAAAACAGATGTGAGAGACTGACAGTGTATTCCCTATGTCCCACTGGTCTCCCACAAGACACCCCCAGCAGCGACAACAGGCAGGGAGGAGAGCATGGGCCAGAGACAGTGCAAGAGGCTGCTGCAGAAATTCCTGGGCCCAGCAGGACACTGCCAGAATCCTATCAGGAACAAGAACAGGAAATGGGGGCAGCTGATACTACCCCTGGCCCCAGCCCCACAGCAAGTCATTCTGAGCCAGCAGCAGGACAAAGGCGCAGACGCAGAGTTCTGGCAGTGCCCCAGGAGGAGATAGGGGAAGCAGGCTTTGCAGGAATGGAGGCATCCCTCATCAGTGGTCAGCGCCTGCAAAACAGACAATTGAGGTCAATCTCCAGAACATTAAACAGGATGCAGAGCAGCATCGCCACTGGGCTGGCTGAAGTGAACACGCAGTTCACTAGAATTAATGAACATATGGGGGATCTCACCCAGGCCATCTGCCAACTTGTGATGGAACTGGTGGCAGACAGACAGTACGCAAGGCGCAGGGAGCGCCACACAGTGGCACGATTCGACCGCATGGCTGCTTCAATTGGGCGTCTTGCAACAAACATAACTGGCCTGTCTAGACGGACATTGAGCTTACAGGTTGAACTTGGCCACTTTGTGGGCAATGTGGCACATGGACTTGGCCGCATCAGCCACGCAGTGGACTTGATGGAAGCTAGGCAGGTGGCAAGGGGCACAGGTGAAACCCCTCAGGACAGTGAGGAGGGGTCCACAATAAGTAGTGTGTCTGCCATTGAGTCCTGTGTGCTAAGGAGTGCAAGTGCACGGCAGGGGCCAGGTGACCCACCTGGGATGAGCCATGCTGGGCGCACAAGGAGGAGGGTGTGAGCCATCAGACAGCATGAATCATGAGGCACATGATGTTAATGTGTCCTCATAACATTAGGACAAGTACAGACTTTAACAGACAGCACTTTTCTTTCACCATATAGTTTACAAATAAAAAGGTTTTGATTGTTCCACTACACAACTGGGCTCTGTTTGTCTGACATCAGTGAGTGTGATGACAATTGCCTGCCAAAGTATTGGGTTGCAATGTGGTTCCGTCTCTGTCTGCCTTGATTTGCAACGTTTCTATCTTGCTCCTCATCCTCCGAATCTGTGTCTTCAGGGGTGAGATGTAGCCCACGTCTGGTGGCAACGTTGTGTAGGATTGCACATGCAGCAATGATCTTGAATGCTGTTTCTGGGGCATACTGGAACGCACCTCCACTTTTGTGGAGGCATCTCAATCTTGCCTTTAACAATCCAAAGGTCCTCTCGATGACAGTTCTGGTCCGCCGATGGGCACTGTTATATCGCCTCTCGTTCTCATTGCCAGGTGTTAGGTACGGGGTAAGTATCCATGGTCTTAGAGCATATACACTGTCACCTGTTTGACAAAAATAAGCAATGTTAGCAGGGTATGAATGGTTTCCAAAGTGACCTGTATGTAAGGCTTCAGGGTGTATTCAGCAATACCTAATAGATATCCGACTCCAAACTCCCCACGTTCTAGGCGTTGGTGTATCCCACTGTGCCTGATTATGTATGAGTCATGTGTACTCCCTGGAAATTTGGCTACAATGTCAGTAATGACATTATGGGCGTCACATACCACCTGGATGTTTAGTGAGTGGGTACATTTCCTATTTGCAGGAGGGCAAATTTGTATATGTGTCCCGTCCACACACCCTATTACATGGGGGAAGCTGGCAATTCTGTAGAAGTCCAACTTGGTGCTGTTAATTTCTGCCTTATTCCTGGGTAGGTATATGTATCTGGACATGTGTGTCGGTATGGCAACTAGGAAACATCTGAAGAATCGTGGGAGTGCAGTTTGGGAAACCCCACCTGCCACTGCAATCACCCCCTGATAGCTACCCTAGGCCAAGAGGTGCAGTGAGCATAGCACTTGTACATGTGTAGGGATGGCGCTGCCGCACATTGTCTGTTGTTGAAGCTGCGGATTGAGTAGTTCAATTAATTCTAATATTGCTGCACTGCTCAGTCTATATTTGTCATATATCTCCTCCTCAGTTTGTTGGAATAGTGTCTGACTGATTCGGTATATCCTCTCCTGTCTCTGTGTCCTCCTCCTCCTCTGCTGCGCAGCGTGGACTCTCCTCCTCCATGCTATCAAAACAGGTCAGCCATTTTGAGTAACCCAGATGCCTTCTGGGTCTCCTTTTATACTTTCGTTCTGGTTACCACCTGCTCTGAATCAGTGGTAATCTGGATGTGCAAAATGGGCTTTTTGCGACTAGTCGCAATTTGTGACTGGCTTTTTCATATGGTTTGCGACTTCCTCTTTGCGGGTCGCAAAATCAGGTCGCACATTTTGCGAGTCGGTAATGGCTCACATCGCTATTTGCACTTCGGAAATGGAATTTTTGCATCCCATTTTCGGATTTTGCGAGGTCGCAAATTGCGAATCGGGCCATTAGCGACTCGCAAAACTTTGCTACATATGGCCCTTTGTTCTCTAATTGTGTTACACATTACTACAATCAAGGCTTCATCAGATATCATCCTAATTCAGTGTGTATGCAATCCAGAATTGTCCCTATCTATGACGTGGTTAATGACATACTACCAATCACCCTCAATATTGTTATGTTCACCATTGAGGTACTTGCTCTGAGGAGGTACTTGCTCAGAGGAGATGCTCTGTATATACTGATAACACAGAGGTTAGAGAATGTAACATTTTCTCTTTAGAGGAGGCTGTGAAGCCAGCAGAAATATTTGAATATTGGATTGAGAACAAGCGAGGGTTAATTATTTAGAATCCCTTTGAGACAAAAGAAAATGGCTGACTAAAATGGAATAATGTGCGTCATCACTTATTGGGTGCATCGGTTTTGTCAAAATACTGGTACAGTTTGCTATTCTTTATCGATATTGGGCAACATCCTTCTCATTACTCCACACTTTCTTCAAAAAATATGAAGCCATAATAACTTGTGGTTTCCTGCAAATCAAGCTTCCTATCTCAGGATCACTCTTAAGTGAACACCACTGTTTATTCAATATGTTTCTCAGTTTTAGTTGGTGAGTATGAAATGTGGTAATGAATCTGATATTGCTATTTATGAAACCCCCTCAAGTTTTGGCATGAATTGCAATATCAAATTCCAAGAAGCAAAAAGTTATATATAGGGGAGGAAAGTCATTGAGAGATCAATTAGTAGAAAGCAATATTAGAGATGAAGTGGAGTGAATTTAGGAGCTGCCGCTGATGCAAGACATGCAGACATGGCAAGAATGTTACTTTCATTAAGACACCTTTTGGAAAAGTTATTAAAGTAAAGGCAGCTTAACATATAAAAGTGAATTTGCTGTTTATGTGCTAAGATGTCCCTGCATGAAGTTGTATGTGGGCAGTACAATTTTACAAGTGGACAAGTGGATACTACAGCATCTTAGAGCCATCTGAAATAGAGACAAGAGTTACCTGGTAGCATGACAT
Organism: Pleurodeles waltl; assembly: GCF_031143425.1. Taxonomy (NCBI): domain Eukaryota; kingdom Metazoa; phylum Chordata; class Amphibia; order Caudata; family Salamandridae; genus Pleurodeles; species Pleurodeles waltl. Next base: position 137,854,055 of record NC_090438.1, read on the forward strand.
TTCTGAAAAAAACACAATGGGGATGCTAGCAAACTGAAGTATGTAGTAATAGATAGTATCCCCAAAAGGGTGAGAGAAGGCAACAGAGAAAAAGATCTTCAGAAGATGGAATCCAGATATATGATTAGATTAGATTAGACCCTCTGGAGCATGGAGATGTGAACATTGATGCTAAGAAAACCCTGAGGAGAGCTCTTAAAGCCCATCCCAGAGATATGGACCATATTAGAGATGTGAGGGTTAAGTATAAATGTGTTCTGAGGGCAAGAAAGCTCAATCTCAAGGAAATAGCCTGGGGGAAATTGGAACGTGCAGTAGCGCTAAAGAATCCTCACCTGTTTTGGAAGGTTGTAAACAGGGGTCTCTTAGAAACGAAAACTTCAGAGTGTCTGGGCTGTAATATCGCTTCTGATGTTTGGGTGAATCATTTTTGTAGAATTTTTCAGGGGAGACCGTTAGGAGGCAACTGGGACAGACAATTTGATGTTTCACCCACTCTAGTGATCAGGTTCACACTCCCTGAGGTACGCTAGCAATAAAGCTCCGGGCCCAGACTTAATTCCCATGGATCTTTATAAATCTTGCCCCCAGTTATGGGCTCCTATTCTGCTAAATGTTCTTAATGCAGCAGTTACTATGGGAACTCCTGCCACTTGGAGAACGGCCTGCATTTTTCCTGTGTTCAAAAAAGGGGACCGAAATTATCCCAAATCCTATCGTCCCATTTCCCTTCTTGATTCCTCTGCTAAAAACTTGGGCCGGATTATCCTTAGGCGTATTGAGGCTTGAATGGCTGAAAATGAAAGTTTGTGTCTGGCACAGTACGGTTTTAGGGAAGGGCTTGGAACTCAGGAACAGTGCCTAAATCTGTCGATGACAATTGGAAAATATACACTAGCCAGGAAAGGGACCTTATATCTTGCCTTTATGGACCTTAGTTGTGTCTTTGATAAAGTTAATCGGGCCAAGCTTTGGGAGAGGTTAAATCAGTTAGGCATGGATCACCACATTGTGGAGTTGCTTCGGTACCTCCACTTAGGAACTAATGCCAATGTAAGGGTGGGGATAAATGGGGAATGTTCGGATACTTCTGAGTTAAATAGGGGGGTGCGCCACAGTTGTGTCCTGGCTCTTACTCTTTTCCTTTTGTATACCAATGGGTTGTTTGACTTTTTAGCGGAACATTGTAGGGATGTTCCTAAAATCAATGGCAAAAGTGTCCCTACATTGATCTATGCGGATGATGCGTGCTTATGGCCCGCATTATGAATGGCTACGAGAAGCAGTCAGAGCCTATGATTCCTTTATGTCAGCCTTTGATGTAGAGATCAATGGTAAAAAGTCACATTTTATGGTCTTTGGAAAGCTTCTTAGTAGGGTGTGGGTGCTGAAGATTAAAGGACAAGTAATCAGCAGGGTCCAGGAATTCCCCTATTTGGGGGTTGTTTTTGATGATAAAGGTACCTGGAAACCCTGTATTTCTAGAAGAGGGGTTCTCTTTAATGTTACAGTTGGTGCCACGTTTGACTTTGCTGCAAGGGTGGGAAATAAACCTATCAAGCCCCTCCTTGAAGTCTATAGGCGTAAATCGTAATCGTATTTATATAGCGCTTACTACCCCTGACGAGGCGTCGAACCGCTTTTCGATGAGTAGCACGCTACTCCGGAAGCCAACAAGAATTAGTGATGGATTAGTATCGTTTAATAATGAGTACAGTTTTAGTATTATTATGAGTTAATTTGAGCCGCGGATATGAGAGTTTGTTAGTTAGATTGACTGGAGTAATGGAGGGGTGGAGGAGGAAAGAAATCCAGAAGTGTTAATTGGGAGTATATCCTTCATTTACTCAACCCAAAGGCTTGGGATGAATAAAGGGGGGCAGAGGAGGAAGAGTATGTGGAAGGGTTAGGGAGAGCATAGTAGCAGGGTGAGATGAATGCAGGAGAATTTAGTAGGGTTGTGTGGGAGGTCACAGAGGTAGAGTGAGGTTTGGTGAGTTAGATGTGGAGGTGAAGGGAAGAGCTTAGGCAGAGATATTTAGGAGATGAAAGAGGTAGAAGGGATTTGGGATGAGTCAGAGTGAGAATGGAGGATAGTTTGATAGAGACATGACATAAGAGTGATGAGTAGATAAGTGTGATAAGATGAGAGCAGGAATTCATAGATATCTAGTATAACAACCCAAAACCAGGAGCCATGCAATGATCCACGAACATGCCAAGAACAGAAACAACATATACACATACATACACACATATATATATATATATATATATATATATATATATATATATATATATCTACACACACACACACACATGAATACACACACATATGCACATACAATACATAATTAGAATCATGGGTAAAAAAATACTTTGTCAGACAGGTTTAAAGAGTGTGTGTGTATTTTATTGTTATGACAGTAGCAATACATATTTTCCAAAGAAACTATAAATAAATAGAAATATACATATAATCTGAAAAAAATATTTATCCACATAGGCATATGCAGTTCATAGTTGTTTGAAAAAGGTGGTTATGAAGGAAAGAGCCAACTCTTGAGTAGTTTTCTGAAGACAAGAAAGTTATCTGTGGCTCTTATAGTTGGGGGTAATGAATTCCATAGTTTGGCTGCTTGGACGGAGAAGGATGTACCACCTACAGTCTTTTTCTTGCATGGTGGTGTTCTAAGGCGGGGTGCCAGTCTTGAGCGGAGGTTTCTTTGTTGGATGTATTTGGTCATTTTCTTTCTGATAAAAAGCTGTCCTGTTCCATGTATAGCTTTGTGGGTGATACAAAGCAGCTTGAAAGTGCATCTTCTGGCAACGGGTAACCAGTGTAGTGCTCTCAAGGCAGGGAAGATGTGGGCTTGCGGCTTTATATGTAGTAGTAGCCTGGCTGCGGAATTCTGGATACGTTGTAGTTTTTTCATAACAGATAGAGATGATCCATGGTAGAGGCTATTGGCATAATCCAGTTTGGATAGTACAAGTGAGATAGTAGCTTGCACCTTGTGTGGAAATCCGAGGTGGGGGAAGATGCGTCGTAAAGTCTTCAAGGTGATGAAGCTTGTGCGTGCTAATTTGTCTACTTGGGCATTCATAGTTAGCTTGGAATCCATGGTGATTCCTAGGTTTTTAACTTCCTTGGATAATTGAGGAGGTGGTCCGAGATCGTCAGGCCAGACGCACAGAGGGTCATAATTTTTCCAGTCACCACATATGAGTATTTCTGTTTTGGAGGTATTTAGTTTGAGATGGCTCCATGTCATCCACTGATCAACGGCTCTGAGGCAACTGAAGATTTGTGAGTTTTCAATGTTTTTGGGGTCTCCTAAGTTAAGTAGTATTTGTGTGTCATCTGCATAGTTGTAGCATGTGAGATGGAAATCATTGATCCGTTCTGGTAAAGATATCATGTAGATGTTGAAAAGCAAAGGTGAGATGATTGACCCTTGGGGGACCCCTGCTTTTGTGAGGTAGGGTTCGGGCGAGAAGGGGGGCGAGTGGATGATATTCGCTCTTTTTTGGAAATAGGAAGTAATCCAGTCGAGAGCAATCCCTTGTATGCCGGCTTCGTGGAGTCTTTGAGTTAGGGTGTCATGGTCAACCGTATCAAAGGCAGCTGAGAGGTCCAAGAGAAGTAGTGCAGCAACTCCATTTCGGTCGACTGTGTTTTTAAGATCGTCCCAGATTGCCATGAGTGCCGATTCAGTGCTTCTTCCTGGGCGGAATCCAGTTTGGAAGTCTGAAAGTATAGAATTGTCTTCAATGAAATGTGACATCTGGGCGAATGCTGCTCTTTCTATCAATTTGCCCAGGAAAGGTCCATTTGTGACAGGTCTGTAGTTGTTGGGGTCTTGCGGGTCTAGGTTTGTTTTCTTTAATAATGGTCGTATGTATGCCTTTTTCAGGTCTGCAGGAAAGTTCCTGAAGTTAAAGAGTTGTTGATGATTCTTCTTACAGGTGTGGCAGCAGATGTAGATAGCAGGATGTTCTTGAAGAGTTGTGGTGGGCAAGGGTCAGAAGGGCCACCAGAAGGTCTGCTTGCTTTGACCAAATCCATAAATTCATTCTGGGATATTTGTTTGAAGGACTGTAGAGGTTGGGATGGTTTATTCTTAAAGGGTATTTTAGTAAATGCCTTCCAGTCCTCCTGTCTGGCGCTGCTCTCTAGGGGTATGCGGACACTAGGGTCCCTGCAGTTGAGGCAAACCAATTTTGTAGAAGGCTATTGGGAGTTGGCCAAAATACTTCTTGTTTTTGCTTGCACATTGAATTAGATCTTGAGTTTGCACAAGATACCATCCAGCTTACTCCGTTCTTGCTATGGATCTCTATTTGGGCTAATGAAGGTGCCTCCTTTAACAGAGAGATCCTGCGGGACTGCTTGGCCTGTGATCATGTGAAGGATATCCCTTGGATGATGTATATACGAAAGGTAGCCTATTTGCTGGGGCGTCCGGATATGTTTGAGGCTCCTGAGGGTCTGACTAGCCGTGATAAACACTGGGCTAAGGTAAATTTCCCGAAAATCCTTGGGCCAAAAGAGAGGACGATTTCCTAAGGAAAAAATTGGAAAGGGAGTTTATTATGATAAAGATGGGGGTGGGCCCTGAGCCCTATCTCTTAGAGATAAGAAATGTGAGGGAAAGGTGTCTCACTACGAGATTTCGTCTGAGGGTTTTGTGCAATATCGCCCAGCTTTTTTGTGGCATGGCTTCTTATGCATTGGTGTGGCGTGGGCTGGGGCCCTTTTTGAAGGGTGCTATTACCTGGCGGAATAATCTGGAGTATTTTTAAAAGGTCTTAAAAATTTTTACTTGACTGTTTTATTATCCTTTTTAATGAATTTTATGGTATTTAAATACTGGTGGAATGTAACCAGGTTTTATGTATTGTATTGTTTATTTCTCTTTATGGTTGATTATTTTCATACTGAATAATGTCTTTTGATGATGATGAACATTGATGAGGAATTAAATGTACATATATAAAATCTCTGCAGCATGTGTACTGAGTGAGGGAAAGGGTTTTAACAAAAGTGTGACTCTATCCAACAGTAAACTGTAGAGATTTAGACGGGAGAAGTAATTGTTATAGCTTTTCTAGGTACATCACAGGGCAGTATCAGAGAAGAAGGAATTGTGATTGAAAATAGGAGTGAACTAGATATTAACTTTAAACCCAAGATCAAATTGCCTACTGGGGCTTGAAGTGAACAAGCTAGTACCCTGTATACCAAATATTTTGAGGAATAGGCCATGAGCAGTTACAAACCTGGTTATGTAGCAAATAATGTATACTGTATTACACATTTGAGAACATAATGTTCATGATTAATATTAAGTAATATTGTAATATGAAATTATAATACCTTTTCAAGACGGTTGTGGTGAGAGTTACATATACTGTATGGGTTTGCAAGACATTATGGTCCACGACTACCCAACATTGACGTAAAACTGACTGATATGAAAGATTTACTGTTCCAATAGTGAATTTGAAATAAGTTGCTAGGGAGAGAGCAAATGGAGACAATATATAAATTAGCTATTAACAAAAGTTTGATAAATATAGATGAACGTTTCATTTATTTTTTTATTTTCTTACTGTGTGGTACTGAAGAAATGAATTATGAATATCAGCATGCAAATTAATTATTTGGAATGGTAAACTTGGCATACTGCTCCATGATGGCAGCTGAAAACGTCTCAGGAAAATAATGAGCTAGTTTTGAATTCCTTTGATGCTACAACGGTTTACCTGCTGGGGTATATATTGTATAACAACAAGGCACCCGGCATCATGAACAAGGACAATGTGAGGCAGAAATGTTTTGATGTTTAGTCTCCGCACTGATTTTATTGACTTTTTAATGAATGTTCCCTTAATAAAAACTGAATCCAGGATTGCTGTTTTGCTGTTTCTTCTGTATGGAAGAAAAGAGTGGGGATTTGTAAGGGATGAGGGCGGACACGTCAACTATGAGCACTGGCGCTGTTCAGGTGCATGCCAACACACACCAATGGTCTACCCAATATTTCATGGAAACTTAAACATTGTTTATCAGTTACATAGTTAGTTGACTTCTTTTCACACAAGAATAAATAAATAAGAACATCTGAGCGTGCTTATTGGTTGCATTAATTAATTATGTGCTCTCATTGACCAAAATATATGCATCATTTTTGCATCATGAAATGGCTGGGCCAGTGGTAAAGTCAGTAAAATGCAATGGCATATGTTTAATAATATTCTTAGAGGCACTGCAAGAGCACATGCTTAACCTCTTCCTTTCAAGGACGTAATGGTTACATCCAATGGCGCAGTGCTGTGGCGCCATAGATGTAACCATTACATACTGGGACGGGCCCATGGGGGGATCGTTAGCGCTCCCCCCATGGGCTTCCCACCCACCCCCCAGGGCAGGAATCACTTCCCCTTCTACCCCCCCCAGTGACGTCTGATGATGTCATCACGCTGACCTCAGCTGAGGTCTCCCTCATCATGCTGGAAGCCCAGCATGTTTGGAAGAGAAATGCTTGCATTTATCTTCCGATCGGGTGTGGGTGTGGACTAAGAGACATGAAAGGAAAGGCCTTTCCTTTCATGTCTTTCTGAGAATTTCTGCAGCCTAGAATTTCTAAAGCACTCGGGTTGCAGAAATGGCCACTAGACACCAGGGAGATTTTTTTTGTTTGCTTACAATAAAGGGGAGTGATCCCTTTGGCAAGGGTTGCTCCCCGGGGGTAGCAATTTTTTAAAGGCCTTTTCTGCTCCCCTGGAGGCAAAAGCCACTAGGCACCAGGGATAATTAAAAAAATATATTTTTCAGATGTGGAGAGCAACCCTTACGCAAGGGTCGCTCCGCTGGGGGGGAAATTGTTTTTAGGCCATTTCTGCCCCCCTTATGGCTGATCGACCTATTTAATTAGCCTGGGGCAGAAACCACTAGGCACCAGGGATTTTTTTATTTTTAGCAGGCAGGGAGCTACCCCTTAGGCAAGGGTAGCTTCCCTAGGGGGTAATTTTATTTTAGGCCATTTCTGGCAACCTTGGGGGCAGATCAGCCTATTTTCCTTAGGCCAATCTGTCCCCAAGGGGGGCAGAAACCACTAGACACCAGGGATTTTTGTTTTGCACCAATTTCACGCAAGGGGAGCGACCCCTTAGGCAAGGGTCGCTCCACTGGGGGAAAATTTATTTTAGGCCATTTCTGCCCCCCCCCCCCGTTGGGGGTGGATTGGCCTATTTCTATTGAGCTGATCTGACCCAGGGGGCAGAAACCACTTAGGTACAATGGATAGGTATATGTGTTTTGTTTGAAGGGGCAGCCACTTGGGCAAGGGTCGCTCCCCATGGGGGTACATTACTGTTGGCCATTCCTGCCCCCCTAGGGGGCAGATTGGCCTATTTCTGTAAGTCCCATCTGCCCCAAAGGGGGCGGGCAAAAAAGCCCACCAGAGACCAGGGAAGATTTGTTTAAAAAAAAGAGGGTGGGGGTATGGCCATACCCCTACCGCAATTAAATGGGGACAAAGTTGATCTGCCCACAATTGAGCATATGGGGCAATTACACCCGATCCACTCCCTGGGGGGTGGGGCAGAAAATCTACTAGATGCCAGGGAATTAAAAAAAAATAGTGGGGTGGTAACTACCAAACAGTATGGGCACGGTTATGCCTCACCTCAACTGAAGGGGGTAACAGTCTTTCAGCTCTCTCCCCGCACAACAGATCTTATCCCAATGGCAAGCAAGAGGACATTTGATTATTTTGGATTTTGGTTTTACATTTGAGCCATGAGAGCTTGTGTAAATCTCAAAATTGTCCCACTTGGAATGGTGAGGGCTGCACTTTTTGGACTTGGGGCACTGCCATGTAGAAAAATCTACGAGACCTAGACACATCTGAAAACTAAACATCTGGGTGAGCCCAGGGTGGTTTGCTTCACATTCACCCTGCACCATGCTCTCACCCACAATGCCCTGCAAACCTCCTACTTTGCTTGAAATCACACATTTTTCCCACAATTTTGTTATGTAACATTTTGGAAACTGCAGCAATTCACAAAATTCCTACTACCCAGCTTTGTTGCATCTATACCAATAAAACTTTTGCCCCACTTGTCAGCCTGAAAATGTTTTTTTTCAAGCTGTTCTTTTGGACCCACTTTAGTTTCCTCTCAATTTTAACATGTTTTTTGACTCTTCCCTGTCACAGACACTTGGCCCACCTACACATGTGAGGTATAATTCTTATCCGGAGACTAAGGGGAATGCTGGGTGGTAGGAAATTTGTGCAGTGATCCCACACAGAAATGTTGGACAAATGTGATTTTTTAGCTCAACTTGAGGTTTCCTGAGGATTCTGGGTAAGAAAACACTAGGGCATCCATGCAAGTCACACCTCCCTGGACTACCTCGGGTGTCTAGTTTTCAGAGATGTCTGGGTTTGGTAGGTTTCCTTTAGATGGCTGCTGAGTCCAGGATCAAAAACGCAGGTGCCCCCCCCCTGCAAAAACAGGTAGGTTTGTATTTGATCATTTTGATGTGTCCACATTGTGTTTGGGGGCTTTTCCTTTCTTGGGCACTAGGCCTACCCTCACAAGTAAGGTACCATTTTTATCGGGAGACATGGTGAAATGCAGGGTAGAAGGAAGTGTGTGGCTCCCCCTCAGATTCCAGAACTTTGCAGCAAGGAAATTTGAGGAAAAAGTGTTTTTTTGCCACATTTTTAGGTTTGCTAAGAATTCTGGGTAACAGAACCTGGTGAGAGCGCCACAAGTTACCCTATCCGAGGTGTCTCTAGGTGTCTAATTTTTAGAAATGTCCAGGTTTTCTAGGTTTTCCGAGGTGTGGATGAGCTAGAGGCCAAAGTACACAGCTAGGCACTTTGCAATAAAGCAGGTCAGTTTTCTTTGGGAAAATGTTTTGTTTTGGGGCATTTCCTGTTGCGGGCACTAGGCCTACCCTCAGAAGTGTGGTACCATTTTTATCGGGAGACTTGAGGGAATGCTGGGTGGAAGGAAATTTGTGGCTCCTCTCAGATTCCAGAAGTTTCTGTCACCAAAATGGGAGGAAAACATGTTTTTTGACACATTTTTAGCTTTGCAAAGGATTCTAGGTAACGGAACCTGGTGAGAGCCCCACAAGTCACCTCATCCTGGATTCCTCTTTCAAAAAAGGTTTGGTATGTTTCCCTCAATGCTGGCTGAGCTAGAGGCCAAAATCTACAGCTAGGCACTTTCCAAAAAAAAAGTCAAGTTTTGTTGTAAAAATGTGATGTGTCTATGTGTTTCATGTTGCGGGCATTAGGCCTATCCACACAAGTGAGGCACAATTTTTATTGCTCCTTGTCTTTCTCTATATTTTTTCCTTCCAAATGTAAGACAGTGTGCAAAAAAGACATCTTTTTGATGAATGCCCTGTAATTCACATGCTAGTATGAGGACCCCGGAATTAAGAGATGTGCAAATAACCTCTGCGTCTACACCTTATCTTGTGCCTGTTTTGGAAATACAAAGGTTTCCTTGATGCCTATTTTTCACTCTTTATATTTCACCAAATGAATTGCTGCATACCCAGTATACAATGAAACCAGTTGCAAGGTGCAGCTCACTTATTGGCTCTGAGTACCTAGGGTTCTTGATGAACCTACATTTCCTATATATCCTCACAACCAGAAGAGTCCAGCAGACGTAATGGTATAATGCTTTTAAAAATCTGCCATAGCTGGAAAACATTATAGAAGAAAATGTGGACAGAAATGGCTCTTTTTTACCTCAATTTCAATATTTTTTGTTTTAGCTGTTACTTTCTGTAGGGAAACCTTGAAGGATCTACACAAATGACCCCTTTCTGAATTTATAGTTTTGTTTACTTTTCAGGAAAATGTAGCTGTCTGGGACCCAGCATTGGTTTCACACCCATTTCTGGCACTAACTGGAAGGAGGCTGAAGCACAAAAAAAAGTAAAAATGGGGTATGTAGTAAAATGCCAAAACTGTGTTGAAAAATGTGGTTTTCTCATTCAAGTCTGCCTGTTCCTGACAGTTGGGAAGATGGTGATTTTAGCACTCCAAACCATTTGTTGATGCCATTTTCAGGGGAACACACGCAAGCTTTCTTCTGCAGCTCTTTTTTCCCAATTTTTTTTAAAATAACATTTTTGCTGTATTTTGGTAAATTTTTTGATCTCCTCCGGGGGAATTCACAAACTCTGGGTACTTCTAGAATTCCTACGATGTTGAAAAACAATTACACAAATTTGTCGTGGGTAGCTTATGTGGGCAAAAAGTTATGAGGGCCTAAGCGTGATCTGCCCAAATAGCCAAACAAAAGGCCTGGCACCTTAGGGGAAAAGGCCTGGAAGCAAAGGGGTTAAAAAAAAATGCCTCTCACATTAAAAGCAACCCAAATGATGAAAAACATTTTAGCAATGCCAGCTACTTAGAACCTGAATCAGGAAGCCACTTCATCCACTTGGAATTTATCAGTGCAGGTGCCCCTCCGTTCGAGGTGGATCACATCTAAATTTGATATCACCTCAACTGGCATTTCATCATGGCTCAGATTGGTGGATCCACATCCATTTCTATTCACTCTGGTTGATGTTTCAACACCTTCGATCTGGAAGTGCAGCAGGTTTGGTTCAGAAGTTCTGACCCAGTGTTAGCTCAATAAGTCATAATGACAGCACATCAAATTTTGGCCCTCATCGAACACCTTTGCCTAGCTGGAACTCCAACCGAGCACTATATCTGGCTTGCCTTGATTGACTTTCAGCCATGAGCTCTGTGATTTGAAATTGGTTCTCTGCTTTGCTTCCTCTCTGTACCGAGGCCGGGACATTCATAGGAGCCTCTGTTTGCATTCATTCATTTATTCATTGATTTGTTCACCCGCTGGACCTAGTTCAAATGGGGAACTGTCCCAAATCAGTAGACATATCTTCCACGGACTGTATACCCATATGTATCACACACATGACATATTTAAAAATATGCACATAAGAAATTACTTATATAGACATATCAAGTATACTGTACTGCTAATCATATGTAGAAATCAACATAGTTTCTTCCGGTACAAACTCAGGGCCAGATTAAAGAAAATAGGTGCTGCACCCAGTGCAGTGCCACTTTTCTTGCATCCCCTAACGCCAGCATGTGGTGCACCATGACCGTAGTTAGGGAACTAGCATCAGAATTTTTTACGCTGGTTTAGAGCTTTTCAGGAATAGCTTAAAAAATGTTGACGCTAATCCTGCAAAGCCCACTGACATTCATTGAAAATACATTTCTTTGATTTCTTTGCACCATTTTTTTGGTCCCCAATGGAGGAACGCCCCCTTTGCATACATTATGCCTGACATATGCATTGTGGCAGTTTGTAAATTTGAGCCCATATTTATACTTGCTTTGCGATGAATTCGCGTCATTTTACACTAATTCAGTGCATACTTAACATCATATTTATATTGTGACACGTCTAGCTCCAAAATATTGGAGTTAAAGTCATTTTTTGGATATGTGAAACCACCTTGCGTCAATGAGATGCAAGGTAGACGATCCCGTCCAAAAATGACTCTACGCCCCCGCACTATATCTATTCGAACATGCATTAATGACACACGGGTGGGAGGCAGACCCAAAAAATGACGTTAACCCCGATTTGCATCAAACTTTTAATGCCTGGTTCAGACCAGGCATTAAAATGAGGCCCACACACCACTACTTAAGGAAAACACACAGAAGCAACATTGGCAACCCACAGGACAAGATAGAAGTGTAAATTAAGAATGGAGCACACATTCTAAACATGCCTGTTGTCCAACATGTATTATGGAACAAGAGACCTTGTATCAACAACTTATAGCTTAAATTAAGAATGGAGCACACATTCTAAACATGCCTGTTGTCCAACATGTATTATGGAACAAGAGACCTTGTACCAACAATTTATAGCTTAAATTAAGAATGGAGCACACATTCTAAACATGCCTGTTGTCCAACATGTATTATGGAACAAGAGACCTTGTACCAACAATTTATATCTTAAATTAAGAATAGATAGAAGTGTTACTGCTTCAGCTTGGGAGATGACGCAGAGGTCAACAACCACAACAGCAACCACCACCACTACTGCAGCAACCACAACCACCACTAGGGCACCCACAAAGGCAACGCAGAAGGCAGGAGAGGATATTCCAGAACAGGACAACCTTCCTTGGCCTCAGGGAACAAGACCTCATTAGGACATACTGACTCCACTGGCAGGCCATCTTGTGCCTGCTGCACCACATTGAGCCACAGATCACAGCCAGCCTGCATACACCACATAATATACCACCTGTCATAGCTGTCCTGCATATGCTGGCAAGTGGCTCATTCCAGACAAAAGATGCACTGGTTACTGGTGTGTCACAGCCGTCTTTCTCAGTCTTCCTGCCGAAGGTATTAGACGCAATCATCTTTCTGATACCCCACCACATCTGCTTCCCCAACACCCAGCAAATACAGCAGGAGCTAAAACAGGGCTTTTACCAATTTGCTGGCTTTCCGCATCTGCTGGGTGCACTGAACTGCACCCATGTCCGACTTCTCCCACCTGCAGCAACCGAACCAAAAACATACGCATTCCATAAATGTGCAGGCCATAGTGGACACTGTGGACTATTTTCAAACATTTTAGCCAAGTATCCTGATTTTCCTACCATGAGCCTTGGTACCTTGCGGAGCCAGTCTTTTTCTTCCATGACTGAGTCCCTTTTTTATCTCTCTGATGTATGCCGCTACTTATTCGGTTTGTGCTCCGAGTGCTCTCATTACCTGATGAAACTGACTCACACACCGCTACCCTATGTTTTGTTAAGTGCGGCACGCGGTTGCGTATGCTTAAATTTTGTCGTATTTACTTCCCACTCTGGTTTTTCGCATGTTTATCCATGGTAGTTAAGGGAACTTACCTTGGCCACCGACTTACTCTGCATTTAGGAGTTTACGGATTGCAGCTCTCCTTGTATACTTACGGGCTCATATACTGCACAAATTCTACCTAACCCTTTAGTCCTCGGGCACATAAGCAGGCGGTTATTAGCATTCTACGGGCTGCCCTCCAGTTTACATTATTACTAATTATTTCATACTAGCTTTTCTTTTTACGCAGCCTCATATTTACTACTGTTTTAATTCTGGTAAAATCTTTAATAAGGGCTTGCCCTCACTCTTTGGACGTGGGGAACTAATTTAAACTGGGTACCTAATAGCCCCTTCCTTATAATTGTTTCTCCGTTAATAGTTTATTTAAACACCTTTACTCTCGTAATGGCTCTTACTGACTTGTCTGTATCCCTATTTCGGATTTTACTACTCCACCCTCCTTTCAACTTATATTCTCTACAGAACTTACCATGATTCATTTGGATTCTTCGTGAACATCAGATGTCAAACCTTTCCTTTTCTCTTGACACCATCTTCTTGGGGCACTGGAAGCCCGTATCTGTTCTACTGTTATCTAGGATGCACTCACAGGTACTTTTTTGCAATCTCTCGCCCCGTTTTTTGCTCTGCACAAACGTTTTTTGATGGATAACTACTACTCCCTTTTTATTATTTTTTCCTTCTGCTTTAGGGCTCTCCTTCCTTACATTTCTTCAGCGCCAATACCTACATTGTCTCATGTGGTTGACTCCTGGACTAATATCGTTAAGTGACTCTAATACATTTTTGCAGCTTTCGCATGGCTCCTGTACTCTCTTGCACCTCACACGTACATTTTTTCCATCTGTTTGGCTCTGCTCTCACTCCTGGGATTTACTTCTACATCACATTTCCTGATACTAACTTGATGGTTGAGTTCCCCTTTTTTAACTATACTGGGTCTTCTTTTCGATATGTGTCACCTACCACTCTACTCTCTTGCGCACTAAGGTTTGTTTCTATATGCTTAAACGTATGTTTTGGTCAAGTAACACCACACCCTTCTCTCTTCCAATTGCTTGCCACTACCATTGTCATGTCTGTATTTCTCACATATACAAACTCTGACTCTTCAATATACGGTTCCTTCTTTCCAATATAAAGCTAATATGTGTATAAATTATATTCTTTACAGCTTGAAAAAGTCACTGTGTGATGAAAAACGTGTTGGTTGTGCTCACTTCCTGTACATATTGGTAAACAACTTTTGATCCAATAAAACATCTCTCTGGAACACTAAGAAGAGGACTATACTACTCATTATCATATGTGTATCACCTAATTCTACCTTCTTGTACCTTACCAACTCTATATGTGCCTGTGTGCTGTGGTCATATATATATATTTATCCTGATAGCGTCCATGATGCCTACATATTGAGGCACAGCAGGATCAACAAACACTTCCAGGATGGCCAATATGGTAATGGCCAACTTGTGGGTAAGTCAACAAACCTAGCAATATACGCACAACACACCAACCCTGTAGGACACACAATACATGCACTACTCCAAAAACACATGGCCAGGGTAACACAGATGTGCAGGTAACAATACATATGTACCATGCTGCAGTACAGAACAATCAGTGCACAGCACAAACACATACATCAACATGTATGTAGCACACTTACAACTTGACAGGCACACCACATGAAGGACAGGTGGAGATATTTACCCTTTGATAACAGAAGATGTCCACAAATCACCACAAGTGCCCATAGGTTGGCTAGTACATATGTTTGTTTCACACACACATTACGCCAAACAAAGAATAGCAAAACAATGTCAATGGTATACACCACGGTCGTGTAACGAAAGTCACACATACTGTAGGAACAGACCCCTTAAATCATGCCGTGTAAGTCTCTGCCAGAACAAACATCAAATGACAGACAACTGGTGCCATTACCAACACATCGCATCAACACATACCTGACTTACCTGTAGTGTGCAAATACATCTGCCTGATGCATTGGGTCACACACATAGGAATACAAAATTAACAGCCATCACATACTATGTGCTAGATTTGTGAGTAGTGGCACCACACCTACTGTAGTGCCACCTCACATGCACCACTTACTGACCCACAACACCATCATGTCTGTACCGTAAACAATAAATGGCCCACCATGGGGCAGAGTCACTGTTAGTGCAGATCATGGATGCCGTAGTAGGACCCTGTAGGAGTATTTAGGACATCACTGGCCTTACATGCACTGTGCCAAGGGACACATTTCCCAAGTAGCTGAGCCCCATCTCATAGCATAGGCTGCACTGTGCATGTGTTGACAGTATAGATGCTGATTCATGCATTGGAATATCAGAGATCGGAGAAACACTGGTAGTAATGTGGATCATCCTGAAACTATGGGATACACACCTTTGGACACCTAATGGCTGGCACAAACATCAGCTGCCATTCAAGATCTCTACGGGACATATGAAAGAGCCCCCAGTGCCATTGTCATGGCCTGCACCTTCTGTAAAAGTTGGCGTATGACCACTGACTTGAAGCAACATTGTAAATCGGGCCTACTCCCACGCAGCACTTAGCGTGGAAGGGTCGTGCAATCAAATCAAATCAAATCATTAGCATTTGTAAAGCGCGCTACTCACCCGTGCGGGTCTCAAGGCGCTAGGGGGGAAAGGGGGGGTTATCGCTGCTCGAACAGCCAAGTCTTTAGGAGTCTCCGGAAAGCGGAGTGGTCCTGGGTGGTCCTGAGGCTGGTGGGGAGGGAGTTCCAGGTCTTGGCCGCCAGGAAGGAGAAAGATCTCCCACCCGCCGTGGAGCGGCGGGTGCGAGGGACGGCAGCAAGTGCGAGGCCAGCGGAGCGGAGGGGGCGGGTGGGGACGTAGAAGCTGAGGCGTCTGTTGAGGTATTCCGGTCCCTTGTTGTGGAGGGCTTTGTGTGCGTGGGTGAGAAGACGGAAGGTGATCCTTTTGCTGACTGGGAGCCAATGCAGGTGTCTCAGGTGTGCGGAGATGTGGCTGTTGCGGGGTACGTCGAGGATGAGGCGGGCCGAGGCGTTTTGGATGCGTTGCAGGCGGTTTTGGAGTTTGGCGGTGGTCCCGGCGTAGAGGGTGTTGCCGTAGTCCAGGCGACTCGTGACAAGGGCGTGGGTCACGGTTTTTCTGGTGTCGGCGGGGATCCAGCGGAAGATCTTGCGGAGCATGCGGAGAGTGAGGAAGCAGGCGGAGGACACGGCGTTGACTTGCTTGGTCATGGTGAGAAGAGGGTCCAAGATGAAGCCGAGGTTGCGGGCGTGGTCTGCGGGGGTCGGTGCGGTGCCGAGGGCCGTGGGCCACCAGGAGTCGTCCCAGGCGGACGGGGTGTTGCCGAGGATGAGGACTTCCGTTTTTTCAGAGTTCAGCTTTAGGCGGCTGAGCCTCATCCAATCTGCGACGTCCTTCATACCCTCTTGTAGGTTGGTCTTGGCGCTGGCGGGGTCCTTGGTGAGGGAGAGTACAAGTTGGGTGTCGTCGGCGTAGGAGGTGATGATGATGTCGTGCTTGCGTACGATGTCGGCGAGGGGGCTCATGTAGACATTGAAGAGTGTCGGGCTGAGCGATGAGCCTTGAGGTACGCCGCAGATGATCTTGGTGGGTTCTGAGCGAAACGGAGGGAGGCAAACTCTTTGGGAGCGGTTAGCGAGGAAGGAGGCGATCCGGTCCAGGGCCTGGCCTTGGATCCCGGTGGAGCGTAGGCGGGTGATTAGGGTGCGGTGACAGACGGTGTCAAAGGCAGCCGAGAGGTCGAGGAGAATGAGGGCGACTGTTTCACCGTTGTCCATCAGGGTTCTGATGTCGTCTGTGACTGAGATGAGGGCGGTTTCCGTGCTGTGGTTGGTTCGGAATCCGGTTTGTGAAGGGTCGAGCAGGTTGTTGTCTTCCAGGAAGGTGGTCAGCTGTTTGTTGACGGTCTTTTCTATTACCTTGGCTGGGAAAGGTAGAAGAGAGATGGGGCGGAAGTTTTTCAGGTCGCTTGGGTCAGCCGTAGGTTTCTTTAGTAGGGCGTTGACTTCAGCGTGCTTCCAGCATTCGGGGAAGGTAGCAGAAGAAAAAGAAGAGTTGATGACGGTCTGGAGGTGCGGGGCGATGATGTCGTCGGCTTTGTTAAAAAAAAAATGTGTGTTGCTGTAGGTGTGTCACCAAAAGATACATAACTTGATGACGCTGACTCAGATGTAGGTGTCACCTAAAACCTGAGGCAGTATCCAATCCTGAGGCAGTGTCCAGTATCCAATATTAAACACCACCCGAGGGGTGCCGTTTGCAGGTTGCAATAAGGAAATAAACTGTGTTTTGACATCGTATGAATGTGCAGCCTATGCATGCTGCATACTGCTGCACACACAGAAAGAGCTAATTGCCCATGAAAATAGTATATGTATAGGAAGGTGTCCCTTCCTCCACAGATATATCCACCTCCACAGGGCAGCCAGCCAAGCACCCTGCTGCAAGGTTGGCAGTGTTGGCACTCAGCTGCATATTAGGCACTAGTGAAAAGGAAAACAAAGGGTTGATTTGTAACATATTAACACATGGCGCATTCCTGCATAGTGAAAATGATGCAGCACAGCACTGCCAATGTTGGAGCTGTATTTTGCACTGTCACTTACTCATTAAAATGGGCCTAAGTGTTGAACTTCATCTGTACTGACACATGCCAAATAGGTTGGGATGTCCAGGCTTTGTTGGGCTACCATGTTGTCACCTCATCTGACCCTACTGTGTTGCGAAGATGTGTCATGTCCCCTCTAGTGACAGCACACTGCTACAAAGCTGCACTACACAACGCATGGTACATACATACTGAGCACCAGTTAGGAATCCAAATTATATGTCCCAGGTCCTTGAGCCAACACCCAAGATTGTCATGTCCAGCAACACAGTGCTAGTAAAACTTAGCACAGGGCCAGGAATTCACACTATATCACAAACATGTATGAGTCACAACCAACTCCAACTAACAACTGCCATGCTACATAACAAACCTGTTGCAAGTGTTAACAACAACTTACATGTTTTATCATTTTGCAGCTGTGGATGATGACTCCATTTCCAAACCCAAACACAGCAACAGAGCGTGCCTACAATGAGGGACTTGTCAGACACACAAAGTGGCGGAAAGGACATTTGCCATACTCAAATCCAGATTCAGTTGCCTGGACCTGACAGAAGGCAGCCTCCTTTATGCCCCACACATTGTGTGTAAAATAATCCTCACATGTGCTATCCTGCACAACTTATGTGTGCGAATGAACGTTCCAATGTACAACCAGGTTGGTGCTGACGATATGGAGAGGGAACGGCACAACACAGTTGTTGGGGTGCGCCGGAGACAGCATATTGTTGACAACTTTTACACATAAGAACCACTGAAATCATCATTTTAAATTTGTAAATAAACACTTCACATATACAACCAAACCTGCTTTGGTCTATTCAATCTCCACTACATATACCATAGGAAAGTGAGTCTAACCTCAGGGAGAATGTAACAATTATTAATCTGAGAAGTAATGTTGTGACATCATAGGAGATGTGTTAGATTGTACTGCCACCATCACACACATCCCATACAGCCTTATCACTGGTATGTGACAACTGAAGGACACAATCCATGGACCACAACATATTTTGTACATTCACGTTGCCAACTTGTTAATCAATAACCACCGAACTGCATCATGTCCTAATAGTTTGTATGCATGGGGCTCACACACGAGGTAGGGGATGTCAAAAAACAGAAATTTAGGTCATGTTGGATCTGAACACTGTCACAACTCAGTGTGAGAGTTGCAATGGCTATATGGAACATGTGTTGCGGGGGACATCATTGGTAACTATGGTCGTCTGGATTTGCCCAGGGATATTAACCTATGGAAGACGTTGAGCCTGCGGTGTCCTTCCACTGCCATGGGGCCCAACCTTGACCCAGGGTTAACATGACCTCACACATTGCACAGACACATCTGTGGAATGCACAGTAGTATGGATGAGAACATGTGCAGCTAGGGCTGCAGGTCCACCATACAAAAACATTGGAAAACGCAATGAGAGAAATCCAAAAATTGTGATCAAACCATATTCTGGGTAGAATGTAGCCAGAGTGTGTCATACACACTATGGCCCTCATTATGACAATGGCGGGAAATGCTGCTTACCCCCACGCTGACGGCCGCCAACTTACCGCTGTGGCGGCGAATATCCGTTCACCATATCATGACAAACATACCAATCTGACAGAATTCAGGCACATACACAAATCTGCCAGCCCAAAGGTCAGTGATAAACTGGCGGTATCAAAACCCACACCATTACTGTAGGAAAGTACCATCTTTCTTGGCATTTTACCCCCATTTTTACCTGTATGTCAGTATGTTTTGCCTTTCTCACTGGGATCAGTGCCTATAGTTTATGGCCTAATGTGTGTGTCTGTATAGTGCTTAACTGTGTCACTGAGGCTCTGCTAATCAGAACCTCAGTGTGTATGCTCTATCTGCTTTTAAATTTAACACTATAGGCTACTGACTTCATTTACCAATTTCAACTGCCACACTGGACTCCCCTCATAAGTCCCTAGTATATGGTACCTAGGTACCCTGGGCATTGTGGTTCCAGGAGATCCTTATGGGCTGCAGCATTTCTTTTGCCACCCATAAGGAGCTCAGACAAACCCTTTCACAGGACTGCCACTGCAGCCTGCGTGAAATAGTGCACACATTATTTCACAGCCATTTTCACTGCGCTTAAGTAACTTATAAGTCACCTATATGTCTAACCTTCATTTAATGAAGGCTAGGTGCAAAGTTACTAAGTGTGCAGGTATCCTTGCACTAGAAAAGGTGTCCCTACATAGTTCAGGAGATGCCATTACATGCACGCACTACATATAGGTCAATACCTATATGTAGCTTCACAATGGTAACCCCGAATATGATCATGTAAGGTGTCTAAGATCATGGAATTGTCCCCCATTACAAATCTGGTATTGGGGAGCCATTTACATGCATCCTGGGGGCTCCACCATGGACCCCAGTACTGCCAAACCAGCTCTCTGAGGCTTGCAATGCAGCTTCAGCTGCTGCCACCTCACAGACAGGGTTCTACCCTCCTGGGGTCTGAGCAGCTCAGTCCCAGGAAGGCAGAACAAAGCATTTCCTTTGGGAGCAGGGTGTTACACCCTTTCCCTTTGGAAATAGGTGTTACAGGGTGGGGAGGGGTAGCCTCCCCCAGCCTCTGGCAATGCTTTGAGGGGCACAAATGGTGATCTCCTTGCATAAGTCAGTCTACAACGGTTCAGGGACCCCTTGTCCCTGCTCTGGCATGAAACTGGACAAAGGAAAGCAGAGTGACCACTCCCCTGTCCATCATCACCCATGGGGTGGTGCCCAGAGCTCCTCCAGTGTGTCCCAGACTTCAGCTATTTTGCTTTGCAAGGTGTGGGGACACTCTGGAGGACTCTGAGTGGCCAGTGCCAGCAGGTGATGTCAGGGACCCCTTCTGATAGGTCCATACCTGATAAGGTAGGCAATCCCCCTCTTAGGGCTATTTAGGGTCTCTCCTGTGGGTTCTCTTCAGATTCTACTTGCAAGTCTCCAGCAGGAATTCTCAGCAACTACTACTTCATCCTCTGTCCTCGGATCAACCACAGACTGCTCCAGGAACAGCAACAAAGTATCCAGAAGGGCTACTTTTCCTCTACAACTTCAGCTCCAGCCAGCTACTGTAACAGTCTCCACAGTGTGCATGCTCTGGGGACTCCCTGTCTTCACCCTGCACCAGAAGGACTGAAGAAATCTCCCATGGAGTGACTCCCCTGCCCAAGCAGGCACTTTCTAGGTCAATGACCAGTTCTCCTGGACTCCTCTACTGGTGACAAGCGTGCTCCTTGGAACACAGAGGGTGGACCCCATCGACACATACTGTCCTGAGTTCCTGCTGTCCCAATTTGAAGAGGTAAGACGTTGCCTTTCCCGAGAACAACAGTACCACTGTGCACCATGTCTTCTTCACCTCCTGAGGCCTCTGTGCACTATTTGCAAAATTCCTTCGTGCACAGCCTGGCCCAGGTCCCCAGCACTCTATCCTGTAATGCTCAACTCGCTGAGTTGCTCTCCAACAGCGTGGGAGCTTCCTTTTTTAGTGCTGCACCAACTGCATTTTGCGCCTCCTTGGTCCCCATGTCCTGGAACTCCTGTGGGTGCTATGTGGTGCTCTGAGGGCTCTCTGAGGTGCTGAGAGCCCCCTCTTCCTCCTCACACAGTGTTGAGGCCCCCAGGTCCCTCCTGGGTCCAGATAGTGCCAAATTGCGACTTTGCCAGAGCCAAGCCTTGTTGGAGGAATCAAGTGCCAAAACTCGCCTGCATCCAACTTCTCTCCTTGGGACATCCAGTGCATTTCTGCAGTCTTCATCCAACCGGGCACTCTTCCTTTGCACCCTCTTCTGGGTTGGCAGGGGCTCCTGTCCTTCCTGGAACTTCTTTCGACTTCTGGACTTGGTCTCCTTCCTTTGCAGTTCTTCAGTCTTGCTTGGTTCTTGCAATAACTCTTATCACGACTTGTAGTGTGTCCTAAGGAAACTTGCATTACTTTACTCCTGCTTTTCTGGGCTCTGGGGTGGGGTATTTTACTTACCTTTGCTGTATTCTTACTCTCCCAGCAATTCTCTACACACTACACTTGTCTGGGGTGGAATTCATTATTTGCATTCCACTTTCTTAGTATATGGCTTGTGTTGCCCCTAGACCTAGTTTCTCTGAATGCATTCTATAACGATTCCTATTGTTTGCACTATCCTATGTCTAATTACTTACCTTATTTTGGTGTCTAGTGTATCTATTGTGTATAATACTTACCTCCAGAAAAAGTATTGCCTCTAAGATATTTTTGGTCTTGTGTTACCCAAATAAAGTAACCTTATTTTTGGTAACGCTGAGTATTGCCTTTACTTGTGTATAAGTACTGTATAACTATAAGTGGTATTGCAGGAGCTTTGCATGTCTCCTACTTCAGCCTAGGCTGCTCTGTTATAGCTACCTATATAAGCCTAAGCTGCTATAACACTACTACATTTCACTGAAAAGGGATAGCTGGCCCTGGTGTAAGGTGTAAGTACCCAAGGCACATACTACAAACCAGGCCAGCCTCCTGCAGTTACGCCAACAGAACAATGCCCATCACATTATGACCCCCAAATCACCACGGCAGACATTCAACGGCGGTAAACCATTGGCAGTACATACCGGCGTGCTCACAATGGACACCCACATACAAAACAACACCACATTGGACAAGTCAAACAACACACACCTGACACCCATACACACACTACACCCACACACCCACACCACTATAAAACACCCACCCACAACCCTTTACGATTACAATCCATTGTCAGCAGAGAGACACCAAGACCACTGACACAAATAGAGCCACACACCTACAGTATACACCACTCATGCACTCCACATCACACACCTCAACACATTACCCAACACACCCTCACCAACACACCTCACATAACACCCATGGCACCACAAAGACACCCCTGTTTCACAGAGGAGGAGCTAAGGTTCATGGTGGAAGAATCTGTCAGCGTAGAGATACAGCTATTTGTAGCACAGGTGCAGTAGATATCAATAGCCAGGAAAATGGAGCTATGTCGGAAAATCGTGGACAGGGTCTATGCCGTGGGACAGCACCCAAGAACTAGGGATGACATCAGAAAGAGGTAGAACGACCTACAGGGAAAGATACGTACCATAGCAGCAAGATACCAGCTCGCAATCCAGAGTACTGGCGGTGGACCCCCACCTCCTCCCCCACAACTCACAGCAAGGGAGGAACAAGTCTTGGCAATCCTGCATCCTAAGGGCCTGACCAGAGTAGGAGGAGGACTGGACTCTGGTAAGTCAGCTTTCTACTATTATCACACCCTTACCTGCATGCCATCACATACCCTCACCCTCACTCCCATCACTCCACCCCATCCCACACACTGCACCATCCCATCTCTCTAATCCCAATGCCAAGCCCGGCATGCTGTACCAATGCATGGACACCCCTCACAGCCCCTCATGGACACTCATCACTAAAGCATGCACAGCATAGAGAACTAACAACCCTACCATACATTAACATACAAAAGTGAAAGCTGGCAGGGCAAATCCAACCATAGAGGGGAAGCCAGGGATGTACAATATGTCATACACATAAACCATAACACATCATTTACATCCCCACAGGTACCCCAGCCAATGTCATCAGAGAGGAGGTGCCAGCACTATCCAGTCGCCCAACAGAAGAGGCCCACAGTGATGACAGTAACTCTGGACTTCAGGATCTGGACGATCTACCTGGCCAATAAGGGACCACTGGACAGCCGATTACCCATGCCCAGTCACACACTACCACAGAGCCTCCCCTATCAGGAAACAACACCACAGCACCCAACCAGCATACCCACACCTCTGTCCCCAGGACATGTCAATAAGCAGAGTGTCCACCTTTACAGGGACCCCAGGCCACACCTCGCACCCAAGACAATCAGGGACCTGGGATCAGTGGCAGTGGACACACCATTCAGGGGAAAACAGGAACACTGGGAGGAGTGCTGTGCACCAGGGGGAGTACAAGATCAGGGAACCGACTCTCCAGGAGGCACTCTCAGAGATCCTCGGAGCCTACCAACATTCCCAGGACATGATGGGACAGATCCTGGACAATGTGCAGGAGGACAGGCGGCTGCAGAAGGGACAGTACCATGGCAGGGAGGACTTGGACTTGCAAGCCATCATCAACACCCTGATCTCCATAGCGGGGGTGCTGGCAGACATGGCCAACATTATGAGGAAAGCAGTCTCACACTAGCGGGCCCCTGCCACTAGCCAGATATCTGAACAGCCTTCCACCTCCGCTGCTTCCAGGAGGCCCCACCACAGGACAGAAGGTGAACCACCCTGCAAATGTTTCCTGCAAGCCAGACAGAAGCCAGAGACACATGCCAAGACCCCCGTCAGGAAATGAGACTCTCCTGATTGCCCCCCTTGTGTCCCACTCAGTCACCCTGTCCACCTTGAACTGCCATTGTGCCCCTTCCTATGTCCCCTTGGACAATGCACCTGTGCTACAAACAGACTGGAACAATACCCTGGACTTTCCTCCATCATCACCCCATCCCATTGCACTTTCCCCCTATATGTTAGCACTTCAATAAACACCCTTTGACAAAAAACTATTTGGAGTATGTCAGGTATTTCAAATATGTATTTTTTGAAACAGGGACAAACATTGCAAATTAACTGTACTTAGAATGAGCATAGATTAATAACCTGTAGCTGGCTGTAGTGATCACACCAGGAGTATTTGTCAAATCACCAACATCTGCAAAATTAGTTGCCAGAGGGAACAGTAAGTGGGCATAGAAGTGTGAAATATCAGCATGCCCATGCCACACAGATTACAACCAAAGTCACTGAAATGTAAAGTAACACTGTCTTACCTGTGTGTCATTGGAAGTATTGACAGATCACAGATGTTCTGTTGTCCTCATCCTCATCCTCTGCCTCCTCATCCTCACTGTCCAAAGGGTCTGCTGCTGCCACAGGGGCATCTCCAGTCTCCTCCTCCTGCAAAAAAGGGACATGGTGTCTGAGGGCCAGGTTGTGCAACATGTAGCATGCCACTACTATCTGGCAGAGCGTTTTGGGTGAGTAGCATGTGCCTCATTATAATGTTTTTCTGCCTTTGTCCTGGCATTCTTCACAGGGGTCAGCAGCAATTATAGGTTTGGGTAACCAGAGTCACCTGCAAATATTGAGGGACAACATTTACCTACTTACTGTCCTATATGGCCAACACCATACCCATACACCAACATATGCTGGGTGGAAACGAGGGCTCACCTAATAGCCACACCCTGTGCCTCTGTAGTTGGCCCATCACATTTGGGATGCTGCTATTCCTCAGGAGAAAGGCATCATGCACTGATACAGGATACATAGCATTGACGTAGGAGATGTACTGGTCCGCCAAGCACACCATCTGAACATTCATGGAGTGGAAACTCTTACGATTCCTGAACACTTGTTTATTCTGCTGCATGCGGGGACAAATGCAATATGTGTACCATCTACCACCCCAATTATGTTGGGGATATATCCCATTGCATAACATTTGGCGTTCACTGTGGCCAAATCCTCAACCTGGGGGAAAAACATGTAGCTGTGCATGTGTTTTATCAGGGCAGACAACACTCTTGTCAGCACGTTTGAGAGCATTGGCTGTGACATTCCTGCTGCCAAGCCCACTGTCACTTGGAAAGAACCAGTAGCTAGGAAATGGAGTTCAGATAGCTCTTGCACAAGAGGGGGGATCCCAGTGGGATGACGGATAGCTGAGATCAGGTCAGGTTCCAACTGGGAACACAGCTCTGTGATTGTGACGCTGTCCAGTCTATAGGTGAGTATAATGTGCTTGTCCTCCAGTGTAGCCAAGTCCACCAGGGGTCTGTGCACCATCTCCTGTTCATCCTCAGCGCTAGGTATCTAAGGGACACAAGAGTGAGGAGGCTGCCACAAACTGAACAGTGGAGCAAAACAGTAGTTAGCATTCCATAAACATGTAATGGGTCAGTGTGATTTGTCCAGTAGGTGCCTACTTCTCCAATGATGCAGCATGATTCCATAGGGCTGCCTCTCCATGAAAAGCCGTCCGCCTGTCCTGTGTGGAGGGACAGGTGGAAGTGAGGTAATTGCACTGACATTGTGCGCCGTGGTGGGAGGTGGTAGTGAACCGCCCTGCAATTCCTCATTGGATAATATTGGGCCCTATAGGGTACAGTGGCCAATCGTGATCTACGCCGGCAGTGACGGTATGCACAGCCGCGGGCGTGACCTCCATTTTCTATCTGATTCCTTAGTTGCTACCTGACCTTCCTTAGGAGAGGACCTACACTGCATATGCTGCTGTGACCTGTGTCTGAAACCTACCATGGCCCATGTGACTAGGGGAAGGGCCCCAGCCTTCACTTTGGAGGAGAGACTGGTGGATGGGGTCCTTCCCCAGTACAGACTGCTGTATGAGCCTCCAGACCAACAGGTGAGTACACTGTGGGCATGATGCATGTGGCATGCATGTATGGAGGTGTGTGTGAAGTGGGAGAAGGATCTACTACCTACTGTGGTGTGGTGGATGTGGGGAACGGTGGCGAGGGCGAGGTTGGCGGAGTGGAGCTGTCGTGTCAGGACGTGGAAGTTGAGACGCTCGTTGAGGTAGGCAGGTCTGGCGTCGTGGGGAGCCTTGTGAGTGTGGATCAGGAGTTTGAAGATGATCCTTTTGTTGACAGGGAGCCAGTGGAGGTCTCTGAGGTGGGCTGAGATGTGTTTGTGGCGAGGGAGGTTAAGGATGAGTCATGCTGAGGCTTTTTGAATGCGCTGAAGTTTTCTCTGGAGCTAGGCTGTTGTTCCCGCATAGAGTGCGTTCCCGTAGCCCAGACTACTGCTAATGAGGGCGTGGGTGACCGGTCTTCTGGTTTCAATCTGATGGAAGCTCCCTGGTGGTGGCGGACACTTCTGTGACCACCCCAGCTATATGTACAGCCACAAACCCCCGTACCAGCACCGCCCTCCCAGCAGGCCCTCATCAAGTTGCCTGTGCCCGCTCACCAAGGAGGGTGGGCTTCTCCTTCGCCCCAGGCACATCAGGCCCTGCCCCAGTGAGCCCTGATGCCCTAAGTGAGGAGGCTATTGACCTCCTGAGATCCATCTCGGTAGGGCAGTCAACCATAGTGAATGCCATCCAAGGGCTGGCAGCCCAGATGCAACAATTTAATGCATTCCTGGAGGGCATTCCCACTGGATTGGCGGCCAAACATAGATCGATCCAAGTTCTGGCCTCCTCTCTGATGGCAGCCATTGTCCCTGTTTCTACCGTCCCCCCTCCAACTACCACTTCCCAGTCCTATTCCCCTCAACCCCAACCCATCCCAAGCACACAGCCAGATGAGCATGCACACAGGACAACATCCTAGAGTGTCACAGGCAAACACAAGCACCACACTTCATCCCATAGGCACTCACACAAACACCATCCAGTTACAGACACAACAACATCCACTATTTCCACTGTCTCCCCCTCTTCCTCCTCCTCCTCCTCACACCCAGTTGCGTCTACACTCACACCTGCATGCACTACATCATCATCCACTACCTGCATCATCACCAAACCATGCAGAACACACACCTCACTGGCAGACACCTCCACAACAGCCATGCACATGACCCCTGTGTCCTCTCCCACTGTGTCTGTCCCCCCTCCTAAAGTACACAAACACAAGCACTCAGACACCCAACAGCCATCCACCTCACAACAGCATACAGCCCATGTACCTTCACCCAAATCCAGCAGACAGACACCTCCAACAAACACTCCCTTATCCTCTGCTCCCATTACTTATCCCTCTTCCTGCCCCAATGTCCCTAAAGAGCTTTTCCTTTCCACCATTGATTTCTTCCCTACTCCTCCCCCCATCCTGGACATATTGCCAGGGTAGGAAGAACCCAGCCAAGTACCTCAGCCACACAGTCCATGGGCCCAGTTACATCCACACCTACTTGTGGTGGAAAGGATTCCAATGGGAAGGAACCTGCACCAATCAGCCAAAAGGGAAAGTAGCCTTCACCTGCCACCTGAAAGGGAAAGGAGCCTGTACCAGCAGGCAAGAAGGGCAAAAAGCCTGCACCAGCAGGCAAGAAGGGGAAGTATCCTGCACCTGCCACCCGAAAGGGGAAGGAGCCTGCACCAGCAGGTAGAAGGGCACAGAGCCAGCACCAGCAGCTGTCACGGAGCCCCCACCACCATCTGTGGTTGTGCAGCCATCACAGGGTTCAGTGGTTGTGCAGGAGCCTCCCACCACCACCACCAGTGCCACCACAGTGCAGCCATCTGAGGGTGCAGGAGCTGTGCAGGAGCCTCCCACCACCACCACCAGTACCTCCACAGTGCAGTCATCCTAGGGTGCAGGGGCTGTGCAGGAGCCTTCCACCACCACCACCACCAGTACCTCCACAGTGCAGCCATCCTAGGGTGCAGGGGCTGTGCAGGAGCCTCCCACCACCACCACCAGCACCTCCACAGTGCAGCCATCCGAGGGTGCAGGGGCTGTGCAGGAGCCTCCCACCACCAGCACCTCCACAGTGCAGGCGTCACCGCCAGTGGACGCTATGTGATCAGCCTCCAATTGACAGTAAGTGGTAGTTGGAGTACTGCATGCAATGCTTGTGGACAGGTTGTATGCAACCAGTATTAAGAGTATCTGCACCAGTTCAGGCCTGGAGCTCACATGTCCAGCAATCATACCAATGCAAGTCAGATGTCTGATGAGTCCTCACAACCATCACAAAGGCACACATTTCAGAGCCCATAGTGTCATATGTGCCCCGGCATAGTGTCATGTATGAAACACCAATGCACTGCCACCCTAACATATTTTCCCAGGATTGTGTCAACAAAGTGGCGCAATGCATGCATAGAGCAACTTTGTCAACATTACACGCACATGACCCCTGCCCCAGCCATTATGTTTGCAAAGGGGGTTTACCCGCCTTAGGGGGCAATGAATATGAGGCATTTGAAACCATTAGACAACTTTGCCACATCAGTCATGAATTAATCAAGACATGATCATTGCAGACTTTCAATTGAGCCACATGTCTATCACAAAGCGCCTCTGGGTGCCTTGCAGAACAAGCTTGAGTACTTGAGTTGCAAGTCTTGCAAAAAGCGCCAGGATGGTGTCATGTTTTTACTACACAACTCCCCCTTATACCATGTTGTGCCATTTTGTATAGCCGACCCACACATGGTGATGACAGGGGTGTGCTAAGGGGCACACATTATGTGGGGCAGCACTAGGGGCCAGAATCATGAGAGGCTAGCACCACCCGTGCATCATTTTGTGATGCATTATCAGCACAAAATGTACCTCAAACACATGATTTGTAATCTAACATTGCTAATGTGTTGGAAAATGATGCCAAGGTGGTGCTCACTTTTCATTAATCAAGTCCCAGGTGCTGCACCACTGTTGTCCAATTGGCCCCTTTGTGTTATTGGGCAAGGCCATGAAAGTGAGATTAAACATGAATTGGGAAGAGACTACTAGCAGTGCCATGTTCGAGCTCATGTTCTGTCACAGACAGCCTCTACCGCCCCATACCACACACATGTGCAGAGTCTGTTCCACTGTCCTACAACTCCTCACTGACAGTATGAGGCTGCACTGCATCAGCTCCATCTCTGCCACATCACTTACTAACCTGCAACTCCAGATCCATCCTCTGACCACAGAGCAAGTGTGTCTGTGTTGAACGCTATGTCTATGCCCATGTATTTCCCCCTCACTGGATTGACAATAGTGTACAATGGCAACAATGGCAGGCCAACCAATATTTGCAATACAAATATGTCACAATGCAGTCAATGTACAGATAGGTAAAGCAGTTGCACATGAGTCCACAGCCATAACAATTCCTTAAGTGTGTCTGCCTTGTGATGGCACACACATTTAACACTGTTCATTGCAGGGTGTGTAATGCAAATCACCAACACCTTCCAGTACCCACATAATCCCAGGGTACTAGCATGTTTGTGAGCTATGATGATGACATAGTTGTTACCTACATCGGTTGCAGGCCATGGGTGTGACCATGGTCCTGTCACTGCTACAACCATAGCATGGCCCTCAGATATAAAATACATGATCAAACAGTTCCATTTGGCAATGGAGGTGTTGTGCACACAGACAGCTGCATGACAATGCCACATATTAATGTTACAGAGTGTAGCACCACAGGAGTCTCTGGCCCAGTACTAGTGGTCCGATGTGTGGCTCTAACTCACCTGAGTTTCTGTGTCATTGTGTGATCGTAGTGGTGTATCTGTTGCACTGATTTCACTAGGATGACTATCTCACTCATCTCAAAAAATTCACACTGAAATTTGTTGTCCATTCACAGCGACTATGATTTGACATTAAGCATGGTTTACCATTCATGTATTACAGGTTGACCAGCCCCTACACGATTGGTGAAGTGGCACGTTTCGAAGACCAAGATGTATCCAGTAAGTGTGATAATGTGTTTCCTGTAAGTAATCCAGGGTTTGGTGTGAGTGAGTCATGTGTGTTCAGTACAATGCCAAACGTGATAAGCTTTACATGCTTCTTACCGCTGTAGTCTGCAAGTCTCGGGGCACCACCCGGTTTATTGCTTGTTCTGGATTGGCCAAGATAAGGGCGACCCCTTCCAGTAGACACGGTTCTTTTGACAATACTACGCCTAGCAGGCCGTACCCTCCAGGAGGAGTCCCAGATGAAAATCCCAAAGAATGGGAAAAAACCTCAGACCACAGGAACTCCTGAGAAGAGGCAAAAAGAGAAGCGGAAAAAAAACGTAGAATCAGGAACAACAAAACGGCAGGCAAAAACAGGATAGAGGTCCAGAATCACAGGGAGCAGGAGCGAGGATCACCACCAGGACAGAAGTGTTTGCAATGCAAGGAAAAGAAGACCTTCTGTGCTTTTTTTTTTACTAGTAAACAGGATGTGTCATGCAGGAAGAACTAAAGATACCATCTTGGATTGGGAAAGCCACATATAGATGAATAGAGAAAATGTCATTGCAGAAAGGTAGTAAGCAATGCATGCAGGGAAAGAACCACTGACACCAGGGAAAAAGAAAAAAGAAGAAAAAAAAAGAAAAAGGTTTCCAGCAAGCAGGTAAAAAAAACTACGGGCCGCAAGTGAACACAGCGTGACCCAGAGCCCAAGAGATGATCCATGGGCCACACTGCGGTAAAAAAAACAGGTCGCGGCCCAAAGACTGGCCCGCAGCAGGATCAGCCGCCAGAAACGCAGACCTACTACCCGATTGCGGCCCGTGAGTGGGATGCAGCAGGTCCCCGTAGCGTCACATACGTCTTTTGAGGCTCGTGGTGTGCAATGGCTAGCATCGTGTGTACAAGGTGGTGACAAGCCACAAGTATGTAACAAAAAATGACAGAGGGCAACACTGTGAGAAATTTGGTGCATCCCTGTATTGTCATGAAGGTGGAGGACTGGCAATTGTCCCCCAGCATGGTGCTCCGTCTTTTGCACTCCATGTATGTTTCACTTTTGTGGAATGTAATTGGCTTGCATGCAGGTCAAGGCCCAACGTGTGCTGGGATGGAAGTGGGTGTGAAGGGATAAATTGTGGCAGATCCCGTATTGATGGGTGTCTACACCTGGACACATGAATGTAGATATGATGGACCTATGGATGGCAGCTTCCTAGTTGGCAGCCCTCCTAAGATATGGTCCACTCCTTGACTCCATGTATGAGTGGTCAGGCCTTGGTGGATGATCAGGACTGTTGAGATGATGGACAGCATGGCCACCCCCCCTTAGGCTCAGGGGGAGAGGATGCCAAATTAGTAGGTAGATGTGATGTTCACAGTATAGGTGGCAGTCATGTTGATCGGGCTTGCATGTGTACCTGTCAGCTCTGACCCCTTATGGTAACCAACGGCATCCCATCCTCCCAATGGCATGTCCAAGTTACTGGTGATGTATGGTTAGAAATAGACACTGATGAGGAGGAAATTTGGGCCTGTTCTATGTAAAGTTAGTGCCTCCTTTGCATTATTTTACTACGCAAAAGCCGTACACACTTCCCAAATTTTGGTTCATTTTGTAGGTTTGCGTCACTTTAGCTTCAAAAATATGATGCAAATCATTGGTGTTACATTTATCTGGGCCTTTTTCTTTTTTGGAATGTGAGTTGGAGTGCATGTGTAGTTAGATATAGCAGTATAAGCTAGTAATCTGTACAGACTCCATGCAATGCTGACACTGATGGTGTTATGTCTCCATATTACAGCTGCCAACATGACCAACAAGGAGCGGTGTGATTTTCAGAAGAGGGCAGTGAGGTACTGCCACATCCAGGCAGTGGAGTCTGGGGACAGATGCATGGGTCGCTGCTTCCTTGCAGAGAAGGCAACAGGGGTATGGTTGGCATTCCCACATGGGGCCCCCACGCGGCCTAAAAATGCTCAGCAAGCTCCAGGCTCGTCAGCTGTGCAGGGGGGCACAGCTGACACCACTCCAACAACATCAGCTGCAACAGTCACCACAGCAGCGCAATAGCCCACATCACCTGCTGCCATTGTGAAACAGTTGCTGCAGGATCTGCAGAGGGACGTGTCTCTTGTACTCAAACGTCTGGATAGATTGGAGGAAGAGGTTGCCGGAAATAAGATGTTAAAATACATAAATAAAATACTAAAAAAAGGCAAAACTGTGACTTTCATTTGATCTGCCACCTCCTACTTCTGTCCGTTCCCATATGAGGTTCTTAAATATTTTATTGTGGGTTTTAGTGGGTTAGTGTAAGGTTAGTTTAAGTATATAGATTAGATAGGATAATTGTAGTTGGGGGGTGGGTTTTATACTTATTATGTGTTAATTTGTGGTGAGTCATGTTCGGGTATCTATGTGTTTTCTTTAATAAATTATGACAAAACAATATTGCCAAAATTACAAAAAAGATATATTTGTTTAGTATTAGTAAGTATATGTGTAGTATGAGTATTTCTTGTCCTGCATGTGTCTTTTGAATTAGAGGGGTGTAGCCAATGTTTAGAGTGTGGAGTTCAATGTGTAAGCATAGGGGACATAGCTTTAATTGTTGGATAAATATAGTTAGAATAGGTTAGTTTAGGATAGGGTAGGTTTTATTTATTCTTTTAGGTTACCTAAAATTTTAATAAACGTTTTTGCATACGCCCATACATTTTGTGTTATAAATTTGTGACTCAGGGTCTTCCCATGAGTGCACAGTGCAAATTGGGGGTTGGCCTAGGGATTCCGACCTGCCTCCGAATACATCTCTTGACATGTGCATCACCCATTGGCGACTGAGCTGTCACAGTGGCAGCAACATCACATCTACTAGTCCTTTCATCTGCCATCCAGTGTCCCCACCACTCAAGATGACTATGTTTACTTTGTATTGGACAGGTAGGTGTGGTACTACAGCTGTCAGTGTTAGAGCCCTGTGTTGTACTGTTGGGAACTGTGGCACATCTGACAACAGCCTAAATTGGAACTCTACCTGCAAAACTGACTGGTGGCAATCACTAATGAGGTTAGATACCTCTGTATTACACCAATGTGTTCTAATGGTACTCCCAGTAGACTATATTGCCCTAGACTTTCAGCCATTCCTGTCGTATAAAGTGAGGGAAGCATACATGTGTTCTTCATTTGTGACATACTCAGTGTATTGCTTGTAGGGGATGAGACCATCATAAACATTTGTCATGTTAGGGACCTTGTGTGTAGCTTTGTGCCCCCATAGTCCTGCACTCTTGTACTGACATTCTGTGATCCAATGACATTGATACACACATCACAATTACTTTGCGTAGTAGATATATCACAATACACGAAGACATGCTGAGTGTGTAGTAGCTGTTTATTTACAAGTGTTGTAATGCGATATGTACAATGTCCAGGTCAGTGAAATCCATACAATTGTGACACAACACAATTCCAGGGTTGAGGGACATGTCATGGAACATGCTTGGGAGAAGTGTTGTTAAGTACGGAGGAACAACAATTGCCAATTGGTGAGTGAAAGACAATGACAGTCCATAATAGACAGGTCAACAGTGTGTGGGTGAAGAGTGCACATATCCAACTGTGCTAACACAGGCAAGATCTCAAGCACAGGACAAAGGGGAACACTGCCCATGTGGCATGGGCTGGTGCTACCGGGAACTCTTACGAGTGAAGCTGATCTGTTCCATATCTTCATTCTCCGATGTGTGTGGTGTCTCCTCTGCCCCTTGATGGTCGTGGTGGGGAGATAGAGGGGCCACACACACTTCAGTGGTTGAAGACGTGGTTGAAGATGTGGAATCCCAATTCCTGGCAGCTGCCATTTGTGGAACGAAATATGGCATCACTGAAGCAAGGAGGAGCTGCTGATTTTTCATGATAGCAGCAACATCCCGGTGGTAGGCAGCCATGTCTGCCCTGAGCGAGGACAATTCCCGGTGCATGGAGTCCAGCTTGGGAGGGCAGTTGTTGTGGCCTCTCCCTCATGACATCAGCTATGTCCCACAGGCACTGCTGGACATGCAGCGAGTGTTTGTGCCTCGTTTGGCTGCTGTGTGTTCATTGGCCGT
The DNA here is from genome assembly GCF_031143425.1 of Pleurodeles waltl. NCBI lineage: Eukaryota > Metazoa > Chordata > Amphibia > Caudata > Salamandridae > Pleurodeles > Pleurodeles waltl. Next base: position 137,888,283 of record NC_090438.1, read on the forward strand.
AACGAGGCACATGTGCATTCCCTCTAGGCTGGCTGCCACAGTCTCCATCCCCACCCGCACCCACTTGGCCAGCTCCCACTGCACTCCTACCACTGTCCTCTCAAAGGTGGTCCCTGAGTCCTTGGAGTCTTCAGCAGTGAGGGTGGTGGCAGGTTGTACTATTGTGGTGTTGGGTGGGGCATCTGGGATGACTGCTGCATTATTTGTCCTCCTTGCAACTGGAGGTGGTGCCTGGAGGGATACCAGGACTTCTTGGAGAGTCTCTTAGCTGATGGTTGTCAGCTGGTCATCCAGGTCATCGGGGTACTCCAGGACAGGCAGATCAGCAGGAGAGCCATTATCCTCTGCAATGAGATGGTGTAAAATCAATCTTTCCATGTTGTAGCAGTTGACATGTCACGTCACTGACTTACTATTGAAGGCTCATTGTCAACTTTCTTCCCAAACATTGTTCCTGTACATTATGGTTGCAGTCTATCAACCCTTTGCCCCACCTGAGTGTCGCATGAGGGGAGGCTCAGGTGGTGCAATTGGCTACATCATATTTACTAGGTGTGATTTAAATCATTTTTGTGGCTTGACACCATCTTGTTATTGTGGACCCTTCCTCTGCATCCATTTGCATATACCGATACCTTACACCACTCCAGGGATGGTATTACCAAGACACTATGCTGTTGTTTCCTTTGATAGCTCCTCATGCTCATGTATGTGTATGTGTTCTGCATGGACCTGGCAGATTTCCATTTCAGTTTCTATCGGTGCTGGAAGGTGATCTCCCCCTCAATGCAGCCATCTTTGCACTATGTTGCAAGAGATGCAGCAATGTGGCAGTGCAGCTAATTTGGCACAGACACAGGGATGGACAGAGGGATGGCCAGCATGGGTATCATTTGTTGCTGTGTACATCATTTTCTACATGACAGTGCCTGATGAAAACAAATTGATGGACATAGCCAGTCGACTAATGTTGAACTTAGGTAGGGCCTCAAGCTAGTTTGATGATGATTTTGCAGGTAGTTACACTGATGCATACATGGGCCCTCATTACAAGTCCTGCAGTCCTTTGACCACCTGACTGCCATTGTCAATATGACCACCCCCAACAGCGCAGGTGGTAGTGGTACATGTTGTCCGTGGGGAATGCCCCATGGGCCAATGGCCTGGCACTGGCAGGTTGCCGGCAGCTTACAGACTAGCAATACCACCTTCATTGTGACACCAGACCAGTATTACGATCTGCGCAACCCTCCAGGTATGTTCCCGCTTTTTTACCAGCCTCTGCATGGCAGTGAAACTCCCATGCAAAGGTTGGTGGTGATGTGGTGTGGTGTGCCCCTGGGTGCCCCTGCATTGCCCATGCCCTTTTGCTCTTTCCACTTCCTGATTTGCAGGACTGAGAGCAGCGTGTCCTGTCACACCCAATGCACCCCAAGACTGGCAGTGATTATTTGATTCATCAACAATATAGTGGTAACTGCCCCACAGAGATACCATGAGCAGACAGATTTCCATCCGCCATCCCAGCATGTAACTCATACTGCCAACCGCAACAGGTACACTGCACTAGCAGTCTTACCAACCCAGGACTTACCCATGCACCATTCCCCGCCCGTCTACGTGTAATTTTACACCATTATGTTCACAGACATATACCATGTGGTGTATTTGTGTGGTTATTTCCCCATTCCTATGTGTCTCACATGGTTGTGTCAGAGTAGTTGTGGGCTCAGCCTGTATTTGTTGTGTCCTACAGATTGCAATCTGTAGTACATATTTTCTCTAGTGGCACAGTTCTGATCAGCATCAATAAGTGTGGCTCCACACTACACCTGTTTAGTTACACTGGGTAGTGGCATGTTTCCTGTGATACAGGACCACCCTGGTATTCCCCCAGGGCCTGCCCAGACTACATTTCCCTGCACCCAGAGAGGCATCCTTACTACATGATGGAGTAGTGGCTGCCTTCTAAGGATGTGGTGGTTATGTGGGGGGTGGTGGTGCTTCCGGCACATGTCTGGGTACTGTGTGGAAAGGTTTCAATGAATTGTGTGCTGTAAGATGGTGCACACATGTGTTTTGGCAATGAGACAAGGCAGTTGCAAGGTGTTTCTACAAGGGACACCACCATGACCTAACCCCAGGAATGGTATTGACTGAATTCCTAGTCTCTGATGTCTTGGTTGTGTTAGTATGGTTGGTTTGACTACATGCGAGGGATGTTGTGATGAGGCACAGTCATTAGACATGCTTTCCATCACATGTGCTGCATATGTACATGTAGGTATTTAGCCCTGGTGATTCACATATGTCCAGGTTGTGTTTGTGTTGTGGTGCATGGCACTACCAAGGTGTATGTAAATGTGTTGCTTAAGTTTGAATGGTGTAACTTGATTCATGTGCAATGTGTCTCTCTGTTCTCCTTTGACTTGTATTGAGTGTGTCCTATGTGCCTCCCCCTTCTTGCACTTGACAATTTTGCAACTTACCCTGCACACATTTCGTAAAAAAATGATGCTAATGTGGCGCAACGAGATGCTAGGCCCTCTTAAATCTACCCCTCAGTTCTCTAGGCTCTACATATTTAGGTAGAAATCCTTTGAAATAGTATACTATGTTTCTAAAAAAGTTGAACTATAACTACCTTTATCTAACACTGGTTTAGTTCCTGAGCGATTGACCTAAATCTATTTTATTGCTGTAATATTTTAAAAAGGGGCTTTGTCCAAGATAGGAAATATGTGAAAACGTTTCCTTTGTTGCCAGTCAAAAGTTACGCTTGTCTTGACTTTAGAAGTTCTTTTTACCTTTAAGATGAATGTTAGTATAAACTTTAAATGTCATAACATCAATGGTGCAAAGTGCTGATGGAAGTAAACTTTCCTCTGTTTCAGTTTTTGACATCTGAGCTGAGCCTAAAGCTGTTTTACCTGCCCGTGAAAGAACAAAACAAACAGTTTGACCTAAAGAGCTTCATTATATGCAAAGCATATGTTTTTACTCCTTAAGGGGAATACCGCTATATTATCTTTATACAAATAAATCGCGACGGTTTACTGAGCAATGAGCTCATAGTTGGGGCAATGCAGTCGAAGGCAGAAGACAGAAATGCCTGCAGGCTTTCTTCAAAGGTTATTACACACCACCCGCCTGCTCCTGTCGTGGTCCCCGGGGAAAGGTCTGAAGTGCAATATTGAATGAGGCAAGAATCTTTCTTTGTTTCTTTTCAGAAACTTTTCAGCAGAAGATATTTTCCACGCGACTGCAGGGTTGCGCATTTACAGCTATTTAAAGGGTAGCTCTGCATGAAACAGCAAAGAGTGTTAAATATTCGCGAGTTCTCCCATGCCAGTGGGATGCTGAAGAAAACTGCTTCTTGTCAAGAATAATGAGTTAGTAGCAGACGAGAAACATGCTCTGCAAGGCTGGATATGAAAAAAGGTTATGTCTCTCACATAAGGGAGTCAATCTGGCAAATATACAGGGAGTGCAGAATTATTAGGCAAATGAGTATTTTGACCACATCATCCTCTTTATGCATGTTGTCTTACTCCAAGCTGTATAGGCTCGAAACCCTACTACCAATTAAGCATATTAGGTGATGTGCATCTCTGTAATGACAAGGGGTGTGGTCTAATGACATCAACACCCTATATCAGGTGTGCATAATTATTAGGCAACTTCCTTTCCTTTGGCAAAATGGGTCAAAAGAAGGACTTGACAGGCTCAGAAAAGTCAAAAATAGTGAGATATCTTGCAGAGGGATGCAGCACTCTTAAAATTGCAAAGCTTCTGAAGCGTGATCATCGAACAATCAAGCGTTTCATTCAAAATAGTCAACAGGGTCGCAAGAAGCGTGTGGAAAAACCAAGGCGCAAAATAACTGCCCATGAACTGAGAAAAGTCAAGCGTGCAGCTGCCACAATGCCACTTGCCACCAGTTTGGCCATATTTCAGAGCTGCAACATCACTGGAGTGCCCAAAAGCACAAGGTGTGCAATACTCAGAGACATGGCCAAGGTAAGAAAGGCTGAAAGAGGACCACCACTGAACAAGACACACAAGCTGAAACATCAAGACTGGGCCAAGAAATATCTCAAGACTGATTTTTCTAAGGTTTTATGGACTGATGAAATGAGAGTGAGTCTTGACGGGCCAGATGGATGGGCCCGTGGCTGGATTGGTAAAGGGCAGAGAGCTCCAGTCCGACTCAGACGCCAGCAAGGTGGAGGTGGAGTACTGGTTTGGGCTGGTATCATCAAAGATGAGCTTGTGGGGCCTTTTCGGGTTGAGGATGGAGTCAAGCTCAACTCCCAGTCCTACTGCCAGTTCCTGGAAGACACCTTCTTCAAGCAGTGGTACAGGAAGAAGTCTGCATCCTTCAAGAAAAACATGGTTTTCATGCAGGACAATGCTCCATCACACGCGTCCAAGTACTCCACAGCGTGGCTGGCAAGAAAGGGTATAAAAGAAGGAAATCTAATGACATGGCCTCCTTGTTCACCTGATCTGAACCCCATTGAGAACCTGTGGTCCATCATCAAATGTGAGATTTACAAGGAGGGAAAACAGTACACCTCTCTGAACAGTGTTTGGGAGGCTGTGGTTGCTGCTGCACGCAATGTTGATGGTGAACAGATCAAAACACTGACAGAATCCATGGATGGCAGGCTTTTGAGTGTCCTTGCAAAGAAAGGTGGCTATATTGGTCACTGATTTGTTTTTGTTTTGTTTTTGAATGTCAGAAATGTATATTTGTGAATGTTGAGATGTTATATTGGTTTCACTGGTAATAATAAATAATTGAAATGGGTATATATTTTTTTTTGTTAAGTTGCCTAATAATTATGCACAGTAATAGTCACCTGCACACACAGATATCCCCCTAACATAGCTAAAACTAAAAACAAACTAAAAACTACTTCCAAAAATATTCAGCTTTGATATTAATGAGTTTTTTGGGTTCATTGAGAACATGGTTGTTGTTCAATAATAAAATTAATCCTCAAAAATACAACTTGCCTAATAATTCTGCACTCCCTGTATGGCCCATATTTTAATGTTATGGATAACGTGCTGAATGTTTTCCAAGGGACTGTGTGCAGGCATTGATTGAAAAGCTCATTTTCATTATGTGAAAATGCACTTTGATTTACTATTCCTTATGCCACATTGACAGCCGGCTCTGTGATCAAACCACATACCGCCATCTGTGTGATTGATTCACCCTTTGAAAAATTTAGCAGACGAGGAACATCACTGATTTCGCTGCCTTTTTTGAATTCACTCAATCGTTTTATAAAATTAGAGAGCAGCCTGTGAGGACGGCAGTGCTAGAAACCAGCATAAAGACCCAACTTATAACATTCATCAGGTAAACGTGTAATGTAATCGCCACAAGGCCAAATGAGAAGACCCTTGGTGGCCTAGTGCTTCATTGACCCAATGTGTTCCTGTGGTCAACTTTGGACAGTGCACCACCTAAAAGCACTCATTCACTCATGACAATTTTTTTAGTGCAGAAAGAGATAGCAAGAACCCTCGTACTTCTGCGTGACTGAGTGCACACCATTCTCCAATTCAGCAGTGGTTCTATCACTTCTAAAGAAACCCACTACCAACCCTACCTCCCTTTCTAGCTACTGTGGAGTGTCTTAACTACCCCTCTAAAAACAATTTAACAACCAGTTTTCAACGTCTAACACCACCATATGGTTCTCTGTGGCCTTCATCATCTGTGCTCACCACTCTCGCCTTTCATCCAGGGAGTATCGTTCTTCTTGATTTAATGATGGTTTTTGATACCATTGGGGGATTGCGGGTGAAAGGTGAAAGCCAGTATCCCTGGGGTTTCGGGCAGGTGGTGTGGTCCAAAGAATGGTGTAGGCAGGATTGGTAATGTAGAAAGGGGGTGGAGATGGAGCTTAGTTGAGGAGGATAGGGAGAGATGGAGTCAGTGGCAGCACGTCAGAAGGAGCAGGGAAAGTTTTTTGGTAGGGTAGTCAGGAACGGACTTACCCGTTGCTGTGCCCTGCTTGAGGGATGTGTCAGGGAGGTGGCATTGAATGGCGACAGGCCTTCCTGCGAGATCAAGCCCAGCGTGGTCGCATCACATGCACTAATGCAGGACATGGTGAGGCCTGCATGCAGTGAAGTACCTTGTGCACAAGCGGGGCATGTGCTGACATGGGCCTGCTGCTGGATTTATTAGCGAGAGGCAGGCCCACTTTTTTGATGATTCAGGAGAGGTTAATGCTGGGGGCTTCGCTGAGGGGGCAATGACTGATTTCTCAGCCCCCGGGCTTAGTTGTTTTTTTGGTGTCTGGCTTAAATGCAGAAGGAGCTGCATTTCGAGGTGCTCCCCACGTGGCAGATTTAGCTGTGGGGGACCCCAGGTTTTCAGGAGGGTTGGACAGGGACTTTCAGGCTGGCATTAGTGAGGCAATGGTAGGGGCTACAGCTTATGGTGAGCCACAAGCTATGGCCTCTTGGTTAGAAGGGAGCCAGAGGGATGTCACATTGAGTTTGCCAGGCCAGGTGGGTTAGGTCCAAGAGGGTTATTGGGTGGGTGGGGATGGACATGGTGAGTACATTGAAATGTTCAAGTTGCTTCATAGGGAAGTGAGGGCAAAAGAAGAGTATAAAGATGAAGAATATGAGTGGTCCAAGCTCCCCAAAGTGCCGGTTAACATGGAACATTGTACCACTGCTTTTTTAATATCTGAGTAGATTGTGAGAAGTTTCCAGAATGATTCATGGCCTTGTTCAAATATTTGGAGGTGGTGCACTGGGCTCAGATTACCTTTGGTGGCTGGGTGCGGGTCAGGTATGGTGAAGAATTTACAGCAAGTGTAGCTTGGAGTTTGGGGGCAACTTGACAATGAGCTATTCTTGCAAACAATGACACCAGCTAGGCAAGCCCCGAAAACATATACAGCTAGCGGGTGACCTGTGATTTACAAGCCCTTTCGTGACCTTCCCATCACAGTAGGAGTGGGGTCAAGTGGGAGAGAACAGGTAAGCTCAGCTGGGACATGCTGGGCTTTTAACAAGGGAACATGCAATAGAGGGTACTGCTGTTTCTGGCACAAATTCTCTCAATGTGGAGTGAGGCATCCTGTTTCAAATGCGGCCCACAGAAAGGGGGCAGTTAAGGGAGTGCCCAAGTGGGGCAGTGGAAGAAGAACAGTGGGGGTCAGTGGCAGAATAGCAGTGACCAGGATAGAGGAAGAAGTGGCCCGCACAATGTGGGTAAAGGCTTGTATGGCGGTTAAACATGATTGTTTGAGGTATTGGCTGAATTACGGTGCATTGACAGACAAAGGAGTGCACCTGCTGCAAGGCTTTGAGTATGGATTTAATGTGGGCTATGAAGGTCCCCAAGCCCCAAGAGTGTCTCTGGGCTGAGAATTTGTATTCTCTCCCAGGGCAGGAGAAGCTTGTGCGGCTTGAGTTGAGGAAAGAATTTGGAGAAGGAAGGATGACTTTCCCTTTTTCTGACTGCCCACTGCCACATTTCATTGTTTCTTCCATTGGGGTGGTTTCCAAGAAAGAGCTGGGAAAGTTTAAGATGATTCAGCATCTTTCATGGCTGCAAGGACAGTTTGTCAATGACTTTATCCTTGATGAAAGGAGCAGGGTGCACTATACATAGGTTGACTCTGCGATAGCCTTGATAAGGAAAGTGGAGAGAGTTGCCTTGATTTCAAAATATGATATCAAATCAACTTTCTGGCTTTTGCCTGTCCGTACAGATAACTTTCATCTGTTGGGGATACGATTTGCAGGTCATCTTTTAGTAGGCAAAATGTTGCCCATAAGCTGTCCTGTTTCTTGCTCATTGTTTGAAGCTGTCAGTACAATGCCACAGCAGTTGTTTCAAGTTATTACAGGTTCAGAAGCCATTACACACTATGTGGATGGGTTTTTTCATGGTGGGAACACCTAGTTCATGGGAGTGCAAGGAATTGTTGGACAGATTTCAGGAGTTGTTGCCGGACATAGGTTTTATACTGTTTTAATGGGGTCAGGTTTGTTTAGTTTGTATGGCTAGATGCCAAGGTTTGTATAAGTTAAAGTTGCACCTGACTCATTAAAGCAGCCTTTTCAACACTAATTCTGTATCACAGGGTTTTTATTGAGCACTGTCTCTCTGGATGATCTTCCTACTATGATTTCAACTTAAGCATCATCGTACTAGCTCATAAATGGCTTTTCTCCAATTTTCCTGCCTGCACTTTCTTGGGCACCTGTTATATTAAGGTTGTCCACACCCACCTCACCTCACCATTCTACAACGCTATATAAAAGGATTTTACCTCTTCTCTCTTAACACCACCTCCTTGCTGACCTAACAATTTCCTTACAGTGAGGTGGATTGTGCAGGCTCAATAAACAATCTGGTAACACCATTCTAGAGAAACACTTATCAAAGTTTATAGAATCCACCGTCACTGGTAAGACACCACAGGATTCCACTATTAAAAAAAGGAGAGCTTACCACTCAAAAGCAGAGAAGATGGGTGTTGACATCTAACATATTTGCACTTTGTGCCTGTGGTCCTAAAATATTCAGACATTGAGCAACAGTCTTTAAAGGAAAAAGGGGGACAAAGAAAAAAGCATTTGGTAACCACAACAGCAAAATGTATGTATAAATGACCCAAAGTGTTTTCTGCATGCCTTGTTGCAGAATTGGGACTAGCTGTGTTATAATAGTTACTGGTTACATTACGGTGCACAAATGGTATTGTTAGAAATGGGGTTCTTGGTTGGCCAGGGTAGGCACCTATGCCAAGCAGTAACCACCACTCTAGTTAGGGGAAGGGAGCTACATACCTATGATAACCCCTATTCACCCCATTGGTAGCTTTGACCAGAGCAGTCAGGCACTGTCTAAAGCATTTGCACAACACACACAACCAAGTGATGCAATAAATACACCACAAAGGAGACTTCACATCAAGTTATACAAAAAAAAAATTGTATTGCATAAAGATCATAGACCAGAATGACACAAATCAGTAATGCTTTGATAAACCATCATCATGAATGCAACTAAAAGGACACATTTCGATATTACTCATGACATAAGACTTTACCCTCCACGTGCCGACCAGACAGGTCATAACATGTACTCACTATCCCAGCAGAACAAAAGATGTCATTGAATATACATCAGGTCATGACATGGCCGTAGAAAAACTGAGGGAAAAGATGCACTGCAGATCATACACCTATGCGAAGGTCATTGCACATCGGCACTTGTTTCACAAAACATATGGTGCATCCTATGTAAGAATATCATAATGGCTCCACACCTAACTCAGTGGCTCAGACCAGATAATGGGGCAGTGAGATGCACAGCGACTGTAGGACATTGACCGCAGGGACGCCTGCCCTCCTTTTAGCAGGATTACAGGAATTCAAAGAGAGCCGGGTAAAAGTAGGGACACCGAGCATTCCACAAACAAGACGTAAGCACTCCCTTCACAGGAGTTACGGTAATACCCAAGAGCCTCCTGGCTCTGGTGTCGGCAGAGTGGCTGCCTGCAAGCTTGCAGTGCAGCTATTATCACTCTGGCACAGCACTCCTGGGAGCGGTCTCCTCTTGGAGGGATGGCTGCTCTCCTCAATAGAGCCTGCCACTCCTCGTCTGCGTCGTACGGAGAAATCTGCCCCCCCCTCTCCTTTGGAGGTGGCAAGATCTCCAGCAGTTAGCTCCTGGGCCCGGTGCTAAACAGCTCCACACACAGCGGGGACAGCACAGGACCCGTCTGTGCCCCTGGAGCACCAACTTGGGCATGCTTTGTCCATGCTTTTAGCAAGGACTGCCGGTGTGCTCCGCTGTCCTCCTCCTTCCTCACAGTCCTCTTGGAAGGGGGAGGGAAAGCTAAAACAAGGACCCCCAGCTACAGGACTAACAGGAGCACTCTCTTCATGGTCCTGACTGATCAAGAACAGCGCTTCACTCGCACTGAGTGTAGGACTTCCTCGCAGAGCAGGGGAGGGGGAAACACACCAGCCAGCCCCTCTAGAACAACTGGGGGACAAGCGCAGCTAACAGCACAAAGCCAGCTCATCAGGGTCCTGGTAGCAAGGTAGCAGTCCTTCAGGTGACCTAGCAGGCCACAGTTCAGCACATGAGCAGGCCAGTTCCTTTTAGCAGCATAACAGTTCCTCCTGACAGGTCCAAGCAGTGTGTACAAAAGCATGGGCAACAACCCCTGTACTTATACTAATTTTGTCTTTGATCTCAGGGAGCACTTCAAAGGACCTTTAGAAGTACACAACACCACCTTTTAATCCCAGCCCTGGCTCCGGTCATCAATAGGGGGTAAACAAGCCTCTTCGTGTGAGGGCAGTACACAATCTATACAAATGTAAGTGCGCCCGCCTCCCAATCTCCCAGCCCATGAAGACCACTCAGTATGTAGATGTAATCCTGTTACACCTCCACACTCTTGGGGTGATGGCTGTCTAGAAAGTATGGACAAAGCCCAGCTGTCACTGTATGCTAGACATGGATTGGAGTCAGGCTGCAAAGCACAAGAGTCATAAGCACAGTGTAATGCCCACTTTCTAATCGTGACATTTCTACAATAGGGATAAAAAATCCACCTACACCAATAAGCAAAATTCCTCATTACCATTTCAAACATTACCATTTCAAACATTTCAAAGCTACTCCTCATAGATCAGAAATTACCACATATATAAGGGACTTCTTAATTTAAACCTGTGAGAGGGACAGCCCTCACAGAGAAACCAAATCGGTTGTTTGTCACTACTAGGAAAAGGCACATGCCATACCTTTTACCTACACAGCACTCTGCCCAGAGGGCTACCTAAGGCCTACCTCGGGTGACCTATATCTAGTAAAATGGGAGTTCCGGGCCTGGCAAGCGATATTAGATGCCAAGCCATTGTGGCAGTAAACTGTGGACACAGGCTCTGCAGTGGCAGGCCTGAGACAGGTACGAAAGGCTACTTCTGCAGGTTGCGCAATCTGCGCTGAAGGCCCACTAGTAGCATTTAATTTACAGGTCCTGGGTATTAGGGGTACAACTGTAGAAGAGACTTACAGGTAAATTAAATGTGCCAATCAGGTGTAAACCAATCATACCAAGTTTACAGGAGAGGGCACATGCACTTAAGCACTGATCAGCAGTGATAAAATTGCCCAGAGTCCTACAGCCAACATAAGAGGGTCAGAAAAACAGGAAGAGGTATCAAATCAAATCAAATCAAATCATTAACATTTATAAAGCGCGCTACTCACCCGTGCGGGTCTCAAGGCGCTAAGGGAAAGGGGGGGTTACTGCTGCTCGAATAGCCAGGTTTTTAGGAGTCTCCGGAAAGCGGAGTGGTCCTGGGTGGTCCTGAGGCTGGTGGGGAGGGAGTTCCAGGTCTTGGTCACCAGGAAGGAAAAAGATCTCCCACCCGCGTGGAGCGGCGGATGCGAGGGACGGCAGTGAGTGCGAGACCAGAGGAACGGAGGAGGCGGGTGGGGACGTAGAAGCTGAGGCGTCGGTTGAGGTATTCCGGTCCCTTGTTGTGGAGGGCTTTGTGTGCGTGGGTGAGAAGTCGAAAGGTGATCCTTTTGCTGACTGGGAGCCAATGCAGGTGTCTCAGGTGTGCGGAGATGTGGCTGTTGCGGGGTACGTCGAGGATGAGGCGGGCCGAGGCGTTTTGAATGCGTTGCAGGCGATTTTGGAGTTTGGCTGTGGTCCCGGCATAGAGGGTGTTGCCGTAGTCCAGGCGGCTCGTGAAGAGGGCGCGGGTCACGGTTTTTCTAGTGTCGGCGGGGATCCAGCGGAAGATCTTGCGGATGAATGCGGAGGGTGAGGAAGCAGGCGGAGGACACGGCATTGACTTGCTTGGTCATGGTGAGAAGAGGGTCCAAGATGAAGCCGAGGTTGCGGGCGTGGTCTGTGGGGGTCGGTGCGGTGCCGAGGGCCGTGGGCCACCAGGAGTCGTCCCAGGCGGACGGGGTGTTGCCGAGGATGAGGACTTCCGTTTTTTCAGAGTTCAGCTTTAGGCGGCTGAGCCTCATCCAATCTGCGACGTCCTTCATACTCTCTTGTAGGTTGGTCTTGGCGCTGGCGGGGTCCTTGGTGAGGGACAGTATAAGTTGGGTGTCGTCGGCGTAGGAGGTGATGATGATGTTGTGCTTGCGAACGATGTTGGCGAGGGGGCTCATGTAGACATTGAAGAGTGTCGGGCTGAGCGATGAGCCTTGAGGTACGCCGCAGATGATCTCGGTGGGTTCTGAGCGAAACGGAGGGAGGTAAACTCTTTGGGAATGGTTTGAGAGGAAGGAGGCGATCCGGTCCAGGGCCTGGCCTTGGATCCCAGTGGAGCGGAGGCGGGTGATTAGGGTGCGGTGACAGGCGGTGTCGAAGGCAGCCGAGAGGTCGAGGAGAATGAAGGCGACTGATTCACCGTTGTCCATCAGGGTTCTGATGTCGTCAGTGACTGAGATGAGGGCGGTTTCCGTGCTGTGGTTGGTTCAGAATCCGGTTTGTGAAGGGTCGAGCAGGTTGTTGTTTTCCAGGAAGGTGGTCAGCTGTTTGTTGACGGTCTTCTTTATTACCTTGGCTGGGAAAGGCAGAAGAGAGATGGGGCGGAAGTTTTTCATGTCGCTCGGGTCAGCCGTAGGTTTCTTTAGTAGGGCGTTGACTTCAGCGTTTTTCCAGCATTCGGGGATGGTAGCAGAAGAAAAAGAAGAGTTGATGACGGTCTGAAGGTGCGGGGCAATGATGTCGTCGGCTTTGTTAAAGATGAAGTGAGGGCAGGGGTCCGAAGGGGCGCCAGAGTGGATAGAGTTCATGATGGATTTGGTTTCTTCAGTGTTGATGTGGGTCCAGTTGTTGAGGGTAATGGCCGGGGGTGCGGGTTCGGTGGTGTTATGTTGGGTCTGGTGTCCGAAGCTGTCGTGGAGGTCGCTGATCTTGCGATGGAAGAAAGTGGCGAGGGATTCGCACAAATCCTGTGAGGACGTGACGGCGTTGGCGTTGGAGAACTCCTTGACGATGCTGAAGAGTTCTCTGCTGTTGTGGCTGTTTTTGTCCAGTCTGTCGGTGAAAAAGTTATTTTTAGCAGCGCGGATCAGGTGGTGGTGTTCGCGGGTAGCGTTCTTGAGGGCGGTCATGTTGTCAGCGGTGTGGTCCTTGCTCCAGGCCTTCTCGAGGGCGTGACAAGTTTTCTTTGATTCTTTGAGGGTGTCAGAGAACCAGAGAGGTTTTTTGGTGTTGGTCTGTCGATGCGTGCGTTTGAGGGAGCAAGGTTGTCTGCGCAGTTGGAGATCCAGTTTGTGAGGCTGAGGGCTGCGTCGTTGTGAGGCTGAGGGTGGGTTGGTTGGCGGCGAGTGCTGAGAAGAGTTGCTCTTCAGGGATCTTGTTCCACTGTCGACGAGGGATGGGTTGAGTGCGGAGGTGGCGGGTCTTGCGTCGGAATGTGAAGTGGACACAGCTGTGGTCGGTCCAGTGTAGAGCGGAGGTGTGGCTGAAGAAGACGTGTTTGCTGGCGGAGAAGATAGGGTCAAGCGTGTGTCCGGCGATGTGGGTGGCGGTGTTCACCAGTTGTTTGAGGCCGAGGTTGGCGAGGTTGTCGAGCAGGGTGGTGGTGTTGGGGTCGTTGTTTTGTTCCAGATGGAAGTTGAGGTCGCCTAGGAGGATGTAGTCCGGTGAGGCGAGGGCGTGCGGGGAGATGAAGTCGGCGATGGCGTCGCTGAAGGGGGCGCGCGGTCCGGGAGGACGGTAGATGAGGGATCCTCTGAGGGTGGTCCTCGGGTCGGTGCGAATCTGAAAATGCAGGTGTTCCGCGGCGAGAGGGGTGTCTTCGGTGGAGGTGGTGACGCTGATGGAGTCTTTGAAGACGATACCTCCTCCTACTTGGTTGGTGCGGTCTTTTCTGGAGATCTTGTAGCCTTCGGGGATGGCGGTGGCGATGTCTGGAGCAGAGGAGGCGTTCATCCAGGTCTCCCTGATGAAGGCGACGTCCGGTGCTGTGGAGTCCAGGAGGTCCCAGAGTTCAACGGCGTGCTTGTGGACGGATCGAGCGTTGACCAGGATGCACTTGAGGTGGTTGATGGCGCGTGGGCTTGTGGTCGTGGTAGTTGCGTGGTGGAAGATGCGTTTGCAGGAGTTGCAGGCGAAGGGTCCATGGGTGCGTTTGGGGTGAGCTTGGAAGCAGGTGTTGGAGCGTCCTGGGTTGAGGGCGAGGAGGGCGGTGGGGTCATAGCGGATCAGCGGGGCTTGGGAGAGCTGGGGACCAGGGGTCGTGGCGCTGGGCACGGGCCAGGCGCGGACGGACGCAGACGGGCTTGCCTCTGGTGCAGCGGCCGCCATAAGAGGGAGGAGGGGAGGAGGGGTCAGCTGGGGGCGAATGGGAGCTGGGGGGGCGGAGGCGTGCAGGAGGTCGCAGCGGGAAAGCGCGAGGGGGGGGGCAGGTAGAGTGAGAAGAGCTGGGGGAGGGGGGTTCAAGGGTGGAGGGGGGAGAGTGTTAGGAGGTTTAGGAGGTTAGGAAGAGAGATAGGAGTAGGGTTGTGAAGATAGGGGAGGAGGGGTTGTAGAGGTGGGTGAGGGTGAGAGGTAGAGTGAGAGGATAGGAAGAATAGGTAATAGAGGGGGTGGCAGAAAGGGGGGGAGAGATAGAGAAATAGATAGAGAAAATGGATAGATAGAGAAATCGATAGATAGAGAAATAGATAGATAGAGAGATAGGTAGATAGGAGGAGGTGGAGAGTGAGGGAGTTAGATAGTGAGATAGAGAGATAGAGAGATAGGTGGATAGGAGGAGAGAGGGAGGTAGATAGCGAATGGGTTAGATAGGGTTGATAGAGAGGGGGAGGCGAGTGAGGGAGGGGGATGAGGCAGGAGCAGGAGGGCAGGCGCGGGGAGAAGAAGACGGAGGGGGCAGAGGAGCCGAAGACAGAAGATAGAAGACAGAAGATAGAAGACAGAAGAACAGAAGACCGGAAGAACAGAAGAACAGAAGACCGGAAGAACAGAAGAACAGAAGAACAGAAGACCGGAAGAACAGAAGAACAGAAGAAACAGGAGTCCAGAAGAACTCAGAAGAGCAGAAGTTCACAGGGGAGCAGAAGATCACAGATGAAGATACGAAGAACAGAAGGCAGAAGACAGGCAGAAGACCTCAGAAGAAGATGAAGAAGAAGAGAGGAGACAGGAGAGGCAGAGAAGCACACAGAAGAAGAGAGAAGACGGGGAGAAGAAGAGTACAGAAGAAGATTACAGGCGAGGAGCGAGGAGGAAGAACAGAGAAAAAGAAAAGAAGAAAAGAAGCAGGAGCAGGAGAGAGGGTGAGTAGCGCGGGGCAGGGCGAGGGGCTGGGAGGTGGGGGGGTACTTACTGTGAGGTGGGTCTCAGGAACTAGGTAGGCAAATAGTTTAGGGATGACACTGCAAATAGGGCCAGGTCCAACAGGTATGATGAAATCACAGGATAAAATGTTTACTGCCTGTCCTCTGTCACACAAAATTGATATTAGGAGAGACAACAGCAGAAAAGATTCTTCTAGGATAGCTAAAAGTGAAACAGACCAGTGAAATAAACAGAACTGAGATATCTACCTCCTAATGTCAGAAGCCTTTCACCCCCCGTGGAACCTTATCCATTAAATCTGTAACCGCTGATTCAAATATGAGATTCAACAGGAAAATGTGTTGTCCCTGACAATCAGTCCACCACTGCGGCAGCAGATACTAATACTAACACATTCTTAAATGTTATTACCTGAAGTATGCAAACTTGTTTCACAAACTGATTAAGCAGGTGCCTCCTAGCCACCCTAGGACTTACCTATGCTGGTCCTCAGACACCGCTTTGTGCATGTGAGGCTCCAGCCTCGCTTCTGGGTGCTGTCCAATTTCTCTCTCCCCTTCTTCATCACTTTTTGTTCTACCTTCTCTTGTTGTGTTTTTTGTCTGTGACTCTTCTGACCTTCTGCTTATCCATCTCTTATTGCCTTTTTTGCTGCTTTTGTCTGCCTGTTTCACTCATTCGCTCACTCACTCATTCCACTCCCGCACTCACTCTTACCTCTCTTCTCTCAGCACTCGCTCATTTCTTAGCCCTTTTTGATCTTTCTGCTGTTTTTCTTTATTCTCCCTTACTTTTCTTGATGGTTTCTGCTTTTGACCTTTATGACCTTCTTTTTGTTTTCCTTTGCCGTAGTCACATCCTACTGGTTTGCCTCTTCTTGCTTGTTTCTGCTTTGGTTTTCTATTGCCACTTTCCTGGATTTTCTTTGTTCTCACTACTCCTTTTCCTTCCTCTGCCTCCTGATGCACTTCTTTTCTCTTTTCCCACCTGGCTCTGCTGTGCTCCTGCTTATTTTACCTCCTACCTCCTGCCTTTCTGCAGTTTCCAGCCTCTCACCTCCATTGCCCCCTCCCAGCCCTGCCCACTGTCCCCTGCCCCCTGCTCCCCCTCACCCCAGACCTACTTAATGACACCAGCAGTGCAGATGTGCTGCTGGTGCACAAAGTTATCTTGAGGTAAAGCCCAGCTGCCACTGTCTGTGACCCTCTCATGACCAGTGCTAGGAAACCTGGTCCTTCCCCTACTGCTACTGCACCAATACCCTTTATGCCCTCAACCCTACTTGCAACTCATGGCACTGCTACCACGTCACACCTCAATATTCTGAAGGGGCATTCTCCTTCATCACCTGCAAGCTCTCATACATTCTTCTACACCCGCTGCTCACAACTCATGCACCAAAGCACTCACAGGCATGCAAACCACCCACTCTCTCACTAAGCACACCACAGAGATCTGGAACCTGCTGCATGACCACACACCCAACCTGTTGTTCATCATGGAGACCTGGTTTAACCCTGCATCTGCCCTCAACATCACCACAGCCATTCCTCCCAGCTATAGGTTTGCCAGATGGAACCGACTACACAAGCCCAGTAGCGGAATCAAGATCATAGACAAGGACACTAACAGCCGCATCACCAACTTAAACCAAACCCCCAGTAGCATGAAACATCTGTCCTTCAAGCTCTATACCATAGCTAATTTCACCCATAATGGCACCCTCATCTAAAGACTACTTGGGCTACAGACCAACTTCTCCATCACCATTGTGGACATTGTGCCACCCCTCATCCTTTACTATGGTACCTTCTTACTCCATGAAGACCTGAATTTCCATCTGGAATTGTGCACCAACCCTAACATGACAGCACTACCTGAAAAAACTCAGTGCATGGAAGAACCAATACACTCCGCCACACACTTTCTGGGCCTGATGGTAATCATCCTCAACAACATCTTGGTCAACAAACCCACACTGGTCACTTGGACCAACCATGCCCTCATCAAATTTGCCATCCCTACCCATATCATCACACGTCAAGACTTGAACAAAATCCCAGATGAAGACTAGATGGCTGAACCCAGGCTGAACCCAGGAAACACCAACTGCGGCGCATCTGGAGAAAGAGCGAGGAAAGTGTGGATGGGATCACCTTGAAATTCATCCTCTGATGCTCCCACTAGCAGATCCGTGTTACCAAATGCTCCAAACTCACGGATGTAAGCACCAACAGCAGAAAAGAGATCTATGCCATTCGGAAATATTTCGCCACTCCAGCAGCCCCCTCCAGCAGCATCACCCCTCACAGGAACCATGCAACAAGCTCTCGTAAATCCTCAGCAGCAAGATAACCAGCATATAAAACAACAGCAACCTCCACCTGGATCCGACTGAGCTCACAATGCAGCTCCATATCTCCTCCAACAAAACCATCCTGACCGTACTGCCTTCTGTCTCCGCTGAAGAAATTGCCTTCCCCATGTAGTCAATTCACTCTGGGGTCCCATTGACACTTTTCCCCACCACACCTTTGCTCAAGGACTTAATTCCATTAGCTCAGCTCTTAAACCCAATTCTGAAAACCATCATCACAGCATTGTTAAAAATGGGGTCTTTGGTTGGCAGTCAGGTTATCCCCTGTCCAAGCAAGGACCCTCACTCTAGTCAGGGTGATTCACACACTGTCCAAATTACCCTGTGCCCACCCTCTGGTAGCCTGGCACTGAGCAGTGAAGCTTAACTTAGAAGGCAATGTGTAAAGTATGTGTGCAATAAATCATGCAATAACAAAGTAGAACACCACATAAATACACCACGCAGTGTTTAGAAAAATATATAATATTTATCTGGTAAGATGCAGATCAAAACGATTAAGAATCAATAGGTACACGTTTAAATATCACTTAGAAAATGATATAAAGAGTCTTTAGTTCTTAAAATGTATCAAACATTTCTTGCAAGCACAAAGTACCTGGTTTGCTTTCAAATTCTCCACAAGGGACCGCAGAGGAGGAGTTGCGTGGAAAATGAGGAGGTGTGCGTTGATTTTTCCGGCACACACACACGATGCGTCATTGAGTTTTCACACAGGGCAGGCTTTGCATCTATTTCTGACACGGAGACTGGGATCCTCTTCGGGTTGTGGGGTTTTCGGACGCCCCGAGGACGAGGCGTTGAAATCCTGGCCATGGAAGACGAAGTCACAGAGTTTGAGTCGATTTGGTGGGCGTTGCGTGGAAATTTCTATCGCACGGCAGGCGCTGCGTCAATTCCTCTCGGGAAGTTGGGCTGCATCATTCTGGTTCTGGCTTTGCATCAATCCAGTGGGCCATGCTGGCGCTGCGTCGATCTTCTCATCGGGAAGTTGGGCTGCGTCATTCCGATTTGGCGTATGGTGATTTTCTCACTGCCAGGCAGGCTGTGCACCATTTCTTGCAGGCTGTGCGTCGATTTTCACCGCACAAGGATTTATTTTGCAGAGATTAAGCACTGAGACTTAAGGGAACAGGAGGCAAACTCTATCCAAGCCCTTGGAGAGCACTTCTCGGCAAAGCCAGAAGATAGCAAGGCAGCAGGGCAACAGCAGGGCAGCAGTGCTTTGCAGAAAAGCAGTCAGGGGAGTCCTTTGGGCAGCCAGGCAGTTCTTCTTGGCAGGTTGCAGGTTCTGGTTCAGGGATTCTTCACCAGTGGTATCTTGCCCAAAAGGTTCTGAGTTTTTAGGGTCAGAGACCCAACAACTCAAATACCCAAATGTACCTTTGAAGTGGGGGAGACTTCAAAGAATGGCTTAGAAGTCCACAAGGTCCTGTTCAGTTCCATCCAGTCTGCCAGGGTCACAGTAGGGGGTGTGGTAATCCTTTGTGTGAGGGCAGGCTACTGTGCCAGGCCCTCCACCCTCCCAGCCCAGGAAGACCCATTCAATATGCAGATGTATGCAAGTGTGAATGAGCATCCTGTGTTTGGGGTTGTCTGAGTGAATGCACAAGGGAGCTGTCAACTAAACCTAGCCAGACGTGGATTCTAAGGCACAGAAGGATTTAAGTGCAGAGTAATGCTCATTTCCTAAAAGTGGCATTTCTAAAATAGTAATTATAAATCCAACATCGCCAGTCCGCAGGATTTTGTATTACCATCCTGACCATACTAAATATGACCTTGTTACTCCTTTCAGATCAGAATCTACCACTCAAACAGTATATGAGGGTAGCCCTAATGTTAACCTATGAAAGGAGCAGGGCTCACAGTAGTGTAAAAACGAATTTAGGAGTTTTACACCACCAGGACGTATAAACTACACAGGTACATGTCCTGCTTTCTATCTACATAGCCCCCTGCCCTATGAGTTACCTAGGGCCTACTTTAGGGGTGACTTATATGTAGAAAAAGAGGACTTTAAGGCTTGGCAAATACTTTTAAATGCCGAGTCGAAGTGGCAGTGAAACTGCACACACAGGCCTTGTGATGGCAGGCCTGAAGCATGGTTAAGAGGCTGCCTATGTGGGTGGCACAATCAGTGCTGCAGGCCCACTAGCAGCATTTAATCTACAGGTTCTGGGCACAAGTAGTGCACTTTTACTGGGGACTTACAAGTAGATTACCTAAGCCAGTTGGGTATATACCAATGTCACCATGTTTTAAATGAGAGAGCATATGCACTTTAGCACTGGTTAGCAGTGGTAAAGTGCGCAGAGTCTTAAAACCAGCAAAAACAGTGTCCAAAAAGTGGAGGGAGGCAGGCAAAAAGTCAAAGGTGACCAACCTAGAGCTGTCAGGTCTAACATGTGTCCCACCCAGCTGAAAGTGGGGAGAGCTACCCAACCTCCTGGGCACTCTCATCACTAAGGCGGAAGTATCTGGAGAGACCATCAGTGTTGGCGTGGTCAATCCCCGGGCAATGCTCCACCGTAAAGTCCATCCCCTGTGGGGAAATTGACCACCTCAAGAGTTTAGGATTCTCACCCCTCATCTGCATGAGCCACCTGAGGGGCCTGTGGTCTGTCTGAACCTGGAAGTGAGTCCCAAACAGGTATGGTCTCAGCTTCTTCAGTGCCCAGACCACAGCAAATGCTTCTCTCTCAATAGCACTCCACCTCTCTTCCCGTGGTAATAGTCTTCTGCTAATAAAGACTACTGGTTGGTCTAGGCCCTCCTCATTTAGCTGTGCTAGAACTGCCCGTATGCCATTCTCAGAAGCGTCTGTCTGCACAGTAAATTCCTGGGAGTAGTCAGGGGCCTTGAGCATGGGGGCCATGCACATGGCTTCTTTCAGGGAGTCAATGGCTTTCTGACAAGCCTCTGTCCAATTCATGAACCTGGGTTCCTTTTTGGATGTGAGTTCTGTCAAGGGTGACACAATGGTTCCATAGTCCATGAAGAACCTACGGTAATAACCAGTGAGGCCCAAGATGGCCCTCACCTCAGTTTGGGTTCTAGGTGGTTGACAGGCCTTGATAGTTTCAATATTGGCCTGGAGGGGCTGCACCTTGCCACCATCTACTAGGTCTCCAAAGTATACCACGGAACCCTGCCCAATCTGGCACTTACTGGCCTTGAAGGTCAAGCCTGCCTGTTGCAGGGCCTGAAGCACCTCCTTGAGGTGAAGCGGGTGTTTCTCCCAGCTGGAACTATAGACTGCAATGTCGTCTAGGTAGGCTGCGCAGAAGGCATCCTTGCCAGCTAGGACCCCGTTAACCAACCGTTGGAAGGTAGCGGGGGCATTTTTCAACCCAAAGTGCATCACCCGGAATTGGTAATGGCCCTCAGGTGTGGAAATTGAAGATCTCTGTTTAACCCTCTCAGTCAAGGTGATCTGCCAGTACCCTGATGTGAGATCAAAAGTACTGAGGAATTTGGTAGTACCTAGTCTGTCTACGAGCTCATCGGCTCGGGGACCTGGTGAGAGTCAGTCTGTGTTACTGAGTTGAGACCCAGTAGTCCACGCAGAACCGGAGTTCTAGCTTGGCACCAGGTGCAGCAGCCTTGGGTACCATCACCACAGAGCTGGCCCAGGGACTACTGGACTTCTCAATAACCCCTAGGGCCAGCATCTTGGTGACTTCCTCCTTGATTCTGGCCTTCACCTTATCTGACAACCTGTACATTTTGGTCTTTACAGGAGGACAAGTGGGTGAGTCCAGGAGTGAGGGAAAACAGGGAAGACAACTGCTGTAATAACTCATAGCAGTGTCTTCTCTGTTCTGGAGTCAGGGACTCAGAGAGATCAACACCCTCCACTGACCAATCACTTTCTTTGGCAGAGAGGAGGTCGGGGAGAGGCTCACTGTCCTCTTCCATGCCCTCATCTGTCACAAAGGGCAGACTGATGTCAGACCTTTCAAAATGAGGCTTCAGCCTGTTGTGGTGGAGAACCCTTAAGGGGTTTCTAGGGGTCTTGAGGTCCACTAGGTAAGTGGCCTCCCTCTGTCTCTCGTTCACTTCATATGGGCCAGTCCAGCGGTCCTGGAGAGCTCTAGGCTCTACTGGCTCCATCACCCAGACTTTGTTGCCAGGTGAGAATTCTACCAGAGTGGCCTTCTGGTCATACCACTCCTTCATCACCTCTTGACTGGCCTCAAGGTTACTCTTGACATGTTTCCAGAAACGCTGGGTCTGGTTGCGGAGGGCAAGCATGTCACTGACCACATTCCGGGGAGGTTTCTTGGGAGCTTTCTCCCACCCCTCCTTGACTATGCTTAATGGTTCCCTGACATGGTGACCATAGAGAAGTTCAAAGGGGCTGAACCCCACTCCTTTTTGGGGCACCTCTCTATAAGCAAAGAGAAGGCATGGCAAAAGGACGTCCCACTTACGCCTCATGGCTTCAAGTAGGCCAGTAATCATGCCTTTTATGGTGTTATTGAATCTCTCAACAAGCCCATTGGTTTGCGGATGGTAAGGGGTGGTAAAATGGTAGGTTACCCCACACTCATCCCACATCGACTCCATGTACGCTGACATGAAGTTTGTGCCTCTGTCAGACACAACCTCCTTTGGAAACCCCACATGGGTAATTATTCCCATCAGAGTTCTGATCACCACCGTTGAAGTTACTGTCCTTATAGGGATTGCCTTTGGATAACGGGTGGCATTGTAGTGTGGTCAGTTTTATGTATCCTTTGAGCGTTAGCTTCAGGCGTTAGGCCTTTGTGCACTTTGCCCTGGATGTATTTTATTCCTTTGCTCGCAGCATAGAGCCTCTCTGCACTTTGCTCTAAATGCTTTTTATTCAGCTTCATACTGTTATTTTTCAAATAGCCAGTTCTACGGTCTTGTTTTATTTTTTATATCACACTGTTTAGCCTACTTCAGCACTGGAGTTTTCAATAACACATTCTTGTTCACTCTGTGCTTCAGTCAAGGATACAGTCTGGTACATTGCCGATAGACGTGGTAGGAGTTTAGTCTTTGGCATTCTTGTGTAGGGACATTTTGTGATCACACTGACATGTTAGTTATAAAAACACTTCCTTGTCCTAATACACGCAAGAGGGAGATTCCGACCAGGGAACCACAACTAGACGCTGACTGCCTCGTTGCAGATGCTGAACCAGATCACAGGCCTTTGCTCAGGTATGAGGGTTGATGGCTTCCCAGGGAATCTAAAAGGCAAGTTAGAAGCTTAACATGCCGTGCTCGAAATAGAATTAACTGAGAAAGAGTAGAATTTATTAACACCATGATAGCGTTATTCTTATGTTTCACTCTCCTCGTGACTATTTCAATCCTACTGTGTTGTATGGTTCTGGTTATTGTGGCTCATGCCTTAATATCTAAAATACAGTCGTTTTATTAAAACAATCTATAAAACTCAAACTGCCTTTGTCATTTGTATATGAGATCATACTATAAATGAGAGAGTTGGTTTGGATCTGAGTGACCACGACTTCCCTGAGAAGTTCTAAAGATGTCATGCGCTCGGCTGCCCAATCATCCCTCCCCCATGGGAGAGATGAGGCACTGCTAGTTAGCCGGAGCAAAACCGGATTGAGGGTGACAGAGGTTCTTCCAAGTGGGTCAGACTTAGGGCCAGATGTAGCAATATACCAAATTGCGACTTGCAATTTGCGAGTCCCTGCGACTCGCAAATTGCAAGTCGCAATTTGGTATGCAGAAAGGTGTCTCAGACACCTTCTGTGAGTCGCTATGGGGTCGCAAAGACCCACCTCATTAATATTCATGAGGTGGGTCGCAATTTGCGCCCCCATAGCGACTCTGGGCACTCACGGGGATGGAGGCCTGCTGGGAACAGCAGACCTCCATGTCCGTGACTGCTTTTAAATAAAGCAGTTTTTTTTTTCCAAGTGTAGCCCGTTTTCCTTTTTAGAAAAAAAAAACCGAAACCTTTTGTTTCTGATTTTTTCAGGGCAGGCAGTGGTCCCTTGGACCACTGCCTGCTCTGAAAAAATATTTTTGGGTCCAGTCACAAAGGGGAAGGGGTCCCATGGGGACCCCTTCCCGTTTGCGAGTGGGTTACCATCCACTTCAAGTGGAACACCCATTCCTATTTGCGACTCGGAAATGCATTTTGGGAGTCGGTTCCGACTCGCAAAATGCATTTCTACATAGCAAACACGCATTTGCTACATCTGGCCCTTAGTCCCCCACACCAGGAACGATCCTGCTACCTAGAAATCCAGTAGTCTCATTTAGGACAATGAGAGCCCTCGCGACAGCATGGTCCACCAAAACCAGGATAAACCTGTTGCCTAAGGTGGTTTTGGGGTCCAAGGGACCAATGACATCGATGCCGACCCTTTCAAAGGGGGTGTCAATGACGGGGAGTGGGATCAGGAGGGCTTTAAGCCTTTTCCCTGTCTTCCCACTGGCCTGGCAGGTTGGGTAGGCCTTACAGAAATTATCTAAGGCTACCCGCATTCTAGGCCAATGGAAGTGGGTGACAAGCCTGGCAAAGGACTTGTCTTGTTCCAGTAGGAAGGCCCGGTAACACTGGGGGACCACCAGCACACGTGCTGCCCCAGTGGTCAGTACCTTAGGCTCACTGTATAGGAGATCATTCTCCCAATATGTGGTGATTGCCAGAGGCTTCACCTGCTGCTTAGGCTGAAGCCTGCTGCCTCAGACCCTCAAGAGTGGGGCACTCCTTCTGTGCTTTGCAGAATTCCTCCCTGGTTGGACCACCCTCTACTTGCCAGCCAGCAAGTTCAGGCCGGTTACCCAGGTCGTCAATATCTTCCCCTGTTGGCTCAGAGGCCTCCTCCTCTGGGACCCTGTCCACCACGGTGGGAATATATGGGACTGGTTTCCAGCGCCCCTTGCCCTTCCTCTGTGCAGCTCTCTGGGCCATTGTTCCAGGCTCCAGACGCCCTTGACTCCCTTCCCGGGCAACCATAGAACTTGTGGTCATGCGGACCCACTCAGGCAAACCTAACATCTCCAAGTGGGATTTCAGCTCTACCTCCTTCCAGGCATGATCAATCTCAATATTGCCCCACTGCCTTCTGTCCTAGTCCATGCTCTACACTATGACACTTGACACCTGGGTGCAAACACAGACTGGTACAGAGCTAGAACCATAATAAGTGTGATAATGGCTGCCAATGGACTTAAGCAGGGATTCATGCATGCTTTCTATTAATTTAATCTTTAAATCTGTTGTCTACCAGAAGCTCTTCTTCAACACGTGGGAGACACATCTTCTTTTATATGAACTGACCTTATTTTTTTTAATCAGATGTCTTAGGCCTTCAGAGAATGATGGACTGTTAGAAATTGGGTATCTAGTTGGCAGTCAGTTTACACCCTGTCCAAGTAGGGACCCTCACTCTAGTAAGGGTAGGGGAGTCACACTCCTAAGATAAACCCTGTGCACACCCTTGGTAGCTTGGCACGAGCAGTCAGCTTATCTCATAGGCAATGTGAAGTATGTGTACCCACACACAGTAACACAGTGAAAACACTACAAACGAATACCACACCAGTTTAGAAAAATTGCCTATATGTATCTAAGTAAAACAAGGTAAAAATGACAAACTTCCAACAGAAACAAGCAAAGATATGAATTTTAAAGGATTAAAGCCCATTAAAAGCACTTAGAAACACAATGACTCGAACTGAGGGTATCACAGCGTTGTGATGGAGTACTTCCCAACAGTCAAGAGCCACTCGCGATGGAGGGCGGTGCCAGTCATGTAGTTGCACGGACCCCAGGTACAGTACCTTTGAAATGAGGCAAAGATGTGGTGGGGCATCGGTGGAGCTGGTGCAGTATCAGTTCTGTTCTGCTACATAGGAGGTGAGGCATCGGTTCTTTAGTGCTACGCAGAAGAGGTGAGGCGTCGGTTCCTTACAGAGGTAGCGGGGGTGAGGCAGCATTGGCAGTAAGGCGTCAGTTCGGTACAATCCTGAGAGGTAGATGTGTCCAGTGGGTCAAGACGCGATGAGGTGACTTTGCAGTGTCACGATAACACCACGGGGCCACAGGCTCTGTTGCAGAGTTGGGTGTCACAGACGTCGCTGATTACAGCACTCAGAACTCACAATGTTGCTGGACTTCAGAGGCGCTGGGGTGGCGTAGGGCCTTTGGTTTCTGTCACAGGTGTTGCACTTCAGAGGGGACCACAGCTTCGGATGCAGGCAGCGTCATGGAGTCGGGCAGCAGCCCCCGGTTCTGGAGTCGTCTGGAGTTCGTGTGTTTGGTGCTTGTTTTTATGCTGGACTTCACTCCCAAGGAACTGGAGCTGGAGTGGGCACCACTTGGCAAGTCAGGGTCCTCAACAAGAGAACCCAGGGGGGGGAAGGTGAAGTCTTTGACGTCCCTGAGACTTCTTAACAGGATGCAAGCTCAGTCCAAGTCCTTGGAGAAACTTCACAAGCAAGATACATAGCAAAGTCCAGTCCTCTCCAAAGCAGAAGTAGGAACTGCAGTTCAACCCAGAAAAGCACTCACAGAAAAGGGGTGGTACTCCTCCTCACAGCTCTTCAGCTTTTCTCCTTGGAAGACTCTCCTCTTGATACTAAAGTGTTCTAAAAGTCTGGGGGGTTGAGTCCAAATACTTATGCTCCTTTCTGCCTTTAAAGTAGACCCCGCCTTTCCTGCTGTGTTCCTAGACACACTTTTGGGTAGGAGGTTGGAGACTGTATTGTGTAAGGACAGGGACTGCCCTATTCAGGTGCAAGTGTCAGCTCCTCCCACCACTCTAGCCCAGGAAGACTCATCAGGAAATGCAGTACACACCTCAGCACCTTTTGTGTGACTGTCTAGAGTGAATTCACAACCAGCCCAACTGTCATCCTGACCCAGACATGTATTCCACAGCCAGGTAGAGGCACAGAATGGCTAAGAAAGAAAATGCCCACTTTCTTAAAGTGGCGTTTTCAAACACACAATTTAAAAACCATCTTCACTAAAATATGTATTTTTAAATTGGGAGTTCAAAGACCCCAAACTCCATTCTCTATCTGCTCCCAATGGGAAATTACACTTAAGAGGTATTTCAAGGCAATCCCCATGTTAACCTATGGGAGAGACAGGCCTTGCAATAGTGAAAACCAAATTAGACAGTATTTCACTATCAGGACATGTAAAACACACCAGTACATGTCCTGCCTTTTAAATACCAGCCGGCCAATGGGTCTACTTGGGTCCTACCTTAGGAGTGCATTTCATGTACTAAAAGGGAAGGTTTGGGCCTGGCAAGTAGGTGCGCTTTGCAGGTCGACACAGGAGTTTCAAACTGCACACACAGACACTGCAATGACAGGTCTGAGACATATTTACAGGGCTACGCATGTGGGGGGAACAGTCAGTGCTGCAGGCCCACTAGTAACATTTGATGTACAGGCCATGGGCACACATGGTGCACTATAACAGGGATTGATTAGTAAGTCAGATATGCCAATCATGGATAACCAATCATAATCACCATTTACACTGGGAACATTTGCACTTTATCACTGATCAGTAGTGGTGAAGTGCCCAGAGTACCAAAACCAGCAAGCAAAAGCGAAACCCAGCACACAGTCCAAAATACAGGAGGCAGAGGCAAAAAGACAAGGGAAACCACGCCAAGGGTGCCAGGTCTAACATGGACACAACAGCTTATTGCCAGTCTGTTTATGAATAATAAAACATCAGAAGTTATGAACTTTTCAGGAGTTAAATCTGAGGCCAAGTCACAATATAAATGCTCATTTTTTATATCAAGGTAAAATGGAGACTTCATCTTCATGACCTTCCTAAACGTACATTGTGTTATTGTACGGAAATTGTTCATTTCAACACTTCTCTATGGAGGTACATCTTTAGCACCTCCTATGTAGGTGTTTAAAGCCACAGGTATTTAAATCTTTCTATGCTGCTCTTTTCTTTCGCCAAAACCAATGTGCTAAGACTTTGGATACGTTTGAATGTAATTCATGACTGAAATGTTGACAAGAGGTCCAACCACCCTTCCATATTTAATATGTCTTTAACTAGGCATACCACCTTTCAGCGAATGGATAGTGTGTTTATTATGTTCGTCAATAAATTGAGGATTAGTGCACCAGGACTTTAGGTTCTTTTAGTTAAAAAGTATGTTGAAGGCTTTAAAGCTTCCCCAAGGTATTAGCTTAATTATTGTTTAGGTTGTTATAATCTGTCCTCTGATTGAGTGTCAAAGCACATTAAAAAGTTTAAAATGCTAATGAAAATTGACTTTTTTGTATCAGAGGTTCACTTACTATCTTTTCAGCTTTTGAAACTAAAACATATATTGATCTAAGCTTTTGCGGGAAGTATGACTAATTCGCCCTTTAGTCTCAAATGTAATACTCATTCTTATACTAGGAGAATTTATATCTGAAAATTAAATTTCAACACGTCAACTTCTTATATTGCACAGGCAGACGAGAGTGCAAGAATCGAAGCTCTTATTGTTGATTATGTCAGCCGGGTGAAGAACCAGTCTCCCAAATTCTTGTAACTTGTTGCAATTAAGAAAGCGGTTTTTAAGACCTGTTTTTGTAGCGCAGAGGAAGCACACATTCCAAGAGGATATTAATCAGTATGTGCACTTTCCAAGAGGATATTAATGGGTGTGCACATATTCCAAGAGGATGTTGATCTGTGTGTGCATATTCCAAAGGGATATCAATATGTGTATGGGCGGGTCTCCTAATAAAATAGTATATAGATTTGTATACATTGTATTAGAGTCTGTCTAACTGCTCAAAGCCCAAAAGAAACGTGAATATTTTCGTTATGTCAGATAACATTGTGAAAGATGAGATTTGTAATTTAGGTTTGAAGCCCCCACTGCACTGGCAGTAGAGTTATTTTTTATCTTGTCATACATAAAACGTATATCAGTGTTTTATAAAGTTGAATAGTTGCTGTTTTTAACCATTGTCATATTTCTTTCTATTATTTACTGCCTAATTTAACTTACCATGTTTTATAAGAATTGTAAAATATTGCAGTATTTGTTGAGGGGGTAAGTACCCAAGTCAGGGCTGAATGTAGAGCTGGTGTCGCATGGTGGGACAATCTTTAGGCCTCATTCACAAAGGTAAACTTACACTTTTGGCTAAGTTTAATATTTTTTCGCCATTCACAAACTCAAATTTAATAGTAAGTTTATGACTGACGAGACTCCACAGTCGGGGCAGAGAACTCTACAAGTAAAGAGATAAGACAGGCCTATCTTTTCGTCAGGGATGACAACTTTGCACACAAAAGGATATGACAGGCTTATATTTTTATGTGTAGAGCTCTCCGCCCCAACTGCAGAGCCTTTACAGTCATAATCTTACTATTTGTAAAAAACAAAAAAGTCGTAAACGTACACAAAATTATAAGTTTAACTTTGTGAATTAGACCCATTTTTTTTTACCACAGATTTCCTCTCAACCACCTTCCAACATTGGCTATCATCTCTCCATAGTATTTCGTTTATAGCGCTACTCATACAGTGTAGGGTACCAGAGCACTTAACATCACATACATAATATAGGGAGACATTGAACCACACGTGTTAATCAGTGTATAGGAAATGTTCCATAGTGCAATGAGGACCACAAGGTGTAGGTGTCACATGTCATGCATACTGGTAGGCATTGTGTTTTAAGAGTGCTCGGTCTGGAGAAACACAAACTCAGAATATAAAGTGTAACACAGTGGTTGAGGTTGACTTACTAATCAGAATACATTTGTACCCAAACTAACTCTTTTTAGCAGTATTAAGATAATAAAAGTCTGGGAAAAACACATCATTTCTAACCTATACCATGCAATTTGTATGCAGATTTTTGACAACAGTTCACAGTTTATTGTGCTGTATTAGGATTGTAATTTATAAACTGCAAGTAACATAACGATCTTTGTGACAATAGCAGTAACCCACTGAGCTATCCACATACAATAAACCTGAACTCAACGTCCTGATACCTATAGCACAGAGCAGGTTAGAATAACTTAGAGGCAATTGCATATTATGTATGTAACTTTAAAACAATAATACATTTGAAATGAAACAAATAACCATCCCAAAGAGTTTAGAAAAATAGAGTAAAGTTCAATAAACAAAATTATAACAAAATGACAAAAATCCAATAAGGGGAACCAGAGAAATGATTTTTAAAGATTTTAAGTAGAAATAGCACTGAGAAGCACAAAGTACCAACAATAGTCAATGATCACGGCAGAAGAGGACCTAGGCACAGTTTGACACTGATCATGAGGAAGTGCCGGAATACACCAACCAGGTTTAGCCTAGGCAAAAGATTTTACCTTCTGACTGTAGTCCTTTTGAGTTCCAATTCACCAAATGAGTAAACTTTTAAAACCCCATGGGATCTCAGTGGGGGGGCAATGGAGACTTGCAGGGTGACATGCAGTGGCCAACTGGAGGGTCCAGCCCAGTTCTAGTTTCCACTTGTCAGTTGATTAGTTGCAGGACAAGACCACTTGTAGCTTGTTGTGTCCCTGTAGCTTTAACAGAAGGCCAGCCTTATGACACTTGGAGTCCACTTGTGTGTCCTGGGTACAAGTGGGAAAGTAGGTCCATTCTTCAAGGCTTTTCTCAGGTCCCAGACTGCAGGCTCAGTCCTCTTTTGCTATTCTACAAGTCCCAGAGTGTTCTGAAGTAGGTGCATGGCGGAGCCACATTTATGCCTGTGTGAGCAAGTCTGGCCTTATTTGGTCTTTAGTAGTTTATTTATAAGGGGACGCGTTAGAGGTTCAATGGGCCTTTTGACTATGCCTAGAGTGATTCCACCATGAATCATAACTTCAATCAGCAATATAACAACATAGTCAATAAAACACCATCAATCTTTAGGAGTCAATAATCTTTACCACCATGACCCATGCAGCCATGAATAACCACACATTTTAGTAAAATTAGAAAGTTTTATCACCCATATAACAATGCTAATATCACATAAATTATTCTCAAAACCAAATGATAAGCATATACAAACGGCACAGGCTGACCAAAGCGGCGGAGAAATCTCATTTTTACTAATGCATTAGTAATTAAACATTCCAGAGTTACAGTGCAGTTTAACAACACCAATAACTGAAAGATAGAGATGGCATACCTCTTATAATAACATTTATAAGCACTTGACACTCTAACCCTCTAATTTGAATGCCATGTTTGGACTTCATGTGAAAGTAATTTAGTCAAAATGTTAATTCGGAAAACATTTAACTAGGGCTCTTACCATATTAGCTGTGGTACCTAAAAGAAAAGAACAAAATCCATAACAGAAACAATAACATCTTGTTATGCCCCTTCCTCAATCGATCAGCAAGTTGTGACTTCTTCTTTAGTTGGATATCTGTTTGGTCAGTTTCAGCATTGGGATAGTGAAGGGGACTAGATCAGCCAGTTGGGCTCTAAGTCAACTGAACCAACTTAGAAAGGTCATCAAGCTAAGGAATCAGCATCAGCCCAATTACTCTATGAGGGTAAAGCTATGAGGAAGAGAAAATATCAGGAACTGCTCAGCTCCTCAAACTGGACTGCTAAGGGATAGAGAATGGGAATAGAATGGGCTCACTAACATGACTAAAACTCCTATGTGCTTGCAGGCTAAGTTAAACTCCACAAAGTATCTTCTCGTGCCATCATTGGTCAGAAAATTGTATGCCCACTATAGAACCAATCAGTTCTAATTCACACGTCTATGATTGGCTCCTCTTCTCTGGTTCCCATCCTTTGCTTCGTCAGGTAACCTTTTAGTTGCAATCCTAGCTGCAGCCAGTGCCTCCATTGTTCAGGCTTGGGAACATCAGTTTCTCATGCATCAAGAATACAAAAGTAACAATTCCCAATACAACCCATTTCGGCAGACAGTTCTCACAGGAAATTCTAAGACATTTACATATCGGTTGGTCAGCACCATGTGAACAATGGAAGATTTTAATTCTCTGCCTTCACAAAACATTTGCCATGAAACTTAACATAAGGCTTTTTCGACTATGCCAAAATCTCATAATTAATTCATGCCTTAATATATTTACGCAAATAGATAGTACAAATATGTTAGTGTGATCCGTCAATACCTTTTATTCCACAGGTGCACATTTCTCTAAATATAGGCGTAATTCTTTATTAATGTTTTACATGTTATGGTAGGCATATCAGTGGGCACATTCTCCAAAACACACAATTTTCACTATGTTAGCCTAAATCATGAGAATTATTAGCTAATAATAAATGCAAAATGTAATTAATGTACTATTGTCAATTTACATGTAATGTACAAAACCATAGTAATTGATCAGTTGTAGTTAGAGTTATCTCAAGTAACTATAACTTGTGCCCCAAGGTAACTTTAAAATCTTGCACCCTCGCCATGCACAGTTTTTTCATCAAAATATTTACTGCAAATATAAAATTGATATTATCAATGATGTTATCAAAGATGTCATGAGTGCCGTAATTTGCGCGGTAATTAGCAGTCCAGTGACGAGTGTGCGAGTTACAGTTACCGTAGGGCATGAGTTATAGTTACTTGAGGTAACTCTAACTGTCATTGGTGAATTTATTTAGTTTTGTGTGTTTAAAATGTGAGCTTAACTATATGTTTTTTTTTAACATATTGTAATTTTCATTATTATACGTTAATCCAACAACCGCTGCACATGACCAAAGGCCGTGCGTGCAGCAGTTGGCCGCAGAGGCCAACTCTCTATAAGCACCTAACCTTGCACCGTGCACTGCCTTCACCTATGCACACCGGAGGTTGACCGCAAGACCTGGCCTGTAGCCAGACCCTGCGGTAAATCCCTCTAACCACCTAACCCCATGCTGTGCACAACCCTTTAGCTGTGCACGGTAGGAGAAGGCCGCAGCTCCTCTGGGTGTGAGAATATGTGTGAGAGGGTGTATCGGGGGATGAGAGTGGCTGTGAGATTGTGTGTCTGGGTGTGAGAGTGCATAAATCAGTGTTTTAGTGGGTGCATCAGTGTGTGCGTGGGTCTGTGAGTGGGTGCACAAGGGTCTGAGTGGGTCTGTGAGTGGGTGCGTGTGTGTCTGAGTGGTTCTGTGAGTGGGTGTATAAGGGTCTGAGTGGGTGTGTGAGTGGGACAAGAGAAAAAGAGGGACGGACAGAGAGGAAGAGATAGACATATTTTTTTGGCTTTGATGTATGAAATCATTAGAATGAGACATTTCTGCATGATTTGAAAAGAAAAATGTATTTGTCGTTTAAAACAGTAAGCTCACCTTTCAGTATGAGCCTTAAGCATTTGATTAAAAAAAATAAAGGAGGGAAACGATCAGGGGCACACCTGAATTCGAACCCTCAACGTGAAGGTCTGAGACCTTTTAGCCCTTTATAGGCTATCTGGGACCAGGGGGAGCATCAAGGCCTATCCGCAGTCCCTGACTTTTTTTGAAAGTTTATCTTCTGCTATGCCCTTTATGGGCTATCTAGGACCACAGGGGGAGCCTCAAGACCTCTCCAGCGGTCCCATTGGTCCAGAAAGAAGGCAGCTGCTTTAAGTAGAAACTCCGTGCTTGCTGGAGCAAATCTTTCATCTCTGTTCCCGGCACACATATCTGTTTACAAGCAATTGTAATGAAACTATGCTTTTTGACAGCAGGACCTTTTTGACAGTTCCCACTGTCAGAAAGCAGAGTGTTTGCTGTGACCTGGCTGCTTCTGTCAAAGCTGCAGCCAAGGCACAGCAGACAGCAATGTCTCAGAGGTGGGCAATCCGGGACATAGCAGGAGCTGGCCCTGGAGGGTGCTGGTCCCCCGGGCCATCAGTGGCTCCATGAAGAAGTCTGCACAGCCCCTCTCCAGAAAAATTAGCCCTGGGAGATGGTGGTCCCTGGGGCTAAGGTTGGTCTGTAATGGACCCCCTTTCTATTTTTTTTTCAGTTTGCTCCAGGGATGTGGTGGTCCTTGGGGCTCTGGGGGGGGGGCTGTGCACCCCCACATTAATGTAGATCATCACCCCTCCGAGCAGCGTTCCCCTGGGCTGTGGGGATGTGTGCAAACCCCCACCTTAATGTAGTTAATCGCCCGAGGGAGGTGGCAGTCTCAGGGGCTCGGGGAGGGGGACAGGTGCCCTCTTGTGTTAATTCTGAAAAGCCCCAGGGAGGTGGTGGTTCCCAGGGCTGCAGGTGGGCTGTGCACCCCCCACAATGTTTTTATTGCCTCGGAGAGGTGTTGGTCCCCAGGGCTGCGGGGCAAGGTGGCCCCCCTAAATTAATATAGATCATAGTCCCCAGGGAGGTGGCGGTCCCTGGGGTTACAGATGGGGCTAGGCACCCTCCCCCACCCATTAAATCAACATTGCCCCAGCAAATTCGCCACAAATAGCTGTGAAAATTTTAAAGAAATGCATATTAGCCCTTGAGGTTTCTGTACCCTGCCCCCTTTTCTTTTTTTCACATTTTTGTCTGGGGCTCAGTTCAAACTGAGCTCCAAAATGCCTGACAACATTTCCTTGTAGAAGTGTTGTCAGACAATCAAATCTCAGCAAGAGATCAGGAGTGGTCCCAAATCCTGTGGACCAAGAGCTACCTTTTTGCCAAATTTGGTGTACTTCCGTTCAGTAGTTTTGGAGCTATCACTGTTCAAAATCCCTATGGAAAAATGAATGGGGAAAAGGTGTTTTGGGACCCCACTTTTTTCTCCCCACACTCCCCTCCAGCCCCCCCACCTTGAAACCTTTTAGACAGCAGCTGATGTTAGCATGAACATTTTTTGGAACATTTTATGAAGATTCGTCAAGAGGCACCAAAGTTATTAGCAAAACAAAAAACACCTTTTTCTATAGAAACTAGGTCCTAACTATAACTACCTATTGGCATTTACTATATATATATATATATATATATATATACACAATCAAGTGACATAATGTTAGAAATGAAAGACTCATAACAGAGCGAAGACAGTGCCATATTAAACTAAATTAAACACAAATCAAAAACAATGAACATAAAATAACCACAGTCAGAATATTTATGCCTGGAATAAATAATTGTTTGTCCCTAAAGTTTCAGGATCATACCTATCAAAATCGGACTTTGCATAGTGATTTTTAATGAATCACTATTTGGGAATTTGCGATGTATCATAGGAATCTTCAAATATTTAGCGATTCCTCTTACCTCTTTTCTCTCAGCACTTGCTCATTTCTTAGCCCTTTTTGATCTTTCTGCCTTTTTTTCTTCATTCTCCCTTACTTTTCTTGATGGTTTCTGCTTTTGACCTCTATTACCTTCTTTTTGTTTTCCTTTGCCGTAGTCACATCCTACCGGTTTGCTCTTCTTGCTTGTTTCTGCTTTGGTTTTTCTTTCTCTGCCTCCTGATGCACTTCTTTTCTCTTTTCCCACCTGACTCTGCTGTGCTTCTGCTTATTTTACCCCTGTTCCTAACTCCTGCCTTTCTGCAGTTTCCAGCCTCTCACCTCGCATGCCCCCTCCCAGCTCTGCCCACTGCCCCCTGCCCCCTGCTCTCCTTCACCCCAGACCTACTTAATGACACCAGCAGTGCAGCTGTGCTGCTGGTGCACAAAGTTATCTTGAGGTAAAGCCCATCTGCCTCTATCTGTGACCCTCTCATGACCAGTGCTAGGAACCCTAGTCCTCCCCCTGCTGCTACTGCACCAAGACCCTTTATGCCCTCAACCCTGGTTTCAACTCATGGCACTGCTACCACGTTACACCTCAATACTCTGAAGGGGCATTCTCCTTCATCACCTGCAAGCTCTCATACATTCTTCTACACCCGCTGCTCACAACTCATGCACCAACACTCAACATCCAAAGCACTCACAGGCACACAAACCACCCACTCTCTCACTAAGCACACCACAGAGATCTGGAACCTGCTGCACGACCACACACCCAACCTGTTGTTCATCATGGAGACCTGGTTTAACCCTGCATCTGCCATCGACATCACCACAGCCATTCCTCCCAGCTATAAGTTTGCCAGATGGAACCGACTACACAAGCCCAGTAGCGGAATCAAGATCATAGACAAGGACACTAACAGCAGCATCACCAACTTAAACCAAACCCCCAGTAGCATTAAACATCTGTCCTTCAAGCTCTATACCATAGCTAATTTCACCCATAATGGCACGCTCATCTAAAGACTACTGGGGCTACAGACAAATTTCACCACCACCATTGTGGACATTGTGCCACCCCTCATCCTTGACTGTGGTACCTTCTTACTCCATGAAGACCTGAATTTCCATCTGGAATTGTGCACCAACCCTAACACGACAGCACTACCTGAAAAAACCCAGTGCATGGAAGAACCAATACACTCTGCTACACACTTTCTGGACCTGATGTTAATCATCCTAAACAACATTTTGGTCAACAAACCCACACTGGTCACCTGGACCAACCATGCCCTCATCAAATTTGCCTACCCATATCATCACACTTCAAGACTTGAACAAATTCCCAGATGAAGACTGGATGAACGAACCCAGGAAAAACCAACTGCAGCGCATCTGGAGAAAGAGTGAGGACAATGTGGATGGAATCACCTTGAAGTTCATCCTCTGATGCTCCCACTAGCAGATCCGTGTTACCAAATGCTCCACGCTCACGGATGTAAGCACCAACAGCAGAAAAGAGATCTATGCCATTCGGAAATATTTTGCCACTCCAGCAGCCCCCTCCAGCAGCATCACCCCTCACAGGAACCATGCAACACGCTCTCCTAAATCCTCAGCAGCAAGATAACCAGCATGAAAAAACAACAGCAACCTCCACCTGGATCCGACTGAGCTCACAATGAAGCTCCATATCTCCTCCAACAAAACCATCCTGACCGTACTGCATTCTGTCTCCGCTGAAGAAATTGCCTCCCCATGTAGTCAATTCACTCTGGGGCCCCATTGACACTTTTCCCCACCACACCTTTGCTCAAGGACTTAATTCCATTAGCGCAGCTCTTACACCCAATTCTGAAAACCACCATCACAGCATTGTTAAAAATGGGGTCTTTGGTTGGCAGTCAGGTTCCCCCCTGTCCAAGCAAGGACCCTCACTTTAGTCAGGGTAAGTCACACACAATCCAAATTATCCTTTGCCCACCCTCTGGTAGCTTGGCACTGATCAATCTGGCTTAACTTAGAAGGCAATGTGTAAAGTATTTGTGCAATAAACCATGCAATAATGCAGTAGAACACCACAGAATACACCACGCAGTGTTTAGAAAAATATATAATATTTATCTGGTAAGATGCAGATGAAAACGATTAAGAATCAATAAGTACACGTTTAAATATCACTTAGAAAATGATGTAAAGAGTCTTTAGTTCTTAAAAACTATGAAACATTTCTTGCAAGCACAAAGTACCTGGTTTGCGTTCAAATTCTCCATAAGGGACCGCAGAGGAGGAGTTGCGTGGAAAATGAGGAGGTGTGCGTTATTGAGTTTTCATGCACGGCAGGCTTTGCATCAATTTCTGACACGGAGACGGGGATCGTCTTCGGGTTGCAGGGTCTTTGGACGCCCCGAGGACGATGCGTTAAAATCCTGGCCGTGGAAGACGAAGTCACAGTGTTTGAGTCGATTCGGTGAGCGGTGCGTGGAAATTTATAGCCCACGGCAGGCGCTGCGTCAATTCCTCTCAGGAAGTCAGACTGCATCATTCTGGTTCGGCTTTGCATCGATCCAGTGGGCCATGCTGGCGCTGCGTCAATCTTCTCGTCAGGAAGTTGGGCTGCGTCATTCCGATTTGGCGTGTGGTGATTTTTTTCTCACTGCCTGGCAGGCTGTGTGTCATTTCTTGCAGGCTGTGCGTCGATTTTCGCCGCACAAGGATTTCTTTTGAAGAGATGAAGTCTTTTTGGTCCTGAGACTTAAGAGAAGGCATGGCAAAAGGACGTCCCACTTACACCTCATGGCTTCAAGTAGGCCAGTAATCATGCCTTTTATGGTGTTATTGAATCATTCAACAAGCCCATTGGTTTGAGGATGGCAAGGGGTGGTAAAATGGTAGGTTACCCCACACTCATTCCACACGGACTCCATGTACGCTGACAAGAAGTTTGTGCCACTGTCAGACACAACCTCCTTTGGGAATCCCACATGGGTAAATATTCCCATCAGAGTTCTGATCACCACCGGTGAAGTTACTGTCCTTAGAGGGATTGCCTCTGGATAGCAGGTGGCATGGTCCACCAAAACCAGGATAAACCTGTTGCCTAAGGTGGTTTTGGGGTCCAAGGGACCAATGACATTGATGCCGACCCTTTCAAAGTGGGTGCCAACAACAGGTAGTGGGCTCAGGGGGGCTTTAAGCCTTTTCCCTGTCTTCCTACTAGCCTGGCAGGTTGGGTAGGCCTTACAGAAATTATCTAAGGCTACCCGCATTCTAGGCCAATGGAAGTAGGTGACAAGCCTGGCAGATGTCCTGCCAGGGGGATGTTATGAGCCAGACCCAATAGGAAGGCCCGGTAACACAGGGGAACCACCAGCACACGTGCTGCCCCAGGTATCGGTACCTTAGGCTCACTGTATAGGAGATCATTCTCCCAATATGTGGTGATTGCCAGAGGCTTCACCTGCTGCTTGGGCTGAAGCCTGCTGCCTCAGACCCTCAAGATTGGGCACTCCTTCTGCACTTTGCAGAATTCCTCCCTGGTTGGACCACCCTCTACTTGCCAGCAAGCAAGTTCAGGCCGGTTACCCAGGTCGGCAATATTTTGCGCTGTTGGCTCAGAGGCCTTCTCCTCTGGGACCCTGTCCACCATGGTGGGAATATATGGGGCAGCTTTCCGGCGCCCCTTGCCATTCCTCTGTGCAGCTCTCTGGGCAATTGTTCCAGGCTCCAGACGCCCTTGACTTCCTTCCCGGGCAACCATAGAACTTGTGGTCGTGCAGACCCACTTAGGCAAACCTAACATCTCCAAGTGGGATCTGAGCTCTACCTCCTTTCAGGCAGTATGCTCAAGATCATTGGCTAACCGACAATCTACAGGCATGGCAGGACTCACAGATACTTTTAGAGTACCAGAGACCCCCCAACTCAAAGCGAACCAGAGCCACCGGTAGGTAACTCTCACGATTGTCAGCGACTATGACCTGGTGGAATGTATTAGGGATGATTGGCTCTGCTGACACCAGCTGACAGTAGTCATGCTGGCTCCTGTGTCACACAGAGCCTCTACCCTTTGACCATCAATGGTGACCCACTGCCTATACTTGGAAGTATGGGCAGGCATGTGGGCTTTTGGCACCATTTCCTTGTCTCCCAGGGATTCTTGGGACACCTCTATCTCCTCTCCAAAGCTAACTGGGACTGTCTCCCCCCCAAGCGCTACCCTAGCCAACCCAGGTGTCTGCCCTCCAGTGGGGGGGGGGTGCCCTCTTAGGACACTGGGAGTCACCCTTAGAGTGTCCCAACTTGAAACACTCCTAGCATCTGGATATGAACTTTCCTTTCTTCCTGTCAAAGTACTCTGGCTTCCTTCAGCTTCAATTGGGGACTGGTTACCACCCCCCCTTGGTAATTGTTTTGGGAGCCTCTTGAGAACTCCTTACTTTTACGTTTTTCTCCCTCCTCTTTCTTCTGTTGTGAACCCTGACCACCTTTGTGGGTGTCCCCCCCAGGTACCTTTTTGGAGACTCTGTTGCGAACCCAGAGGTCTGCCTCCTCAGCAAGCTTTCTAGGATTAGTAAGCTTACTGTCAACTAGGTGCTGGCACAACTCTGTAAAGCAAACACTGAACATATGCTCTTTCAGGATTAAATTATATAACCCCACATAGTCATCTACTTTACTGCCTTGCACCCATCCATTCAGTGCCTTATTAGAGAGGTCAAAAAAGTCCACCCAGTTCTCTGTGGAGAGCTTGGTGCTGGCCCAGAACCTCTGATGGTTCTCAGGTGCCAGCCCAAACATGGCAAGCAAAGCAGCTTTCATGGTGTGTATCTGTTTTGATCCCTAGGATCTAATGCAAAGAATGTGTCCCTCCCCACTACTAGAACATACCTCCACACGGCCACCCCCATTGGTCTTCAGAGACCCCATGAGCCCTTAGTGCAACTTTGTAGGCAGTCAACCACTTGTCAATGTCATCTCCCAAACACATAACATGGCACTACATTTTTGGGTATACAAACCTTCCTTTCCCCAGTAGGTCCAGCATGTATGCTGCCACCATCACTGCTGGACTCAGACTGTCTCGCCTTAATACCCAGTTCCTTGAGACTCAGTTCATAAGGTAACAAAAGTTTATTTTCAGCCAAGGCTCTCTCAGCTGCAGGCTCAACTCTCTCAGCTTCAGCTTGGTTGGCTGCTCTCTCAGCCTCTCTCTCTGCTTTCCTCTCCTTTGCTTCCAGGTTTAACTTTGCCATTTGTAGCTGGAAGTCTCTCTCTTCCCTCCTTTCCTCTGTGGTCAGGCCATGGCTAGAGACACTGCTCCTTAGATTAGCAAGGGGCACAATTCCAGGGGTAACATCACCCACTATTGGCAAGAAATCCTCAGAGGGCCCATCCATTTGCTCCTCCTCCTCAACATCCTCCTCTGAATGGGTTTCTGCCCAGGCCCTCAGCACCATTTGGTACTCCTCCTTCCTGGAGGCACCCTGGGTGGGTACTCCCAACCCCTTGTAAAAACCTTTCAGCTGTTTGACAGTGTATGTCTCCAGCCTCGCTAGGTCAAAATCTTCAGCTCCAGCTTGAGACCCAGCCAGAGACATTTTGAATGAGGATTTAGTGAAAAATCAAGCAGAGAGTAAAATTGCAGAAAAAGATAAAAAATCAAGTTGACCTTCAACTGTGGGTAGGTAGTGAACAGTTAGCTATTGTACATCACTGTACAAATACAAGTCCTATCCTCACCGCTGATCACCAATGTTAGCAATATAATATTTAGCTGGTAAGATGCAGGTCAAAACAATTAAGATTCAATAGGTACATGTTGAAATATCACTTAGAAAATGATATAAAGAGTCTTTAGTTCTTAAAAAGCAACAAATGTCTCTTGGAAGCACAGAATATCTTGTTTGCTTTTAAATTCTCCTCAAGGGACCGCAGGGGAGGAGTTGCGTGGAAAATGGGGAGGTGTGCGTTGATTTTTCCGGCACACACAGATGATGCGTCATTGAGTTTTTACGCAGGGCAGGCTTTGTGTCGATTTCCGACTCGGAGACTGGGATCCTCTTTGGGGTTGCAGGGTTTTCAGACACCCCGGGGATGATGCATTGAAATCCTGGGCATGCAGGATGAAGTCACAGGGGTTGCGTCGATTCGGTGGGCGTTGGGTGGAAATTTCTGCTGTACATCAGGTGCTGCGTCTATTCCTCTCAGGAAGTCGTGCTGCGTCGTTCCGGTTCCGCTTTGAGTCGATCCGGTGGGCTGTGCTTCAAAGTTCCGGTCGCAACGCTGGCACTGCGTCGATCTTCTCGTTTGGAAGTCAGGCTCCGCCATTCCGATTCACTCTGCGGTGATTTTCTCACTGCGAGGCAGGCTGTGCATCATTTCTTGCAGGCTGTGGCTCGATTTTCGCCGCACATGGAGTTCTTTTTCAGAGATGAAGTCTTTTTGGTCCTGAGACTTCAGGGAACAGGAGGCAAGCTCTATCCAAGCCCTTGGAGAACACTTCTCAACAGAGCCAGAAGACAGTAAGGCAGCAGGGCAACAGCAGGGCAGCAGTCCTTTGCAGAAAAGCAGTCAGGTGAATCCTTTGGGCAGCCAGGCAGTTCTTCTTGGCAGGTTGCAGGTTCTGGTTCAGGGATTCTTCACCAGTGGTATCTTGCCCAAAGGTTCTGAGTTGTTAGGTTCAGAGACCCTGCTTAAATACCCAAATGTGCCTTTGAAGTGGAGGAGACTTCAAAGAGTGGCTTAGAAGTGCACAAGGTCCCCTTTCACTTCCATCGTGTCTGCCAGGGTCCCAGAAGGGGGTATAGTAGTCCTTTGTGTGAGGGCTGGCTACTGTGCCTTGACATGTAAGTGTAAGGCCCTCCCAGCCCATTCAATATGCAGATGTATGCAAGTGTGAACAAGCATCCTGTGTTTGGGGTTGGCTGAATTAATGTGCAAGGGAGCTGTCAACTAAACCTAGCCAGATGTTGAATGTAAGGCACAGAAGGATTTAAGTGCAGAGAAATGCTCACTTCCTGAAAGTGGCATTTCTAAAATAATAATATTAAGTCCAACTTGAGGATTTTGTATTACCATTCTGGCCATACTAAATATGACCTTCTTACTCCTATGAAATCTAACTAGCCTTCTGCCCTATGGGTTACCTAGGGCCTACCTTAGGGGTGAATTATATGTAGAAAAAGGGGAGTTTAAGGCTTGGCAAGAACTTTTAAAAGCCAAGTCGAAAGTGGAAGTGAAACTACACACACAGGCCTTGCAATGGCAGGCCTGAGGCATGGTTAAGAGGCTACTTATGTGG
This sequence comes from Pleurodeles waltl, assembly GCF_031143425.1. Taxonomy (NCBI): domain Eukaryota; kingdom Metazoa; phylum Chordata; class Amphibia; order Caudata; family Salamandridae; genus Pleurodeles; species Pleurodeles waltl. Next base: position 137,930,480 of record NC_090438.1, read on the forward strand.
GTGGCACAATCTGTGCTGCAGGCCCACTAGTAGCATTTAATCTACAGGTCCTGGGCACATGTAGTGCACGTTTACTGGGGAGTTACAAGTAGATTAAATAAGCCGGTACATACCAATGTTACCAGGTTTTAAGGGAGAGAGCATATGCACTTTAGCACTGGTTGGCAGTGGTAAAGTGTGTAGAGTCCTAAAACCAGCAAAAACGGTGTCCAAAAAGTGGAGAGAGGCAGACAAAAAGTTAGGGGTGACCACTAAGGTGTCAGGTCTAACAAGCATCCAGTGACCAATGTGTATGAGAACACGCCAAAGTACTCTCCCGCTCAAAAAGCCATCAGTGGACCCAACAAAGCTTGTCAGCTACAGACCCATCTTCTTGTTACAGCACCCAGCCAACGTCCTGACGAAACTGATCAACATCCATGATCGTCCTGAAGAAACTGATCAACATTTGCGTAACCAACCATCTCAATGCTCACTAACTCCTAAATACCACACTATTCAGCTTCAGACAAATCACAGTATAGAAACTGCCCTCATTGCTGAAAAATACAACATTTGTATGATCCTAGATAGAAGAGACTTAACTCTCATTTTCCTGGTCCTCTCTGCAGCCTTTAACACAGTATACCACCCTATCCTCATCTGACATCTATATGAGATTGATAGCCAAGGACCAGCATTGTGATGGATATGCTCCATCCTGACTAGAACAACGCAGTCAGTCGCCTTGCCCTTACTACTCCGACACCCACAACCCTGTATGCAGAGTAGCACAAGGACCATCAATCAGCCTGACCCTCTTCAACACACATGTGATCCATTTCACAAGCATCATCCACATCCACGAGCTCAACATCCTATCCTCTGCCCTTCTTGGACAGAAGTGCCAACACCAAGACCAAGTTGACCAACTGAATGACAGAAATCACTGACTGGATAAAGACCAACCCCCTAAAACTGAACACAAATAAGACAGAAGTCATGATCTTCAGATCACTGTGGGACTCCACCTGGTGGCTGGCTAAACTCGGACACCCCCCCTCCCCCACCACCCATTCCAAGAATCACAGAATTTGTATTGACAACTAACTCAGCATGACCGCCCAAGTAAACATCGTCACAGCAGCCCCCGCTTCCCCACCCTGAAAAGGCTGAGGAAATCTTCAAGTGACTCTCCATCAGCACCCGGAAAACCCTCATCAAGTTGGATTATGGGAATACCCTTTATGCTGATATGAGCAAGCAACTTACCAGGTGACTGCAAACCATTCAGAATTCGGCAGCCAGGATCACATTCAAACTTCCAGAAACTCACACACATCAAACCACACCTCAGGGAGCTCGAGTGGCTTCCAGTACATAAAAGTGCACTATTCAAACTTTTCACACACACACCTTCAAAGCCTTAAACAACATAGGCCAGCCTCCCGGAACATATGAAACATTCCTCAAACTCACAAGGCAACTCCACTGTGCTGGACTCCTACTTAAAAACATCCCATGAATAAGCAGAGCCAAAGCTGGAGGTCGGGCCTTCTCCTACATTGCTCTTAAAACCTAGAAGGACCTCCCATTATACATCAGAGCTGCTTCTTTAATTCTCAAATTCTGCCAGAAACTGATGAAATGGCTTTTCGAACAGACTCCCACTCACCGGACGTAGACCAGGCTAGACTTGCTCCTATTTACAGTGCTAGGATATCCTCCAGGGTAATAATGTGCTTTACAAATGCACATAACATGACATAACAAAACATAACGTGCACTAATGTGCAGAGCGTGATTGTACTAAAAACACACACAATTGTGTGTCAATGCCCATAAATTTGAGAGAAAAAGCAGCAACATTGTCTTTTAAAGAAACATTGCGTATACTAAATGCAGCTCTGAGGCTCTTGACTTACAATGTTGAGTGAGGTTTATAGAAATTAGAGCAGGGATCCTCTAATACTGATATTTACACTATTATACAATTTTAGGGAAGACATAATGTAAATAGAGGAACAAATTAAAAGTAAAATAATTACTACTAAGAACATATAAGGAGTCGAGTTTATACTCTCTGAGGAAGTTCCTGAAGCAGAGGCTACATGTGTTAATTTCTCTAAATCACATTTTCTACAACATAATCTAAAAACGGTGGCCTTTTACAGGTCTGCATTATACCAGTGCAGCCTGATTATCCCTGAGTTTTGAGGATTAGAGCTGGAAGATACTATTCGGAATTAATAGTTACATACAAGTCATATGGTTCATCCATAAATAAACGGTTTTAAAGATCAAACTCTGATTATCTATAGTTACAACCGTTAGCACACTCCAGATTTACATACCGAGGATCCTTAATCCAAATGGTTAATTTTTGATATAAGTGAATGCCAGATTAATAAATCTCCAAGAGGAGGTGAATGAACAAGACCCAATAAGCACAAGACACATCATACAGGACAGCAAGTTAACTTGCTGCGCTGCGTGACAGGGAAAGGGCAAGAATGTATCATATTTAAGGCAATATGGCGCATACCTGTCCCTCTCAATGTGAAGGTGCACAGTGGGCTGCCTAGTGCCAACCCAGGCACCCTAGCACCTTTGCATGCAGGATTGTTTTTATGCAGGAAGTTTTTGTGCAGGAACGGTCACCTTCCTGCACAAACACAATCCTCTGAGGCCTTTTCCTCTTTATATGTGTGCTGAGGGGTAACAGGTTAGAAGAATATGGGAATTGTACCTGATCCGTTTTTCTAATATAATTCTGATTATAGAAATAAAAAGAATCTTGCAAAGGCATTCGGGATTGCTGGGAAACGTAATACTGATCAACTGAATGGTCTCCATGTCCTGATTTATAGACACTGACATTGCACTGGTGAGAAGACAGCACAATAGACACCAATGAGAAGTGTTGTATAAAGGCAGGGTTAGATTTTGCCATCTAGTTAGTTCATTATTGATGGGAACAATCTTGAAAAACATCGCTAAAGGTCTTATAGAATCCTCATGGGGTTAAATCTACAGACACTTTTGTCACTTATGAGAACTGCAGCATTTTCGTAAAAGTTAGGCAGCAGAAAACGTGTTTATTTTTTATAAAAGAGGCAAGAATTTCTATAGCCCCTGGGCCAAATGAGATCCCTATCGCTTTATTGAAATTAAATCCTGTTTTTTAGGAAAAACATATGTCAATATTTTTTAAGGCTATCTTACACTCTATGTGTATTCCACAATCATGGTAGGGTACCATATACAAGAAAGATGACAGGTCATTACCATGTAACTGCAAATTATTAGTGTTTTTGTCCTTAACAATCCAAGGGATAGATTACATTTAAATGGCATTCCCAACAGATTTAAACACAGGGGTATATTTACTGAATTCAATAGTCTGTCTCTGGTCTGAATGACATTGGATGCTCAGTCTGCCAGTCATAGACCTCACTGTTGTTTTGTTGGTTACAGGGCAACTTTCAACCAGACAGGCGTATCTATATTTTGGTAAAACATGACCAATCTCAATATTGCCCCACTGCCTTCTGTCCTATTCCATGCTCTACACTATGACACTTGACACCTGGGTGCAAACACAAACCGGTACAGAGCTAGGACCATAATAAGTGTGATAATGGCTGCCAATGGACTCAAGGATGGATTGCATGCATGCTCCCTATTTATTTAATCTTTATATCTGTTGTCTACCAGCAGCTGTTCTTCAACACGTGGGAGAGACATCTTCTTTCATATGAACTGACCTTATTTTATTTAATAAGATGTCTGAGGCCTTCAGAGAATGATGGACTGTTAGAATTTGGGTATCTAGTTGGCAGTCAGTTTACACCCGGTCCAAGTAGGGACCCTCACTCTAGTCAGGGTAAGGGAGTCACACTCCTAAGATAAAACCTGTGCACACACTTGGTAGCTTGGAACGAGCAGTCATGCTTATCTCATAGGCAATGCGAAGTATGTGTACCCACACACAGTAACACAGTGAAAACACTACAAACGAACAACACACCAGTTTAGAAAAATTGCCTATATGTATCTAAGTAAAACAAGGTCAAAATGACAAACTGCCAACAGAAACAAGCAAAGATATGAATTTTAAAGGATTAAAGCCCATTAAAAGCACTTAGAAACACAATAGCTCGAACTGAGGGTATCACGGCGTTGTGATGGAGTACTTCCCAACAGTCCGGAGCCACTCACGATGGAGGGCGGTGCCAGTCATGTAGTTGCTCGGACCCCAGGTACAGGACCTTCGAAATGAGGCAAAGATGTGGTGGGGCATCGGTGGAGCTGGTACAGTATCAGTTCTGTTCTGCTACATAGAGGTGAGGCGTCTGTTCTTTAGTGCTATGCAGAAGAGGTGAGGCATCGGTTCCTTACAGAGGTAGCGGGGTGAGGCAGTGTTGGCAGTAAGGCGTTGGTTCTGTACAATCCTCTGAGGTAGATGTGTCCAGTGGGTCAAGACGCGATGAGGTGACTTTGCAGTGTCACAATAACACCACGGGGCCACAGGCTCTGTTGCAGAGTTGGGTGTCACAGACGTCGGTGATTACAGCACTCGGAACTCACAATGTTGCAGGACCTCAGAGGCACTGGGGTGGCATAGGGTCGGTGGTTTCTGTCACAGTTGTTGCACTTCAGAGGGGACCACAGCTTCGGGTGCAGGCAACGGCGTAGAGTCGGGCAGCAGCCCCCAGTTCTGGAGTCAGTGTGCCTGGTTCTTGTTTTTATGCTGGACTTCACTCCCAAGGGCCCAGGAACTGGAGTGGGCACCACTTGGCAAGTCAGATTCCTCAGAAAGAGAACCCAGGGGCGGGCAGGTGAAGTCTTTGATGTCCCTGAGGCTTCTTAACAGGATGCAAGCTCCGTCCAAGTCCTTGGAGAAACTTCACAAGCAAGATACATAGCAAAGTCCAGTCTTTGTCCTCTCCAAAGCAGAAGTAGGAACTGCAGTTCAACCGAGAAAAGCACTCACAGAAAAGGGGTGGTACTCCTCCTCACAGCTCTTCAGCTATTCTCCTTGACAGAGTCCCCTCTTGATACTGAAGTGTCCTAAAAGTCTGGGGTTTTGAGTCCAAATACTTATGCTCCTTTCTGCCTTTGAAGTAGACCCTGCCTTTCCTGCTGTGTTCCTAGACACACTCCCCCCACCACTCTAGCCCAGGAAGACTCATCAGGAAATGCAGTACACACCTCAGCACCTTTTGTGTGACTGTCTAGAGTGAATTCACAACCAGACCAACTGTCATCCTGACCCAGACATGTATTCCACAGCCAGACAGAGACACAGAATGGCTAAGCAAGAAAATGCCCACTTTCTTAAAGTGGCGTTTTCAAACACACAATTTAAAAACCATCTTCACTAAAGATGTATTTTTAAATTGGGAGTTCAGAGACCCCAAACTCCAATCTCTATCTGCTCCCAATGGGAAATTACACTTAAGAGGTATTTCAAGACAATCCCAGTGTTAACCTATGGGAGGGACAGGCCTTGCAATAGTGAAAACCAAACTAGCCAGTATTTCACTATCAGGACATGTAAAACACACCAGTATGTGTCCTGCCTTTTAAATACCAGCCTGCCAATGGGTCTACTTGGGTCCTACCTTAGGAGTGCCTTTCATGTACTAAAAGGGGAGGTTTGGGCCTGGCAAGTAGGTGCGCTTGGCAGGTCGACACAGGAGTTTCAAACTGCACACACAGACACTGCAATGACAGGTCTGAGACATGATTACAGGGCTACGCATGTGGGTGGAACAGTCAGTGCTGCAGGCCCACTAATAACATTTGATGTACAGGTCATGGGCACACATGGTGCACTATAATAGGGATTTACTAGTAAGTCAAATATGCCAATCATGGATAACCAATCATAATCACCATTTACACTGGGAACATTTGCACTTTATCACTGATCAGTAGTGGTGATGTGCCCAGAGTACCAAAACCAGCAAGCAAAAGCGAAACCCAGCACACAGTCCAAAATACAGGAGGCAGAGGCAAAAAGACAAGGGAAACCACGCCAAGGGTGCCAGGTCTAACATGGACACAACAGCTTATTGCCAGTCTGTTTATGAATAATAAAACATCAGAAGTTATGAACTTTTCAGGAGTTAAATCTGAGGCCAAGTCACAATATAAATGCTAATTTTTGATATCCAGGTAAAATGGAGACTTCATCTTCATGACCTTCCTAAACGTACATTGTGTTATTGTACGGAAATTGTTCATTTCAACACTTCTCTATGGAGGTACATCTTTAGCACCTCCTATGTAGGTGTTTAAAGCCACAGGTATTTCAACATTTCTATGCTGCTCTTTTCTTTCGCCAAAACCAATGTGCTAAGACTTTGGATACGTTTGAATGTAATTCATGACTGAAATTTTGACAAGAGGTCCAACCACCCTTCCATATTTAATATGTCTTTAACTAGGCATACCACCTTTCAGCGAATGGATAGTGTGCTTATTATGTTCGTCAATAAATTGAGGATTAGTGCACCAGCACTTTAGGTTCTTTTAGTTAAAAAGTATATTGAAGGCTTTAAAGCTTCCCCAAGGTATTAGCTTGATTATTGTTTAGGTTGTTATAATCTGTCCTCTGACTGAGTGTCAACACACCTTAAAAAGTTTAAAATGCTAATGAAAATTGACTTTTTTGTATCAGAGGTTCACTTACTATCTTTTCAGCTTTTGAAACTAAAACATATATTGATCTAAGCTTTTGCGGGAAGTATGACTAATTTGCCCTTTAGTCTCAAATGTAATACTCATTCTTATACTAGGAGAATTTATATCTGAAAATTCGATTTCAACACGTCAACTTCTTATATTGCACAGGCAGACGAGAGTGCAAGAATCGAAGCTCTTAATGTTGATTATGTCAGCCGGGTGAAGAACCAGTCTCCCAAATTCTTGTAACTTGTTGCAATTAAGAAAGCGGTTTTTAAGACCTGTTTTTGTAGCGCAGAGGAAGCACACATTCCAAGAGGATATTAATCTGTATGTGCACTTTCCAAGAGGATATTAATGGGTGTGCACATATTCTAAGAGGATGTTGATCTGTGTGTGCATATTCCAAAGGGATATCAATATGTGTATGGGCGGGTCTCCTAATAAAATAGTATATAGATTTGTATACATTGTATTAGAGTCTGTCTAACTGCTCAAAGCCCAAAAGAAACGTGAATATTTTCGTTATGTCAGATAACATGGTGAAAGATGAGATTTGTAATTTATGTTTGAAGCCCCCACTGCACTGGCAGTAGAGTTTTTTTTTATCTTGTCATACATAAAACGTATATCAGTGTTTTATAAAGTTGAATAGTTGCTGTTTTTAACCATTGTCATATTTCTTTCTATTATTTACTGCCTAATTTAACTTACCATGTTTTATAAGAATTGTAAAATATTGCAGTATTTGTTGAGGGGGTAAGTACCCAAGTCAGGGCTGAATGTAGAGCTGGTGTCGCATGGTGGGACAATCTTTGGGCCTCATTCACAAAGGTAAACTTACACTTTTGGCTAAGTTTAATATTTTTTTGCCATTCACAAACTCAAATTTAATAGTAAGTTTATGATTGCCGAGACTCCACAGTCGGGGCAGAGAACTCTACACGTAAAGAGATAAGACAGGCCTATCTTTTCGTCAGGGATGACAACTTGCACACAAAAGGATATGAGAGGCTTATCTTTTTATGTGTAGAGCTCTCCTCCCCGACTGCAGAGCCTTTACAGTCATAATCTTACTATTTGTAAAAAACAAAAAAGTAGTAAACGTACACAAAATTATAAGTTTAACTTTGTGAATTAGACCCATTTTCTTTTACCACAGATTTCCTCTCGACCACCTTTCAACATTGGCTATCATCTCTCCATAGTATTTCGTTTATAGCGCTACTCATACAGTGTAGGGTACCAGAGCACTTAACATCACATACATAATATAGGGAGACATTGAACCACACATGTGTTAATCAGTGTATAGGAAATGTTCCATAGTGCAATGAGGACCACAAGGTGTAGGTGTCACATGTCATGCATATTGGTAGGCATTGTGTTTTAAGAGTGCTCGGTCTGGAGAAACACAAACTCAGAATATAAAGTGTAACACAGTGGTTGAGGTTGACTTACTAATCAGAATACATTTGTACCCAAACTAACTCTTTTTAGCAGTATTAAGATAATAAAAGTCTGGGAAAAACACATCATTTCTAACCTATACCATGCAGTTTGCATGCAGATTTTTGACAACAGTTCACAGTTTATTGTGCTGTATTGGGATTGTAATTTATAAACTGCAAGTAACATAAGGATCTTTGTGACAATAGCAGTAACCCACTGAGCTATCCACATACAATAAACCTGACATCAACGTCCTGATACCTATAGCACAGAGCAGGTTGGAATAACTTAGAGGCAATTGCATATTATGTATGCAACTTTAAAACAATAATACATTTGAAATGAAAAAAATAACCATCCCAAAGAGTTTAGAAAAATAGAGTAAAGTTCAATAAACAAAATTATAACAAAATGACAAAAATCCAATAAGGGGAACCAGATAAATGATTTTTTAAGTTTTTAAGTAGAACCGAGAAGCACAAAGTACCAACAATAGTCAATGATCACGGCAGAAGAGGACCTAGGCACAGTTTGACACTGATCAGGAGGAAGTGCCGGAATACACCAACCAGGTTTAGCCTAGGCAAAAGATTTTACCTTCTGACTGTAGTCCTTTTGAGTTCCAATTCACCAAATGAGTAAACTTTTAAAACCCCATGGGATCTCAGTGGGGGGGCAATGGAGACTTGCAGGGTGACATGCAGTGGCCAACTGGAGGGCCCAGTCCAGTTCTAGTTTCCACTTGTCAGCTGATTAGTTGCAGGACAAGACCACTTGTAGCTTGTTGTGTCCCTGTAGCTTTAACAGAAGGCCAGCCTTATGACACTTAGAGTCCACTTGTGTGTCCTGGGTACAAGTGGGAAAGTAGGTCCATTCTTCAAGGCTTTTCTCAGGTCCCAGACTGCAGACTCAGTCCTCTTTTGCTATTCTACAAGTCCCAGAGTGTTCTGAAGTAGGTGCATGGCGGAGCCACATTTATGCCTGTGTGAGCAAGTCTGGCCTTATTTGGTCTTTAGTAGTTTATTTATAAGGGGACGCGTTAGAGGTTCAATGGGCCTTTTGACTATGCCTAGAGTGATTCCACCATGAATCATAACTTCAATCAGCAATATAACAACACAGTCAATAAAACACCATCAATCTTTAGGAGTCAATAATCTTTACGCACCATGACCCATGCAGCCATGAATAACCACACATTTTAGTAAAATTAGAAAGTTTTATCACCCATATAACAATGCTAATATAACATAAATTATTCTCAAAAACAAATGATAAGCATATACAAATGGCACAGGTTGACCAAAGCGGCGGAGAAATCTCAGTTTTACTAATGCATTAGTAATTAAACATTGCAGAGTTACAGTGCAGTTTAACAACATCAATAACTGAAAGATAGAGATGGCATACCTCTTATAATAACATTTATAAGCACTTGACACTCTAACCCTCTAATTTGAATGCCATGTTTGGACTTCATGTGAAAGTAATTTAGTCAAAATGTTAATTTGGAAAACATTTAACTAGGGCTCTTACCATATTAGCTGTGGTACCTAAAAGAAAAGAACAAAATCCATAACAGAAACAATAACATCCTGTTATGCCCCTTCCTCAATCGATCAGCAAGTTGTGACTTCTTCTTTAGTTGGATATCTGTTTGGTCAGTTTCAGCATTGGGATAGTGAAGGGGACTAGATCAGCCAGTTGGGCTCTAAGTCAACTGAACCAACTTAGAAAGGTCATCAAGCTAAGGAATCAGCATCAGCCCAATTACTCTATGAGGGTAAAGCTATGAGGAAGAGAAAATATCAGGAACTGCTCACCTCCTCAAACTGGACTGCTAAGGGATAGAGAATGGGAATAGAATGGGCTCACTAACATGACTAAAACTCCTATGTGCTTGCAGGCTAAGTTAAACTCCACAAAGTATCTTCTTGTGCCATCATTGGTCAGAAAATTGTATGCCCACTATAGAACCAATCAGTTCTAATTCACACGTCTATGATTGGCTCCTCTTCTCTGGTTCCCATCCTTTGCTTCGTCAGGTAACCTTTTAGTTGCAATCCTAGCTGCAGCCAGTGCCTCCATTGTTCAGGCTTGGGAACATCAGATTCTCATGCATCAAGAATACAAAAGTAACAATTCCCAATACAACCCATTTCGGCAGACAGTTCTCACAGGAAATTCTAAGACATTTACATATCGGTTGGTCAGCACCATGTGAACAATGGAAGATTTTAATTCTCTGCCTTCACAAAACATTTGCCATGAAACTTAACATAAGGCTTTTTCGACTATGCCAAAATCTCATAATTAATTCATGCCTTAATATATTTACGCAAATAGATAGTACAAATATGTTAGTGTGATCCGTCAATACCTTTTATTCCACACGTGCACATTTCTCTAAATATAGGCGTAATTCTTTATTAATGTTTTACATGTTATGGTAGGCATATCAGTGGGCACATTCTCCAAAACACACAATTTTCCCTATGTTAGCCTAAATCATGAGAATTATTAGCTAATAATAAATGCAAAATGTAATTAATGTACCATTGTCAATTTACATGTAATGTACAAAACCATAGTAATTGATCAGTTATAGTTAGAGTTACCTCAAGTAACTATAACTTGTGCCCCAAGGTAACTTTACTGTAAAATCTTGCACCTCACCATGCACAGTTTTTTCATCAAAACATTTACTGCAAATATAAAATTGATATTATCAATGATGTTATCAAAGATGTCATGAGTGCCGTAATTTGCACGGTAATTAGCAGTCCAGTGACGAGTGTGCGAGTTACAGTTACCGTAGGGCATGAGTTATAGTTACTTGAGGTAACTCTAACTGTCATTAGTGAATTTCTTTAGTTTTGTGTGTTTAAAATGTGAGCTTAACTATATGTTTTTTTTTAACATATAGTAATTTTCATTATTATACGTTAATCCAACAACCGCTGCACATGACCAAAGGCCGTGCGTGCAGCAGTTGGCCGCAGAGGCCAACCCTCTATAAGCACCCAACCTTGCACCGTGCATTGCCTTCACCTATGCACACCGGAGGTTGACCGCAAGACCTTAATGTAGTTAATCGCCCCAGGGAGGTGGCAGTCTCAGGGGCTCTGGGAGGGGGACAGGTGCCCTCTTGTGTTAATTCTGATAAGCCCCAGGGAGGTGGTAGTTCCCAGGGCTGCAGGTGGGCTGTGCACCCCCCACAATGTTTTTTATTGCCTCGGGGAGGTGTTGGTCCCCAGGGCTGCGGGGCCAGGTGGCCCCCCTAAATTATTATAGATCATAGTCCCCAGGGAGGTGGCGGTCCCTGGGGTTACAGATGGGGCTAGCCACCCTCCCCCACCCATTAAATCAACATTGCCCCAGCAAATTCGCCACAAATAGATGTGAAAATTTTAAGGAAATGCATATTAACCCTTGAGGTTTCTGTACCCTGGCCCCTTTTCTTTTTTTCACATTGTTGTCTGGGGCTCAGCTCAAACTGAGCTCCAAAATGGCTGACAACATTTCCTTGTAGAAGTGTTGTCAGACAATCAAATCTCAGCAAGAGATCAGGAGGGGTCCCAAATCCTGTGGACCAAGAGCTACCTTTTTGCCAAATTTGGTGTACTTCCGTTCAGTAGTTTTGGAGCTATCACTGTTCAAAATCCCTATGGAAAAGTGAATGGGGAAAAGGTGTTTTGGGACCCCATTTTTTTCTCCCAACACTCCCCTCCAGCCCCCCCCCACCTTGAAACTTTTTAGACAGCAGCTGATGTTAGCATGAATATTTTTGGGAACATTTTGTGAAGATTCGTCAAGAGGCACCAAAGTTATTAGCAAAACAAAAAACACCTTTTTCTATAGAAACTAGGTCCTAACTATAACTACCTATTGGCATTTATATATATATATATATATATATATATATATGTATATATATATATATATATATATACACACACTCCTGTGACATAATGTTAGAAATGAAAGACTCATAACAGAGCGAAGACAGTGCCATATTAAACTAAATTAAACACAAATCAAAAACAATGAACATAATATAACCACAGTCAGAATATTTATGCCTGGAATAAATAATTGTTTGTCCCTAAAGTTTCAGGATCATACCTATCAAAATCGGACTTTGCATAGTGATTTTTAATGAATCACTATTTGGGAATTTGCGATGTATCATAGGAATCTTCAAATATTTAGCGATTCCTCTTACCTCTCTTCTCTCAGCACTTGCTCATTTCTTAGCCCTTTTTGATCTCTCTGCCTTTTTTCTTTATTCTCCCTTACTTTTCTTGATGGTTTCTGCTTTTGACCTCTATGACCTTCTTTTTGTTTTCCTTTGCCGTAGTCACATCCTACCGGTTTGCTCTGCTTGCTTGTTTCTGCTTTGGTTTTCTATTGCCACTTTCCTGGATTTTCTTTGTTCTCACTACTCCTTTTTCTTTCTCTGCTTCCTGATGCACTTCTTTTCTCTTTTCCCACCTGACTCTGCTGTGCCTCTGCTTATTTTACCCGTCTTCCGAACTCCTGCCTTTCTGCAGTTTCCAGCCTCTCACCTCGCATGCCCCCTCCCAGCTCTGCCCACTGCCCCCTGCCCCCTGCTCTCCTTCACCCTAGACCTACTTAATGACACCAGCAGTGCAGATGTGCTGCTGGTGCACAAAGTTATCTTGAGGTAAAGCCCATCTGCCTCTATCTGTGACCCTCTCATGACCAGTGCTAGGAACCCTTGTCCTCCCCCTGCTGCTACTGCACCAAGACCCTTTATGCCCTCAACCCTAGTTTCAACTCATGGCACTGCTACCACGTTACACCTCAATACTCTGAAGGGGCATTCTCCTTCATCACCTGCAAGCTCTCATACATTCTTCTACACCCGCTGCTTACAACTCATGCACCAACACTCAACACCCAAAGCACTCACAGGCACGCAAACCACCCACTCTCTCACTAAACATACCACAGAGATCTGGAACCTGCTGCACGACCACACACCCAACCTGTTCTTCATCATGGAGACCTGGTTTAACCCTGCATCTGCCATCAACATCACCACAGCCATTCTTCCCAGCTATAAGTTTGCCAGATGGAACCGACTACACAAGCCCAGTAGCGGAATCAAGATCATAGACAAGGAAACTAACAGCCGCATCACCAACTTAAACCAAACCCCCAGTAGCATTAAACATCTGTCCTTCAAGCTCTATACCATAGCTAATTTCACCCATAATGGCACCCTCATCTAAAGACTACTGGGGCTACAGACGAATTTCACCACCACCATTGTGGACATTGTGCCACCCCTCATCCTTGACTTTGGTACCTTCTTACTCCATGAAGACCTGAATTTCCATCTGGAATTGTGCACCAACCCTAACACGACAGCACTACCTGAAAAAACCCAGTGCATGGAAGAACCAATACACTCTGCTACACACTTTCTGGACCTGATGTTAATCATCCTAAACAACATCTTGGTCAACAAACCCACACTGGTCACCTGGACCAACCATGCCCTCATCAAATTTGCCTACCCATATCATCACACTTCAAGACTTGAACAAATTCCCAGATGAAGACTGGATGAACGAACCCAGGAAAAACCAACTGCAGCGCATCTGGAGAAAGAGTGAGGACAATGTGGATGGAATCACCTTGAAGTTCATCCTCTGATGCTCCCACTAGCAGATCCGTGTTACCAAATGCTCCACGCTCACGGATGTAAGCACCAACAGCAGAAAAGAGATCTATGCCATTCGGAAATATTTCACCACTCCAGCAGCCCCCTCCAGCAGCATCACCCCTCACAGGAACCATGCAACACGCTCTCCTAAATCCTCAGCAGCAAGATAACCAGCATAAAAAAACAACAGCAACCTCCACCTGGATCCGACTGAGCTCACAATGAAGCTCCATATCTCCTCCAACAAAACCATCCTGACCGTACTGCATTCTGTCTCCGCTGAAGAAATTGCCTCCCCATGTAGTCAATTCACTCTGGGGCCCCATTGACACTTTTCCCCACCACACCTTTGCTCAAGGACTTAATTCCATTAGCGCAGCTCTTACACCCAATTCTGAAAACCACCATCACAGCATTGTTAAAAATGGGTTCTTTGGTTGGCAGTCAGGTTCCCCCCGTCCAAGCAAGGACCCTCACTTTAGTCAGGGTAAGTCACACACAATCCAAATTATCCTTTGCCCACCCTCTGGTAGCTTGGCACTGATCAATCTAGCTTAACTTAGAAGGCAATGTGTAAAGTATTTGTGCAATAAACCATGCAATAATGCAGTAGAACACCACAGAATACACCACGCAGTGTTTAGAAAAATATATAATATTTATCTGGTAAGATGCAGATGAAAACAATTAAGAATCAATAAGTACACGTTTAAATATCACTTAGAAAATGATGTAAAGAGTCTTTAGTTCTTAAAAACTATCAAACATTTCTTGCAAGCACAAAGTACCTGGTTTGCTTTCAAATTCTCCACAAGGGACCACAGAGGAGGAGTTGCGTGGAAAATGGGGAGGTGTGCGTTATTGAGTTTTCATGCACAGCAGGCTTTGCATCAATTTCTGACACGGAGACGGGGATCGTCTTCGGGTTGCAGGGTCTTTGGACGCCCGGAGGACGATGCGTTAAAATCCTGCCCGTGGAAGACGAAGTCACAGTGTTTGAGTCGATTCGGTGAGCGGTGCGTGGAAATTTATAGCCCACGGCAGGCGCTGCGTCAATTCCTCTCAGGAAGTCAGACTGCATCATTCTGTTTCGGCTTTGCATCGATCCAGTGGGCCATGCTGGTGCTGCGTCAATCTTCTCGTCAGGAAGTTGGGCTGCGTCATTCCGATTTGGCGTGTGGTGATTTTTTTCTCACTGCCAGGCAGGCTGTGTGTCATTTCTTGCAGGCTGTGCGTCGATTTTCGCCGCACAAGGATTTCTTTTGAAGAGATGAAATCTTTTTGGTCCTGAGACTTAAGAGAAGGCATGGCAAAAGGACGTCCCACTTACACCTCATGGCTTCAAGTAGGCCAGTAATCATGCCTTTTATGGTGTTATTGAATCATTCAACAAGCCCATTGGTTTGAGGATGGCAAGGGGTGGTAAAACGGTAGGTTACCCCACACTCATTCCACACGGACTCCATGTACGCTGACAAGAAGTTTGTGCCACTGTCAGACACAACCTCCTTTGGGAATCCCACATGGGTAAATATTCCCATCAGAGTTCTGATCACCACCGGTGAAGTTACTGTCCTTAGAGGGATTGCCTCTGGATAGCGGGTGGCATGGTCCACCAAAACCAGGATAAACTTGTTGCCTAACGTGGTTTTGGGGTCCAAGGGACCAATGACATTGTTTGTCCCTAAAGTTTCAGGATCATACCTATCAAAATCGGACTTTGCATAGTGATTTTTAATGAATCACTATTTGGGAATTTGCGATGTATCATAGGAATCTTCAAATACATAGCGATTCCTTGAAATTCGCAATCACAATTTGCGATTACCAAATAACGATAACATAAACAGGTAATTGCAATTAGGTAATCGCAAATTGTGAATGTTGCATTTTGGAACAGCTTGATGTCCTCACAATCAGGAAGTGAGTCAATCCATGCTGTTTCCAGGACCTAAAGGCAGAGGAGGAGGCAGACTGTTGCAGCAGAGGACTTTGGTAACTGTTTGGAATGTTTTTGGCACACCTACCTTATCATGGCCACTGATGACAATGGCAAGGAGCCTGGAAGGTGCAAAGAAAATTAAAATTTAGGGGCATATTTATAATGCCCTAGCGCCACCTTGCGCCACATTAAGGTAATTATTTTTTACGTTAATTTGGCCCAATAAGGTCGAAATCCCAGCGCCGTATTTACAGGGTGGTGCAATGCATGCAAACCCTGTAACCCTTTGCGCTACATTATACCTGCACCAAGCATAATGTATGCATAGGGGGCGTTCCCCCGTTAGGGGAGGCAGAAAAATGGCATAAAGAAATCTATGAGATTTCCTTGCACCGTTTTTTTACAGCACTTTTAATGCCTGCTCGGGAGCAGGTGTTAAAAGGGGGCTTCCATTCTTTAGAATGGAGCCCTATGTACTCTGAATGAGTATCGCCAATATTTTGGTGCTACTCCTGCATAACTACGTCAATAGCATCATGTGAAATTACACTCTTGCCCCCAACCCTGCACCATGGTGCACCATATTTTAAATAAGGCGCACACATGTGGGGGTAGGTGGGTACTAATGGGCGCAGGGAAAGTGCAGCACTACTTTCCGTAAATCTGCCCCTTAGTGAGCAAGAACTGGAGGTGCTCACAGAGGAGGCGGTGAAGAGCTGTGACAAGTTGTTTGGAAAGACGTCACCTTAGGTACCAGAGAGCGAAAAAAGGAAAATATGAAAGGTCATCCAGGCCAAGATCAGTGCGGTGGGTGTTATGCCGCACTGAGGAAATTTGTGAGCGCTGGTATTACCAAAGACCATGAGCCAAGGAGGAGGTAGCAAAGGCAGAGGCAAAGCAGACTGGTGGAGGACTATCCATCCAGCCACCAACCACCCCTTTGGAGGAAATGGTAGAGGCAACTTCGTAGCCAGAAACAATTGTCAGGTCACAGACATTGATGTCTCAACCACACCCAGTACCAGCAAAGGTAAGATGTACAAACGGCAACATATAAAAGTTGTATGTTATAAGATTAGCAATTAAAAAATCAGTGTTAAACTTCAAGCCAAAACACATCCAGGTCACAATCTGTGTGCAGCCCACCAATGCATTATGACAGTAGTAGCTTACAACAGTGAACATATGGCAAATAATGCTTCACTGTGTATCCTCATACAAATTGACATAGCAAATGACAAGTTCAAACATCATGTCAGTGAAAAAAATAACATTTCAAATAATAGATGTAAACTGAGATACACAATTAATTTCCTGAACAAAATTTGTTCTCATTAATGTCACATTAATACCTGCACCACATGCTGCAAAAACCAAAATTGCTGAAAGTGAGGAACATCTGCTATCGTCAGGGGGTGAAAATATTGTGCCAACACCACCCACAATACCTGCCCCCACAAGATGCAAAGCACCAGTGGCTCCACTCCCTGATTTTGTCGAAGAGGCTGTTGAAAGTCCAATAAACATTCCACCACCACCTCCTGAGGATAGACCCTTCCACAGACATCAGACCCTTGTCCAGCACCAATATAATCCCCTCATGAGATGTAGAGTGGCTCTAAGATGGCCATCAGAGGAAGATGACAGCTCAGCTGTATTTGCAGGTTTGGAGGCATCAATGTTGAAGGTGCAGTGTCTATAATATAAGCACATGAAGTCAATGCACACATAGTTGGTGACACTGAATAACAACGTTTTACATCAAATATGGTATCAGGTAGCTGAATACAATGGAGGAAGGGCAAAAAGCCACAGCGGACAATCTGAAGAAAATTACAAACACCATCAAGGAACCTTGCACTGTAATGCAGCAAGACCATGTCACACACTGTAGGAGGCATCACCAACTAATGGGCAGATTGGATGGGTTTACCTGATCAGTTCATCGCCTAAAGAATGCAAGAGCATTATTGTTATGACATGCTGTGACAATGCAAGTAGAGATGGCACATTGAAGAGGAGACATTGCACGAGGCTTGCTGCAAGTCACCAATGTAGTTGAGAACATGCAGACAGCCCGGATTGTAGGAAACAGTGATTTAAGTGGAGGAGATAGTGTGGAGCACTCCAGCCTGAGTAGTGTTACTGCCCCAGTGACTGAAAATTGTGGTTGCAGTTCCAGACACAGTGCAACTTCAGAAGTAGCACCAAGACATTGTGTTGAGCCCACTGAATGGCCTAGTGGAGTGTGTGGCAGAAAAACTAAAACAGAAATGTATGCTTGTTGTTTTGGGACATTACCAAACATTCCTCATGTTTTTAGTGACACACTTGATATAAACACAAATTGTGCCTTTTGCAAAACTTTTTTTTGTGCTTGTAAATTTGACCTGAAGTTAAGGAAATAAATATGATATCTGCAGCAAGATAATGAAATGCATTGTCTTATCATCAGTTACCTTAGAAATAATTGTGTGTTATATCTGCACGTCTTTGTCTGCCTTCTGCTGCTCTTGATCTGCATCTGCAGGTTGATGGGGCAGACAGGGGTCATCATCATCCAAATCAGAATCTGAAAGGTCCAGGGATATGCCTCTTGATATTGCTATGTTGTGCAACTTGGCACACGTAGCCACACTTTTGCAGCTGGTTTTGGGACTGTACTGTAGTGCCCTGCCGCTTTTGTGTAGAAATCTGAAGTGACTCTTGAACAGGCCAAAGGTCCTCTCTATTACGTTTCGTGTTCTCCTTTGTGTTGCATTGTAACAGTGTTCGCTTGAAGTGTATGGGTTGAGATATGGTGTGAGGATGAATGAGCGCACTGCTAATGAACTGTCACCTACAATGACAAGATAAAATAATGAGTCATTGTCATCATTTTCCTCTTCTGTACTCTCTGTTACACAGTGTAGCTAAAAACTACCAAGTAGCAATCCTTCTCCAAACTCTCCACAGAGTAGTCGTGTGTAGATTCTACTGTGCCTAAAAATATAGGAATCATGTGTACTACCAGGGAATCTGGCCACTATATCAATTATAATATTTGAGGTATTGAACATTACTTGGATATTCAATGAATGGCTACATTTCCTTTTTCGCCAGATGTACTCATTTTCAGATGGCAGACCTCTTGCTACATCTGCCCCATCAATGAAATCACTGATGTGAGGGAATCGGGCTACCTGGTAGTATTTCAATTTGGTAAGCTACAATTCCTCTGGCGTGTTAGGGTATCCTATGTTAACTTTGATTTTCCACAACATCGTATTCAGAAATGCATTGAAAAAGTGTGACAGCACACTTTGGGACACACCTTCAGCTGCTGCTATTACCCCCTGGTAGCTTCCCGAGGCTAAGAGGTGCAGGGAACATAGCACCTGCACATGTGTGGAAATTGCATTGGCCCTGTGAGTTTGTCCCTGCAGTTGTGAGTCAAGTTCATCTATCAAATCTAATATAATGGCAGAATTTTATCTATACTTCTCATAGATCTCCTCCTCTGTCTGATCAAACATTGTTATGCGCATTCTGAGAATGCACATGTACAAGGCTGGCTCAGTATATGATGTACTCCTATAGGTGAGGCACTCTGTACTGAGTCCTGGCATAACCAGAGCTCTGAAAAGGGTAGCTGTGGAGAGCATCTCAGGCTTATACAGGAGGGTGTAAAGTCATTGCAAATATACATACAGGAAAAAAAAACACCAATGTTAGAAAAACATGTTATATTTATTGTAACAAACATAGAAAAATACACTTAGCAGCACGTAAGTAAAGGCATAAAATAACATGGCCCCTTTGGGGGGGAGGGCAAACCATATCCCCCCCCCAAAAAATGAAAAAATCATGCCCAACTCACACTACCACCCAAGTACCCTTACGACTGGGGACATATTAAAACCCCAAAGGTAAGTAGGTAGGATTCACCAGTCACCTGTGTGCAGAGTTGTAAACCTGGGTCAGTGTCCATAGGATAACATGGGAATGTGGCGGTTGAAGTTTTCTTGTTTTAGGACCCTTCCCAGATGACCCCAAAGAAACCCATTGGGGCAGGGGTGGTTGAATATTCCGCACCCGTTGATGGCCAGAACAGTGGAGTACCTACACCAAGGATCCCAGGTGCATAGGGGTGAAGTTGTGTCAGAGCCTCCAGTTGAAGTCGATGGGGACCAAGGTTGTCCAGCTGCTGTCGCGACCCATGAATCAGGTCGGTGGAATTCAGGCATGGATTCCTGAAGAAGAGGACCTAAGGAAAGAGGGGACAGAGTCCAGCTCACCCAGAAGTGCCCAGGTGGTGCAGGAGGGATATGCCCACCCTTCTCAGAGATGCTATCCTGTTGGACGGTGGACAAAGAAGTACAGCTGTGGAGTCTAGGCAATGAAGGAAGATCCCAGGAGTCATCCACGAGCTGTCCCACGCCAGGCGTCATATTGCAAAGTGGTCAGTGGGAACACCAACAAGCCTCGGAAAATGCAGGGAAGTGTTGCACAGATTTTGTAGGTTCTGTGGGGACCAGCAAGGTCCACAAGACCCAACCTTGGCAGGCAGGTCAGGGCCAATCCTCAGCAAGGAGGAGAGCCAGCAGGAATCAGTGGAGCACCCAGGAGAACCCTGTGGCAGCAGGCACAGGGAATCGCAGGAAGGCCTCAGCAGCTCAGCAAAGAGGGATGCCCACATTGCAGGAGTTGCAGAGAGGACATCGTTCTTGGAGCTGGAGAGTCCTGGAGGCTGTGGCTCCCTGGAGCTTGGAGGTCTTCTGACTGAAGAGTCAACAAGCCTCGGCAACGAGAAACGGACGCTGTGCACAGGGGTTCCAACCAAACAGCTCCAGCAAGAGATTGCAGACTTCCCAGTTGAAAGGAAGATAGGTTAAACCTCTGGAGAGCCAAAAAACCACAACCTGTTTTATAGAGCCTTGAAAAGTCTTTGGGACAGCAGGATCCACAAACCGGTTGTCCTTGCTGAGGTGCTTGTGAATGCAGGGGAGTGACTCCTTCTGTCCAAGGGGGATTCTTTCTTGCTTTCTTAAGTGCAGGCAGAGTCCCTGTGACTCTGAAGGATACATGGCCATGGGGGTTGCAGAACTTGAAAGCAAAGTTGCAGTAGGAGCCTGCCTACTGGTTACAGTCGTGCTCTTAGTTCCAGCGAAGAACAGCAGAGGTTCCGCTGTCCAGGTTGGAGAAGTGTATTGCAGGGGAGACTAGCAGACAGTTCCTGAAGTTTTGCAGATTAATCTAGGGTCCCACCCTCGGGGAGCCCTTAAGTAACCCTAGAAAGGGGTTGGGCACTTACTGCAGTGACCCACCAATCGGGGCTAGCAGGGACGTCACCCAGCTGAAATTACCAGTCAGATGCTCCCAGGGGACTCTGCTCATCGTATATCCAAGATGGCAGAATCAAGTGGCCACCTAGCAGAGCTCGGTGTACCTCTTCAGGGGAGCATCTGGTCAGGGAGGTTGTCACTCCACTGTCCTTTGTATGGTTTCGTGCCAGAGCAGAAACCTGGGGTTCCTGCTTTGGTGAAAACTGGTTTATACAAGGAGTGCACCAAATGTCCCTTCAAAACAGTCTGGTGGCTCTCAGAGGCACCTCCACCCCAGCGACAACTATTTCTAAGGAGAGGTGGTCATACTTCTCTTTTACAGGAAATCATTTGTTCTGCCTTCCCCTGTCCAAATTAAGCTCAGCAGCAAGAGGGCAGAATGGTGTATGGGGACAGGAGCAGCACGGGCTGGCATGCAGACCCTGCAAGGCTGTACAGGCAGACATGTGGGATCCCCTAGGAAACCCCCAGAGAACATGGTCTCATACTACTAACACTGGAATCAGTGTAGTTGTATGATTCAAACATGTTTGATACCAAATGTGCCTATGTTTGCTAAAGCCATTATGCATGTGGACATCTTGTATTTACAGTGTCCACTAGATATCTGAGGGTGGCTTCACCACACTTACAAAGTCCAGAGCTCATTCAGGGGTACCCTCACACTGAGAACCATGCACCCTGTCCTTGGGCTGAAGGGCATACTTTAGGGGAGTCTTATAGGGTCAAAGTGTAGTGACCATAATATAAGGTAAACCATATATCTGGAATGAAACATGCACCATTTCACACAGGCTGCAATGGCAGGCCTATAGTCACAGTTTACATGGGTCTCAATGGGTGGCACAAGACCTGTTGCAGCCTGTGGGGGACCCCTGGTGTGCCAATGACCTGGGTACCTGAGAACCATATACTATGGACTTGCATGGGTACACAAGTATGCCAATTGTGGGGCGTAAAAGTTACCATACAACTAAATTTAGAGCAGGGAAAACTGACATTGGGGTTCTGATTAGTCAGTATTCCAGTGTACCACAGTCTAAACATATTGACACAAGGCAAAAGGTGGGGGCAACTATGCCAGAAAGATGCTACTTTCCTACAGTGCTCATGTCTCCTCCTCCTTCTCTGCAAACCTGCCAGTATTCTCATCCTCCTCGCCATGATGCCATGACATAGAGAGCAGCCATATAGGAAAATGCTGATGCACTCTGGGCCTGTTTTCATAGTTTGCACTTGGTTACCCCCTGCTTTGAATTGGTGGTAAGTTGCAAATGCAAAATCTCCATTTTGCGACCATTTGCAATTTATGAATGGTTCATACAGAGAATTTGTGATTAACTAATTGTGACATGCAATTTGTGAGTCACAAATTATAGTCTCTATATTAGGGAATCACTAAATTTGTGAATTCCTAAAATAGAGCTGCGAATGCCTTTTGCCGTTTGCAAATGTAAAAATGTTCGAAGCGTATGCCCTCCATTTGTGAGTCAAAACAAGACGTAGTCCAATAAAGTGAAAACAAGTCCAAAAAATAAAACAACAGTGTAGTTGAATCTAGGATCTCTTCTACTAACGTTGAAATCATGCATAGTAAAGCAAAAGTCAACATCAGTCATGCCTAATATTGGAGACAGTGCGGCATAATGTAACGAATACAATAACGTTCAAACCCTATACAACAGATATTTACTTTGTTAGAATACACTGTTGCTGTGAAAGCATTGTCTCCACCTCAATATAGCCCACATGGGCACATGTAGGACATCCAACCACTACTACTCATTTAAAAAATAAATGTCAAGGGAACTTTAAAGGAGACAAGCCAAAAATATGGCCGCCTGTAGAAAGTTTTTTAGGAAGTCCTTACCACAAAAATAATATTTGGCTAAATTAAAAACCCTTTGTGAGTACCCTCTCTCCTTGAATGTGGCGTTTAAGCTGCTACTCTGAGTGAGTTTCTTTTACTTTTTCCATATGGCAGTTGGATTAATTTTCACTGGTTGCTCCTCAAGTGCTTCATGCTCCACCCTTGTGTGGCTCTGGAAGACAAAGGGAGCCAAAGACAGGACCTATATATATATATATATATATATATATATATATATATATATATATAGAGAGAGAGAGAGAGATATAGATATATATATATAGATATATATACACACATATACATATATGTGTGTGTGTCTGTGTGTGTGTATGTGTATGTGTGTGTATCTGCACACGCAAGCCACCTTGAAACTGAAGTGACGGTGAAATGTGTGAAAAAGATCAAGCATGAGCAAATATATAAATCAATGCACATTAAGGGTCATATTAGTAGGCTTATATATCACATGACTTAGGACCACAAAAGTAACTGAACTCTGTATCAGAAATTTATCATAAATAGAACAAAGCAAATAGAACACAGCCAAACTAGATCTGTCCATGTGAATTGTCATTTGGTAAAGTCACACCAATGTAATTTCACAAATGAAATTCAAGGGAGCTCCTCTAGCATCAAGGTGAAAAATATATGAGAGGAGTCACTAAGAGATAGTACTAAAAAAAGATATAATAAATAACCTTAACATTCCAAAACAATTATTCTCATAATATCACAACAAACAAAATAAAATAAAAACTGATGCCTATGCGGGCTATCTGATTGGTCATACAATGAAAATGAAGCAAGCTCGCACAACCATTCTATGATCCGTAAATTGCATGGCAAAATTAAGAAATGAAAAGGTAAAGGTTACATTTGCTGCAACCTAAGAACCCATTGAAGCTGGTCCTTGAAGACAAGGGTGGGGATACCTACCACCTTTCACCAGTCCCTTCCCCTTCTCCTGTAACATGAAAAGAAATATATAAAGCACAGTTAAAATTCACATCCAGAAGAGCAAAACTACTTTTAAAGCATACATGAAACAAATTGTCAGACATAAGAAAATCCAAAGAAATTACTCTTCCAGATGTACCAGCAGTTTTCCTTGACTATTCCTACTCTTCGAGTCTTAAGTCTCAAGATATATAATATATCTGCCACTCTTACTTCTCAACTGCAGGACCCCCTCTCATCAGGATCAGTTCTGTCTATCACATAATATCTCAGAAGATCCCAATTTTGAAAGCAAACCTCTGCACATTGATTTGGCACATGCAAATGATTGTTTTTCTTATGTATGCCCCTCACAGGTTAGAGCGTCCTCTTTTTACTGGGTGAATAGTGCTACCAAATAAAGCTTGTAACAAGGATATACTAATATATAGATTACATAACTTGTACTGAGAGTGATATATTTTTATTTTTTTCTCTGTCGTACTGTTGGAAAGGGGTTTAGTAGTAAGGGAAGGTAGGTACCTACACTTAGTAGTGGCACCACAATCACAATTAAGGCCCAGTTAAGGTCTCAATAAATTAAGCCTTGGTAGCTTGGCTCATGACCTCTCAGGATTAACTTAGGAGACAAGTGTGTAAAGCATTATTATCAACAAAACAGTAAATAAGTAAAACACATCAAACAAAAGAATTCAACATCAATTTATAAAAATAGGAAATATTTATATCTTTGAAATGACACAAAAATGAATTTTTAAAGAATACATCAAAAAATTGGCTTTTTACTGAATAAAAGTGAAAAGCGTCAACTACAGCTATCTGGTCACGCTTGACTGGGTGAAAGTTAAAGTTTGAGGCAACCGCAATGGATCCCAAGTTGGATACACTGAGTGGTAGGCCTCGGTCTAAATGTTACCTTCTGACTGTGGGAGGGATGGGGGATATATGGCTTCAGAGAAAAGTTAGATTTGCTAATTGTGCAGCTTTATTACCACTTAACTTAACCACTGGATTCTATTTGTTGTGATCCTTTGAACATCCAGTGTTACTCCAGGTCTTCTTTTCTTCTTATATTTAGGTCTGGTCTCCTGCTATGGTGAACGCCACCAGGAACCTCAGAAAAACAGAGAAGGACGCAGTAAGTATACTGTTTGTACTTTGATATGTGACCACCCTTCACCATAACATCTGTTGAAAAAAGGTGTAGGAACAGGTCTACACAAGACACACAATCCACCTCACTACCAGCATAGTAATGGAACAAGAATTCTCCTTCTTTATATGGGTGCCTAACACATATAATCCGTCACCAAGGTTATGGGGGAACATATGTGAAGAAAAAAGAAAGAGAAAAATAACACATCTGAGGTAAAATAAGAAGCTTATGACCTCAATTACCTGATTCCTATAGGATCTTTGGGGTTATAACTAGGTGATACTAACATGTGGGCCAGTTGTGATCATTTTAGAAATCATGCAGGTGCCATTGTAAAGTTGTCATTGTCTTAACTTGTAACCTTCACCCAGGATTCATGTCTGTCAGCCTCTATCTTTAAAACCCCCAGTAAAATATTACACCTTTGCTTCCCTGGCTTCCCCCTCCCACAATCACTCCTCAGTGTCTCCACAACTCTCCTGAGTTGCAGCGGGCATAAAGACCTCTCCTGGTGGTATCCACCAGTCCTCTGTCAAGGTCTCCAATGCATCTTTGGTGTTGTCTGAAACTCATCTTCTGCTCCCTCAACGTGGCTCCTGCTTCCCTCTCCAGGGTCCCGCTAGGCACTTTCTGCGGCGTGTGCAGGGCTTCTCTCAGAATCTGGCTCCTTCTTTGTGTTGGGCACTCTCCCAAAATCCTGTTCGTGAATCCTTTGCACCTGGCTTCTCTGTCTTAGGGAAGGATTTGTTGGACTCGCCCAGGCCCTGTAAACTTGAAAGGGAGAGGCAGTTTTCAGTTTTTGTGACTTGCTTTCAAACTTTAGCCCCTTTTTATGTTTACAGTCAAATTTCTTTTTCTGTTCCAGATTTCACCTACATTCCCAAGACAGTGAAGAGGAATTCATGATCCTGTCCTCAGGTAAGTGGGGATATTGGGGGGGGTCCCTAACACTGACAGCCACTTTTTTGGTTCTTTTTCCCTCAATGTCGAGTGAGACTCCTCAGCAGGCCAGGTTAGGAGTCGTTCTCATCTGCTTTGTTCAGCGCCAGGACTCAGTGAAATCCTGGAGGTCTTGGTTCTCATTGTTGACTGGCAGACTTCTGGAGCTTTCAGTGGTTCAAACCTGAATTTCAGGCGAAGTCGCGGTTCAACGTCACTGGTCTGTCTCTCGTCAATTAGTCGGTCAACTTATGGAGCTTTTCACAAAAGTTCTCCAAATGTCTCCAAACTTCTGAATCTTTTTCCAAAAGGTCTTTTTGCGGTCTTGAAGTGTCCACAACACCAACCAAGGTTCTATAAGCTATGAGTTGATCCTTGGAGAGTTGGGCCTACAATTCCCACAATGCATTTAAAGCCAGATGTATGAAAGCATTTAGCATTTCTTAATGGACCGAATCACGATTTCGGTCCATCAAGAAATGCTAAATGATTTTTGCTATGTACAAAGGACTTCAGGGAATCGCAAAATGTGATTTCTACCCAGTAAAATCAGCATTTTGAGATCCCCAAATAGAAAAACTAAAATATGGATTTCCTATTTGTGATTTCCAAAGCACATGCACAAAATATTTCCTAAATGCAAAATGGGCTTTCAGGAAATGCTATCACCATCAACTCCAAGTCAATGGAAACTAAATGCAATTTTAAAAAATGCAACCAAATTACCTGTTTTTGGGGTGCATCAAGGGGGGCTCAGGACTATAGGCACACTTGGTATTGCAATTCCTAATTAGCCATTTCCTGTTAGGAAATTGCAAATCGTTCCTATCTATGGGCCATTAGGCCCACTGGAAGGAAAGATTTAGCATTTCTTAAATAGCGTTTTCCTAATAGCGTTTTTTACTCTGTAGGAATTGCTATTAGGAAATAGCTATTTTCAAACACTCCATTTTGCATTTCCTGAATAGCGATTTCTAAGAAGTCGCTATTGAAGAAATGCAAAATTAGAATTTCGTACATCTGACCCCTAGTCAAATACTTGAAGGGGTTGATGCAGGGGATCCTTGGTAGCTCTTTTGTACCGGTTACCAAATGGGAGTACTCTCCCGGATGTTTGGAGAAAGGCAAAGTCCTCTTTGTGGTGAAGCCCAGAGTGTGCTGCAACAGGTGCAGTCCTTCAGAGTGCAGCCCTCCTTGCTGCAGCCCTCCTTGGTGCAAACCAGGGGTTCAGCAGGACATACCTTCTGATTTCTTCCAGCAGGGTTTTGAGTTGCTGGCCAGCTCTAAATTCTTTTTCCATGTTTCTGATCTGGCAAGCAGAGGTCAATCCTGACCAATGAGGTACAGGGTGCCACCCTCCCTGATGACTACTTCCTTCGAAGTATGGCACATTTTTGTCCCAGAAAGCACTGTTTCCTAAAAATCCAAAATGGAGAAATTCTCTCCTGGAGGTTCAAGTCTGGCCAAGCTCATCCACAGGTGTAGCTACCTTTCCCATAGACGCCCCTTCCAGCCCATCTCCTAATATAATTTGAGAAGCTCCCTACCTGGCTGGGGGTTAGGAAATTGGCTGGTTTCTGTCTCAACTGCCTTTCCTTTCTTTAAGACCTGTTTGGCTACTCAGCCCCCTTCCTGCTCTGGCATCTGCTCCTGCAGTTCTCCTCCCACCATATGCCTCCTTTGTATTAGCCCATCTCACTTCACACCTCAGTAAGGCAGCTTGCCTCAGCCTGTCAAAGACTGACCAATCAGGAAAAGGCTACTACATGGTTGATTTTAGGTAACTTTAAGCAATACGTTCTAAAAGTAGTTTCCTGTAATAGTTATAATAAATGTAATCTTGGTAAGTTGATTTAATGTAACTATTAACTTGACACATTCAATGATATTTGTAGCCCACTACTATCAAAATATAGACTTTGTTAATGCTAAATAAAGGATGTCCATGTTAGCCTACTGAACTCATGTATTACAATGGAGAAATGTCTTGTGACTTATATGTGCAAATAAGGTATTTTAAGACTTTAGTAGTACTTTTCATTCATAGCTTTATTTTAAAAGCAGACTGCAAAGCAGGGCTGGCCCTTAAAATGACAGCAGGCATCACCGCAGTGCACACTTACGTTCATTACATCTACTGAGCCTCTAAGCTGATATGCCCACCATATTCTAGGGACCTACAGGTAGGTTGTCAGAGCACATTATAATTATGCTTAATTACCATATACCTTTTAAACAGAGCACTGGCGTTGGGCCTCGTTAGTAGAGCCCAGGGCACAGTCAGAGTCAGTAACCACCAGTATCAGTCAAAAAACGGGGATGATCGGGGCAAAAAGGATGTCTTTCTCATACCTGCCTGAACAAGTATGGGGAGTATTTTATGTTGGTTCTGAGCTGGCATGGCCTATGTTTCCCACAAAAAAATTCCTGGAGGCTAAAATTGTCTGCAATGTCTTCCCTCACTGTTATGTCACTATATACCAGCCTTTCACAGATTGATCTGCTCTTATGATACGTATTCTTAGGTTTCTATGTAGTGAAACTGGCAATTGTGTTACCACGTTACAGAATCTTCCAATTCTTGTTTGAAAATTGCATGTACTTTTAGTGATTTCTTGTTAAAAGTAGTGATCACGGGGGTCTAATTTTCTATTTGACAATTGGTATTATTTTCTTTTCTCTCAAATTATTTATTTGCTTATGTCTTCTCTGTCTCCCTAGTGGTATCTCTTTCTAATACCCATGTGGGATTGCCTCTTTCACAGGATAAAATAACCATAATTTCGAATTCCCTTTCAAAATACATAGTATAGGTACAGTTCCTCTAATCGTTAACATTCCCCCATAGAGGATGCTCCATTTCAGAGGGTTGGTGGCTGCTCTGTATATGTAACAGCCTATTTCCTTTAGTAGGTGTGCAGTACAAACTAGACTCTAATTAGTTCCCATTTACTCTTATATTCACATCCAAAAACATTATACTCTTATTACATATTTCACAACTCATCTTCAAATTCAAACATTTGTCATTTAGTTTTTTCACAACATTCTGTGCTGCAAATGTTGTCCCTCCCTTTTTAAGAAAAGGTCTTCAGTTTACCTTTGACATGGCACTACCTTCTCCATGTCTTTTGTTAAGCCCAGAACCATGGAAACCTGTTCCTCCCACGGACCTATGATCAATGTGGCATAGCTAGGGGGAAAAGTAAGTGACCATGGCTTTCCTTAATACCTGTTTATGCAGCATGCCATCAAAACAAAATAGATTCTTCTCCAGGCAATATCTTGTCAGTTCTATGATAATGTTGGTGTTTGAATAGAAGAATATAGGCTTGGTTTTTGTTGTTGTTACATAGGGTGATCAGAGCTTCCATGTCTGACCATGTTGAATTATGTTTACATGTTTTCTTCATGTGAAGTAGGAGGCAGAAAGCGAGATTTAGTTATGAAATCAGTAGGTAGACATTTGTCATGAACTATACCTAGTCTTCTTTGAAGGGCTCAACTGTTAGAAATATGGCTACCTTCTCTTTTTTCACTCATGTAGGGTAAAGAGTATATCTAAATCAGTAATCTACAGATTATTATAGAGACTGAAAACATGACTCTCATCTCCAGTAAGGCTCATTTGATTTTTTTATTTGAACATTTTTCTTAGTTTGAGTTTTCTCACTAACTGAAAGAGGTCAACTCTAGTTTGTACATAATCATAATAACTGCTGGGAGAAAAAAACCATAATTCAAAACCTGTAATTCCTCATTAGTGAGTTGTCTGTATCGTCCATTCTTCTGACCCTTCTTTGCACTTATAGGCTCCTCCCTTGCTGACCTCTGCATTTTTTACATTAACACGTTTTCCTCTTTCATTCGATCCTGTACCTCAACCTCTTTTTCCTCTTTCTCTCCCCTCCCATATTGAAACCTGCTTTCACCCCTTTCTAAAAAAATTGAATTAATCCAAAAAAAAAGTCTGGGTCTGAGAGTCTCCTACAGATGTAACCACATCACTTGCCTCTGATATATTACTGTCTTCCATAGTGTTTGAACTCTTTCAAGATTGTACCCTCATATTGTCTTTGGAACAGTTTGTGCTGGTCATCTCTGGGAAGTTTTTCATATTGTCTATTCAATGTTGGAATTCCTTGTGTTTCAAAATCTTCAGTGTCCCTATTGTATTTCCTTTGCTTTCTTAGTTTTATGTAATTTTGTAATTGTATAGATGCTGATTTTTTTGCCTTCTGAAATGCAACAATCTAATCTTGTTCTGGTCTTGCTTTCAGCCAGCCCTGGATTTCCTTTATGATTTGAAGGGATACCTTTCGAACTAGCTGTGCATGTTTGACTAGAATTTGCCATTTTGGAACAATTTTCTGACTTCTTGGCCCATTCCTCCAACATCTTGGAGCTGGAATTTTCAAATGAGGGGGAATGTTGGAGGGACTAATAAACAAAAATGTAAAAATATAAATACAAGATTAACACCTCTGCCTTAATTGCACAAAATAACAATTGAACTACTGAAAACGACTAAACTTCACTCCCTACCCCCCTGTAAACCCAACAACATGCTGCTAACATATACATAATTAAAAATATATAAATAATAATATCTATTAACATTGACAAATTACACTTACATACTCAAAATAAAAATTTAACAAAAACATTTACATAATCATTAAAAAAATACCATTACATTTAAATCATGTATAATTTAAATAACTGTCCAATCGTAACCCCTAATAGTCCAGCAACTCACTACTACATTAAAAACAAGTAAGTCAAAATAATTAAACATATAAAATTAAAAACTGTATTTTCAAAGCTAACAATTATACTGCCAATACTTATGTCTAACATTAATATGTTAACTGAAGTATATCAAATGAATGTAATAACAATATTTATACAACCATAATAAAATACACAATATTAAAAACCATATTGTATACCAAAATAAGGATATCCTTATCTTCAATAGTCTGTTCTACAATATTTTGCTAGTCATGCACCCAATATTTGTAATCCCTTATTTGTGTCATTGCGCTTTTGGATTTGTAAAGTATTATGAGATTATTTAATGCACATCGTATGGCATCAGTAGTGAAATGGGACTTTTTTTCCACTGCTGTTTGTGTGAATGTCTGATAGCATATGCTATCAGCATGGTTTCGGTTTGTTATGCTCTATTTGATATTGTTTAAATATGATTATAACAAGAATCATTGTCATCATGTGTAATTGAGCTCAGATTCTTAGCACAAAATATGTGTTTGTGTCCCTGATGTATTTCATGCTAAAAATAGAACTAGAGATCCAGGAGGGGGCATATAAATGAGAGGCTTGTGCTGCCGTTGCACCAAATGTTGTGATGCAAAGGTGGTAAAAGTAATATTACATGTCTATGAGATGACACATTTGCCGAAATGCCTTATTAGTTAAAGCTTGCATCAGACAAAAGTTGCGCCTAAACCAGCTGCACCACACACATATCAAATATGCAAGGTAGGCTAGCCCCCGCAAAATACAATGAAAAACTAAACAAAGCCTGAAATGAGTGAAAGAATCTACACATATGTAACCCAAACGTAGGAAATAATGCAATGGCTACCAACTGCCAGGCCCAGCACTAATCCTGTGTTCATAGAAAGTGTGTCGCACATGGCTGAAGACGTGTATGTAGACCATAGTTCCTGGAGCAACTCTGGAAGAAGTAGTTGTAAATTCCATCTGTGTCAAACAATGTAAGTGTAGTACACAGTCATGTGTAAAAGTCAGTTTAGTGTACCATTATGAGAGCCAGCATTATAAAACACGCGTATTTGCCAGCCCTACAGACAGTCCGGGTACACAAACATAACTATGTGTCAAGCCAAACTAGGATATGTAACCAATGTGACAAAATATCAGTATGTTTTCAAACTAGGCCAAATTTCCAGTATATTCTACCTTCTATGTTAAACTCACAAAATCAAAAAAATGCTGTCAAACATGTCATACTCCAGTAACTAACATAGATTGGAATGCAACCAGGGAAAGGCATCCCAATGCACCTAGCATCTCTATCTCAACATTCTCAAGCTACATCAATGACAACAGAAATAAGGCATAGAAGTGCAGAATCCCCTTCACGGTTGAATTATGTTCTTACATGGTAAACAATAAAGTATTGTGTTCTGGTCTGTAGAAGAAAGCTACTTGTATCTAAGCTCAACATCACTTGTCTGACAACAAGCTTTAGCTGAAGGGTTACAATCAAATGTACAACTATCCATTTCACATGTTGCAAATGGAATACATGTAGGCAGCAATTTCAGTGTCAAAGTAAGTCAACAAATCAAAGGCTGGGTCAAAGTCATGTAACCAGCAACCACATTCTGAATTTTCAATAGGACATATGTATATGTAAGCGTCAAACAGGTTGCCACTATCCAAACCTATCTATTCCTGCTGAATATATGATACAATATTGGATCACTACTTTGTTTCTGTGTCCATGAAATGAGTGCACAGAAAATAGAGTTGTCTACAACTTTCAGAAATATGTATCACAGTAATCTACTGCCTCAACATGAATGATTTACTTCCAGAATGGTGTTGGCTGGCCCTTGATGTGTTAGGGGGAAGCCTAATTGTGATTTAGTGACCACCGATTGAGGGCGACTTAGTCGGCAGAGTGGGTTCCATGCCCCTTGGAGATCTGCTAGGTAAGCAAGTATGCGCACAGTGCAAAGGCATTTGGTATAATATTTCTGATAAAACGTGTTGTAAATCCGAACAAGATGGGCGATGACAGTTCTTGGTTTGTTTATTCATGCGTGACAATACAAATTGTTTAATTAGTGATCCCAAGGCTAGGGAGGCCCCAAGGAAGCATTTTCCTTGTCCATTGCATGAGTCACATATAATTTGGCGTTGAGTAGGCACAATAGTGTTTTTTCTTTTTTCATTAAGAGGATTCTTTCATAGGAATAATAATTTATGCAAACCTGAAGGGATTGGGGTGAGTGTGTTTTTTTCCCCATTTTTATTTAAAAACACACATGGATACTAGGTGCACTATAATATAGGCATGAACAGGCATGGGTCAGTCAGTGTTTTAAGATTCTGATCACTGCCAGGAGGCTAATTGTTTTGGAGGATGCACATACACTGTACGGAGTTCCCTGAGATAACAGTATGAGATGTTGGGTAGACTACCTAGATGTTGCATGGTTTATGATTTTGCATGCACCCAATGAGGACTTGGTTGATTACTCCCCAGGATTTATTTACGTGTATGGTCACAGCATGACTTTGTGGATTCATTAAGAGATGGGCTCTCCGATAGCATGTGGAGGTTAGTATTTTCTTCCATACATATTTAGCCTAGTAGTTTTAATGCTGTACCATTATGGTATATTTTTATAGGTCTTGAGGAGTTTTTCCTTGTTTTCCAATGTCCTGATGAGGCCGAAGTGCTAAAGTCAAAAACGCGTAGACAATTGTTTGAAAGGAGTCCCAAACAATTATAAAGCTTTAATTAGTATAGAATTAGTCAGGCAATAGGAGGCCATTTGGCCCATAAAAACCTTGACAGATGGTGGACTACCTGAGGTGGATTTCATTTGCAGAAGGATTTGTTGCAACCACCTGGATTGAATTGTTGGGAAGACACAAGGAATCCGAGTGAGAAACATGAGGTATATTGAGCATTTTAATTGTGTTTTTGTATGTTTGTGTTAAGTATGCATGTGTAAAACATCATTTGGTTCTAATGATGGTGAAGTTGTGAAAATTGTCCCTTTAATTGTTTCAAAAAAGTAATTAATTTAAGTAATAAATTAAATTCCAGTGACAATTAAGCATGCCACTGGACATTGAAAATAATTTGATTCATCTCCTTTATTCATTTTGTTGCAGCATTTTTTTTCGGATATCCCAGGATCAGGGGGTTATGGGCACAACCCTTCATATTGTTGATATTGAAAGTCAGCATGTGGAAGTGTTCAAAGTCACAGGACATGGACAACATTAGCATTGACAAACATATCACCATTAGCATTGACAGCCAAACCATGGTCAACTGTATTTGTAACCCATAAAGTTAAATATTGTAAGAAATATCTATGAGTTAGTATACAGTAAATGCATGGACAGGTATGTCTCTGTAACAATGTGCGTAATAGTTAACATATCTTTTTTTTCTACTTTCAGCTGACCAAGGATATGGTCTACAGCCACTCCCCATCCCCAGATGGAGGCCAAAAAATGGTACAACTTGGTGATGACCAGGACTCAAAATGTTGGGGAATGAACATTCAGGGTTCTGTGGTTGGATTTGTCTGGGGAATGATTGCTCTACTTATACTCTATGGTGTACAAGATCATTTTGGTTTGTGCCATTCTGTACAACATTTGTATCAAAACAAATGTCTAATGGGACTTGGAGCCAGAGGAGAGTGAGGCAATGGAAGAGAAAGTTGTGTCATGTCTATCCTCCGCTTACGGCCTTTGTCAGCTGGAACTGGAGGGTGACCTCGATTCTTTCAGGTCATGCTCTGGCCAAGGTAAGGGCGGCCCTTTCCGGTAGCCAAGGTGCTGCTGACAATGGTACATAAAAGGCAGTTTGTGCCCTCCAGAAGGAGTCCCAGTGGAAAAACCCACAAAGGGACAAAAACTCTATGACAGGAACTCCCTGGAACAGAAGAAAAGACACAGGAAATAATATCAGACTTCCAAGTCAAGAAAAATAACTGAAGAAAGTTGGAACAAACTGGAATTGGAAAAAAAAAATGGAGTGTGATCACCACCAAAGGAAGTGTTGCAGCGCAAGGAGAACAAGAATTTAACCCTTAAATACTCCTGAGTGACGTGCGGGGAAAAGCAAGAATGCCATTTTAGATTGGGAAAAGACTATAGAACGAGGTAGAAGAGGATGTCATATTAGAAAGGGAACCAGATGCATTCAGGGAAGAAGACAAGAAAAAAGAAAAAAGGAAGAAGAAGGAAGAAGAAAATAGCCCCAAAAAACAAGGCACCAGGTAAGTGAGGGGTGCGCATATACCTGACGCCGAGACCCGCTCCGCGCCCCGAACATGCCGAGGCCCGGCATCCAATCCTGGGTCCCCGACCTCGCTGCGGGTGACGACGTGAGCCGCGGCTGGAAAAAAGGGCCGTGGCAAGCCCTGCGGCCGGGAAAATGGACTGCTGCTCCAACCGCGCCCCAAACCGGTTCCCCTGCCCGGGCCGCGGAGGCCCGCGGTATGGCAAGTTGACAGTGATGGAGAACTCCAACACACTATGGCTGGACGTCGGTCACGGGACACGTTTGTGTAAAATTTATTTTTCATACTTATTTTTTCCAATGGACTAAAGAATTGAAATAGTCATCAAAGTTCAATATGAAAATAAATGCCTGAAGTCATTCATTGTGTTGTCTTTATGTCACAGTCAAAGTAAACATCAAGTCATTCACATCTTCACAACTAGAAGTAGGCCTAAACATATATCAATCATGTTGT
Source organism: Pleurodeles waltl (assembly GCF_031143425.1). Taxonomy (NCBI): domain Eukaryota; kingdom Metazoa; phylum Chordata; class Amphibia; order Caudata; family Salamandridae; genus Pleurodeles; species Pleurodeles waltl. Next base: position 137,965,993 of record NC_090438.1, read on the forward strand.
CAGACCAGTCGAGAAACATGGGCCATGGCTCCAGATATTCAGTCAACCAGTGCAGCAATGCAATGTGATGCAGTGTACTGGTTGTAAGGGACAGGTAAGGCTAGCTACACATGCACATCTAAAAAGTAAATTTTTGTCCTCATGCTCTTGAGCAGACTAGTGCTGCACAGCTAGCAGTCTTGCTGTGTTCTGCTGCAACAAAGTGTGTTTTGTACGGTACTCAGTGAGAGTTGCAGCACAAATTACCCCAAATGTTCATACCTTAGACAAACCACTCAGTGTAGCATGTCTCACCAATGTGGTAGCATGCAGAATGGCAGCACTTTGCAGGAGCAAATGTTGTAGCACATATCTTCACAGATCATGAGTGACAGTTATCATGGACAAAGTCCAGGTATGATGTGTACATGTTCATATTTTGTTTGTACAGAATGCATACAAGCATGTCTCGGGATCCTCAAAACACAACATATGTGTGTCAATTCCTGGCCACATTGTCATATATACCACTTCAGGCCACTTTTGTCAAAATACACATTTCACAAGTATTGCACAGAATCAGATGGCTTTGCAGTGCGAATAATAACCCAGAGAAGTATGGCAATAGAGATGGTTTTTGCAAACGTCACACCACCTGAAGAATACAGAGATGTCAAGAATGTAGAACGCAGCACACATAGGGAAATGAAGTACTAAGGAGAATTTAAGGTCTAATTCCTTGTAATGCCACTCCTGGGAAGATGTCACTTACTAGAACATTGTAAGGTTTACCTGGCTTGGTATGTTTGGGAATGCATATATTACCATCATATATGAATAGGTACCCACATGCAACTGTCAAGGAGCCTATCTCTGGTGCAGAGTACGACAATGCAGTGATCTGCAATACATTGTGTCACTCGTGATTAATGATGCTTGTTAGGGCTACACAAGCTGGCCTTGGTTGGCTCAAACAATATACACATAGATTTGCGTAGCACATTTACCATGGTGCCTTGTTCAAGTGCCACACATACTGGAAGCCCTGAGTGCAGACGTGTCTTTATCACCTCTGTAAACAGCAGAACTTGCTTAGCTTTGTGTGCAAATATATGTCTGTCAGACAATCAAAAGTGCCATATTGGAATTACACCATATCTTTTTGAAATATCCAGTATATTTGTAAGCTGGGTAGCACATGTACTATAGAATGGGCGAGCCAGTCTGTCTCTGTGCCTCTCTAAGTGTGTGTTGCATTGCTAATACATCTTCTGGCAGGATTCCTGAAAGACTGACTGAATAAAGATATTGGGCGGAATAGGGACTACAATAGCAGCAATGTTTTGTCTGTAGTCAGGTATGACATTGTTTAGGTCCAAAGGCATTTGACAGATTTGATTTCTTCTGACTATATGTCTGTAAGAATATGGCCCTCATTACGACCCTGGCGGTGAGTGATAAAGTGGTGTTAATACTGCCAACAGGCTGGCGGTAAGTACCACCAAATTACGACCATGCCAGTGGTAACTCCCATAGACAGCCAATGTACCACACCAACCGCCATGGCAGAAAAAACAGTCACCACAGCGGTAGTCAACAACAGCCAGACGGGAGACAAAGTACCACCCACCATATTATGAGACAGGAAACCACCACCTTTTCTGTGGCGGTACCAACGCCATCAAAAGCCTGGCGGAAACAGAAGTGAAAGGACTCACCATTGGAGACACAGGTAAGAACCACTGGAGACACAGGTAAGAACCACGCCACCATGAAACCCAAACTGCTAGTCTTCCCGATGATCTTCTACGTCATGCTCCACCTGGAACACCAACGCCGACAAAGATGATGACGGTGAGTACAGCCACCTGGCACACAAGGGAGGGAGGGAGGAAAACGAGAGTGACACACACACACAACACACACCCTGCACACACACAATACACACAACCAGCTGCACACATAAACCAATGGCACACAGCACAAGGTATAATAAAACACAGGCCATAATGCTGGAGTAACAACAATGTATTAGCATAGCAAACTCCACCACACAAACCCGATATATGCAAATGTCTATGAAGGGCCAATGCCCAGTTCAAAGTCATGAGGGCACACAAGGCCACATGGCACAGTCCAAGGCCCAAACTGTTTCCTGACACAGCCGGAGAGAGCACTGCAGGGGCATCATTTTGCAAGTAGGAAGGCACCTCAGGGGGTGGGGAGCACCTCAGCTGAATACAGGAACGTCCCCACTGGTTCTGGAGGGGGCAACATGCACATGGCTTTGTCCTGGGAGTGCAAGACCACAGTCTCTGAAGTGGGTGATTAGCCCACCGGTTCTGGAGGGGACAACATGTGTATTGCTTTGTCCCGGAGAGTGCAAGGCCACAGTCTCTGGAGTGGGTGACTTGCCCACTGGTTCTGGAGGGGGCAACATGCCCATTGCTTTGTCCTGGGGAGTGCAAGGCCACACTCTCTGAAGTGGGTGACTTGCCCACAGGTTCTGGAGGGGGCAACATGCCCATTGCTTTGTCCTGGGGACTGCAAGGCCACAGTCTCTCAAGTGGGTGACTTGCCCACCGGTTCTGGAGGGGGCAACATGCCCATTGCTTTGTCCTGAGAGGGCAAGGACGCAGTCTCTGAAGTGAGTGACTTGCCCACTGGTTCTGGAGGGGGCATCCTGCACAGCAGCCCCTTGAAGGTGGCCTACACGGCGTCCACTGGCGGTTACGATTGCACTGTGGTGGTGGTTGGCGGAGACTTCTGGGCAGCCCCTGCACGGTCTGATAGCAGCATTGTGGTGGTGGTTGACGGAGCTTCCTGGGCAGCCCATGCAATGTCTGATAGCTGCATTGTGGTGGTGGTTGGAGGAGCCTCCTGGGCAGCCTCTGCACTGTCAGATAGCTGCATTGTGTGGTGATTGAAGGAGCCTCCTGGGCAGACCCTGCACTCCCTGATGGCTGCATAGTGGTGGTGGTTGGAGGAACCTCTTGGGCATACCCTGCACTCCCCAATGGCTGAATTTCAACAGCTGGCGGTGGGGGCCCCATGACAGCTGGCGGTGATGGTGGTGTTCTCTGCCTGCCATAGACCCCCAAGGTCCACACCTCATTGGCGATGGCCCACCATATTCCCTTCTTTTGATGGGCACTGACCTGCAGAGACAATACAGACAGGAGAACACCAATAAACTAACAGTCCAGGCTGTCACACACATGGCCCACCATACCCGTTTCCATCACCATTGGCACACACATTGCCAGGTGCACGACATGTATACCACCAACAGATAATCTCCCCTTACACAATGCCTTCACACGTATCTCCATGCATCCATGCTACATGTATCGTGCCCACAGTGTACTCACCTATTGGTCTGGATGCCCATACAGCAGTCTGTACTGGGGTAGGACCCCATCTACCAGTCGCTCCAACTCCTCTGAAGTGAAGGCTGGGACCCTTTCCCCGGTCATACGGGACACAGTAGGTTCCAGACACAGGTCACAGCAGCACATTTAGTGTAGGTCTTCTCCTGTTGAAGGTCAGGAAACAAGTGAAGAATGATTTAGAAAATGGTGGTCACGTCCGCGGCAGTGTACACCGTCACCACTGGCTTACATCCCCATTGGCCACTGTACTCCATAGGTCCCAATATTATCCAATGAGAAATTGCACGGCGGTTCACAACTGCCTACCCCATGACGCCCAAAGTCACAGAATTATCTCACTTTCACCTGTCCCTCCACACAGGACAGGAGGTCGCCATTTCATGAGGGGATAAACAGGCCTATCGATAATTGCAGCGTCACAGGATAAATAGGGCACATACTTTGAAATGTACACTGTCCCAATACGTAATTGTACAATGTGGACTGCTGTTGTTGTTTTGTTGTTCCAATTGTGACAGCCTACACACTCTTGTGTCCCTTAGATACCTATTGCTGTAGATGAATAGGAGATGGAGGCATGCCCTGGTACACAGACATCTGGTGGGCTTAGCTACACTGGAGGACAAGCACATTATACTCACCTATAGACTGGACAGGGCCACAATCAGAGAGCTGTGTGCCCAATTGGAGCCTTACCTGATATCAGCTCTCTGTCATCCGAATGCGATCCCCCCTCTTGTGCAGGTTTTATCAGTGCTCCATTTGCTGGCAACTGGTTATTTCCAAGTGACAGTCGGCTTGGCAGCAGAATGTCACAGCCAATGTTCTCAATCGTGCTGGCAAGAGTCTTTTCTGCCCTGGTAAAACACATGTGCAGCTACATTGCTTTCCCCCATATGGAAGATGTGGCCACTTTGAAGGTTGGATTCTATGCAATGGGGCAAATCCCCAATATTATTGGTGAGATTTATTGGACACGCATTGTGTTTGTCCCCCTCCCCCCAGAATGAACAGTTGTACAGGAATCATAAATATTTCCACTCCATGAATTTGTAGATGGGTTGCCTGGGGACCAGTACATCTCCCATGTCAATGTAAATATCCTGGGTCGGTGCATGATGCCTTTGTCCTGAGGAATAGCAGCATCCCAAATGTGATGGCCCAACCACAGAGGCACAGGGTGTGGCTTGTAGGTAAGCCTTGGTCCCAACCCAGTGTATGTTAGTGTTTGCCTCTGATGTTAACCTAATAGGATAGTGTGTGGCTAAATGTTGTCCCTCAATGCCTGCAAGTGACTCTGGCTACCCAAATCTATTGTGGCTGCTGACCCCTGTGAGGAATGACAGGACAAGGGCTGAAGAACTTTATAATGAGGCACATGGACAAACCAGAAGGATCATTGAGAGGACCTTTGGCCTCTTGAAGGCCAGGTTCATGTGCCTCCATCTGTGCTACTCACCCGGGATAATCACCCAAGAAGGTCTGCCAGATAGTAGTGGCATGCTGCATGTTGCACAACGTGGCCCTCAGACGGCATGTGCCTTTTCTGCAGGAGGATGTGACTGGAGATGCCCCTGTGGCAGCAGTGGACCCCGAGGACTGTGAGGAAGAGGAGGCTTAGGATGAGGATGTGTAAAACAGAACATCAGTTATCTGTCGGTACTTCCAGCGACACACAGGTGAGACAGTTCAACTTCACATTTCTATGGCTATTAGTGTATTCTGTGTGGCAGTGGCATGCTGGCTTTACCCATTTATTACCTCTACTTATTGTCACCTATGGGTTATCATTTTACAGATGTTGGTGATATGAAGACAATGTCCTGATGTGATCACTACAGCCAGCTACAGGTCATTCTTTCTTTGCTCTCACTATGTACAGTCCATTTGCAATGGATGTAGCTGTTACCATCAATACAAATTTTCAATACATGAAATACTAGTAGCTGTGTTTTTTCCAAGGGTTTATTGTAGTACTAAGAAATAGAGGGGAAATTGCAATGGAATGGGTTGATGATGGAGGAATGTCCAGGGTATTGTTCCAGTCTTTTTGTGGCACAAGTGTAGGGTACAAGGGGCCATAGGGAGGGGAGCAATGGCAGTTCAAGGTGGACAAGATGACTGAGTAGGACAAAGGGGGGACAACCAGGAGAGTCTCATTTCCTGGCGGTGGTCTTGGCTAGTGTCTCTGGCTTCTGTCTGGGTTGCAGGAAATGTCTACAGGGGGAGGGGTGCTGGTGGCCTATGGGTCCTGTGGTGGGGTCTCCTGCCACTTGTGGCAGTGGAAGTGGAGGGGTGGTTGATGAACCGATGGTTAGTGGTAGGGGCCCGCTGGTGTGCTGTTGCCTCCCTCATGATGTTGGTCATGTTTGCCAGCACCAGTGCTATGGAGATCAGGGTGTTGTTAATGGCCTGCAAGTCCTACCTGATCCCCTGATACTGTCCCTCCTGCAGCCGCCTGTTCTCCTGCACATTGTCTAGGATCTGGCCCATCATGTCCTGGGAATGTTGGTAGGCTCCCAGGATCTCGGAGAGTGCCTCCTGGAGCATTGGTTCCCTGGTCCTGTCCTCCCCCTGGCCCACAGCAGTCCTCCCAGTTTCCCTGTTGGCCTGTGCCCCTGTCCTTTGAACGGTGTGCCCACTGCCACTGACCCCAGGTCCCTGATTGTCTTGGGTGTGAGATGTGGGCTGGGATCCCTGTACAGGTGGGCACACTGCTGATTGATGTGTCCTGGGGACAGAGGTTTGGGTATCTGGGTGGGTGCTGTGGTGTTGGATCCTGATGGGGGAGACTCTGTGGTGGTCTGTGAGTGGGCTTGGGTGACTGGCTGTCCAGTGGTCTATGATGGGCCAGGTAGGTCCCCCAGATCCAGAAGTTTAGAGTTACTGTCATCACTGTGGGCCTCTTCTGTTGGGGGACTGGATAGTGGTGGCACCTCCTTTCCACTGATACTGGCTGGGGTACCTGTGGGGATGTAACTGATATATTATGCTTCAAGTGTATGACATTTGTACTTCCCTGGCTTCCCCTCTATCGTTGGTGTTGCCCTGGCAGCTTTTGCTTGTGTATGGTGATGTTTTGTGGGCTTGTTAATTTTCCTATACTATGCTGGGCATGCTTTAGTGATGGCTGTCCATGCAGGGCTAGGAGGGATGATCATGCATTGGTTTGGCATGCAGGGCTTGACATTGGGGTTAGTGAAATGTGTAGGTGCAGTGTGTGGGATGGAGTGCAGTGATGGGGGTGAGATGGCATGCAGATATTGGGGGGATGATAGGTAGTAAATATTGACTTACCAGTGTCCAATCCTCTGGCTACTCCAGAGAGTCCCTCAGGATGCAGTATTGCTAGTACCTGCTCCTCCTATGCTGGTAGCTGTGGGCCAGGAGGTGGGGGTCCACCGCCAGTCCTCTGTATGGCGAGCAGGTGTCTTGCTGCTATGGAACGTACCTTCCCCCGTAGGTCGTTCCACCTCTTCCTGATGTCGTCCCTTGTTCTTTGGTGCTACCCCACGGCGTTGATCCTCCCCACGATTCTCCGCCATAGATCCATCTTTATTGCAATGGATATCTGCTGTACCTGTGCTCCAAAGAGCTGTGGCTCTACCCTGACAATTTCCTCCACCATGACCCTTAACTCCTCCTCAGTGAAACAGGGGTGCCTCTGTGGTGCCATGGGTGTTGTGTGATGTGTTGGTGAGGGTGTGTTGGGTAATGTGGTGGGTGTGTATGTGGAATGTATGAGGGGTGTATGGGTGTAAGTGGTATGTGTGTCTAGTGCCTGGTGGCAATTGTTGTTCATAAGGGGTTGCGGGTAATGTGGGTGTGTGTTTAATAGTGGTGTGGGTGTGGTGTGTGTATGGGTGTCAGGTGTCTGTATTTGGTATTGGCCAATGTAGTGTTGTTTTGTATGTGGGTGTCCATTCTGTGCGTGGCGGTATGAACCGCCAATAGTTTACCGCCATTGAATGTCCGCAGTGGTGATTTGTGGGTCATAATGTGATGGGCGTTGATTTGTTGGCGTAACGGTACAGGTTTGGGACCGCCACTTTATCACTTATCTTTGGTCTGGGGGATTTGTGTATGTGGCTGTATTATGTCGGATTGGTGTGTGTGTGTGTATTATGGTGAACGGATATCCGCCACTCCGGCGGTAATGTTGGCAGACGCCAGCGTGGCGGTAAGCACCATTTACTGCCAATGTCATAATGATGGCCAATGTTCCAAAGACCTGGTTGACAATGTAATTAATTTTGAATTACTCACTTGTCATTTTAAAGGGGATTCAAGGACTGAAATAAGGACTGAAATAATGCGCAAATTATGCCCCCTTGCATTATGCTAAGCAGTAAGTCATGCTGGGTGACCTCATACTGTATTCGTTCAGCAAACGCCTGTGCGTCCTAGGTCAAATGTGATATTGAGTTTAGACAAGGTTGATTGACTTAACGATGAGACTGAAAGTATTGTTTGTACTTCTTCAGCAAAGGAGTATTTTAGTAATCACAAAAGTAACTTGGTTGATATTTTAGTATTTAGAACAGCTCCTGAGGCTCCCCTCAGCAAGAGATATGATTAGTTTGCATCCATTCCTGAGGTCCTTACTAATAGTGAGACTGATGTGTCAGCTGGCGAGTGAGGACTCTCAATTATTGACCCAATGTGTTGATTTGTGCTGCTCGAGTTATACTGCTTCTAAGGGTGAGGGGGAAATTGAAATATTCGGCTCAGTGCTATCCCATTAGGCATGGATGACATTGGTTGCATGGGAAAGTAAGGACACAGATGGGAATATCATTGTGATGTCCTGGAAGTTAGCTGGAATTAGGTTCAAACTACTAGATGCTGAATGGTTGTCTTACATTGCAGGCTGTGATATTTGTATGTTTCAGGAAACATGGGTCACAGAGAAAGTGTACTTAAATGGCTTCACAACATTTAGTGTAAAGGCTAAGCTCACGTTGAAATTGGGAAGGGATAGTGGTGGCCTGATGATCCTTCTGAAGAACAACCTCCGTAGTGATCATAAAGTGCTCCGTTTAGATAGGCGTGATTTAATGGGTGTTATGATAACATTTCCCTCAGGTGTACGTTTGGCTGTTTTAAACAGTAATGTCAGACACACAGAGAATACTGTGGAAGAGCCCACCTTGGGTTTCTTGGAAAATACTTTTAAAATTGTTCTTTTAAATGCAAAAATTATTGTTGCAGACAATTTTAATACTTCTTTTGAACCTTTCCCTTTTATTAATGAGATAATTGATATAGAGGATGAACTGTGGTGTATCTCCCATTTGGCAGGGAAACCGCAAAGTAAATTTTCTGCTTCTGGTCTTAAAATAGCTTCCTTGATGGTGTGCAGGGTATTAAGGGCATGTAATGGCTGCACAAACTCAGATAAGAGAGGCCCCCCCATGATTAAGCATGGCGCTTATTCCAGTGTCATTGATTATGTTCTATTAGATGTAAGGTTGTGGATCCTGCTGTGGGATTGAGAGTAGACCCACGCCTGGACAGTGATCATAACTCCTTGATTTTATCCGTAACTGGGGAATCATTGAGGGGGACAAATTATGGTTGTACTTCCACAGTCCAGGAACATGTTTTGACCAGCAATCAGCGTTATCTTATGCGGCCGACTGTGATGTATAATCAACAGCAGTTTTCAGAGATATATGATTGTTTTGTCTCTCATCTGTCTAAATATGAAGGTTGCTGTGACATTCCTATTCTTAATATACATATTCAACTGTTTACTGAAATTCAGAAAATATTTTATAAAGAGGGTTGTAGTAAGCAGATAAAGAAGACTGTCTCAAAATGGTATAATGCTGACTGTAAACTTGAAGACCAATCTAAAAATGTCCATCAAATGGTATAATAGTGATGACATTCGGTTAGCAAGGTGGGATTATAAAGGTTTTCTTAGTATAGCTAGGAAAAATTGGACTGAAAAGATTTGTCGTGAGATGCTAGCTGTAGTAAAAAAGGAAGGGCAATTTGTTAATTTTGGCAGCTAGCTGCGCAAGCTGAGATAGAAGCCGGAAGATCTTATCACCAACATATACATCCTAATAGTTGAGTTTTCCACTTTACCAAGCTTCTGGAGAGTATTAAGATTCTGATATGAATGCAGAGATATTACTTCCTTCTTCCCCAATTGGGGGTGGTGGTTATGGGTTCAGTATCTTTCAGCCTTGTAGGCACGGCCAGGTCTATTGATCATCTGAACTGTGCCAAGGCACCAGGGCCCGATAAAATCCCTGGTGATTTGTATAAAAAAGAACCTGTGATTTGGACCATTTATCTAGATTTGCTATCAAATGCCATTTCAGTGGGTGTGGAGGTTCCAGATTCCTGGAGGGGGGTTGAAATTATTCCAGTCTATAAAAAGGGGGATGCTAGTGTGCACTCAAATAATAGACCCAAAACCCTCATTGGTAACTTACAGAAAATCTTCACCCGGCAAATCTTGGATAAGTTACTAGTCTGGGTGGAGAATGAGGAAATCTTGTCCCCACTACAAGTGGGATTTCAACCTAGGACAAGTACTTTGCAGCAGGTCTTTAGACTAGCAGTTCTTTATTTGAAATACGTATCCCTATTTAAACAGACTCTATGTAGCCCTTGTTTTCCTTAGAGCTGCGTTTGATTTGATCCCTCTGGATAGTCTGTGGCAAGTCATGGTTAATATGGGCATTCCTGGAAATTTGCTCCAACTAATTGTAAAACTGCACTATAAGAATTTTGACCAGTGAGGTGGGGCAGTCACAGAGAATTAACAGAATGTATTCCTATCAAGCGTGGTGTCCGTCAGGGGTGCGTGCTTGCACCCAAGTTATTCACACTTTATATGACTGACGTGGTGCAGGTACTTCTCGATTGTAACAATGATTTACTGTCCTTGAACAATGTGAAGGTCCCTATTCTTCTCTTTGCGGACAGTTCTTTACTTATTTCTAAAACGCCCATAGGTCTGCAGCTTCTCATTGATAAGTTTGAAAGTTTCTGTATGTCTAGGGGATTAGAATTGAATGCTGGCAAAATGAAGTATATGATATTGGGCCAGGGTGCAACAATAAATATCACAGTTAGGGTCGGAGGAGTGGTATTAGAGAGTGTTAATAGTTTTGACTATCTTGGAGTCAAAGTAACTGATAAACTTAAGTGGTCACCCCAGCTCAACAAGAGTTCACTATTAGTTGAACACAGATCCAATGCTATTGTTAGGCTGTACAAGAGAATTAATTCTCGTCCAGTTTCACCAGCCTTGGAGGTTTATCGACCTAAGGCCCAAAGTGTGCCATTATTAGGTGCTGTGATTTGGAGTTACAGTCAAATAAATTTCTTGGCTATCGCCGAAAATACGTTTGTAAGGAAATTGCTTACAGTACCAGTTAACACTCCCCTCCTCTGATTTTTCTTGATTTAGATCTAAGGAAATTATGAGCCCTGGCTCTGTTAAAGCCATGGTATATTGTGAACATCTTTGGTCTACTCAGGAATTGAGTAGAAACAAAGGCTGTTTAGTTGATTTGATTGACATCACTAACCCCAGGAGTATCCCCTGGTTGAAATTTGTTTCTGACTGGTTGCATAGATTAGGTTTAATTTAATTTTTTTGTTTTATTTTGATCTAAGAAAAATGTCCTTTATTATCTAATAAAATGTAAGTGATATACTTAATTGTGGATTGTTACTTTGATGGTTGTTTATGACTGAATTAAGTATTCCAGACTGACTGACTACAGTAGCATGGCACATAGGCCTGAGAGCAATCTTCACATGAACATATGGCTGTGAGGGGCATTGAGGTTTGTATCCTGGTAACAGCTGTGATAACCGAAGTGCTATCAGACAGCTCCTGATTCTAGCTTTGCTGTGCTGTGATGTTGGCTGCTGTTCCCCTGTCTGGGTGAAGTGAATGCATATTTACTCAGTGAACCCAGACTAACTCCACGGCCCATATGCCTGCCCACCTGTCATGAAGTAACAGGGGCATGAATGAATTACACCCTCCCAGATTCACCACCTGGACACTGCCCTCTGTCACACTGACCTGCCATGGTGTGCCAAACCAGTCCACAGCTTTGTCAAGTACCATGCAACACCGGGTATAGTAACATATTTATATGGCATACTTCTGGCATCACCAGTGCTACCTAAGTCCACCTAAGCCTACTACAAACCACAAAAGTAAGACAAAATTGAAAATGTCTGAATACATTTCAATAATTACTTTGTTCCCCTCACAATAAATTGTCACCCAATATGTCACACGTAAGAATGTAAAATGTCACACAAAAGCACACTATGACCACTGAAAAGTCACATAAAAGCTAACTTTAAACTTGTCTGATAAAAATCAAGGACCAATGGAAGTGTGCCCAAGGTTTGTTTTCCTGCATTTACACTTCCTTCATTTGACAATCCACTATGGTTGATCCCTCACATTAGACCAGTTGTGTGGGCCAGAACCCAGGCATTGACTCTGTTGTGCAGCGCATTGCACTAGTTGTGCCATTCATAACCCAAGCATTAACGCTGATGCTTTGAAGTGACTATATAAGTGCTAATGTGCTGTGCGTTCATCACACAATGACAATTTCAGTATGGATGCATTATTAAAAATGCCACATTTGTTGAAAATGGGTGGAATAAACCTAGGAAGTGATGCATTACGTTTAACAGACTGCATACTAGGAAGTGTGAAGTTAGTTTAAATTTCTCTTACTTGCTGTTAGTTTGTGCTGGGTGCCGGAGGTGTTTGTGAGAGTGTCTGAGTGGGTGGTATTTTTTGGCTTTGTCAATGTGTGGTCTGTCCCTGTCTTTTGTCTTAGTAATACCTTTTCATCCTTTTCCATTGTTTTGCCAAGATATTCATCAATTTATTGTTGGCGGTTGTCTTTTTGGGGTTTCATCTGTTAGGGGTAGTTACAGTTATTGTGGGCATTAATTTGGATTTTAGTGTGTATGGGAAGGATAGGGACATGTCTAGGAGGGAGAAGAATTTTTCAGAGGCAGAGTTGGGTGGACATATTTGGTTAATCATCCATTACCTGCCCAGGATGCCAGCGGCCCGGGGTAGGGTGAGCCAGGACTACCTAACCAAGGATAAGATAGATTTGTGGAGGCATTTGCACTGAAATCATCAGAAGACATTTGGGGTGGATCAGACTGGCATACAGATCAAGCATCAATGGGCTGACGTGGTAGCTCAGGAGGCTGATCTATTCGACCTCCTTAGACTGGAAGTTGAGAGACCCGTAGGTATGTATGTATGTTCCATCTGCATTTAGGCCCACATTAAGACATTGGCGGTATAAGCCGCCTACTGCCGTGGTGGCGGCCGCCAAAAGACCGTCACCGCGGCTACCATCTGTTCGCCAGATTATGACCACAAGAAGGACAGAAATCCGTCAGTGGCCATACTGGCGGATGGTGGCAAGGTGGCGCTGCTACCACCAGCACTGCTATGCCAGTAGACCGCTGCCAGCCGTATCATGCCCCATCCCGTTCCTTGCAGGAAGACCACCTGGATGCAGGTAAGTTGGGCTTCCGATAGGGGATGGGAGTTTGGGCGTGTGCAGAGTTATGTGCATGAATGTGTGAGTGTGTGGGTGAAAGGGTCTGTGTGTGTAGTGTTGCTTGCATGAGTGTATGCATGTGAGTGAATGCATACAAAAATGGAAATGTGAATGCGTGTCTGCATGTCATTGTGAATGTGTGTACGGATGTGTGCAAGAATGAATGGATGTATGCGCAAATGAATGTTGGTATGTCAGTTTGAGTGAGTGGGTGTATGCGTGTCTGTGAGTGTGTGCGTGTATGGGGGTGGAAGATCTGAAGGGGGGAAACAGGGATGGAGGGGGTGGAGGCCGTCTGTGGAGTGTTTGGGGGGTGGGTGAGTGACTGAAGGAATTCTCTGTCACTGGTAGGGCCTACCGCTATGGTTTTTGTGGTGTTTCGCATGCTATGAAAACCATGGCGGTAGGCAGGCTCAAAATGCCACTGGCGGTACGATAGCAGCTGCTGGGCTGGAGATTATTATCTCCAGCCCGGTGGCTGCTACCACCATGGGGGTAGGAATGGTAAATTGGCAGTTGGCTGCAGGAAATCTTGGTCGAAACTCTATTTATGTTACACATCTTCCAGGTGTGCTGCATTGTACTATACATCTACGCAGATTATTATGCCTTATTAATATCTACATGTGCAGAACGGTGTGTTGCAAAGGGGAATACCAAAACATAATATCTGCTGACAAGGCATTCTTGCTTGCACAATGTTGGAAGATGCAAAGATTCACCACTTGTCAGCACTGTGTGCACCAGTTCTAGTAAAACCTTTTTTATGGCTTTTACAAAGTCACGTACAGTGTATCCCTGTCCTTTTCCATCAAAGCACTACTTAGTTATTCTCAGGATCAATGTTGTAACCCAGGTGTGGTGGTACAATGGAGTCTGACATGATGCTGGTCAGCATTACTAAGTACATCACATGCCTGTGGCATGCTTCAGGCATATGATGATGCTTGCATCTGTACTTCATCATCTAGCCAGCTCAGGCCTGCAAGCAAACTAGCTGCGCCCAATAATCTTTTCATATTTGAATATGTGTGTCTATGCTGTTGTGTACATCTGAAATACTGGGATAGCATAGTTAGTAAGATATAAATGTAAGCATATGTGAAAACACTATTTACAATAAAATGTTCAAAATCATGTCTTATAGGTGGACATCTTCCACTCTCACAAGCAGAGGTGGACACCTTCCATGACCCCAGAGCAAACAGTAAGAGTCACAAGTACATATTGCATTTTGCACCGTCCCCATATAGTGCTTTAAAGGTAAGTCAGAGGGATTTAAAAATAATCCTCTTGCCAACCGGAAGCCAGTGAAGACACTTTAGGCTATGGGAAGGCGACACTAAACGTGGAAGTGCCAAAATCATACGAGCTGCATTATTCTGAATTAGTTGCAATTTCCTCAAAGAGCTCTCATCAATATCCAACAACAGCGAGTTGCAGTAATCCAATCTGGACATGATCAATGCTAACATAACCATGACTCTTTCCTCCTGCTTCAGGAACGGTAAGATTTTTCTCAGGATTTTTAGGGTCCAATAGCTAGATTTGACTAAGGCACGAACCTGAGGTTTAAAACGTAATGAGTCATCAAAGATCACTCCTAAATTTCTAGTAGCCCCGCATGGGACCGGTAATTGCCCACATTCATCTGGCCACCATCGCAGACTCCACAGTTCCTTACTGCAGCCATACAAAACAATCTCCGTCTTGTTTGTATTAAGCTTAAGCCAATTCTGTCTCATCCACCGATTAATATCCTGCATACAACTATTAAACTGCTCTGCCACTTCCTCCCAATTGCTTCTAGACACTGGAATGATAAGTTGGGTGTCACCAGCATAAGAGGATGGGATAAAACCATATGGTCGGATAAGTCTTGCCAGGGGGGCCACATAAACATTTAAAAGCGTTGGACTCAACATCGAGCCCTGGGGTACACAACATGGCAGATGAAAAGCCGGTGCTTTAGAGCCCTCCCAGCTTACAATATTAGATCTATCACTTAAGAAAGATAGATCTGTCTGTGATCTATATGACATATAACTTTGTGGAGTCTTCTGTGAGGTGACAATCACCTACTATCAATTCACTATCTGTATGCTAAACGCAACAGAACCTGCTCACAGATTCATTTGGAATGAACAAGGAGAAATGTAATTGTGAATGTAGGGTGTATGTAAGCAGGCCCACAGGACGCAAGCATCTTTACAGTTGTGTGAATGATCACACAGCTATAGTCATATGGTTTTGTGCACAGTAACCATCATCTGGTGCATAATCTGCATGTGTTCAACACAAACATGTTAGCTAGTACAACAAATGGCACAAACGAAAAACATTATGTTTCAACGTATTTAGCAGCGGAGTGAAATATGTGTTGCTAAACATGTCTGTGCAGGGTTCTGTTGCATATGTACAAAACTGTGCATGACACAGGTGCAGATGATGTGCAATATTAATACACAGACATTGTCAGCAAGAATGAACAGGTAGGCATCACGAAATTAGATTCACACACAATGTGTGATTATGCCACACATGTTCCATCCACATGCAGCACACTTTCGTGCCTGGACTGCGCCCAGCAGCAGGAACCCTGGACTTCCTGCCACCCACAAATGCTCTGTCAAAGAACTCCAAGCTCTGAACCTCAGCTACAACAACATCAACTGCTGCTGTGCTTCTCCACCCTCAACAGTGGGACCTTTTGCTTGCCACCACTGTCTCTTGACTTGCCAAACAGTATCACCCATGCACGCTCCCGCTACCGCCACCCCCACACCAACCAGGACTGCTCATAGACAGCCCTAGTGCTTCCTTCTTAATGCCTAATCGCTCTGCAAACATGCCACTGAGATCTGGGGCACCATCACCTCTCTTGCCCCAATATAATTTTCTTCACTGAGACCTGACTCAACCATGCATCTGCATCCAACATCACCACAACTATGGCTTATGGCTACAAGATAGCACACCATGACCGTATCAAGAAACATGGAGATGGAATTACCTTCATCCACAAAGAATCCAGATACTGCACCATTGCCATGGATGGCAGCACTCTGATCATGGAGCACCTCAACTATCAACTGAGAACAAATGGCGAAACTACCATCAGTGGTACAAACTCACCCACAGACCCCCAGGTCTATTCTTCAACTTCTGCTACACCATCCTGAAATTCATCACACCCCTAGCCATCAATACTGGACACTACAGTTTCCTCTGAGACCTGAACTTCCACCTCAACAACACCAATGATGTCATCACAGCCATCCTCCTCGAAAGCATGAACAACATTGGCTTCACCCAGCTAGTCACTGACCCCACACACATCACAGAACACATGCTGAACCCCATCTTCACAACCAGCAACAGAGTCAAGTACAGCCATGCCACCAAACTCATCTGGATGGACCACACAATTGTCCACTTCATCATCACAGCATCCCCCAGCACCATCAACAAACTGCTCAGCTCCTCACGTCGCAGCTGGAACAAAGTATCTGAAAGCCAATGGACCGATGCCATCAACACCCCTCACCCAGACACCGCTACCAACCTTATACAAGCTGTAAATATTTTCACCTCCTGGATCTCCGACTGCTCTGGCAGAGTTGTTCCCATCAAACCCTCCAAACCCAGGAGATCCACAAATCATGCCAACTGGTACATCCCAGAACTGCGAACCACGCAACTTGCAAATAACTTGAAAGGAAATGGTGCACCAGCAAAGAGATCATGGACCAGACCACCTTCAAGACATTGCCTAACCAGTACTACCGACTCCTGAAAGAGATGAGAAGGAACACCTTAGCTGACTGCATCAATGCAAATGCCAACCACAGCAAAGAACTCTTCAGCATCATCAGGGAGTTCTCTAAACACTCAGCAATAGAAAACATCATCCCCCCTCCCAAGAACTCTGCAACACCCTGGCAGACTTCTTCCAAAACAAGATCTCCACCTATACGATCACTTTGAACCCCCAACCACACTCTGCCAACATCTTCAAACTGCTTGCCCCCACATTTGCAACTTCCAACACCCGGATCACTGCATGGGACCAACTCACCATGCAGGACACCACTGACATCATGCACTCTATACACTTAGGAGGACCCACAGACCCCTGCCCCCACCACATGTTCAACCTCGGCAGCAAGACCATCAGCAACAAGCTCACTGCCATTTGCAACACATCCACCACCTTGGCCACCTTTCCTGATGGGTGGAAACATGCTGAAATCAAACCTCTTCTCAGGAAACCGAACATCAACCCCAACAAGC
The DNA here is from genome assembly GCF_031143425.1 of Pleurodeles waltl. Taxonomy (NCBI): domain Eukaryota; kingdom Metazoa; phylum Chordata; class Amphibia; order Caudata; family Salamandridae; genus Pleurodeles; species Pleurodeles waltl. Next base: position 137,983,244 of record NC_090438.1, read on the forward strand.
TCAAAAACTCCTGGCCCATCTTCCTGCTCACCTTTCCTGCCAAAGTCCTCAAAAAGGCCCTCAACCACTAACTCTTGGAATACCTTGAAAACAACAATCTTCTGGATGCATCCCAATCCACATTCTGCACCAACCACAGAACTGAAACCACTTTGATTGTAGCCGCTGATGACATCAGGACCCTCCTAGAATGAGGGGAAGAGGCTGTCCTGATCCTCCTCGACCTCTCAGCCGCTTTTGATACTGTGTCCCTCCACACCCTGATCAAGAGACTTCATCAGATCGGAATCCAAGAGGACTCACATGGATCGCATCCTCCCTCACTGGAAGAACACAGAGAGTATGCCTTCTATCATTCAACTGAGAGCCCCAAAAAATCATCTGTGTCATCCTGAAAGGCTGATCCCTCAACCCTACTCTTTTCAACGTCTACATGACCCCCTGGCCAACATCATCAGAAACCACAGACTAAACATCATCTCCTATGCAGATGACACACAGCTCATCCTCCCTCTGTTTGAAGACCCATCCTCCAGAAGGGCCAACTTCCACCTGTGTGTGACAAGCATCACTGACTGGATGCAGAGCAGCTGCCTCAAGCTCAACACAGACAAGACTGAAGTACTGATCTTCGGGAACAACACTTTCCCATGGTATGATTCCTGTTCTCATTTTGCATTGGGACCTGTTCCCACCACCATGGACCACTCTCGAACCTCTGCATCATCTTGGACAGCAAACTCACCATGAAGAACCAAATCAATGCAGTCTCCTCTACCTGCGTCCTCCATCTTCGCATGCTCTGAAGTATCTTCAAATGGCTCCAAGTCCCCACCAGATGCACCGTCACTCAAACCCTCAACACCAGCCACCTGGACTACAGCAAAGCACTCTATGCAGGTATCACCACACACCTCCTTAAGAGACAACAGACCATTCAGAATGCAGCAGGCACACTCCTCCTTGACCTCTCCAGATGGGCCCACATCACCATTCACCTGAAAAAAACTCAATTGGCTCCCTGTCCATAAGAGATGCCAATTTAAGATTCTATGTCAACCACTGCCTGAGCTTCCGCTAACCCTCCAGGCTCCTACAATCCTCCTCCCTCTTCCTCACTCATGCTGCTCACATCTGTTGAACCAACAGTGGATTACGCTCCTTCTTCTAATTTGTGGAAAAGTATTGGAACAGCCTCCCCCTCCATCTCCAGACTGTACCCTCTCTTCAGGAATTCAGAAGGGAACTCAAGACTTGGCTATTTAACTAATGCCCTGAGCAGCCAGTACCTCAGCACCTGTATACCCTTGCAGGTGATTAGCCACGCTATAGAAATCCTACTTGATTCATTGATTGACTTTGCTTAGAAAGGCTGCATGCTTTGGAACTCTCCTGCTACATCATTTCAGTGTGACTGACCATAAGGGTGGCCAAACATATCTACAGTGCTACACCTAATTTGTTTTGTAGACAACATACCTGTCCCTGTAGCAGTATGACAAACCAAAAAACAAATTGTGAAAACATGTATGATAGCATCAGCAGGGTAGCCATCAAAAGTAACCAATTTTGAATATGATAGTTGCAACATATGTTTTAGGGATGAACAATATTCTTCATAATTAATGGATTTGACCCATGACAGACAACAATAGCACGGCTACATGTGTGTCTGTGTGTTTTTACATTATCTTATGGACATCTGGATCTCTGATTTCTTAGTCTACCATGAAATATGGCTGTTGTGATCCAGCCTCAGGGGTACTTGAGCCTCCCTCAGAGTCATGATTCCTGCATTACGGGCAACAAAGTTCTTGGTCAGATAAGAACTCCGGCATGCTTACACACACTACTGAGATGCACTGCCTAATTTATAACATATGCAGCCAAATGCAGCCTTAGGATGATGTGTGCACAGAAACACGTTTAAGTATGACTGACCATGTTTTTAGCTATAAATGTGTACCAGAAGCTACATGTCAAATTTCTGTACATTTGCCTGAGTATAAATAATTGTAATGTACCCCAGCCATATTTTGTAGGAGATGAATAACAACACCCTATCCATGTATTACTAGCAATGTGTGCTGTTGTGTGTCACTCCAGATGGGGTATGCAAAGCAGAGCCGCAGCACATGTACTGGATCACCTTCAACACTTTCACTTAAGCTGATGAGCAAGGGTCAGCCCACTTGCATGATGCAATACCAAAACCCAGTATTTCAATTTCTGGACCATGTGTCCAATTTAAGATCTGGACATCATCATAACTGTGAATCATTGTTCTGTATGATATGGTTGCAATCTCATTGTGACTACGTTTACATATTGTGCCCCTACACAGATGGCACCTGACAGTTTTCCTTGCTCAAATAGGGGATGTCTACGTAATGACAGTACAATGCCAACATATCCATCTCTATTTCCGAATTTGGTATGGGCAGGCATATATGATTGTGTTACAATGTCATCCTATTTTCAAACACATAATGTACATGTACAGCTTGTGTTAAAAATGTTTTCCCATTACCACCCTGGATAACCTGACAGCTGAAGGGGCCAGAACCTTTGAGATGCGGTGGGACTGCTACCAGCACATTAGAAATGTTTCAAAGGCCTATTGTACAAAGGCCAAACTATATGAAAATGGTAAATCAGAGGGGTCATGGAATGTTTCTTGGAACACAACTCCTTCCTCCCCAACATCTGCCTCAACCCTACCCACAGTGGAACCAAGCCAGCAACAGCCACCTCGAACCCAGTCACCAGCTGCTACTCCTTCAGCCACCCAGCCCACATCCACACAGGCCAGGAGGCCTGAAAACACCACATGGGTCATCCCATGTTGTCATTACCCATGTTGATCCTCTACAGAGTACCACAAATATCCTCACTCAGGCCTGATCACTTGTACCTGTACATGACTCATCTGTCAATCATTTGGGCCAGGACTTAGTCTCACTACTGATGACACCCAGATCAGACATTGACTCTTAGGAGACAACTACACCATCCAAGATTTTTTACAATCTGTAATTGCCCAACATGCCTACCTGTATGTGAGAGCTATGGATCATGGTGAACCTCACCAGAGAATAGTGATGATATTTTGGATTGTGTACTTACTCTAGTTGCCCAAATGACTAGGCCAGACACCCCACTCTCCAATTATTCCCAAAACATGCCCTTCATCCTGGACACCTGGCTCATACTGTCACCTCACAATGCCCTTTTTAGCATCCTCCTGCTTTGACGTATGAAGCATAGTCTGACTTTTCTTCTAATGCCTCACTTCTGACACCTGCTACATCTTCTGCCAGGCCCACATCACATGTCAAGTATAGTGCACTGAGGCCCTTTTCTACACCATCCCTTCACAGCTACTACACACATGTGACACTATCAGACACAGAAGTGCAAGACTATCACTCAGACTACTTCGCGGCATGCACATCACACATCACCCCCTTGAGAACCAATAGCTTCCCATTTAGATACACTGCCAGTTCAATGTGCTCAGCCACACCTACATGCCACTACACTACCAGGGACACATCAAGTGCACAAAACATACATGCTTCTGACAAACACTCCTGGACCTCTGGTGTGCATCACTTGCATTCACCCATTCACCCACACCCTCACACCCAATACTGATTTGTATAAAACAGGAGGTAATGTGATCTCTAACATGGCAAGCAACATCTGTGAGATTTCACCCAGCACATCAGCACAGCTGTGTGCAATGTAGTTTCAAGCTATTGACTGTACATATGGCTTTTCACATTATACTACTTGGAGAAACTCCACCTACTCAACACCTGGACCCCCCTCAGCTGAGAAGCTAAGCCTCTAGCAAACCCATTCCATTCCATTACTTTACATTCCACTTTTGGCTGCATAGCCCCAAGACAAATGCCTCATGGTGCAAGAAGACCTGCATTGTCACAGTAAGGGTGGGTAGGTTTTAAAAATTGGGTTTCTAGTTGGCAGAGGAATGCACCCTGTCCAAGTAGGAACCACAATCCTACTCAGGGTAAGTCAGATACATGCCCTAAATTAACCTGGAATCACTCTATAGTAGCTTGGCACAGAACAGTCAGGCTTAACTTAAGAGGCAATGTGTAAAGTATTTACAGTACTTAAACTCATGTCTGATGTTGAAGTAGACAAACTTCAAAGGGAAGTATTTGTAGTGTATAAGACCCTGTTCTGGCCCCAGACACATTCCAGGGGGTTGGAGACTGCATTGTGTAAGGAAAGGTAAAGCCCTATTGAGGTGCAAATGTCAGCTTCTCCCACCACTCCAGCCCAGGAACTCCCATCAGGATATGCAGGACACACCTTAGCTCCTTTTGTGTCACTGTCTAGAGTAAATTTGCAAACAGCCGAACTTGTTAGTCTGACCCAGACATGGATTCAGCAGCCAAGCAGCGACACAATATGGTTAAGCAAGAAAATGGCCAATCTCTAAAAGTGGCATTCTCGAACTTACAACCTAAAAAAACATTTTATTTTAAATTGAGAATTCAGAGACCCCAAACTCCACATCTCTATCTGCTCCTAATGGTAAATTACATGTATAAGGTGTTTAAAAGCAATGCCCATGTTAACCTATGGGAGATATAGGCTATTATATAGTGAAAAATGAATTTAGCAGTATTTTGCTGTCAGGACATGTAAAACACACTAGTACATAACCAACCTTTTAAATACACTTCACCCTGCCCATTCGGCTATGTATGGCCTATCTGACTTACACATAGTAGAAGGGCTACTCATGTGAGTGACACAATCAGTGCTGCAGGCCCACTAGTAGCATTTGATTTAAAGTCCCGGGGCACCTCTAGTGCACTTTACTAGGGACTTACCAGTAAACAAAATGTGCCAGTCATGGATAAACTAATCACCAATACCATTTAGGAAGAGAGCATATGCACTTGAACACTGGTTAGCAGTGGTAAAGGTCCCAGAGTCCTAAACAAAACAAAAACAGGTCAGAGAAAATAGGAGGAAGAAGGCAAAATGTTTGGGGATGACCCTGTATAAAGGGCCAGGTCCAACAGTAAAGAGTAAACTGCAATACAGAGCATAGAAGGGAGGTTGTACTAGACAGGGTAAATCCAAAGTTCAGACCGACAGTGAAGGATGTCGGGCCGGCTACAGAACCCACCCAGGGACTGCCGAAAAGTACCTTTGATGGAGGGGCCCATGCCGTCGTTGAGCCGCACAGTCATTGAAGCATTGTCCTCAAAGTGCGGCGTGGAACCCTCTGCCTCTGTCGAGTCTCGCAGCAAGGCAATGCTCTGCAGCTGGTGGAGATGTGTCGATCCTGAGCCGCGCATTCGCCGGTGCAGAGTCCTCGACCTCAGGCAGTGGTGATGTGTCGGCATTGAGAGAGGATGCAGTGGTCCCGATCGGCTCAATGGCATCAATGTATCATTTTTTGAAGGAACTGGAATGGCACCTCTTGGCAGCAAATGACTCACAGTTGGCAGAGTCAAGCAGCTACAGCAAGGTTAGGGGAAGACTTTAGGGCCCTAAGGTTTCAGAACAGGAGGCAAGTCAGCAAGCCCTTGGTGCCACTTGGTTCTTGTGATGATGTAGAGAGTAAAGTGCAGTCCTTCTAATTCCCAGGTAAGAGGCAGCAGGCCAACACAGCAAAGCAATTAAGCAGAGTGGCAGTCCTCCCTGGGAGCACAGCAGACCTTCCTGGCAGAATATCCACAGTTCCAGAAGGGTACTGATTTGATGAGGTTTGGGGTCCAGTACTTATACACAGCTAAGCCTTTGAAGTGGTGGAGACTTCAAAGAGGGGGGTTATGCAGCTCTTTGTGTGGGGACAGGCACACCCCTAATCAGGTGTAAGTATCAGCCTCTCCCTCCCAACTAGCCCAGAAAGGCCCATCAACCTGGTGATTGGCCGTCAGTAGTATATAAATGTCAAACCCCAGCTCCCTTTGTGTGTGGCTGTCTAGAGGGAATGCATAAAGCCTAGCTGTCACCCACCCCAGACCTGTATTCAGAGACAGGCAGAGGCACAGAATGGTTAAAATTAGAAAATGCAAACTTTCCAAAAGTGGCATTTTCAGACTTACAATTTAAAATCCGACTTCGCCATAAGTTGTGATTATAAATTGCAAGTTCAGCTATATCAAACTCCAAATTTCTATATTTTCCCAATTGAAAGTTACACTCAAATGCTGATTCAAGGTAGCCCCAATGTTAACCTATGGGAGAGATAGGCCTTGAAGTAGTGAAACATGAATTTAACAGTTTTTTGCTACTAGAACAGGTTAAACTTAAAATTACATGTTCAACTTTTTAAATGCACTGCACCCTGCCTTTGGGGCTAAGTAGGGCCTACCTTAGGTGTAACTTACTTATATTAAAAAGGGAGGGTTGGGCCTGGCAAATGGGCGTACTTGCCAGGTTGAAATAGCAGTCTAGAATTGCACACACAGGCTCAGCAGTGGCAGGCCTGGGCATGTTTAAAGGGCTACTGTAATGGGAGGCACAATCAGTGCTGCAGGTCCCCTAGTAGCATAGTAGCATTTAATTTACAGGTTGTGGGCACATATAATGCACGTTGCTAGGGACTTACAAGTAAATTAAATATGCCAATTGTAGAAAAGTCAATATCAACATGTTTTAGAGTACAGAGCACCAGCACTTTAGCACTGCTCAGCAGTGGTAATGTGCAAATAAATCCTGAAGTCAGTAAAAATGAAGATTGAAAAACAAGAGGTCAGAAGGCAAAAAGTCATAGGAAACCACACCAAGGATGCAAGTCCAACAGCAGGTTTCTATGGTCCATATATGATGTGCTGTTTCAGTCCAGATTTTTTGCTGTGTATTATAACAATTATAATACTGGTTACTCATGTTAAACATTTGACCACAAGTCACAGTATTCAAAGGTCAACCTGGACTGGGGCAGCATATCACACATGGACCTGGGAAACTTGCCAGAGGTGGACTGGTCTGGACAAATTGGCACTGGGCAAGAGATTTACATTTATGTGATGTATGAGTTTGCATGTGAAACATTCTTGCCCTTTCCATGCACACAGCGCAGTGCAGCACAGCACAGCATGTTGCTGCACTGCACTGCACAATATTTTAAACCATATTGTCCCTTAGTATCACTTACCCTGTAGATCTCCCTGGTTCTCAGCCCAAGCCCTGTCATGTCCTTCCACTCCTGCCACCAATTCCGTTGGGATGAGTGATGCTACCTGCTCCTCCAATGGGTGCAACTCCTCCTGGTCCTCAGGTTCTCTTTCAGTCCACACAGTCTACATGGTCGCTGTCAGGTTCTAGGCCAGTGCCTCTTTGGTCCTGCGTTTGTAATCGTGCCTTCTCTTCTTCAACACCAGCACTGTTTTTTTTGTTTGACTTATACTGTTAATTTTATCCCTTATAGACTGATAAATGGCTTCCTTCTTCCTTAATGGCAATTTAGAGGTGACAAAGAGAAGGTGTCCATTTTTTTGTAATCTCAGCTATTAAAATGTATTTCTCCTCACTGAAATTACTCTTCCTTTTTCCCTGCCTGCTGTCTGGTCATCTTGGCTGGGGTTGGGATTGTTGCCCTTCTGACTTGTAGATGGTGCTCCCTCCATTTTGTGCATTTGTTTTGGTCGGCTGTTCAGATTTTTTCTACGCATCCCACGACAGAACAAACTCCATGCTGATTTGAGACACTTGCAAGTGCTTTATAACACGCAAATCAGCTTTGAATTGCATAGGTGCCAGTTGCCTTACAACAAGTTGCAGAATTTTTTTAAGAGGTCAACATTTTTCACACACCTTCGGACCTTGCGACATGGTGTGCCGTTCCATAAATCTGGCTCATGCATGTCACCAGGAAATGGCGCTCCACATGGCCACAGGTTTTTTTGACCCACTGCTGCAGCAATGCGTCATTGCGTCACCCCACGTTATTCACATTGAAATCATCAAGAGGCTGAGGAGAGGAGGCACAAGCTAATCCTTCCTCCTCCATCCACTATTTTGGTGGTTGACGGCTTTGGGACGCAGACAATAGTAAGCCTGTGGACCTCCACACACTGTAAAACATGCTCCTGCACAGCAGGGTCATTGTTTCTTTTGCTTTTCTGTTAAATTATGAATGCCAAGCAAGCCAAAAATGGCACTACCTTGTTGTTGAGCAGTGCTAACAGTTCCTCTGCTGCACTAGTGTATGCACTGTATGTCCAGAGAAGCCCACCAGGAAGGTGGGGAAATATAACTATGGTGAAGTCCACCACCAGGGTGGATGATGTGGGGGCAAAGGTCTCTGCCATAACTGTAGATCACCTTCAGCCTCCTTTTATTGTGCTTTTACCACATGGCCAGTAAATATTTCTTACTAAGGCCCTCATTATGCCTTTGGCAGTCTTTACCGAAGACCGCCATAGTGACAGCCACCAAAAGACTGCTGCGGAGGCAGCAATCTGCCTGACATATCATAAGACACAAACACAAAACCGCCAGAAAGCAGACAAAATGACAATCCCGCCAGAGCCAATGAAGGGGGAGAGAGTCGGTCCCACCACCCTCCCTGCCACGCCAACAACAAACCACCCTTCAAATCAGGAGCCACGAAACACCATAGCGGTCACTCAACGGCGGTTGCCCATTGGCGCTGCGTACTGCAACAATCGATTTTGCCACTCCACAACAACAGAAGCCAACATTGTCCAGATTGAAAAAAAACACACCTGACTCACATACACACACCATATAACCCCCCAACAGCAATATAAAACACACCCACACACAACCAACAATTATTTGCTAAATCAAAAAGTCTGCTACTCGTTGCCAGCACACACATCTCCAGAACTGCACACCCAAACCACATCCAGCTATACACTCTTCACGCATCACACACCACACATCATACCTCTACACCAAACACACACAGCAACGTTGCATACATTCACCACTTCACAGCATCCCACATATTCACACAACCTGAACCCCCACCAAACATTCCATCGTCTGGACCACACACACACTACACACTACACCCACTACACAATTGGCATGTCCCCACAGAAGAACCCCGTTTCACTGATGAGGAGTTGCAGGTCATTGTAGAAGAAATCTTTAGGGTAGAGCCACAGCTGTTCAGTGCACATGTCCAGCAGATATCCATTGCCAGGAAGATGGAGCTATGACGGAGAATCATGGACAAGGTAAACTCTTTGGGAGCCTATCCATGCACGAGGGACGGCATTAGAAAGAGGTGGAATGACCTGCAGGGGAGGTGCGTGCAATGGCATCCGGGCACCGCATTGCCATCATGAAGACTAGTGGTGATCCCCACCTCTTCCCCCACAGCTGACAACATCGGAGGAAAAAGTTTTGGCTATCCTGCATCCCAAGGGCCTCACTGGAATCACTGGAGGGCTGGACACTGGTGAGTCACTATTACTTCTCCACCACCACGTATACCTGCATGGCATGTCTCCTTGTCACCCTATCTCCATTCAACCCACTCCATCCCAAACTGAGAACCACCCCCATAACCACCCTCAACAATTTTCCCCTGCATGCCCTACCCACTTCAAGCACACCTCTCCAAGGTCATCAATCAAACACATTAGTAATACATGGTCAGCATTAAGCAGTGCCAATCCCAATCCCATTACCATACACAAACCAAAGGTAGAAAAACCACACCCATCCCATAGGGAAACTCATTAATGCTGAATATGTATCAGAGAATGAAAGTAACAAATATCATACATGTCCACAGGTACCCCAGCCAATGTCAGCCAGCAGCATGTGCCACATCAACCCTGTCCTCCACCAGAAGAAGGCACCAGTGATGACAGCAACTCAGGATGTCTGGATCTGGAAGATCTCCCTGGCCCATCTGGTACCACTGGTCAGTCAGACACCCAGTCCACCCCAGAGCACCCCACATCGGACTCCACCACCACAGAAGCCACCCAACGTCCCCAAACCTCGGTCGCCAAGACACGTCAATTAACAGTGTGCCCACCTATACAGGGACCCGAGTCAACACCTCACAGTCAAGACGAAGAAGGTCCTAGTGTCAGTGGGAGTGGGCACATGGTTCAGGGGCCACAGGCACAGGTGGCCAGGTCCCGTGGGAGGATATCTGTGTGCCAAGAAGTGGGCCAACCCAGGGAACTGACTGCCCAGGAGGCACTGTCACATGTCCTGGGAACATACAAGAAATCCCAGGACAGCATTTGCCAGGTACCTACAATCTTGCAGGAGAACCAGAGGCTTTAGAGGGACCACAGCCAGGAGGTCATGCAGCAGTTGCAGGCCTTCAATGCCACCATGTCCTCCATTGCAGGGGTGCTCACTGATATGGCTGCCATCATGCATGAGTACACAATCCACCAGCGGGCCCCTTTCACTAGCCTCTGTACTGACCATCCCTCCACATCTGCTGCAGTTATTGGACAGGAGGACTTGCCACAGGACTCACAGTTCACCAGCACACCTCCCTCTGCATCAAAAGAACCACCCCGCAAATCTTTCCTGCGACCCAGACATCCACCAGAGACTGTAGCCAAGACCCAAACCACTGTCAGGAAGTGAGCCTCTTCCTACATGGTTCCCTTGTGTGCCACTGAGACACCTTGCTTACTATGGACTGCCATTGCTCCCTTTTCCTATGACCCCATGGATACTGGACCTGTGCTACAAACTAACTGGGCCACAATCACCCCACTCTATTGCACTATCCTTTCCTTTTTGTAATTTCAATAAACACACTTAAACATAACTGAAGGATTTGTGCTTTTATTTCATTAATATGCAATGACTTGACCTTTATCATCCTTTGCAAATGTATTGTAAAGTGTGAATCCATACAATGTACAGTCAGTTTGGGGTACACGTTAACAGTGCAAGAGCATGGCACAAGTCAGCATCCACCAAACTGTGTGAACGCAGTATGTGGGCAATATAAGAGTTCACAGTAGTGACTACACCAACATCAGTAAAAAGGGAAACCATTAGTGCCATTCAAATGAGAAGTTAAAGGAAGTAAAGCAACATAACAGCTTACATTCATCGGCCCACATCAACTCAAAATTGTGCACTGCAATTATATTCAAGCACCAGAAGTGAAGTTTTTTGTATGGGTCGGTTTTACTAAGTTTTTCCCAGTGGTCCCACCCCCGAAATCCTGGCGGTCTGCCATGTCATAATGTGGTGGGTTGTGAATAGTGTTCCTCCAGGCCTGAAGTTGGCGTCTGCTGTGGTCGGTGGACGGACCGCACTGGCAGTTCAGGCGGTGCATTGGCTGTATATGGGAGGGATCACCGCTGTGGTGATTATATGGCGGTCTTCGCCTGCAGCCTGGCAGCTGCACTACTGCCATCGCAGGCGTGGCGGTCAGCTGACTGCCAAGGTTATAATGAGGGCCTAAATATCTCTTAAAAAATAGGAATTGCAGCACACATCAGCTTATGGTTCGCTGCTTCCAAGCCTCAATTACACTGAATGTGAATACAGCTTGCTCAGAACTATGGACTTTTTCTTTTTTCATTCTACTAGTAGTGTGATTTTTCAAGAGCTGGCTGTTTACTAAGCGCTCTCACTGATTAGCTTTACTGCTTTCTGCCTTTGATATTCATAATATGTTTTAATGCTTAGGAGTGCTGGACCGCGGTGGCGTATGGTTTTAAACTTTGGTGGCAGTAGAATACTCCAATATGATATTTATCAAGGTCTGTAATTGAATGAACGTTACTAAGCTTTCAAGCCATTGTTATTTTTATCTGCACTGTGTATTTTAATTTTCGGAAATTATGAGAATACAAATCCATGAGGATCACATTAAAATCTGAAAGACTGCTCCAGATGGTGTACAACACTGAACATGCTCATAGCCTAGGCTTTTTTTGTTTATTTAAGATATAGCAATGGTCTTCAAAAGCTACAATTGAGGAATCATCATGTTTATGAAGAGCTGGGATTGAAGAGATTTTTAACATGTGCATCGTGAAAAGCAGATGCAATTGTTAACGCTGAATTATGATTTTACTAATGATTCATGTATTCTGAGTGTTGACTTTGCATAGAAAATTAGTTAACGTAGAAAAATAATACACACATTTGAAATTGTGCCTAATTGAGTGGCCGTCAATGTTCACGAAGTGTACCTATTAATGGCTTATTAATGTACAATATTGAGCTCACATTTTGATTAATGTAGTAGAATGTCATATTAAGGGTCATGTATTATAAATGACCTTTATTAATCATAGGCCTTAACTTAGTGAGGTCTTGGTCCTAGTTGCACGGACTCATGTCAAGCTACATTTCTAAGTCGACTTATAAAATGGCTGCTTAGAGAAGTAAAATGTGCTTTTCCACTGTACTGACCAAGTGCTCATAGTTTAAATTCTTTCTCATGAGAACTGCTTGCTGGAATATGATGTACTAGCTAGGGATACACTGTACAACGTAGTGTGTGTAAGAATGACCTTCTCAGGAGACGATAATGGATGCACTGACTGGTGTATAAGCTGCTACAATATTGATACTTGACAAGCCCAACCACGGGAACAAGAGAAGGGAAGCCAGTCTTCGGCAAGTGAACCGTGTACTAGTAAACTCTTAGATTTGAGGTTCTACTTTCATTAGACTAAATACAAACATGTGATTCTTTGACCAATGACTACGTGGGAAATCTAACTTAGCCAGACTGCACGGAGAGGAGAGGGTCCATTGTACGAAACTCTTCTTAACTGTATTGAGTATTTGGTTATTATTCTTATCCGAACTACATGAAGAGACTTTGCTTTTCCTGAACTTTAATGCTGAATCCTGATGCCTTGCTGACCAAACTGATGCCCTATTGATGAAGACTGTCACAGCTTGCTGAACCATACTGAGGCGAGGTATAAGACAATTTTACTGATTGCAATGTCCATTTGCTTTTGTCCCTAGGTACCAACAGCTAATTTTGATAGAGCCTTAGTTAGATGTTTTTTCCAAATTTGTGGTGACTAAATAGTTTTGCATGAAGTTCAAACATGCTATTCTAATCTGAAGTTTAGTTGGGGTACTCACTGATGATGCTCGCTAAATGTAATAACAGTTGATGTCTTTTCTTTGCTGAATTTTAATGTATATCATATCGTTTGCTCAGTTATTCTTGCTATTAGTCTGTACTGTACCCTTAGAATGTGTTGTTGCCCAAGCTTTGATTAGATTGTTATTCTTTAGCCGTTTTGAGCAGCCAGTGTTGTTTCCATATGTTTATCATTTGATTTTGAGATTGTTATGTGACATTAGCATTATTAATATAGGGAAATAAACATTCTAACTTTTACATAAAGGTGTGCTTATTCATGGCCGCGAGGTCATGGTGTGTGGAAATTACTGACTCCTATTGATTATTGATGTGATTGATTGTTACTGCTATTGATTTGTATTAGTATGGGGTTACATGGTGGGAACCACTCGAAGCACAGTCAAAAGGTCCATTGACCTACAATGAGTCCCTTTATCAGTTAACTTAATAAGGTCTGAGGCGCTAACATAAGTACGTCTCAAAACAAGCATTGCCAACATCTGGTTTATAACAGAAAGTGCCTTTCGTTAATGCAGTCATTAATCCGCTCATGCATTTAATCTCTCATTATAAATGCACTCCGTTTGCCTGTGAGAGGTGTGAGTGCTGTTGGTAGTGTGAAATAACTACATTGTGAAACATGACAGAGAGCTATTGGTAGTGTATGGTAGCTGGCCTGTTAGGGCTGTGAGTGTGCTGTCATTGGTATGTGACTGATGGGGGTCATGTGTGATTGCTAGTCTCTGAGTTTTGTCAGAGTGCTGCAAGTAATGTGGGACTGCTATGATCTGAAGGGAGTCAGAGCACTCGTGGCAGTATGTGTCTGATTGTGTGGTTGATGTTAAATAGCCTTGTGTTTACTTGACTGCTAGACTGTGAGGAAAATTAGAATTTTGTTCTTTCTGTGAATCCCTTAGTCTCTGAGGTTTTGGTGGATTGTTGCCAAAAGGTTGAGACTGCTAGTGTGTGAGTTGTGTACCAGTGATTCTGTAGTATGTGGCAGCTACTCTTTGAATGGTGTGAGAGTGCTGTCTGTAGAATGGCACATCTAGACTTTGATAGGTGTGCAATTGCTTCCAAGAATGTGTGACTGCTGCTATGAAGCATGTGAAAGTGTTTGGTTTTATGAAACTGCAAGACAGTGGGTAAGTGTGTGTTTGCTACCTTGTGAGAAATGTGAGAGTGCTATTGGTAGTGTGCAACTACTAGCTTGTGAGAGGTGTGATTGTGCTATCAGTATTATCTGACTAACCTTTGAGGGATTCATAAGTGCTGTCTGAATTGTGTGGCTGCTACTCTGTGATGTGTGTGGGAGTGCTCACTTTATTGTGTGAGGGCAAGCTCTTGAGGTGTGATGGGGTGGGAGCATCAGGGGTGAATTTGTTTCAGGTAAGTAGCATCATCAAGAAAGACTACGGGCCTCATTTACGAGGCCCGTGGCGCAGGCCGGCGCAGCAAGTGCATTGCTGCGTCACCCTGCACCACTGGGAAAGGGCAGAAATGCATAGTATCTACAAGATGCATCGCATTTCTGTCCTCTCCCTGTGCTGGTGCACAAATTGCTGCCTAGCACCAATGTAGGCATTCTTGCACCATGGTTCAAGAAAGCCTGCGTTGCATGGATGATTGTTTTTGTGCAGTAAGGGAAACCTTCCTGCACAAAAACAATAATAAGAGGGGGCGATATAAAGATATTTCTTCCCATTGTATCAATCGTACATCTTTGCGTCATTCATATACTGAGAAGACATATGAGTCTTATACATTCCAAGACTTGTAAATCTGGGAATGGGTCAGATTCCTTCAGGTTCCAACAGTGTTGGGCGAGAAAACCCCAAACAACACCCATGGAATGCCCCTTTCATGCAGTGTCATGCGTGAAAGGAGTCCATATTTACAAGGCCATGAAACGCCATGCAAGGTGGCTTTGAGTGTCCTTGTAAATATGGGCTGGCACACTGCTCCATGGAGCTTAAAAGAAATGACACTCAGGTTGCGCAGTGTGCTGCTAGGACCTCATAAATGAGGCCCTACATGTTTGACTATCTCACCAATGCAAAAACATCATGCACAATGTAGAACTGCATAAACTTAAAAATTCGTTTCTGCATTCACTGTTTTGCTCTCGTAGCAGTCTGGTCACAAGGAAGGGTGTTACTAGCCAGACCTAAAAATAATATGCAACTCTTCTCCCAAGCAAATTGATAAGTAATGCACACTAGGTCCATCTCTTAAACAATAAAAATGTGGATTAGCTCACAAGAAAATAGTGTATTCACTTTTCTCCTAAAACTCTTCATAGAGGAGATTGTACCCTGCAAAAATGTGTTGCGGCTACCCAAAATAGGAGTAAGTCTGCCTCGTAATTTCCGTTTGCTTCCTGTCATTGAAAGTTATGGTAAAGTGACAGGAGTGGCAACCATCTGCCACCTTTAATCTGTCACTAATAAGGAAAAGTGGCTCCAGCCTGAGCGTGTCTGACAATAATGGAAACGCTGGAGAACTTTACAAATAAATCTCACAGGTGTAACTCTACAGACGAACGGGTTTGGAGAGTGAAATCTCGTAGGCTATTGACGCTTCTTTTAGAGAAGTAATATGGGGGTAATTAAGAGGAGGACTTATTTTGTTTGGAACCCACACATGAGAGTATTACTCAGATTATCCCTTTACCTTTCTTGAAATGTACCTGCAGCCATCACATCCCTGAAGGCAGACATGAAATGTGTTGAAGTATTTTGCTCACTCTAGGCTACCGAAGAACAGTGAGACGTTCTAGAAACAGAGACGAGCTTTTTAAACTGGTAAGGTGCCGAATGCTCTAAAACTGCTAAAGCTGATGCCTTACATGGGCGTTTTATTACACATAACGGGGTGCTGTGTGTCGAAAGAGGCGATGATAAATGGTATCTTCTTCCTATGGCAGAGACCAGAAGATCTATGGAACCAAACCCCATTAAAAACCAAGCGGATCATGTGGTGTTAAAAAGAGCATTCTGCCAAACATCAGCGAATCTCTGAGCAGAAAAATGCATATACTCGAGATAAGTGCATAGTTCGGTTGTGACTCCTTTTTCACGAAACCCAAGAAAATGTTTAGGGGCAGGTACAAAGAGAACACATTTTCAAGAGGGCTGGAATGTTTACGAGAATAGCCAAACTGATTCATTCCCCTCAGTGTAACTCAGAACAATCGCTTTGAAAAATCCTAATAATCCGACGATTTCTTCAAAGAAATCAATACAAAAAACACTTCTTTCTCAGGGATCATTTCAGACTGTAGATCATTTTTATGAGGTCTTAATTTTTATTCCCACACCTCATTAATGATTCTCCCATATACTATGTGATTATCAATCTGTATGTGGTATAAAAATCCCAACCTTGTAAAAATAATAACAAAAATAAAAGTATTCCTATTTTTGCAATATCTTGCAAGATCTAGATAAATTGTGTTGTGATGGCCGGCTGAAATATCAGTTTTTCACCTATACAGCATCGGACCAGCAATGCTTTACATAGATATTTGCCCACCTTCGTCCCCAAAGTCAAGGTTTGTGTTGAAAAAATGTGAATTCACACCTATAAATGGATTTGCTGTATATAATATTACATCAGTATGATATAGCACCTGTGTGAGCAGGTTATCTCCAAGTGCTTGGGTTTAGTCATTTCAGGTCATGTAAAACTTTTTGAGGAACTTAGTTTGTGGGTGTTCTACGTATTTTTTGGTTGGCTCATTTCTAACCAGGATACAGTCACAGATTTCCTGTGGTGCAGCGCAGGAGTAAATCAATGTCCTGAGTAGGAATGGAAAGGGAACACTTCAAAAACTAGGCAGATTTCATCAAGGGAACATATTTTCTCTTAACATTATAGCAAATAAAAAATATCAAGAGCAATTACCTTTGAGCAGCACATTTAAATATTCATAAATGTCTTCATTGCTGTGTTTAATCAGATGGAAATGCATGCAGGTTTAATTATCTTGGAATTCACAAAAGAATCTGTCAGTTTCCATGGAGTACTATTGGAATTGTCTATCACTGCCAAAATTGTCAGAAATATGTACAAAACAGGCATGAGTCTATGAAAGCACATTTCTCACTTGACTGAGGATCTAGGGCTCAGACTTTAAATTCCAGGGGCCAGATGTATCAAGCTCCCGGTTTGCATTTCTTAAATAGCGACTTTTAAGAAATCGCTATTTAAGAAATGCAAAGTGGGATGTATGAAAATTGTGATTCAGTAATAGCGATTTCTTAATAACCGCAATCGCAAAAATAGGGAATCAGTATTTGGAAATCGCAAATTGTGACACTGGCAATCTGGAACAGCCTGATGACATCACAACCAGGAAGTGAGTCAGTGCATGCTGTTTCCAGAAGCCCCAGCCACAGGAGCAGGCAGAGAGACCCAGCCAAGCACCAGGGAGACCGTCTTGGGAGTCAGCTAGGACCAAACAAAACAATGGCTACTGATGGGAATGTGAAGGACAAAGGAGAGAGGAAGCGCAAACTTAAATTCAATGAGCAGGAATTGGAGGTGCTCACAGAAGAGGTGGTTAGGAACCATGACAAGTTATTTGGAAAACACTCACTACAGGTGCCTGAAAGTGAGAAGAGAAAAATGTGGTCAGACATCCAGACCAAAATATGTGCAGTCGGTGTTGCGCAGAGCTCCATCGATGAGATACGCAATCGCTGGTACGACTTGCGTTCATGTGCCAAAGAGAGGGTAGCAAGCAGGCAGAAGGAGTCAAGGAGCACTGGAGGAGGACCACCCACCCAGACACCATCTACACCAACGGAAAACATGGTGGAGTCAACACTGCTTCCTGAAGCTATCAGTGGTGTCACTGACATAGACACCTCAGGCACACCAAGCACCAGCATAGGTAAGGGCATCTGCGTGATCCCATGAAGCCCTGTCCCGACTCGGGAGGGGTGACCATTAAGAACAGAAAGTTCGGATCAGGTTGGACTTTCGTAAGTGACTGGCGATACTTTTTTGACTGTCAGTAATAGTTTGTAAGAGTCTACTTAACCTTTAGTTGGAGAAGTTTAGAATAACATTAGGTCCTGAAGAAGCGTCACAGGATCCATGTGGACCACATAGACACGAAACATGTCGACCCTAATTGAAGGTGGGTCGGGTAGTTCCTGATCCCTTCCTCTTTTCCACAGTCAGTATTAATAGAGTGGATGAGCATTACCTCTACCTCACTCTCTGGATATATTTTTAATCTTGGCCATCACCCCATACAGAAATAAAAATAATATTTAGTAGGGGCCCTGAGCCAATTTTAGTGCTTAATCTCTTCTCCCCTTTCTATTTTTTCCCTCACTTACTTGTGGGGTATTAGCGGCATCATCGATAAAAGATCTCCAGCAGAGAGCCCCCCTACGGGGGGTGCCCGTCAGACATTGCAGCGCCGGTCTGACGAGGAGCCCGTCTGATGATGAAGCATGACACCCATTAAGGTGTGTGAGGACTCTTGCTCCTAATAATTAGGACCCCTTAGTGTTCACCCTGTCTTTTCTTTCTATCCTTGGAACAGTGTATTTCACTATATAATAATATTGTAGCGTTTACACAGTTGATCTTTACATTTAAGAAACCACCCTAATACCTTGCATCAAACTTTTTTGGGGATCTTGTGAGGCAGAGAAAGTCAACGATCTCATATTCGAAGAAAATCAGATTAATAAAAAAATTATCTACACTCATCCTGCTGTGAGCTTTTTGAGAGATCTGTATGAGCAATGTGCAAAATATGCAAAATAATATAATTTCAGGTCAGGCAAGGCTAGACAGCCTTCTTTTACAGGCCTGTAGAGCACCTCTATAGCTAGTCTGAGGGACTCATTATGACTTTGGTGGTCCTTTCACAGGACCGCCAAAGCCCCTGCAGGTAAAACACCGCCAGTAGTGTAGGTCTTTTGCCTGCCCTATTGGGAGCTTTCCTCTGGGCCAGCGGGCAAAAAAACAGCATTTCCGCCCACTGGCCCAGTGGAAAACCCACCACAACATTGACGCCGGCTTGTAATCGAGCCAGCGTCAATGTTGTGGTGTGTCGGGTGCGATAGCACGCCCGTAATTCGGGCAGTGAAATGTGCGACGGGGCTGTCCATGGGGGCCCCTGCACAGCCCATGCCAAGTGCATGGGCAGTGCAGGGGCCCCCATGAGGCCCCCAACACTCCCTTTCCGCCAGCCTTTGCATGCCAGTGAGACCACCATGCAAAGGCTGACAGAAAGAGGACTCGTAAACCCCAGGGCAGCGCTGCTTGCAGTGCTTCCCTGGCAGATTGCGGCCACCGAGACCACCAGGCGGCAACCTGGTGGTGCCGGCAGTCGGACCTAGGCACATCTGCCATTGTTCTATTAGGGCCCTGCCTGCGGCGGTCCGACCGCCATCGCGAGTGTGGCGGTCTTGAGACCGCTACACTCGTAATGAGGGCCCAAGTGTCTTGTTCACCCAATTAAAAGCCATAAACATGCTCTCTAGTTCCTTAAGAAACTTTTTCTGAAGGACAAATGGAATCACTGAAAATAAAAAATGCACAATGGCAGGATTGACATTCTGATCAGAGCAACCTGGACCATTATTGAAAGAGTTAAATCTGTCCATTTGGAAAAAAAGTGCCTTGATCTTCTGGATCAGAGGGGAATAGTTCAATGCAAACAGATAATTCATGTTTTCTGTAATATATTTCCCTAAGTACCTTTCAGGACAGCGATTGACTAACGGGTGCAGTTCTTTAGATAAATTGTCCTTTGCACAGTTGCTTGATAAAATTTCTGTTTTCAACCTATTCATTTTATACCCACCCAGCTCTTTAAATTCTTGAACATTTTTAAAAGCCTGATTTAAGAACACCAGTTCTGGTTTTAAAAATAATGCTATATCATCAGTATGTAATATAATAGGGCTCACACCGCTTATTGAGGGTACAATGATCGTATCAGTGCGTATTGCTATGGCTAGGGGCTCTATAAATAGTGCAAAAAGAATAGGTGACGGGGGCATTCTTGCCTTGTGCCCCTAGCATTCGCACAGGTCCCAATATTGGGAGAATTAAGAATAATCTGGGCTGTGGCCCCTGCATACAAATGTGATATACTTTGAATTAGCATTTCTGGAAACCCAATCTCTCTTAAAATAGCAAAAAGGCTGGCCCAGGGTGCAAGATTGAATGCCTTTTCTGCATCCAATAAAAACCTGGGCAAGAAATTGATGTTGTGAGAAAAAATCTAGTGCTTCAATTTGGAAATTCATGTTAGAAAAAAGTTGCCTCCCCAGAATAAAAACATGCTGGTCTGGATAAATAATGGAACTTAACATTTTACTCATACAGTTAGCCAACACTTTGGCAACAATTTTATAATCTGTATTTAGCATACTAATAGTTCTATATGAGTTGACATCTTCTTTATTTTTATCATTTTTCAGAAAGCTGACCACAACCACAGTGTGAAATGAAGCCAGGACCTCCCCTCCCTTCAATATGTTATTGGCAGGCCTCACCAGTTCGGGATTGAAAGCTGGTGCAAATATCTTAAAAACCCTGCTGGCAGTCCATCTCCACCACATGCTTGCCCACTGGGCAATGATTTTACCACCTCCTCAGCCTCCTCAAGGGTGACTGTAGCTAGCAGGGCCTGTGATTGGCTGACGCCAAGTTTTGGTATATGAAGCTGAGATAAGAAGCCTTTAGGTTGAACCATATCAACCTGTTGTTGCACACTATACAGTGCTTTATAGTGCTGAATGAATTTATCATAAATCTGAGCAGGATCTGTCATCCTGGTTTTAGTTTCAATAGAGAAGTAACCATATTCTACATCTCACATTCTCGTGTCTGCCAGGCCAAAAATTTACCTGCATACTCGCTCTCCTCATATAACTTTTGGGGATAGGCGGTATTCGTGACATATCCACACTCATCATAATAGTCTTGCATATTTGTTCTTGCCTGCTTAAACACTCATTTGCTAATAGTGTTCTTATTACCAGAATATGCCACGTTTTCGAATATGGCTTTTGCCACCCCTGGTTTATTCTGCCTGTGCATTGGAGATGTGGAATTTAAGGCTGGATTTAGAAGATAATTGAAATCCCCCCAATCATTACAGGCCCAGGAATAGTTGACAAAGCCTGAGTGAGTTCAAGGACTGGAGCATGATCATCAAGGATGGGAGTATAGATTGTGCCTATGGTCACTCTACAATTATTAAGCAATCCACTAATAAGAGCCCATCGCCTATCCTTGTCAATTTGAAAAAAAAAAACCTGAAATGGTAGAAACTATTCTCATATATTGCTACAATCTTCTGAGTGGCATTTGTAGATGATACACATTGATGACCAGCCCAGCGCTCAAATATTTCATATTTTGGTACCTATTTATCATGAAAATGTGTCTCCTAAATAAGGTCCAAATCTGGTTTTATCCAATTTTCAATCCCCTAAACTTGGGGCTTAATGTTTAAGCCATTAACGTTAAATGTGATTATACAAAGCCCCAAATTATGAACTGTCATGAAACTTTCTAATCTGCCTAACGAAAAGAGTGGGATTTGTGCTTCCTAATTGTTGTGGGTAAACCACTAATAAGTACAGATGTTCTAATACATTACTTAACTGTTGCCTCTCAACCATATCGCTCGCTTAGACGACAGAGGAGTAGAGGTATTAAGTGTGCTCAATAAAGTGCAAATGTCGAAAAGAGAATAAATATTTACCACTGCAACTTGCTGGCCCCCAAGCAACATTATTCCATTTATCTGCGATTTAAACCCCATTAGAGTGCTAAGCAAGTAAGCTGTGTACAAAAGGCACCATGAATAGATATTGATGTGCTGCAGGTACCTCATTAAGGACCTAATTACGAGTGTGGCGGTCTTACAACACTATATAACAATCCTAGTGGTCCAACCGCTAGCTCCAGCAGGATCTTTGATCCCAGCGGTCTGGCGGTGGCAGAGATCCTAATCCTGCAAACAGCACTGCTTTGTGGATTATGACTGCCATAAAAAGCTGGCAGAGAACATGTGCACGGGCCCCTCCTGTCCAGCCCCATCGCATTGTACACTGTCTGCTTTGCTCAATTACAAGCCGGAGACAATAGCCTGTTACCGGTAGGCCAGCGGGCGGAAACTTAGGTTTCTTCCCGCTGACCTAGCAGAAAACTTTTAATAGCTCTGGTGGGAAGGTCACTGTGTAGGCGGCGGCCACCCTGTCTGGAGTTTGGGGGGGTGGAGTTTTCTGTCCACCAAACTCTTAATGGGGCACAATGTGCCTACCTGTGCAGACTGGTAGTAAAGTGCATCATGATGCGTTTGTGCAATATAATGCTCTAGCTACTATTTTCTCACCCTGAAAAAAAGAACCATTGAAAACACATTCCTTAACATGTAGTGCAGTAGCAGCAAAACCACCCCAACCCTAGAAACCCGGTTGCTATCCCACCTCATGGTGCTCACATATGGACCCCGTTTAAATCCACACTGGACCATCCCCTGTCCACCCCTTTGACACTGATGCATATGTATTTCAACAGCCGTTCTTAATGCACCCATCTTGCCAAACTCCATTGCCCATCATCGAAAAACACTTTTTGCTCAGATCCAGCTGTCATAGAAAGAGAAAACACTGTTGGTGGCCGTCTGGCTAAAATGCCTAGTTTCAGAAAGTTATTTAAAATCCCAGACAAAATGCTGGTCAGGTTTTCTTTACTTTCTAGTAGGTTTAAGCCTACTTCAACATTTTCCTGTTCACCTGGAAAGCCAGAAAGAACAGAAAGCTAAGAGGAACAATGACCACATTAATTTCTGCGACGGAAGAACATGCTGCGAAGGGGACTGCTGCACCCACCTATTACGAGCTGTGTGAGCTGAGACCGATGCCATCCACCAAGAACCTCCACCCATGGATGAGTTCCCAACATGGTGGCACCCAACCACAAACACCATTTTGGTCAAGTAGACCTTCCGGGGAAGCAGTAGATGAAAAAGTTCAGTTGGTTAACTATATCGCTCCTTCAGTACATTTAACTGTCCAAGGTTTGCAAAACCAAGCAATCATAGCTGACCCCAGGATGTGATACAGAGAATGCAATTCACATACAACATAACACAAGTGATGCTGCACAATTAACAAAATGTATTGTTAGTTGTTCTCAAATAGAAAAATCGAAAGTCTTGGCACTTATAGGTCATAGACAAAAGTACAATCACAATTCTAATATTCATACAGTAATTGACATACGTTTCTATGCCAACCGTAATGTTTTTGCCTATTTTTGGGAACTATCAAAATACAGTCACCCTAACCACAAGAACAGAGCTTTGGTGGCTTATAATCTGCCAACATTTTGGAAATATTTAAGATCACACATTAGGACCTTCCCAAATTTGTTTCATAATATTTTGGTAGAAAATGTTTTCATCAAACAGGGCCTTACTTACCACCAAGAACAAGTATCACACCAGCCCCAAAATGTTTTGTGATCTAGCTCTGGATAGGAAGCATAGCAAAAGTGTGGCTGCACGTCTTTTGTAAAACAAATCCATGCATAGGCACTCATCAGTGAAGGTTCTAGGCTGTCCTACTCTGTACAGAATTAGTATGATCTGTAAATTCCACTTGCAACAATCAGGGTCATGCTCCTTATTACCAATCATTTTTATAAATCACTGAATCAAACACAGTTGAATGTTTTAGTTAATGTGGTGTACCAAAGGACCCACAGACCCTACAGTGCGGGGGGCCGAGGTCCATGGGGCCCTCACAGCACAGTACACAATGTATGGACGGGAGGCCCTAGACTGGGTGCAGGGGGGAGGGCCCCCCACTGGTACTTTGCAGGGGGACCCATTCAGCTTCATTACACCACTGTGCCTGCTTCAGTAACACTGATCAAAATCCTCAATAAACTCCTGGACTACTGTCACCGCAAGTCATAAGCAGCACAGCAATATGACTCATTTATGCACAGAAGTCATAATGGTGCCATTGCTTGACATACATTTTCTACATTTTTTGATAATGTGAGAAAACTCAAGCTTTGACGATGGACAAATAAAAATAAATAACAAGTCAACATAATCATCATCATCAAGTTCTCTGACATATCATTGAATGGAATGTTGTCATTAATTTCCTTAAATTTAGGGCTGTGCCATTCTAATTAACGGATAAACCTAGGTAAAATGAGCATTTTAGTTGTATGTAGATCAAACAACTATCCCCTCTGAGAGACTTTGCTTTTTCAAGGAGATACCCATATATTAATATTAGAACACAATTGCGGGTAAGAAAGAGTTTGTTTAATCTTTGTTTCAGATACTGTGGAAGACAACTAGAAATATATGTGTGGTTCAGCGTCAAAGCTATGGATTTTACAGCAACATCAATACATCCATGCAAGTTGCTAAGTGTAAGTGCAATCTGCTTTGAATGTGGATGTCTTGCAATTTATGGATGACATGTTGATGTACTAACTACCTAATAATTATAACAATCAATCTTAGTTTGTAATGATAGCCTTGGCTATCCTAACTCTATGGTAATTTAGAAGAATGTAGGCAATTTCTCCTAGCAGCATAAGGTAGTCCTTAAAAGAATGCTGACACCTGAATAATGTAATTATATATTAACTCATTGTCTTTCAAATGTAAACCCTTCACATTTTCAACAGATGAAATAATTGAGACACTAAAAGTGTTATTATGATAAAATGACATAAATATTGACGATTCTTGTGCTGATTCCATAATGCGAAAATGTATATCTCACTCATTCCAACTAAACAAGTTTAGGTTCATCCCTGGTTAAAAGTAGGTAATTGTTGATTTTATAATACCAAATCCTCATTTGAGAAGGACATGAGTGTAAGAATTTCCTAAACAATTTGAGCTCATTCACTTTATTCAGAAAGGAGCCCGTATCTAATTCCCCCCGCAACTATTAAGTGAGAAAAGAGTTATTATGTACGCACAAAGGCTTTTTAGGGAAACTTCGGTTAACTTTCCTGAACTGAACCTTCACAAGTGCAATAAACTTCACCCAAGACCTAGCTCCTACCAGCTCATCCTGTCCCTGTATTCTGCTCACTACCCTATGATGTCCAGCGTATGGCAGTGGAGCTGAAACAATGGGCAAGATGTATGACATTTTGTTTTGCAACTCGCAATTCGTGATCAGTTTGGGAGTTGCAAATTTTGAGTTGCAAAACAAAATGTACAACAGAGTATAGCACCCTGTTTGTGATTCCCAACGGGGTCGCAAATGACCTACCTATTCAACATTCATGAGGTAGGTCGCAATTTGTGACCCCCTTGGGAATGGCCACCCTCACAGAGCTGGGGGCACCAGACCACCATGTCTCTGACTGCTTTTCGATTGAAGCAGCTTTTTTTTTCTAATATAGCCAGTTTTCCTTAAAGGAAAACGGGATGCATTATGAAAAAAATGAAAAGTTTCCTTTAGGGGCCCCTTCCTGTTTGCGAATTGTTACCACCAACTTGAAGTTGGTAGTAACTACAAATGTTTTGCGACCACATTCAGAGTTGCAAAACATTCATACATGCCAGTGCTATTCAGTTTTGGAAGGGATGCCCTAAAAATACCTCTTCCTAATACTGAATCGCAAAAGCAAAATGCGATTCGGTAACAAGTTACCGAATCACATTTTGCCTTTTGAACATGGCAAAATGCATTTTACCAGTCACAAACGGCCCAATGGGCCATTTGCGACCGGTAAAATGGTTCGTACATCAGGCCCAATTTTTAGAGTGGGATGCTGCCATCAATGTTACATCACTTAAGTAACGGATTGAGGAAAAAAGCTAAGCATCACGCATAGAGGTGTACCGAATGTCCCAAGCCCATTCAGCTGAAGAGTGGTTCAGCTGAATGGTGTGGTATGTAACAACTAGTGCATTTTGGAGCACTCATATGATAGTGTACTGTCATTTAACAGATTTTCAATTGAAATGGACACTAAAATTGCAAAGACAAGCAATTTTACTGATAAAACTATATAGCCCACAAACAATAACATCTTGAAATCGGGGAATATATTTTGCGCATCACCCAGTAAAATGTCTTGATTAGCTTCAAGTTAAAAATCTTTGTACTTATTTACAAGGAATTGGCATAGGACAGCACGGCAAGTCGTATTGCTAGGCTCACCTATGCCAATGTGAAAGAGCAGGAATGCACATATTATGCAATACAGTGTATTCCTTTCCTTTCCCCCTGTGCTGGTGCACAATTGGATTCTTGGAGGTATGGTGCAAGGGTGTCTGTGTTGCATGCAGGATTGTTTTTGTGCAGGAAGGAGAACTTCCCTGCACAAAAACAATCCTGAGAGGTGTTTTCCTCTTACTAGGTTTACTTTAGAATGCAGCACACATGGAAAGAGGAAAGAAACGAGGCGAAATACAAATATATCTCCTCGTTACACCTCCCCTGGGGAGGCATAAGGTTTTGGCACTTCCCCAGGTTTATCTTGTTAAGTAAATATGGGGCAGCCTCAAATCCCATGGGTGTTGCATGAAAAAACCCACCACCATTCGCATGGAATGCCTCCCTGGTGCAGAGTAAGGCAACACAGTGACTTGCGCTGCTTTGTTTTACTCCATATCTATGAGGCTATTTAAAGCCATGGAAAGTGGCTTTGTGTGGCCTCATAGATATTTTTGAGAGGTTTTCGCCACCAGTCGGGTCAGAAAAAGTGACACTCCAGTGGCGCAAGTCCCTCATAAATAAGCCTCTGTGTTTCCCTCACACTTCAGATCTACAAAACAATGCATTGTGCTTCCCTAATTGATGGTATATTTTGAAATATGTATATAGTTCATTTACATGTTGCTGTTTATTAGAAAACAATTGACATCTTAAAACCTCTCCTTTCACTTTCTGGACACCAGCAAGATTGCCACCTAGGTCCTTTCGAGACAGAGAACGTAAAATAAACACCAGTTCCTTTAAACAAAAAATAAGCAACAATTTGTAAGAAAACATAGCCTCACACTATCACCTTTGTCTTCAAACGCACAACAAATGTGACAAGATAAACTGAAAATGTAGGTCTTTCATCTTCTGAAACCGGCATGGTTATTCTGGAATTGCTGCCTTACACCCTGCACCCCTACTTCCAGTACCTACGGTGTGTGGTGCTTCCTGCAGCAGGAAATCGTGAAAGAAATCAGTGTAATACCTCCTTGCTTAGCTAAGGGGTGTGGTAGGTAGACTGAGGAGGGAGAAATGGAAATTTAAGGGCCAGGAGAGCCGAGGGCTTTGAGCTTGGGTGATAGCAGCGGGGTAGCGGGGTCAGCAGGGACATGGGCACATGGTGAGAATGGTACGTTTTGCAAAGGTGGAGACCAGGAACAATGGCCACAATGTCACCAGTAAACAGTGACACTTCACCCTCCTTGCAGCGCTGTGGGAAATGTTGCATGCTTCTGCAAAGAATTGCTTAATCTGTCCTTTAAAAAAAAAAACATTTTCTGCACTTGAACCACAAAAGTTTTATGAACAAAATAATGAAGTTAGCTGCATGATGATTGCAACTTCTCACACCCCTAATTACAATTACATGGTAACTGCTTTGCCAGTCACAAGAGTGGACTATTAAATACAGGACAGTAATTGTACTATCTTATTAGAGTAAACGTTGACTTTTTTAGGTCTTATTACAGTCAGTTTGAGCTGTCTTTTGTTAGCAGCATAACGAAACTTCAGAAGCCCCCCCTGCAAAGTACATGGAAGGCCCCCTGACTCAGGGGCTCTGAGGACTGGGTACTGTGCTGAGGCCCCCTGGAGATCGGGGCCTGCCCCTGCACTGTGGGGCCTAATGTAACGCCGCTCTCTCTTGCGCCAACTCCTGTCGTCAGTCATCAAAAGTACTTGTAAAGAAGTACAGAGAAAGAGGTGGATTTAAGGCGTCAGCCCTTCGTGTTAACAGGTTTTAATGACTTGACATTGATTGAATAGGCTGCCTGTCAGCGAGATCACATTTCAACTATGGTTACATCTTTTTTCCCCATGAGATTTGGATTATGGAATGAAACAATTCTTGTGTTAAACCTGATACAACATGGCAAATTGAGACCCAGTTTGTGTTATTTGATGTATTTAGTTTGGTGGCCAATGATCTTTAATTGCCGAGTTACAGCTTCACTTTTGAATGCCTTAACCTTTTATCAAATAACGTCATAGTGTCATTCACTAATTGCCTTTGCACATTCATTTATTTTAGATTGCTGTCATTATAAAATTTGAAGTGTACAGCTTCCTTTGTTCACAAAGTAATGGTGTGCAGTCACACAGGCTTTCTTAAAGAGCAACACAAATCCAGGCCTTTTGGCATACACATACAACACACACATGTTCTGTCACAATATCATAACAGTCCTCTTTGAGGGTGCAGTGTAACTCTACGAATCAATATGATCCGCTTAGGGACCCTGGTGAAATAATAATAATACTAACAATATTAATAATAATAATAATAATAATAATGTTGATGATGATAATAAACACTGATTATAATGATAGCTGTTACAATTATTTCTGTTATTATTATTATAATTATTATATATTTATATTGTTTTCATGTAATTAAAACCACAATGTTCATATGCTCATAAAATACATCAATAAATAAATAAATATAATAGCATAAAACTTGATAAAATATTGTTGAGCACTTAGTTGCTAATGTTATCATGTAATTTAAACCAATAAGAACATAGCTGACCAGCTTATAGTATACTATCAATTCAGTATTATTTGATCGTCAGAGTTCACTACAGATCTTATTTAAAGTGCCCAAGTGTGAAGATGCTTTTTCCATAAAGACTAAGTGGGCATATTTACAATGAACTGGCGCATCCACTCTGATGTGTCATTTTCTTTGTGTCGCCCTGCGTCTCACTAACAACACCATGGTAGCGCTGGATTCATAACACAGCGTACCATAGCACACGTTAGGACCATAGCATCAGAATTTGTGATGCTAGAGTGGCACTTTGCTGGAGTAGTACCAAAAATGCTGGCGCTAGTCCAACAAAGCAGAGGGAGGCCCATAGGCTAATGCACTAGCATCACTTTATAGCCTGCCCTGAGCAGGTGTTAAAAAATGATGCTAGAATGGCACAGTGAAATCTTGTAAATTTCAATGCACCATCTTTCAGGGCCTCCCTGCGAGAAATCACCCTTCTTGCAGACATTATACCTGGCGCAGGTATAATGTGGCCAAGGGGTTATTTACAATGTGGCGCAATACGAGTGTTGCGCCACTTTGTAAAAGTGACTAGTTAGCACTGCCTTAGTATAAAAAATAATTACGCTATGGCAGTGCTAGGGACTTGTAAATATGCCTCTAAGATTGTAGAATTGCTGCCACAATTTTGGCACCACACTAGTAGACCCCTCAGTAGGATTTTTATAGTTTAAGTCACATGACCACTAACATTGATATTATCTGCCAGCAGAAACTTTAATCATGATCTGATCGCACACAAGCAGGTACTTCATCAATTTACAAAAGATCTGAGGGTCAGATGGGAGAAGGGCGTTAATTATAGCTGTTCAACATGATCTAATTAATATTATCACCAACATGCATATACACCATCATCAACAAGCTAAACAGTATGCCTCAAAAATAGCCCAATGAGTTTGTGCTTCTCATTAACCACTTACGTGCTAGGGATTGCCCAGGAGCCGTCCGACGTCGCAGTGCTCATGTGCGTTGGATGTATCCCAGCTATGTGCGCACTTGGCACTTGAAATCCCCCTAGTGCGGGCACCAGAGGGATTTCATTTGGATATTTTTAGCCTGGGTTGCTGGGGAAGAACTTCCCCAGCAACCCAGGCTAAAAATATCCCCACCCATGCGCACCAACGTCAGTACACGGTAAAATTAAATTAATACGAGCCAATCAGATAATTTGCTTTCATATTCTTCGATGCTCAGGGGCGTATCTCAGGCCTCTGAGCCCCAATTTGAACAGGAGAGGTACAGTTGGAAAGGGTAGACTCTCCCTTTTCAAAAAGTACCTTTCTCTAGAGGATCCCTTCTTGCGGTCACCTCAGAAGGGGTCACCTCAGGAGGGTAATCCCCAAGCAGGGATCCACTCCAATAGGCCACCAGCGAGGGGGGGGGGCATGTGCAAGGGCTTAAGCTCCCCCTAAACATTTTAACACAGTACAGTCTTTCTGTCTCCCCTGGGTGGCAGATGGGGACAGTAGCCCCGGTGGGGTGGGGCAGAAAGCTCACTAGCTACTACGGACTATTTTTGTATTTAGGAAAGGGTGGGAGCTGCCCAGAATGGGCAAGGTAATGCCCCCACCCAACCCAGAGAACGGGCACAGTCTTTCTGCTCCAGGGGGACAAATGGTAGTTATTACCCCAAATCTGCCCGAGGGCAGAAAGCCCACTAGACACTAGGGAGTTTTTTCTTCTTATAAAAGAGGGGCAGGCTGCCCAGAATAGGCAAAGCAATGCCCCTACCCTACCCCCAAAAGTAGGCACAGTCTTTCTGTCCCCCCCTGGAGGGAAGATTGTGGAAATTATCCACAATCTGCCTCCAGGCGGGAAAGCAAACGAGGTACCAGGGATTATTGTTTTAAAAAAGGCTAGGGGGAGGGGCTGCCCTCAAAAATAGGCACAATTCTTCTGCCCCCCAAGGGGCAGATTGGGGGCTATTGCCAATGTTGTTACCCCCAATCTCCCCCATGGAGTGATATAAACCCCACTAGACACCAGAGATTTTTCTTTCCTTTTATAAAAGAGGGAAGGGGACTGCTAACCATGGGCAGGACCATGCCCCCACACCACATAAATAGGGACTAAAGTCATTGTGCCCCCCCTAGGGGGGCAGATAGGGTAATTATCCACAATCTGCATTGGAGAAAGCACACTAGATGCCAAGGAATATCTTTATTTTAAAAAGAGGGGTGGGACTGCCCACCGTGGGAATGGGCATTTCCCAATCCCATATAAATGGGGACACGGTCCTTCTGCCCACCTGGGTGGGCAGATGGAGGTAATTCCCACTGATCAGCCCCCTGGTGGGCAGATAGCCCACTAGATGCCAGGGACTAAAAAAAAAAAGTGGGGGCTGCCCGTCACCATCGGCATGATTATGCCCCAACACAACTGAAAGGGGCAACTCTTTCTGCCCCTCCCGTGGACTAAAGAATCTCAGCCCAATGACAAGCAAGAGGACATTTGACTATTTTGGGTGTTGATTTTACATATGGGCTAGGAGAGCTTGGCTAACTCCCAACATTGTCCCACTTGCAATGGTGGGTGGCAGCACTTTTTGGACTTGGACACTCTGCCACCTAGAAAAACCTACCAGACTCTGCCACTTCTGAAAATTAAACATCTGGAGGAATCTGGGGGAGTCCAGGGTGGCGTGCTTCACATACACCTCACACCATTTGCTTAACCACAATGCCCTGCAAACCTCCAACTTTCCCTGAAATCCCAGATTTTCCCTCCATCTGCAGGAATCCACAAAATTCCTACCATCCAACATTTCCCCATCTGAACTTATAAAACTCTGCCCCACGTGTGGGTGTGCAAAGCAGTGTAAGACTAAAAACTTATGGAAAGAAACTGCACTTATGGACCCGCTTTGGTTACCCCTCAATTTCAGCACATTTTTGGCCCTTCCCTGTCACAGGCACTTGGCCCACATACACAAGTGAGGTATAATTTTTATTGGGAAACCAAGAAGAACCCTGAGTGGTAGGAAATTTGTGGCTCCCCTCAGATTCTAGAACTTTTCATCACAGAAATGTGAGGTAAATGTGTTTTTTTAGACAAATCTTGAGGTTTGCAAGGGATTCTGGACAATAGAACCTTGTGAGAGTCACACCACACAAGTCACTCTATCTTAGATTCCCCTTGGTGTCTAGATTTCAAATATGTACAGGTTTGCTAGGTTTTCATAGGTGCCGGCTGAGATAGGACCCAAAATCCACAGCTCAGCATATTTAAAAAAAAGGGTCCGATTTTAAAGGAAAAATGTCCAGTGTCCACATTGCACTTTGGGCCATTTCTTGTTGCAGGCACTAGGCCTACCCACAAAAGAGAAGTACCACCATTTTTATCGGGAGACTTAGGGGAGCACAAAATATTACCAACTGTCTCTCTCTGCAGCTGTGCCTTCCAAATGTAAGACAGTATGGAAGAAAGAAATAATTTTGAGAAATGCCCTCTAATTCACATGCTACAATGGGTACCCCCAAATTCAGAAATGTGCAACTAACCACTGCTTCTAAATGCCATATCTTGTGCCTATTACAGAAATACATATGTTTCCTTTTTTCACTCTTTATATTTAACAGGCAACCCGGCAACCAGAAGGGTCCAGTAGAAGTAACGGTATATTGCTTTCGAAAATCTACCATATTTAGAAGAAGTTACAGATGAAAACATTGACACAAATGGCAGTTTTTTTAACTCAATTTCATTTTTCTTTTCACTTCAACTGTTACTTTCTATGGGACAACTGTGAAGGATCCACACAAATGACCCTTTTCTGAATTCATAATTTTGTCTACTTTTCAGAAATGTATAGTTTTCTGGGATCCACCACTGGTTTCACTCCCATTTCCACCACTAACTGCAAAGAGGATGAAACCACAAAAAATAGGAATAATGGGCTATGTCCCAGTAAAAATTTCAAAACTGGGTTGAAAAATGTGGCTTCTGATTCAAGTCTGCCTGTTTGTTCTTGAAAGCTGGGAAGATGGTGATTTTGGCACTGCTATCCCTTTGTTGATTCCATTTGCAGGGAAAAACAGACCCTTTCGTCTGTAGCAATGTTTTTCCATTTTTCCCCCAAAAACCCAAATTTAGCCATATTTACCATACCTAAACTACCACACTTAAAATACCTCTCTTACCTATCAGACATACCTACTGTACTTACCATATGTATCATTGTGATCTCCTTTACCTACCATACGTACCTTTCTTACCATACCAATCAGCCATACCTTCCCAAACTATGATACCTGCCTACTGTCATAGTTGGACTCTTGCAGGGACTGATGGTTTAGGGATGACAGCACTTTTATTTATAGGTGACTGAGTCACTCCACCAACAAGTCACAATGGTCGGCCCAACCCTGCCGGCTCATAAGCAGTACCTCACAAAAACTCAGAATGTAGAGGTGATTCCTGGCAGCCTCACACATGGATTCTAGATAAGACTTCTCAGGGAAGTCGTGGTGGAAGGGAAGTTACCTTTTTCTCACTTTAGTAATGAGTCTCATACACACAAAGGCAATGGAGGAGATGCAGGAAAGATTTCAATAGGTTTATTGAAAAGACTGCAATCTATGATAAAATGCGTGTGCTGCAATTATTAGGATAATGAACAGTAATAAAAAGTGGAATTAAAAGAAGAGAGTTGTGAATTTAAAAAAACCCTACCATCTTATAATAAACATTAGATGTAAAATTCCTACCCAAGAAGACCTAGGGCCAGATGTAGGAAACAAAAAAATTGCGAGTCGCATTTTGCGAGTCAATGCGACTCGCAAAATGCGACTCGCAAATTGGTATGCCAGGAAAGAAACCGGTCCGATTTAGCGACTCGCATCCGGACTCGCAACGCTGTGTGCGGGTCCGCAGATTGCGAGGTCGCTGTTTGCGAGTGTGCAAAAAACGAACTCGCAATTAGCGAGTTGGTGTCGCAAATTGCGAGTTCCCTCAAAATTGCTTGCAGGTGCAGCAGAACACTCCAGAAAGCACACCAAAACACTCTGGAAACACTTCCTGGCACATGATGATGACATCACAGCCAGGAAGTTAACAAATACACCTGGGAGGAGGCTGGACCACACCCTTTTACAACTGCCAGTCTGCACACTGAGCTAGCTGCAGCAGCCATGGAGGGAACCCCCCGAAAAAGGAAAATTAAATTCTCAGAGAGGGAGCTTGAGGTGCTGACCGAAGAATGTTGTCAGCACCATGATGAGCTCTTTGGGAGAGCTGCCCTCACTGTTCCAGAGGCCACCAAAAGAAAAATCTGGCAGGAAATGCAGGAGAAAATCAATGCCCTGGGGGTGAGCCACAGGAGAATTGAGGACATAAGGAAGAGGTGGTATGACCTCCGCTCCCGGACCAAGGAGAGGGTGGCAGAAAGGCTCCGGGAGATGAGAGGCACTGGAGGGGGACCATCATCTGTGCCACCACCCACACCCTTTGAAGACAGGATTGAGCAAACCTTTGAGCCGGAGGCAGTGTGTGGATTTGGGGACCTGGACACTTCAGAGCCCAGCACATCAACCGGTGAGTACCATGTGATAAGCCTGTACCCCTATCAATGTCATACCCCACCCACCATGTACACATGTGCATGCACAACCAAATTAGCTCCATTTCAGGGTAGAAAAAGCCAGAATGATGCATTATGGGAAATGTAGTCCAATAGGCAGTGCATAGGCAAATGTTTATTAGGAATTGTGCAACAGATACTAGACACTGACAGTGTGTTCCCCATGTCCCACAGGTCTCCAGCAAGACACCCCCTACACCCCAAGCACCCAGGCCCAGGAGGACACCCCAGGACCCTCCAGCACCCCCACATGCACAGTCAGCAGCATTCCTGCAGTTGTAACGCCTGCTGCAACAGCAACGCCAGGTGCTGCCCCAGCAACAGCCAGGGAGGATACAGGTGCGAGGACAGGGCAGCCACCACTGCGCAGGCGTCGCAGGGCAAGAGCGTCTGATATCCGGAATCATCCTCCAACCAGCAGTGAGGCACATCTGCTGCGGGGTCAGCGCCTGCAAAACACAACATTGGGCAGGATCAGTGGGGTGCTGCACCGCATTGAAAGACAACACCAGGCAAGCATGCGGCACCTCAACAGGCGGATGGACCTGATGTGCCAGAACACTGGGGACTTTGCCTCTGCCATCAGGGAACTGGCGGCCGGACTGCTGGGTCAGGCAGAGGCTGGGCGGCGCAGGGATCGGCAGATTATGTTAAGACTGGACAGGATGGCCACATCAATCGGCAGGCTAGCCATCAACACAACAGGCCTGTCGAGGAGGACAGTTGGCCTGCAAATTGAGATGGGCCATTTTGCTGGGGATGTTGCCAGGGGCCTGGGACGTCTCACATATATCATTGAACTAATGGAGACACGTGAGATGTCGAGGGCCACCGGGGAAACACCCCAAGATAGTGAAGAGGGCTCCACAGTGAGCAGTGTATCTGCCACTGACAGTA
This sequence comes from Pleurodeles waltl, assembly GCF_031143425.1. Classification (NCBI taxonomy): domain Eukaryota; kingdom Metazoa; phylum Chordata; class Amphibia; order Caudata; family Salamandridae; genus Pleurodeles; species Pleurodeles waltl. The sequence continues at coordinate 138,018,598 of NC_090438.1, forward strand.
GGGTGCTAAGGAGTGGGAGGCAGAGCACCATAGATGCGGCTGGGACCAGCCAGGCTGGCAGGAGGGGCAGGAGAAGTTAGCCAACAGCCCGGACAAACAAATGTGGCACATGGCTTTAATGTGCCACATGAGTGGTTGGCATTTCCCTGCCCATGGACAATTGAATCATGTATATAGTTCATCCATTACATTATTAAAACAGTTATTTCTCTTCCACTTAACAAAAGGAGTGTCTGGTTAATGGGTGAGTATGGTGGGAGTTTACACGTACCGTCCAAAATATTGCGTTGCAATGTGTTCCCGTCTCAGTCTGCCTTGATTAGCTAGACTCCTATCCCCAGGTTGGCGGTGTGGTTGTTCTTGCTCTTCCTCATCAGGATCTGGGTCTGCAGGGGTGAGAGGTAGCCCACGTCTGGTGGCTATGTTGTGGAGGATGGCGCATGCGACCACAATTTTGAAGGCGGTAATGGGGGTGTATTGGAGGGCGTCTCCGCTGTGGTGGAGGCATCGGAATCTTGCCTTCAGGAGTCCGAAGGTGCGCTCGATCAGGTTCCTGGTCCTCTTATGCGCACTGTTGTATTGCCTCTCTGATTCATTGCTGGGTGTTAAAAATTGAGTCATGATCCATGGCCTTAGAGCATATGCACTTTCACCTGTTGGGCACAAAAGTACACTGTTAGTAAGTCCAGATAGTCGTGCACAGTGACCTGTGTGTGTGTCTGCAAGGTGTATGCAGCTCTACCTAGGAGGTATCCGTCTCCAAACTCCCCACGTTCCAGGCGTTGATGGATCCCACTATGTCTAAAAATGTATGAGTCATGGGTACTGCCTGGAAACTTAGCTACGATGTCCGTGATGACGTAATGGGCATCACAAACAACCTGTATGTTGAGTGAGTGGGTACACTTTCTGTTGCGAAAAATATGTTCCAGATTAGCTGGGGGGCATATTTGAATGTGTGTCCCATCTACACATCCAATGACCTGGGGGAAGTGGGCAATGCGGTAAAAGTCCAGCTTGGTGCTGTTAATTTCTGCCTCATTCCTTGGTAAGTATATGAACTGAGACCTGTGCGCTACTAAGGCATCTAGGAATGCCCTGAGGAACCTTGACACTGCACTTTGGGATACCCCACCTGCCACGGCAATGACCCCCTCATAGCTCCCTGATGCCAAGAGGTGCAGTGCGCATAGTACTTGCACATGCGTAGGGATGGCGCAGCCACGCAGGGTCTTGTGTTCTAGCTGTGGTTTTAGTAAATCTATTAATTCTAGAATGGCAGCGCTGCTAAGGCGGTATTTATCATAGATCTCCTCTTCAGTTTGCTGGAAAAGGGTCTGCCTTGTTCTATGTATCTTCTCCTGTCTGTGGCCCCTCCTCCTCCTCTGCTGGGCTGCGTAGACTCTCCTCCTCACTGCTATCAGGTATATGTCTGCCATCTTGAGTGACCCAGATGCCTTCTGGGTCTCCTTTTATACTTTGGTAATGGTTACCACCTGCTCTGAGTTAGTGGTAAATGCGACTTGCAAACTGGGTTTTTTGCGACTAGTCGCAATTTGCGAGTTGCAATTGCATAAGCTTTGCGAGTCGCAAATTGCGACACGCACATTGCGGGTCGCAAAAGGGGGTCGCAACGGGTGCGACTCGCAAACGGGGCACATCGCTTTTTGCGAGTCGGAAATGGGCTTTTTGCATCCCATTTCCGATTTTGCACTGTCGCAAATTGCGATTCTGCCCGTTTGCGAGTCGCAAACCTTTGCTACATCTGGCCCTTAATCTCTACCCTAATGAGATCTAGGTATGATAAACCTAATCTGCCAGTACCATGTCCAAGAGAAGGACCTCCAACCATTGTTACCTTGGAATGAGGTCTCTAGGTCAGACTCCATAGTAACACAAAGTCTGAGTTAGCATCTGGAAGGTACCCCTCTAATTACCTTGTCCATGTGAGGTGTATTGATACAGATCATTTAGGCTCCCTGACGAAGGTATGTTCCTAAACAACTGATAATGTGGCAGACTTGTGTCAGCAATTGCATAAACAGTCCCTAACAAGTTTGCATGATGTTCCTATCACACGTAAGTGAAAAAGGGACATGATGACAATACTTACGTGTATCACTGATAGTGACACCGTTAATGAGCGCTCTCAGAATGGCACTGATAGGGAAAATCAAAACATTTGTTATAAAATGTAAGCAATTATAAAAGCCAAAAGAAATGGAATAAAGCAGAGCATACTAAGTAGGTAAAAGATCACTAGGTGACAGGTGCAATAGGCCTGCAAGCCAAAGGCTAAGCTGATTCTTGTGTCCCAGTAGGGAACTAAAGTGGATTCACCACACTACCATACCTAATGTATCACATTTTATATGCCTACCATAACTAAAAAAACTACCAACACCTCCTCAACATACCTACATCATACCAATCATACTAAATCTACTTTACCTAACTGACCATACCAACCATAATTAACACACCATACTACCATACCTTCCACACCTCGTTCTTATCAAGCCTTACTACAATCTCTAACCTACCATTCATGAATATCATATGTAGGAATGTAGCCCCTTTCTAGCCTTGTTACCCCCACTATTGGCCTGTTTGTGAGTATATGTCAGGGTGTTTTTACTGTCTCACTGGGATCCTGCTAGCCAGGACCCCAGTGCTCATAAGTTTGTGGCCTATATGTGTTCCCTGTGTGGTCCTTAACTGTATCACTGAGGCTCTGCTAACCAAAACCTCAGTGTTTATGGTATCTCTGCTTTTAAAATTGCCACTGCAGGCTAGTGACTAATTTTACCAATTCTGATTGACACACTGGCACACCCTTATAATTCCCTAGTGTATGGTACCTAGGTACCCAGGGTATTGGAGTTCCAGGAGATCCCCATGGGCAGCAGCATTTCTTTTGCCACCCATAGGGAGCTCAGACAATTCTTACACAGGACTGCCACTGCAGCCTGAGTGAAATAACGTTCACGTTATTTCACAGCCATTTTACACTGCACTTCAGTAACTTATAAGTTACCTATATATCTAACCATCACTTAGCGAAGGTTAGGTGCAAAGTTACTAAGTGTGAGGGCACCCTAGCACTAGCCAAGGTGCCCCCACATTGTTGAGGGCAATTTCCCCAGACTTTGCGAGTGCGGGGACACCATTACACACGTGAACTACATATAGGTCAATACCTATGTGTAGCTTCACAATGGTAACTCCGAACATGGCCATGTAACATGTCTAAGATCATGGAATTTCCCCCCAAGACAAATCTGGTATCGGGGTGCCAATCCCATGCATCCCCGGGGCTCCAGCATGAACCCTGGGTACTGCCAAACTAACTCTCTGGGGTTTTCTCTGCAACTACCGCTGCTACCAACCCTCAGACAGGTTTATGCCCCCCTGGGGCATGGGCAGCCCAGCCCCAGGAAGGCAGAACAAAGGATTTACTCTGAGAGAGGGTGTTACACCCTCTCCCTCGGGAAATAAATGTTAAGGGCCTGAGAGGAGTAGCCTCTCCTGCCCTCAGGGAATGCTTTGAAGGGCACAGATGGTGCCCTCCTTGCATAAACCAGTCTACACCGGTTCTGGGAGCCCCAAGCCCCTGCTCTGGCATGAAACTGGACAAAGGAAATGGGAGTGACCACTACCCTTCCACCACCACCCCAGGGGTGGTGCTCAGAGCTCCTCCAGTGTGTCCCAGACCTCTGCCATCCTGAATGCAGAGGTGTGAGGGCACAATGGAGACCTCTGAGTGGCCAGTGCCAGCAGGTGACGTCAGAGACCCCTCCTGATAGGCTTTTACCTGGTTAGGTAGCCAATCGCTGAGGGCTATTTAGGGTCTCTCCTGTCGGTTTCTCTTCAGATAACGAATGCAAGAGCTCACCAGAGTTCCTCTGCACTTCTCTCTTCGACTTCTGCCAAGGATCAAGCGCTGACTGCTCCAGGACGCCTGCAAAACCACAACAAAATAGCAAGAAGACTACCAGCAACATTGTAGCGCCCAATCCTGCCGGCTTTCTTGACTGTTTCCTGGTGGTGCATGCTCTGAGGGCTGTCTGCCTTCACCCTGCACTGGAAGCCATGAAGAAATCTCCTGTGGGTCGACTGAATCTCCCCCCTGCTACCGCAGGCACCAAACTTCTGCATCACCGGTCATCTGGGTCCCCTCTCATCTTGATGAGCATGGTCCCTGGAACACAAGAGTTGGATCCAAGTGACCCCGACAGTCCAGTGGTCCTTCTTTCCAAATTTGGTGGATGTAAGTCCTTGCCTCCTCACGCCAGACAGTAATCCTGTGTACTTTGTGAACTGCAGCTGCTAAGGCTTCTGTGCACTTTTGCAAGGATTCCATTGTGCACAGCCTAGCCCAGGTCCCCAGCACTCCTTCCTGCATTGCTCAACTCGCTGAGTTGACCTCCGACTTCCTGGGACCCTCTTTTGTTGTGCTGAGATGACCGCCGTGCTCAGATTTCTTGAACGCTCGTACAGGTACTTCTGCGGGTGCTGTCTGCTTATGCATGGGCTCTCTCTGTTGCTGAGCACCCCCTCTGTCTCCTCCTCCAAGGGGCGACCTTCTGGTCCTTCCTGGGCCCTGGCAGCATACAAAATCTTTAACCGCAACTCTTGCAGCTAGCAAGGCTTGTTCGTGGTATTTCTGCATAGACACAACTCTGCGTCCTCCAGCATGCTGTGTGGCATCTTCTGACCAAAGGAGAAGTTCCTGGCACCTTCGGTTGTTGCAGAATCTTTGGCTTCTTCCACCCAGAGGCAGCCCTTTTGCACCTTCATCTGGGGTTTAGTGGGCTCCTGCCCCCCCTGGACACTTGCGTGACTCTTGGACTTGGTCCCCTTCCTTTGCAGGTACTCAGGTCCAGGAATCCATCTTCAGTGCTTTGCACTCGGTTGTTGTCTTTGCAGAATCGCCTATCTCGACTTTACTGTCTTTCTGAGGTAGAAGGGTAAAATTAATCATACTTTTCAGGGTCTTGGGGTGGGGTATCTTGGGCACCCTTAGTGTTTTCTTACACTCCCAGCGACCCCCTACACACTACACTAGGCCTGGGGTCCATTCGTGGTTCGCATTCCACTTTTGGAGTATATGGTTTGTGTTGCCCCTAGGCCTATTTTCTCCTATTGCATTCTATTGTATCCTACAGTGTTTGCACTACTTTTCTAAGTGTTTTACTTACCTGATTTTGGTCTGTGTGTATATTTTGTGTATTTTACTTACCTCCTAAGGGAGTATATCCTCTGAGATACTTTTGGCATAATGTCACTAAAATAAAGTAACTTTATTTTTAGTAACTCTTGAGTATTGTGTTTCTTGTGATATAGTGCTATATGATATAAGTGGTATAGTAGGAGCTTTGCATGTCTCCTAGTTCAGCCTAAGCTGCTCTGCTATCGCTACCTCTATCAGCCTAAACTGCTAGAACACTACTAGAACACTACTAATCTACTAATAAGGGGTAACTGGACCTGGCACAAGGTGTAAGTACCATCAGGTACCCACTATAAGCCAGACCAGCCTCCTACATCATGCCAACCTACTGTAACAACTTGCCCAACATACCTACCTACCCTACCTAACCTTTCATATCTAATTATGAGACCAGCCTACCATACCTGGTATGTTATGTTATGCAGATTTGCAGAGCACACTATCTCCGGTGAAGGTATCCTGAGACTGAGCAAGAGTGGGTCTATACAAACCTAGAGTCTGGTACCATATCTTGAAAAGCCAGGTCTTCAACTTCTTGTGGAATTCAAGCAGTAACAAGAAGGCTGTTTTGTGTAGTGGTAGGTCATTCCAAGTTTTAGGAGTGATATAGGAGTAGGTTCATTGCCCGGATTTGGTTTTCCATATGTGTTAGATTTGTGCAAGTAGACGTCTGGATGAGTGAAGGTGTCTGGAAAGTTTGTGAAAGCAATTGTGAGTGTTGAGGTATGGTTAGCCAGTGTATGTAGTGCCTTAAAAGTTTGGATTGTGGTTGTTTGGGTCTGGAGAGCCAGTGGTGCGCCTTCACAAGTGGCGTTATGTGAGTGTGGCTTTGGAGGTTGAGAGTGATCCTGGCTACTGAGTTTTGAACATTCTGCAGCCTTCTTATGAGCTTTTTGTTGATCCAGTCATAGAGGGTGTTCCAGTAGTCAAGCTTATTTGTGACCAGGGTGTGCATGACAGTTTTCTAGGTACTGATTGGTAGCCATTTGAAAATCTCATCATCTTCAGGGCATGAGGATGTGATGGTGTTTAATTGGGCAGTCATGTCAAGTTTGCTGTTGATGCCCTTATCTATCTAGTCTACCATGGCAGGATAATTCTTCCAGTGTGCAGAGCTCATGTGCCCTTCCCAGAAGCATTGCTATGGAAGATTCAGAGGTGAGCCTAACTGTGATTTAAGGCCAAACACGATGGACCCCTGGTCAGCTACAACAAGTGGATTGGGCTCAGTGAATGTCTGGAAGTATAAAAATGTGGAAAAAAATCTGTCTTAACTTAGAAGTGGACTTTGTCACTTCATGAGAAACAAAATCCTCCCTAAAGGGACTGTCACTGATATTGTAGTTTCCACCAGCTCTTGAGCTTATGAGACTTCTCACTGAAACTTTTCCAAGTCCCAACATATTGTTGGAGGTACTAGAAGCATTGGTCATGACAAAGTTAAATTCAATCCGACAAGATGGAACTACTGGTTGAATACTTTTTCCCGCTTGTCCCAATAATGCTCTGGAAGCAAAACAAATTACAGAGAATCTTCTGGTGCCCAAACAACTACACCAGTACACTTCTAAGGACCCCAGGACCTCAGTGGAGGGCACTAAGAGACTCTTAGGGTATCAGGCAGAGAGCAAGAGCAAAGTCCAATTAAAGTCCAATTGCTACTAGTCTGCTAGCTACACCCAGGACTTTTAATGCTGTCCAGTACATATATGTTGAATAAAGGTGCTGTGTGCATTCATGCCTCTAAAGGATACAATGCATGGAGGACTGTGGGTTTCATTTTGGGAGACCCAGGGCTGTATGATGAAACATTAGAAGAAGAGGTAAAGGAAACCTTCAGACAGATTTGTGTATTGCTGAATTCCTGTAAGTTGGGTGGAATACAGTGGAGAGGGGAGAGCCAGGCTCCTTCAGTACACTTCAGTGGTTGCTCTTTCATTAAGAGAGAGGTCACAAGAAAGGGGCCTGGCTACATCTCAGGAAAGAGAAAGGAGATGGGTCTTATCAGAGAGTCATAAAGAATAAGATAAGGCTGAGGCCCTTGAATAACCTTTTGAGGCATATATCACTGTGGCTGACATCCAGCTGCAAACTTCAGTCACTCCCATTGCCTGTGCTGTGAAGCTATCAGCTTTAAAGTTGTTCTTGTTGTCACAGATTGCTTTCAAGAGGAAGTATGGGCAGAAAAGTAATTACTTTAAAAGAAGGAAACCCCTAACATAAACTTCAAAGACTCAGACCCTAAATGATGTTTGGTGTCTGAAATGGACTATAAAAAGGGGAGCTTGAGATGTCAAAAATCGCTAACTATCAAGCAGCCAGTTGGACTATGTGAGGAGGAGAAGCTCTGCAAAACCTTTGCCAGTGACCAGGACCAGAAGCCAAGGCCTGCTAGTCTCCCAGTTGGGAGAGGGGCATCACCCAGTGCCATGGAGCCGAGAGCACCAGTCCTGTCTACTTGCTAAGACCAGTGTGCTCTGTGAGAAAGAGGAGATCATTGGAGGAAGTGATGTTCAGAGATGAAGTCTGTCCAGTGGACTCCCTTTGCAAGGTGTAAGGGGACATCTGCTGCATCTATTGAGTTATGGCCTGTTTGCAGAACAAAATAAGCAACCCTTGTACGCCAGAGGATGGAAGCCATGAAGTGAGCAATGGACTTTGCTGTGCCAAATGGGTCCATGTCCATGTGAAGTGAGGAGTTGGCAATCTTGTATCCCAGGAAGTGAATTTTGATTATCACCATGCTGGTCAGGCCATAGCTCTTTTGGAGTAATGAACGGATGACTGGTATGCAAGGAGGGGCTTCCATTCACAGATTACTGTGCAGAGTGTGCTCTTGCCCTTGTGTGGTGGTGAGCTGGTGACCATGTATGCCAGGAGGGCCACTGTGGCAGAATTCACTTTGTCATTCGCATTGGAGCCAGTATACAGTCGAGATACAATGACCCAGTATGCTAGAGGGGGTCACCGGGACCAGCAAGAAGTGTGACCTGGTCAGGAACATCGCCAGAGAAGAAGGTCCACCTTGGGGACACCTGTGCACCTACACAGAGACAAAGGAGCTGGACCTTCACACTACTTCCCCCACTTCCATTGGATGGACATGCACTACCAGGTGGAGCAGCGAAGAACCCGCCATCCTTACAGTTGCACAACCCAGTGTGAGGAACTCAAGAACCATTGAAGGCCATGTGAAGGCAGGAAGGATACTACTCCACCATGTTCTTCAAGCACCACTTCTGACGACGATGATGGGGACATGGAGTGGACCCAAGTAGAGTCCGGGAGACACCAGGACAGGCAAGGGTATAGAAAAGTTCCAGAAAGCCTTAAAATCATGGAATATGACGATGAGCCAGTCATTGTGGAAGCTGGCACACAGAAGTCTGACATTACTATCCAACCTGCTCTAAGGGATGTGGCACAGTCAGCACCACCATCTCCCATATTTGTAAGGCCCTAGCAGAGACCTGCACCAACCCGTACCTCAGTAGAAGTATGCACTGCAGACAGTCAACACATCCACCTATACCCAGTTCTTCTTCACCCAGTTCTTCTTCAAGCATTGGCAGTGGCCCAATAAGAATGTACTCCTCCCCAGTTTGGGACTTTTTTATGATTAGCAAACAGGAGGCGAACATTGCCATATGCTTCATTTGTTCGTCGAGGTAAGCCTGGTTCACATTATGGTACTGGAGGCCATATGACCCATATGAAAAGATGTTATGCAATCTGGTAGGAGTAGTACCTTAACAAAATGGGTCAACATGGTCATGGTGGTGAAGGTGAGGAGAGCCAGGAAACATCAGCTACAACTGGTCAAATCAGGGTGGAAGTGGAAGAAGTGGGTAACATCCTCATGCAAAGCCGCCCTGTCCCCAGCAGTGCACCAGAATCACCCACCTCAGAGACCTCAATTACTGGCATGTTCAGGTAGGAGGGGCCCTATAACTGCAATCACCCAATCTTAGCACCAGACCTCCTCCCTTTTTGTTTTGGGGAAGGAGTAGGATTCTTAGAGTTTGTATCAACCCTCTGCCCAAAATAAAAGATTCCAAGCCGGACCTGTTTTGCCTTAGTTGCTGTTCCAGAGCTGCATCACAATATGCTGCAATTGGATGGACAGGTTTTGCAGCAAAGTGTTGTCCACACTATCCACCTGACAACAGGCTTGTGGACCAGTTGTCAGTTGACTGAATACATGTGTATCACGGCACACTGGATTTCTTTTCTGGGGGTAAAACAAAAGATATCTACAGGTCTTGGCCCGGAAGAAATCTTTAAGAACATTTGGCGGCATGGAACAGTAGCCATGTTTGCCATGAAGAAATCACACACAGCTGCACACATCTTGGAGGAATTGAATAGCAAGGTGTCTGACTGGTTGCAACCCAGAGTTCTTAAAGTTTGATTTGTTGCCACAGACAATGGCAGAAACATCAAGGCCATGGCAGACAGTGGCTATTTCAGGGTCCTGTGTTTGGCACTCTGCATCAACCTGGTTGTGCAAGAATTTCTTAAAAAAGAAAACGTAGCAACATACTGCCCACCTGCAGACACATCTGCACTCATTTCAGCCATTCTTTTAAAGCCAAGGAACAGTTGCAGATAAAACCAACAACAACAGCAACAGTAGAATCAGACCAACCTCTTCATTGGGTTGGTTTCAAGTGGCAGGTTTTAAGTCCAGTGCAAAGGTGAAGGAAAAAGTGGTCAAGCAGGTGGCAGCACCAATGTCCATTCAGAGGATGTTCCAGGAGTATTTGGATGACCCAAAAGAGATGTATGTGGATCAAAACCTATTGGTGTATTGGTATGTAAAGATGCGCAAATGGGCAGAACTCAGCAGGCTGGCAATACAGTTTCTGGCTTCTCCTGTAGCCAGCATGCCTGCTGAACGTGTGTTCAGTGCAGTTGTTAAAGTGAGAAGGACCAGTCTCTTACCTCAAAACTTGGAGAGCTTGACCGTGATCAATGTGAACCAGCATTTTATACCACCTGATTACACCATTTCGGAAACATCGCAGAAGAAGGAAGAGGATGATTGGTCAGAATTAAGCATGTTAGCTGACCGACTTCTGGGAGAACCACCAGAGTTTGAGGACAAACTCTACTTCCGGGATTGAGTATGCCAGTGCCACCATAGAACTTTTGAATTATTTCATATTCAGCTTTTTTCTCTCTTTCATCCTTTGCAAAACAATATGCTAGTGCAACATTATGTTTGTGTTGGATTTATGATGCTCCACCATTGATTTTATAGTCACATATAAGCCTGGATTAGAGTTGGACCTGAGTGCAGTGAAGAGGCTCCTACATACCCTTTAGGACGTTGGAGATGATGCCTGCCTCCCTCACATGCCATTGCCTATCCTATTTTTACATCACGTAGCAGGGTTTCCCAGGAAGATCATTGATTAAAAGACTACCAATGCCTCATTCCAATATGTAGATTCTATCAAAGAGGAGATGTTTTGCTCACCACTGTGCTTGGATTGGAAGAGGTAACTAAGTAACCTTTCCAATTATTCCCACTATTCTTATGAGTGGTGATATACTGATTGTGAATGTGAATTTATGAGTGATGACTGATGTATGTGGTGGCTGACAGTGTGGGAGGGAGTTCAACACATTAGTAAACTTGGTTTCAATGACTTGCAATGTTTGGGGGCTGATGGGTGATCACTTTTTCCTGAATGTGATTGGCCTTTCAAAAGTAGTGAAATTTACTTGCAGGCTCTACACCCTTTTTCTGGTTCCTCAAAAAACACTCAGTTTAGTTACCAAACACAAATCTACACACAAAAAATACTCCAGTTCTGTTTCTCTATTTGTTATTTAACAGCAGTGCACTTCATAGGTCTACTTGCTCGGTTTGGAACTGGGATGGAGTTACTCTGAATCTAGAGGCGGAAGATCGAAGTACTCAGGGCAAGACTAACTCAGCTGCTAGAAAGGAGAAAGTTATCAACTTGAAAGGTAACCCATGATGATGGCAAAGACTCTGAGGCCTAGTAGTCATTCAGCTCTGTGAACTTGAAAGAGGTGCATTGATTTAGAAATGCTGCTGAGTATGTGTTTGCTGCATTGCTAGCTCAAACTTGAAACTCCTCTTATGGTTAGGTCTGCCTCTGAGTCTTCTTGGCACACTTCTGACTCCTCATGAAGCTTACCTTGCTTTCTTTTGTCCTTTCCCTTTCCTCCATAATACAGCTACTGCTTTTTCAATACACAGGCCTTCTGTTAGAAATGGGGTCTTTGGTTGGCAGTCAAGTTACCCCCTGTCCAAGCAAGGGCCCTCACTCTAGTCAGGGTATGTCACACACAATTCAAACTATCCTGTGCCCACCCTCTGGTAGCTTGGCATTGAGCAGTCAGGCTTAACGTAGAAGACAATGTGTAATGTATTTGTGCAAATAAATCATACAATACCACCCAATAGCACCACAAAAATACACCACACAGTGCTTAGAAAAATATATAATATTTATCTGATAAGATGCAGGTCAAAACGATTAAAATGCAATAAGTAGATGTTGAGATATCACTGTAAAAGTGATGTAAAGTGTCTGAAGTCTTTGAAAAACGAAAGAATGTCTCTTAAAAACAATAAAGGTCTCTTGCAAGCACAAAGTACCTGGTTCATGTTCAAAATCTCCGCAAGGGACCGCAGAGGAGGCGATGCGTGGAAAAGGGTGAGGTGTGCGTCCGTTTCGCCCCTTCGCACACCAACTTGCATTGTTATTTTCCACGCAGTGGAAGGCTTTGCTGTGATTTCCGGTGCGCGGACTTGGTTCCTCTTCGGGTTGCAGGGTTTTCTGGTGCCCCGAGGTCTGTGCGTGGAATCCTGGGCTTGCGGAGTGAAGTCACAAGCGCTGCGTCGATCCAGTGGGCGTTGTGTGGAAATTTCTACGGTACGGCAGGCGCTGTGTCGATTCCTCTCTCGAAGTCGGGCTGCGTCGTCCTGGGTCGGCTGTGGGTCGATCCGGTGGGCCGTGAGTTGAAGTTCCGGTCGTAATGCAGGTGATGCATCGATCTTCTCCTTGCGAAGTCATGCTGCGTCGTCCCGGTTCAGCGTGCGGTGAATTTCTCACCACGGGGCAGGCTGTGCATCATTTTTAGCAGGCTGTGCGTCGAATTTTCACCTCACAAGGAGTCCCGTTGCAGGAGTGAAGTCTTTTTGATCCTGAGACTTCAGGGAACAGGAGGCAAGCTCTATCCACGCCCTTGGAGAGCACTTCTCAGCACAGCCAGGGAGCAGCAAGGCAGCAGGGCAACAGCAAGCCAGCAGTCCTTGTCAGAAAAGCAGTCCCAGTGAGTCCTTTGGGCAGCCAGGCAGTTCCTCTTGGTAGGTCTCGTTAAGGGATTCTTCACCAGCAGGTTTCTTGTCCAGAAGTGTCTGTGAGGTAGAGTGTCTACTCCAAGAAGTGTCTAAAGTCTGTGGTTTTGGGTCCTCTTCTTATACCCAAGGCCTCAGGCACACACCACGGGGTTGGAGTCTGCATTGTATGAGGGCAGGCACAGCCCTTTCAGGTGTAAGTGACCACTTCTCTCCTCCCTCCTAGCATTGATCGCTCATCAGGATCTGTAGGCTACACCCCAGCTCCCTTTATTTCACTGTTTAGAGAAGAGGTACAAACAGCCCAACTATCAAACTGACCCAGGCAGGGAATCCACAAACAGGCAGAGTCACAGAATGATTTAAGCAAGAAAATGCCTACTTTCTAAAAGTGGAATTTTCAAACACACAATCTAAAAACAATCTTTACCAAAAGATGTATTTTTAAGAGACCCTAATCTTCCAATTTCTATCAGCTCCCAAAGGGAATCTACGCTTTAATGATATTTAAAGGTAGCCCCCATGTTAACTTATGAGAGAGATAAGCCTTGCAACAGTGAAAAACGAATTTGGCAGAATTTCACTGTTAGGACATGTAAAACTCATCAGTACGTATCCCACCTTTAACATACACTGCACCCTGCACATGGGGCTACCTAGCGCGCACCTGAGGGGTGCATAAATGTATAAAAAGGGAAGGTTTAGGCCGGGCAAATGGGTACACTTTCCAAGTTGAATTGGTAGTTTAAACTGCACACACATATACTGCAGCGGCAGGCCTGAGACATGTTTACAGGGCTACTCATGTGGGTGGCACAATCAGTACTCAGACCCACTAGTAGCATTTGATTTACAGACCCTGGGCACTTCTAGTGCACTTTACTAGGGAGTTACTAGTAAATGAAATATGCCAATCAGGGATGAACCAACTTACACATACAGGGAGTGCAGAATTATTAGGCAAATGAGTATTTTGACCACATCATCCTCTTTATGCATGTTGTCTTACTCCAAGCTGTATAGGCTCGAAAGCCTACTACCAATTAAGCATATTAGGTGATGTGCATCTCTGTAATGAGAAGGGGTGTGGTCTAATGACATCAACACCCTATATCAGGTGTGCATAATTATTAGGCAACTTCCTTTCCTTTGGCAAAATGGGTCAAAAGAAGGACTTGACAGGCTCAGAAAAGTCAAAAATAGTGAGATATCTTGCAGAGGGATGCAACACTCTTAAAATTGCAAAGCTTCTGAAGCGTGATCATCGAACAATCAAGCGTTTCATTCAAAATAGTCAACAGGGTCGCAAGAAGCGTGTGGAAAAACCAAGGCGCAAAATAACTGCCCATGAACTGAGAAAAGTCAAGCGTGCAGCTGCCACGATGCCACTTGCCACCAGTTTGGCCATATTTCAGAGCTGCAACATCACTGGAGTGCCCAAAAGCACAAGGTGTGCAATACTCAGAGACATAGCCAAGGTAAGAAAGGCTGAAAGACGACCACCACTGAACAAGACACACAAGCTGAAACGTCAAGACTGGGCCAATAAATATCTCAAGACTGATTTTTCTAAGGTTTTATGGACTGATGAAATGAGAGTGAGTCTTGATGGGCCAGATGGATGGGCCCGTGGCTGGATTGGTAAAGGGCAGAGAGCTCCAGTCCGACTCAGACGCCAGCAAGGTGGAGGTGGAGTACTGGTTTGGGTTGGTATCATCAAAGATGAGCTTGTGGGGCCTTTTCGGGTTGAGGATGGAGTCAAGCTCAACTCCCAGTCCTACTGCCAGTTCCTGGAAGACACCTTCTTCAAGCAGTAGTACAGGAAGAAGTCTGCATCCTTCAAGAAAAACATGATTTTCATGCAGGACAATGCTCCATCACATGCGTCCAAGTACTCCACAGCGTGGCTGGCAAGAAAGGGTATAAAAGAAGGAAATCTAATGACATGGCCTCCTTGTTCACCTGATCTGAACCCCATTGAGAACCTGTGGTCCATCATCAAATGTGAGATTTACAAGGAGGGAAAACAGTACACCTCTCTGAACAGTGTCTGGGAGGCTATGGTTGCTGCTGCACGCAATGTTGATGGTGAACAGATCAAAACACTGACAGAATCCATGGATGGCAGGCTTTTGAGTGTCCTTGCAAAGACAGGTGGCTATATTGGTCACTGATTTGTTTTTGTTTTGTTTTTGAATGTCAGAAATGTATATTTGTGAATGTTGAGATGTTATATTGGTTTCACTGGTAATAATAAATAATTGAAATGGGTATATATTTTTTTTTATTAAGTTGCCTAATAATTATGCACAGTAATAGTCACCTGCACACACAGATATCCCCCTAACATAGGTAAAACTAAAAACAAACTAAAAACTACTTCCAAAAATATTCAGCTTTGATATTAATGAGTTTTTTGGGTTCATTGAGAACATGGTTGTTGTTCAATAATAAAATTAATCCTCAAAAATACAACTTGCCTAATAATTCTGCACTCCCTAGAATGTATACAGAGAACATTCACACTTTAGCACTGGTCAGCAGTGGTAAAGTATCCAGAGCAAACAAACCAGCAAAAACAGAGTCCAGCACACAGAAACAACCTGGGAAGCAGAGGCAAAAGGTTAGGGAAGACCACACCAAGGATGGCAGGTGTAACATGGCTCTATCAAAATAGCGGTTGGTACTTACAGGAAAACACAAATACAGCATGGAAAGAATAGAATTTGATTATACTTTTCCTCAAATGAGTCAGCAAGAGGCGGTTTCCTTAGTCAGGTGGACATCTGTCTGATCAGCATCAGCAATGGGACAGTGAAAGGGAATTGCTCAGCCACGGTTGGGCTCTAAGTTAACTGAACCATTTTGGGACATTAAGCAAAAGAATCAACACAAATTAACAAAGAAATGGAACTAAATTGCTCTACACAATTAGGGCTCTAACAAGGACAGGAAGTTCAGAATGAAGGACTCAGGAAAAGACTGCAAGACATCAGAATAGGGATTGCCTTCTCCCAAGTGCAAATAGGCTAAGTTAAACTCGCAGAAAGTGTCTTCTCGCGCCATCATTGGTCAGAAAATAGTACGTTCACAGTAGGACCAAGTGTCTTTACTCAATAAATCTAAAATATAACTAAATAGTAGATGATTGGCTCCTCTTCTGTTCTAATCGTCAGGTTTGTCTTTTGTTGAGATCCTACCTATAGTCAATGCATCCATTGTTGGCTCCTGGGAACATCTTCTTCTCACGTGTAAACCTACAATGTATCTCTCTCTAGTGTAAGACATTCTAACAGGCAGTCTTCATGAGAAAGTCTAAAACATTTACAAATCGTTTAGTCAACTCAGTGTGAACAATAGGCAATATTAATTTTTGGCTTTCACAGAACATGTACAATTAATTCATTATTTCTGCTGTGCAGCTTAACATTGGCTTTTCGACAAGGCCCAAACTACATGATTTATCAATGCCTAAGATACATTTTAAGTAAATATATAGCACTAATATATTACTGCAACCCACTAATACAATTTTCTACATGTACACTTCATTTAAACTCTAAACGTATACTCATAATTACTTTTCATTCATCCTATGGTAGCCACATCCGTAGGTACATTTTCCATAACCCATAATTTTAAACTCCATTATCCTAATTCACGTAACTTCTCAACAGTTAATAAATGCAAATTTATTAGTAATTAATTCAGCTTTCACAATCCCTCCTCTGATGACTAAAGGTGTCATCCCATTTCTTTACAAATCACAAATGTTTAGTTTATCAAAAAATGTTGTGTTTTTAAAATTCCTTACATTTCTTTTCCCCTTTAAATTTTCGTCAAAGTTCTCACTTTTCCTTCGCTCTAATTTAATCTCTTCCCTCCTCTGATGATCTTTCAATTTCTTTCTCTTGATCAGCGAATACAATTTATGAATTCCCCATATGCTAATGACACAAATTACAATAATTAATATTATCTATATTATTTTCACACTTATACCTTTTCCTAGGTTGCTCAGCCAATTTCCCACAGAAGCAAAACTTTTACCAACCTTCTCCCAAACTCCGGTTTCTTCCAAGACTTTTAAGTCTGAGATAACATTAGTCAGATTTTTAATTTCTTTGCTATTGTTAAGGACAAACGTGCAACAATATTGCGGTTTCAGCAATTTACAGACTGTGTCCTCCTTTGCTAAAAGGATGTCTACCGCAAGGTGGTTCTGAATAGTCATAGATCTTACCGCAGCCATTTCAGGGTCGATCAGGACCATGGCTCCTGAAAAACTAGTCAACATGTTATCCACAATAGTACACAACTTTTGACTCTTCATGGAATTTAGAATAACTGCTACTGAAGGAATTATAGCCCCAGATATATCTCCAATTATGCCAGAATAAGACTCTCTCCTTGATCTAGCAAGGTGTAATTCATTCAGTTTGGTGTCTCGTTCAAGTTTTCAAGTTGATAAATCTTTGGGAAGATTATTCCCAAGTAACGTGCCATACCATCCGTTTGGAAGATGGTAATAAGCATTTGGTCCACATATGTAATAAACCCCTGGAATTGCTGGGACTTGTCCATTTAACATGAAAGTCCATTTATTCTGGAATAGAAACACATTCACGCGTTCCCACAAATAACGTATCTGTTCTAGATTGTGGCCTATATATACAAAGCTTCCCTATGTGTAATGCGTCTAAAGCTAATTTCACTTGAGTCTTTATTTAGCTAAATGCATGATCATTTCTAAATGTCCTTTTTTCTAAGCCCTTCTCTAATTACTGCTTTAATGCTATTCTCCTGTCATCAGTCTGATCTAAGAAACTCTTTTCTATTGGTGTAAGCAAGCATGTGAACTTATTCCTGTGAGCGAAAGCTGTGCCAAATGTCAATGTAGGTTCAAAGAAACCTCTCTCTAATTCTATATTGTTTTCATTAGCTACTCTACTCAGGTATTTAATTATGGGAACAAACGAAAATACATCATGATTTGAGTAAAAATACTGAATGTATTATTGGTTATAGAATCTTGTTATTAGAAGACTGAAACTTATTCCATAGGTTAGAGGCAAACTATGGTAAGTTATTCCTTCCTCTACCTATGAGGGAATTTGCATGCAAACATAACAATCTTTCGCAGTCATCATTTCAACATACTCATGCAATAAGCAATACAAAATCTTAGAGGAAAAATCTTCTTGTGAACTGTCTTCGTGTAAATACTTCTCATCTCTTCTAGACTTGTCTAAGTAGCAGTAGTTTCTAAAGTAGAGGTATGGTTTGCTATTACCCTATCAAGGAAAGTCATACTCACAATCAATATCAAACATGATATCATGCACACAATTGCCAAACCAATACCTCTTAATTTACAGCACCTATTCTTTCTAACTTGTTGGTTGTGGTTACCCATGATCTGTAAAGAATCAGAAAGTAGAAGAGTGAAAAATATAAACATGCAGCAAACGCAAAACAAAAATCTTCAATCTTCTTGGCAGTTATTTACTGCTTTCAGTCTCTCTTCCAGAACTTTTGTTGCAATTGCCAATTTGTCAAAATTGGTTTAGCAGATTGTCAAATCAGGTTATTTCATAAAGTCTGTTTCGGTTACTTTCAACATCTCGCTTCTCCTGGTTGCACAGAATCTTTTCTCAAAGTTCAGTTCTTCGACCTATCTCATGTGCCAAAGTATTGACTTGGAATCTCTCGATCAAAACAAAAAGTAAAAACCTCTCTTTGCCAATCACTAGTTGTCGCAGACGCCGATTCAGGACCGGAGTACCTTCGATTACCAATTCGGTTTCTCTTAAACCTCCGATCTCCACTTAATTCTCATCACTTTCTTGTGGTGTTTACTTCTTCTTCAAATATTGACAACGTGCTCGATTCTTTTCCCTTCTTTTGCTTTTTAGGCCAGTTATCTCCTTTCCGTGTTCCTTTATTCAGTGCTCTTTCAGTGTTGAACTTGTAACTTCTCCTTGCTCAGCAGGATTTTGACTTGATATACCTGCAACTGGCTCAGGAGGAGTCAGATCGTTTTGACTCTGATCTAGCTCAACTCCTTCCTCCAGATTGGTGGGCTGTCCTTCTTGAGTCTCAAGATCATCTGCTTCTGGGAGAACCCTCCTCTGACTAGCCTCTCCTGCTGTCTCAGTCAAGACTTGTCCATGGTCGGCCTCCTGTATTTCCTCCAATTTGTCTCTTACTGGGGTATCTGGATGTTCTTCTGTCTGCTCAGAATCTGTGTCTGATTCTAAGGTTTTCTTTTCTGCTTCAGGAGTTTGCCTGGACTTTATTGGTATTCTCAACAACTCTTCTTCATTGTCCAACAGAAAGGGTACTTTTCGAGTATGGCTGGCATGAATGCAGTTCGGAACTTCAGCACCCTTTACAGCTGTAGTAGTAACCAATACTACTTGGTGGGGTCCCTTCCACCTAGGTTCCAGACAAGTCTTTCTCATGTGTTTCTGACCACAACCCAATCTCCCGCTCTCAGGTTGTGACTTTGTTCTTGGGATAGCTGCACAGTGGTGGCCTCCACCTGATGAGAGAAAGAGGGAACCATATCAGCCAGACCTTTGCAGTAAACCAACACCATATCATCTGTTATGTTCACAAGAGCATTGGCAGAGACCGCTTGCAATCTCATTGTTCTGCCCATTAACATCTCATGTGGCGACAGTCCAGACTTCCTGTCGGAAGTGTTTCTCATAATCAACAGGACTAACAGTGGTGCGTCTTGCCATTTCAGATTCGTGGATGCACCCATCTTTGCAATTCCTGACTTTAGGGTACCATTCATTTTCTCAACAAGTCCTGAACCTCAGGTCTGTAACTACAGTGTAACTTCTGCTCAATGTTCAAAGCTGAACATAGTAATCTAATTATTTCATTTTTAAAGTGACTTCCTCTACCTGATTCTAAAGAGACCGGAAAACCAAAATGAGGTATCAGTTCTCTAAGCAATAACTTTGCTACTGTAAGGCTGTAATTTCTTCATGTGGGGTAAGCTTCAATCCAGTGGCTAAAGACACACGCACAAAAAGAACAGACGATTGACTGAATGCTGAACAATGCAAACATTCACCCCCAGTCACAAAGATCTGGGTTTAATCCATTGTTTTTAAGCTAGCCCAGATGATGAGGGGTGATACCCTGAAACCTTTCCCAGGATGCTTGTTTCTGGTCCAGGGAGGACCTGGTCTGGCAGTTCTGGCTGGACTGTTCCTATTGGGAACAGGGTCAAGACTGATTCGCATATGGCTGGGTCCAAACTGGAACAGCATGGTGAGCAAAAGGAAAGATGGATTAAATGCAGATCTGTGACTGGGGTGAATGTTTGCTTTGTTCTGCATTCCATCCATCAACTGTTTTTTTTGTGTGTATTTTTGCATTTGTTGCCCCAAGTGGGAAGGGTATGCCCAGACGTGGGACCCGTGCTCACTATGCCACCAGATTCAAGCTAGGCTGGCTGAAGGGGTGTATTACCCCAAACCAGTCCCAGGATGCTTGTTTCTGGTCCTGGGAGGACCAAGTCTGGCAGTTGGGGCTGGACTGTTTCCATGGGGAACAGGGTCAAGACTGATTTGCATATGGCTCCTTCCAAACTAGAATGGCATGGTGAGCAAAAAAACTGATGGATTAAACCCAGATCTGTGACTGGGGGTGAATGTTTGATTTGTTCTGCATTCCATCCATCAACTGTTTTTTTTTTTTTTTTGTATATATACAAACAGTCACCAACACATATCTCAATGAAATCCATCTGCATTCTGCTGAGTGGACAAGCCACTCATCCAATGTGGCTCATGTTAACCACAATTCTTTTACCCACATTCATCTGCTGCAGATGATGCAAGATGGCAAACTGCTTTGGCAACCTGTCTAAATTTGGGATTAAACCTTGTCTGCCGGAAAGAACGAATCATAGCATCCCTTCCAACATTTGCTTGACCATGGTAGTATCTGTCCATTTGTGTCAACAAACAGGGAGAACCACTTGTTCCTCGCCGGACACCCAAATATCGTCTTTCTGCTGTACACATTTCAGTTTAACCCACTCTTTCCCTTCATCTCTGTTGACCTTTTCCTGTAAAACTTTCGATTCATCCCAAGTATCTATGACAGTTAGTGCATACTTTGGGCACATTTCTTCTTCAGGTAACAGTTTGCATTTGTCTTTGAAAGATATACAATTCAATGCGCAAAACCTTGCGACTTGATACGCATACCCATCTCCCATTAAAACAAAATCTTGCGACTTCTGGTGGGCACTGCATTTCACCACAGCAATTTGTAAAGCTTGTAACAAATCATGAATTCTGCCACCATTTCTAACTGGTGAACCAGAAGAGGTTGGGCGGAGCGGGGGAATCTGGTGGGGATATGAAAGGAGATGCAGTGGTTCAGTAAGGCTGGTCCTGCGTTGCGTATGGCCATGAATTTGTGGGTGAGAAGCGTGAAGGTGATTCACTTTTTGACCGGTAGCCAGTGGAGGGTCCTCAGGTGTTGGGAGATGTGTTCTCAGTGAGGGAGGTCCAGAATGATTCTGACAAAGGCATTCTGGGTGAAATTAAGTTTTTGGATGTTCCTAGTTGAGGTGCCGGCGTAGAGGGCACTGCCATAGTCAAGCTTGCTCGTGACTTAGGTGTGGGTGACTGTCCTGTGATAATCTGCTCCGATCCATCTGAAGATCTTCTGGAGTTTGTGGAGTGTGTGACAGCAGAAGGAGGCTACAGAGTTTACCTGGCGGTCATGCTTAGGGAGGAGTCGAGGATGATTCCTAAGTTGCATGCGTGCTCAATCCATGCAGGGGGGTGCTAAGGGATGTGGGCAACCAGGAGTCATCCCAAGCTGAGGCGGCATTTCTGAAGATGATGAGCCCCGTCTTGTCGGAGTTGAGCTTGAGTAGCTTTCTCTCATTCTGGTGGCGACAGCTTCCATTCCTGTGTGAAAGTTTCTTTTGGCCGTGTCCGGGTCTTCGGTGAGTGAAAACTTGAGTTGTGTGTCATCTGCATATGATACGATGTTTATACCGTGGCTTCTGACGATGGCAGCATTAGGGTCCATGCATACATTGAACAGTGTGGGACTCAGTGAGGATCCTTGGGGGAATCCTCAGTTGACTCCTGTGGGTCTGGAGGTGTAGGGCAATAGTCTGACCCTCTGCGTCCTCCGGGAGAGGAAGGAGTGGATCCATTCCAGGGCTCTTTCATGGACTCCTATGTCCTGGAGTCTGGTGCGCAGAGTTCTTTGGGAGACCGTGTCGAAAGCTGTTGAGACTTCGAGGAGTATGAGTGCTGCGGTGTGGCCACGGTCTAAGAGTAATCGGATGTCATCAGTGGCTGCCAGGAGTGCTGTCTCCATGCTGTGATTGCTGCGGAAGCCGGACTGGGAGCTGTTCAGGGAGCTGTTGGCCTCAATGAAATTCCGTTGATTGCTTTCTCTAGTACTTTGGCGGGGAAGGGTAGCAGTGAGATGGGCCGGAAATTCTTTAGTTCTTATGGGTCGGCCGAAGGTTTTATCAAAAGAGGGCTATTTCAGTGTGTTTCTGTCCTCAGGTGCCCGTACTGATGGGGCAGTTGATTGTGTTACGCAGCTTGAGGGCAATGGATGTGCTGGCTCTGATGTATATGTAGTGCGTGCAGGGGCCAGAGGGGGCTCCGGAGTGGGTGCTTTTAATGATGTTGACTGTTTCCTCTGTGGTGAGCGTGGACCAGTCCTGGATGGTCCGGGTGGGTTCTGGCGGGGGAGGGGCGGTTGCAGGTTCTGGTTACGCTGTAAACGAACCATCTGTAGTCTGGGAATCATCATTAACACTCACCCAGAGTCTTTCCCTGACTCCTGTTTGCTTCCCTTTTTGATATGGCATGCTATAGAAGAACTACATTTGCTCCCATGGACTTCAGGTCCAATAATGCACTGCCTGGTAGTTGGTAAGACCTGTAATCTTCTGTTCATTGCTTCATATGGGAAAAGCCCGGTTGTTCCTTTATACTGGATTCTCTCCTCCAGGACTTGTGAGAGACTGGAACTGCATACACCTGTGACCTCTCTTGTGCAGCCCAGCCATGTGACTCCGCCCTGGGCTTGCTGCTGCCTGAAACTGCTTATAAGCTGCCATTTCCTGAAGCTCCTTGTCATGCATTGGAGTTCGATACCTTTGTGTACCAGTCCCCTTGTTGGATTGTGTTCCAGTCCTGTTCCTGTTCTGCTTCAGCCTGAACCTGCTCTCTTTTTCTCTGCCCCGTTCCTGCTTGTTTCAGCCAGCGTCTGCTCCCTGTTTCTCAGCCCTGTTCCTGCTTGTTTCAGCCAGAGCCTGCTCCCTGTTTACCAGTCCTATTCCTGCATATCCTAGCCAGAGTCTGCTCCCTGTTTCTCAGCCCTGTTCCTGCCTTGTTTCAGCCTGAACCTGCTCTCTGTTTCCCAGTCTTGTTCCTGTTTGTTCCAGCTCTCTGTATTCCAGTTCTGTTCTTGCTTGAGCCTGCTCTCTGTTTCCCAGTCCTGTTCCTGCTTGTTCCAACTCTCTGTATTCCAGTACTGTTCTTGCTTGTTCCAGCCAGAGCCTGCTCTCTGTTTCCCAGTCCTGTTCTTGTCTTTACTTCAGCCTGAGCCTTTGTCTCCTAGTTTGTTCCTTCTGTTTCCGTTTCCTTCTGGGTTATCGTGCCTGGGAAGTGTACTATCAGTCCTCACCTTTGTGTACGTGTTTTCCTTTGTAGTGGGGTTGGCTCCTGGTTTTCAGGAGGCAATTCCAGCCCCTGTCCTTTGTATAGTTTTGTATGTAGTCTTTAGTGCCTAACAGTGACAGTGTGCTATTGCAGTTTTCCAGGAATTGCCACTGTGTTTCCAGCTGGACCCACAGGGGCTAGTCTTGTTTGTCCCCCTAAGGGTTCAGAGACAGAATCACTTCTGCTGCCTCCTTTCTCTGGGCCTTGCGGGGTGACTATCTGTAAGAATAATCTGCACACATTGACGTTTCCTGTTGCTGTGGGATGTTCTGAGCCCTACCCTGTGTACAACCTTAGTGATAACCCCAGCGTGTTTGTCCATTACTGATCCGTTCCTTGTCTGTTCACACTAAGGTTGCTCTGCCTTCACTTTCCTGTTTTCTGTGCTTCACCATAGCTGTCCTTTCCCCTTGTATGCCTTTAGCTGCTCTTCTGCTTCCGTACAGTACCTCTTTGGTAGATAATCTGTGACCTCAAGGGGTGCCCCAACCAGAGACCTGACAAGACCCACCCGAAACCGGGACAGTTGATAGGTGGCAGTTGCGGCTCTGAATGAGGCAAAGTCTTTGCTGCATTGGCTGTTCCTCCATTTTTTCTCTAAACTTCTGCGGGTATGCTTTGATTCTTGGAGTTCTGTGTGAACCAGCTTGCCTTCTTAGGTACACGTTTGGCCGATGTTAGCCGGAGAGGGGCTAGAGTGTCGGTGCATTTGATGATCCATTTCCATTGGGGGTTCCTGGAGGTGTGGCTGTGGCTGCTTTGTGCGGTGATTGTGAAGTGTATGCAGCGGTGGTCGTTCCAGTCTAAGGTGGAGATGGTCTTGATGGTGATCGGGTCGCTTGAGGTGAAGATTGAGTAGTGATCTTCTTGGACGGCTTTGACACACATTGAGGACTTGTGTATGATGGTGAGTCCTCCACTTGGGCGGGGAGGGCCGGTCCCTCCTTAGGATGCTGTAACCGTCAGGAATGGCAATGGCGATGTCTGGACCCAAGGTGGGGTTGGTCCAGGTCTCAGTGAGGAAGGCGATGTCCAGTCGGGTTGGGTCGATCAGGTCCCGGAGTTCGGTGGCATGTTTGGGAGGAAGCAGATGTTCAGGAGCAGGCAGTTGATAGAGTTGTGGAGGTTGTTGGTATCTTTGTGTGCGGACAGTTCGGTTTGTTGAGGTTGGCTCTGAAGTCGCAGTTCCTGCAGGTTAAAGATCCGTGGGTGTCCTTGGGGGAGATGGTGCAGCAGTTGTTGAGACGTCTGATGTTGAGGTAGAGGAGTGCCTCGGAGCCGTAACAGAGGCAGTTCAGGGGGTGGTGTAACTTAGATCTAGGGTTCCAGGCACTGGGCACAGTCCAGGTCCATACGGGCTTGCCTTTGATGCGCCAACAGCGCACCCTCTGCGTGCGGCCACCATTAAGAACAGGAGGGGGTGGAGGGAGCAGTCAGCTGGGAGGCAGGAGGGTGGGAAAGGTGCTTCGCGGGGAGTGGGGGGACAGAGGAAGAGGGGAGAAATGAAAAAGCACTAGGGAAAAATGAGGGATCAAATGGTGGCCAAGAACAGTGATATTGCTTTCCTCAAGCTTAAATTAAACTTGTTAAAAAACGTTAAACGTTAAAGATAAGGCAGAAACTGCAAGAATGATAAAGCGACAGAGAGAAAAAAGAAAAGGAAAATACTCACTTGTGACTGCCACTAAACCACCAGGATGAGGCACAGGGACGAGCCTGCGGGTGTAGGAGGGCCCCTCACTGAGAGTCAGGAGACTCTCAGTTCGTCCCAGGCAAGAGGCAGAAGCAGCAGCAGCCAGAGGAGCTGGGTAGGACAGCAGACGCTTTAAGTTGAGCTGAAACATGGCATGCTGTAGTAAGGACTACATATTCAGCCACTTTTGCAGAATATACTCTCTGAAGCCCGGAAGCTTCAAGTATACTAGAAATTGTGCACACTGCATATCCTGCCTTCAATGTTCCCATGTTATCTCTTAAACAGGAACCATCAACAAAAATAATTTGGTTATTTTCTTCCAATTGGGTATCTCAAATGTCAGGGCTATTTTTTGTGCACAAATCAGTAACTTCTAGACAGTCATCTTCAACATCTTTCAATTTGTGAACTTCAATATTTTCTTTTGGAAGCAAAGTTGCTGGGTTAAGCACTGTACACTTTTTCAGTGTTACATTCAGAGACCTAAAAATAATGGTCTTGAATCGTGTCAGTCTGGCATTAGTCAGGTGTTGGGTCCTGGTTTGGATAAGCAAAACCTCTATGGAGTGAAGGACCAAAACAGTTAAAGGGTGTCCCATCAAAATGCTCTCACTCTGAGTGAGGCTCAATCTATCCGCGGCTACTGTGCACAAACAGCCAGTTAGTGCTGTTTCAACTGAGTCCAATGTAGCTAAAAAAAATGCTACTGGGCAGTTTACACCACCATGTCCTTGAGTTAAAACAGACAAAGAACATGTATCATGCTGATGACAAAACAACATGAAAGGTTTTGTGTAGTCAGGCATTCCCAGAGCCGTAGCTTTGAACACACTTTTTCTCAATTCAGTAAATGCTTTCATGCAAGCCTGATCTAACTCTAGGGGATCGATGACTTCTTTGTGAGTTAGCTTTTGCAAGGGCTTGGAAATTATTGAAAAGTTGGTAATCTACTGGTGACAATAGCTCACAACATTCCCAAAAACATTCTGACATCTCTTTGTGTGACAGGGGGATTCATCTGTAATATGGCAGTGACCCTTTCTCTGGAAGTTTTCCTATCTCCCTTTTCAATTAGGTGTCCCAAGTATCTTACTTCTGTTTGACAATACTGTAATTTCGCTGGCGGCACCTCATGCCCATTTCTTCCCAGATAATTTAGTAAGGGAATAGTATGTTGCCTACACTCTTCCTTTGTTTTTGAAGCAACCAACAAATCATCAATGTATTGGACTAACGTTGATTGGAAAGGCATTTTCAATGACTCAAGGTTCTTTTCCAGGATCTGGTTGAAGATGGACGGTAACTCTGAAAACCCTTGAGGAATTCTGTACCAACAAGAGACTCTATTCAAGAATTTAAAACAGAAGAGAAACTGGCTATCCTCGTGAAGAGGTACAGAAAAAAATGCTTGTGATAGATCCACTATGGGGAACCATTCAGCATCACATGGGATCTGAAACAATATCACTGCTGGGTTGGGCACTACAGGACAACATTTAATCACAACATTGTTTAATTTCCTCAAATCCTGAATTATCCAAAATTTCCCACAAGGCTTCTTCAAATACCATTATAGGTGAATTACATGGGCTGCTCAATACTTCTTTTAGGACACCTTGTCTTTCAGATTCTGAAATCATAGGGGCAATTCCTTCAATAGTATCCTATGTCATGTGATATTGTGAAATCTGGGGGACCATCACTTTAGGCTTAACTGGGACTTTAACTGGCTCAACTCATGTATTTTCCTGAAAAATCACACACCTTCATCCTAACAGTTCCTTGTAAATCAGAAAAAAGATCACACACTGTAAAAACAGAAAAAAAACGGATCAAGAGGTATCCTTCATTTACTAGGTTACAGTCTGTTGTCTCAAGCTTGTCTTATCCGTTATCACTGTTTGTCTGAATGCCAGTTCCATCATTTGAACAGGTAATTGAACATTTTGTTATACATAGCAAGTCTCTTCCCCATTAAGGAAACCAGACTTGAGTCGCAAACTACAAACTTGTGTAAACCTCTTAAGTTTCCAATTTTAACTGAAACTGGTTCTGTAATTAGGTTTGTCAAATACTGATTTGCGACTCCTACAATCTACTCTGTTTTCCCAGAACGGGGTAAGTTGGGAACTTCTGCACTTCTAACAGTAGAGCGTGTAGCTCCTGTGCCAAGAAGGAGTGAAACTTTGTGACCCATTACTTTTCCCTTCACGTATGCACCTTTTTGATCTACTTCTAAGGAAGGTGCCAACACACATTCCTCTTCATCTGAACTCTCGCTCACCCAATCATCATTTGCTTCATGCTCACTGTGTAATGTGTATTGGTGTATTGTGTTATCACTCTGGTTAAGCCTTTGACCTGTGAACTGCTGAGGAAGCATCACCTGCTGCTGCTCCTTTGGGGCTTGAGGTATTTGAATTTGCTGCCTAGGTACCATTTGAACTTGGGGTTACCTTTGCTTCGACTGGGGCATCTGCAAACAATGCATTTGCAGTTGTTGCATAGGATAAACACCCTGTACCTGATTCACATTACTGTGTACATTTGGATTTTGACCTTTCATTCTCAGTCCTCTCATGTTTGGGAAAGAATGCATTTAATTTGTCTACGGGGCAACATCTTCCTGTACTAACATTGGGCACTCCCATTTCCAGTGTCCGAGGCCTCCACAAGTGTTACAAGGTAATATTCTTTTCATCCCTTGCACATCATTCTGAATAACCACAGTATTCAATATTTCAATTTCCATTTCCACCACAACCTCTACCACTGGCCTGATTCTGAAACACCATGTTTCCCTGCTGAGGCTATTGTGCAAAACTCCCTTGCATCCCTGTTTGTGCCGCTTTAATCTGCTTCGCCATTGCTTTTTCTTTCAACTTTCTCTGTTTCAATTCACTCTCATCACTACAGTACTTTGCATACTGCAATACTTCATCAATTGGTTTTGCTTCCCAACAAATCAAATGACTCTTAATCATCTGGCTAATTTCAGGTTTCAGTACTTCAACAAATCTGAACACAAAATGAATCATGTCTTTCAGCTAAATTGTTCCTGTACCACTGTAATGCTTAAACGCCTGCAACAATCTTTCATAGTATTGACTCCTTCCCTTCCTGAGCTGTCCTGTCCATTATCTGCCAGTCGAAAAGTCTCCTTTCCCAAAATTCCACCACCTTATAGTAATACAGGGAGTGCAGAATTATTAGGCAAATGAGTATTTTGACCACATCATCCTCTTTATGCATGTTGTCTTACTCCAAGCTGTATAGGCTCGAAAGCCTACTACCAATTAAGCATATTAGGTGATGTGCATCTCTGTAATGAGAAGGGGTGTGGTCTAATGACATCAACACCCTATATCAGGTGTGCATAATTATTAGGCAACTTCCTTTCCTTTGGCAAAATGGGTCAAAAGAAGGACTTGACAGGCTCAGAAAAGTCAAAAATAGTGAGATATCTTGCAGAGGGATGCAGCACTCTTAAAATTGCAAAGCTTCTGAAGCGTGATCATCAAACAATCAAGCGTTTCATTCAAAATAGTCAACAGGGTCGCAAGAAGCGTGTGGAAAAACCAAGGCGCAAAATAACTGCCCATGAACTAAGAAAAGTCAAGCGTGCAGCTGCCACGATGCCACTTGCCACCAGTTTGGCCATATTTCAGAGCTGCAACATCACTGGAGTGCCCAAAAGCACAAGGTGTGCAATACTCAGAGACATGGCCAAGGTAAGAAAGGCTGAAAGACGACCACCACTGAACAAGACACACAAGCTGAAACGTCAAGACTGGGCCAAGAAATATCTCAAGACTGATTTTTCTAAGGTTTTATGGACTGATGAAATGAGAGTGAGTCTTGATGGGCCAGATGGATGGGCCCGTGGCTGGTTGGTAAAGGGCAGAGAGCTCCAGTCCGACTCAGACGCCAGCAAGGTGGAGGTGGAGTACTGGTTTGGGCTGGTATCATCAAAGATGAGCTTGTGGGGCCTTTTCGGGTTGAGGATGGAGTCAAGCTCAACTCCCAGTCCTACTGCCAGTTCCTGGAAGACACCTTCTTCATACAGTGGTACAGGAAGAAGTCTGCATCCTTCAAGAAAAACATGATTTTCATGCAGGACAATGCTCCATCACACGCGTCCAAGTACTCCACAGCGTGGCTGGCAAGAAAGGGTATAAAAGAAGGAAATCTAATGACATGGCCTCCTTGTTCACCTGATCTGAACCCCATTGAGAACCTGTGGTCCATCATCAAATGTGAGATTTACAAGGAGGGAAAACAGTACACCTCTCTGAACAGTGTCTGGGAGGCTGTGGTTGCTGCTGCACGCAATGTTGATGGTGAACAGATCAAAACACTGACAGAATCCATGGATGGCAGGCTTTTGAGTGTCCTTGCAAAGAAAGGTGGCTATATTGGTCACTGATTTGTTTTTGTTTTGTTTTTGAATGTCAGAAATGTATATTTGTGAATGTTGAGATGTTATATTGGTTTCACTGGTAATGAAAAATAATTGAAATGGGTATATATTTTTTTTTGTTAAGTTGCCTAATAATTATGCGCACTGATAGTCACCTGCACACACAGATATCCCCCTAACATAGCTAAAACTAAAAACAAACTAAAAACTACTTCCAAAAATATTCAGTTTTGATATTAATGAGTTTTTTGGGTTCATTGAGAACATGGTTGTTGTTCAATAATAAAATTAATCCTCAAAAATACAACTTGCCTAATAATTCTGCACTCCCTGTATTTCATTACCTCAGTAGAGGGCGCACCAGTAGCCGGATCTCTCTGAGATTCTTTTTTCGGTCAATCTACGCTCCTCTTGCACTCAGTCCATAAGTCTGCTGGAACTACTATTTTTAACAGGGTGTTCAAATCCTCCCTCAGACATTTTGCAAGCTTAACAAACCTATCTGTTTATGGGTACCATTCCACTGGCTTCTCTCTCAATCTGGGGTAATCATTTGTAAATGACAACATGTCACTTCTGCTCCAAGGGACATGGACAAAATTTCCTTCAGGAATTTCTCTCATTGGCAATATTTTTACTGTGTCATCAGTCCGTTGCACATTAACAGTTAAATTTGCAGATTCCCTTTTATATTTGTCTCTTTTGTTCATTCATCTGCCTTCCCAATTATCTAATGCTCCCCAGGTTTGAATGCTCTGAACTAATTCTCTAATGTGAATCTTCAATCCCGGTATTCTCATGTTCTCAAAGAACTTTGACTCAAACTCTAATCAGTAACTGCTCTTTAAGGGATTATTTTCTCAATTTCTTTGTCATATTTGTCTGCTAGGTCTGCTAGTCTCTGGTGTACCAATCCTGCTTTGTTGCTAATTAGTTTGCACAAATAACATAACTCATCTGCTCAGTATGCGTCAATTCTGTCAACTCTAATGGTTCCTTCAATCAATTCAATCAATTTTTCGATTTCCAATTTAAGCCTAGTCAAATTCAACGAGTTTCCTCCACTGGAATCTCTTTGTGTGATACTCAATTTCTCCAACCATTCAGTTAATTGCTGGGCTCTCAGACCTTGGAAAGAGACATTCTCATTACCTACTCTGGGTATTTGCTGCAACGTTAACCATGGAGTCTCTGGTATCATTTTAAACTGTTTAGGACCTATTTCTGATCTTCACTGATTATTTGGTGGAGTCCTGCAGTAACTCAAATCAATTAACAGACTTGTCCTATCAAATATCAGAGTCATCAATCGAGCATGTTCATTGAACCTTTATATTTGTACACTTGGATTCATAATTTTCTGCTCACTTCTCTTGTTGTTTCCCTGGGCAAATAAGGGTATGACTTGACCAATTATAATAGGTACTGACACAGTGTCTGGATTTGGTCAAACGTTTTAATCTCTGGGGTATATTATTCCTGTATTCTGACTTGTTAATGCAGACGTCTCTGTTTGTGACCCTGCTATGGGGGTGTATCTCGGAATTGTCTGTGTTAGCATTGGAGACATCAAATTAGGTGTAGATTCTAATTGAATCAATGTCCGGTTCTGGTAAATCTGTCTCAATTGGGATGCTTGTCCTGTCAGTACTATTAAGCTTGGTGTTCAGTTAACGATAGGGATGTCTGGATAAATCCTGCATATGTCTAACTGCGGTATCGGATGCTGAAATGTGCAAGTGCTAGGGACAATGTGGCTCTGTAATTGACTTCATGTAGTTTCAATTTGTAACCGAGCTGTAGGATCTGCACTATCTCATGTGCTGCATATGGTGGGGGACGACTTCTCTGTAACTGCAAAATGAACTCGTCATCATCTGATTCCTCATCATAAGTGAAATGTATTTGAGACACTTTCAATTTCTGCTCTCTGTCATCTGAAGGATACAAATCCCTCTTTTTGGTACTCTTTTTAATTTTGCTCTCGTTTTCTCTCTTAATTGCAGGAAACATTCCAATTCCCTGTAAAGTCTCTGCTCTCCAAATTGTTTGCTGTCTCTCCAATCTCGCTTCAGCTAAAGTTTTCGCCACTTTTTGCATTTTCCTCTCAAACGTCGGTTGCTGTTGCGTTCTGGCCACTAACTCCCATATAGCTAACGTTTCAAAATGTGAAGGTCTCAGAGGAGGTTTTGAATCATATAGTACTCTCCTCAAATACCTTAATATATTCAGATTAAATGTTCCATGGGTAGGAAACGCTTATCTTCCTTCTTTCTCTGTCTCTTTGCACCATTGTTTCAGCCAAAGACATGGCGCAGCACCTTGTTTTTGAAATACAATATAGGCGGGTGTACCTTCTGGCGGTGTAATTTCTGCTATTCATGTTGAAATGAATGTATCTCCCCTTAGAGCACTCTTTAAAGCTTTGAACATTTTTATTTCTGTAATTTCTGCTACTTTCAATCTAGTCAGGAAGTGAATTTCAATCACAAAATCATTTTTGTCTGTCTTCTCAACCAATTACGCTTCAAGGTTGTCCATCAATCCATTCTCGGCTTTTCTCACTAACCTACCTATCCCAGCGAGGACCCAGTTACGCCACACTCACATGTACAGAGGCTGACAAAGCCCTTAGGCTTGTCTTTCTCAACTCAGATTCACGCAAAATGAATGCGAATATTGTGAGCACTGAGTAAAATCAGTACACAAACTTGTCTGTTTACTACAAGTAGGTAACACAATGGTTTCAGAAAAATTACTGATTTTTCACTGTGGCATTTCGCTCTGACAGATACCCCTTCTATCTCAGTTTCCCTGAACTGCAAGCAAAATTCGACCAGCAAATTTTACTCTCAGCTGATCATTGGGTGTTCTTGGTGCACATAGAATTCACCAAATCATGGGTGAAAACTAACACTCAACACACACTCTGAGTTTGTCAATTGTGCCTGATTGACCTATTAAACAGACAAATTACAACATCAAACCAAGTGTCTCATACACTTATTAAATACTCCGGAGTCTTAGACCACGCAGGGTCTGTATACCAACAATGACGTGGGCAATTTGTGAGCCCAAAGCGCCACACACATGTGAAGTTCGACGAATTCCCTACTCTCACATTTTTGAGTACGCAAACTCCCTAAAAAACTTCATTGGAGTACGCAAACTCCTTAAACAAATTCATTGGAGTACGCAAACTCCCTAATGACCATACACATCACACTTCACTTGCGATTTGCTAAAGCTGTGCAAGCGCAAAGTCTATTGCTCACAATCACACTAGGAATGCTAAGAACATCTTCAAACAAGAATTGGTAAACTCCAAGGTTCTGGGAAAGCCATGGTAGGCTCTTAGGGAGATATAACCTTTTGCTTTGTACTGCTGAATCTGCAAATTACAGTCTTATAGTGCTCTCTTAAGAAGACTAACCATCCAACTCTGTTAGCAAGATCTGAGGAGAAAACCCTTATGGTGGCCTCTTAAGGAGACTAACCCTCCAACTCTCCTACCATTTATGTGAGCACGTTTGTCCTTATTTGGTCTTATAATTTAATTGATAGGGGGACGCATTAGAGGTTCGACGGACCTTTTGACTACACTTAGAGTGATTCCACCACAAATCATAACTTCACAAATAAGACAACAAGCTAATCAATCAACACCATCAAATACTTTTGGAGCCAATACTCTTCACGCACCATGACCCATTTGGTAATGAATAACCACACCTTTAGTAAAGTTAAAATGCTTATTTCCCTAGATTAACAATGCTAATACCATATAGATTTGTCTCAAAACCAGATGATATACATATACAAACAACACAGGTTGACCAAAATGTCTGAAGAATCTCAATTTAGCAAATGCATTCATAACTAAAGCCTCAAGGGTTACAGTACAAATCAAGAACTGAAAGATAGAAACAGCATACATTTAGGCTCTGCAGAAGAACAGAATCGATTATTGGTTAATCATAATTGTCAACATTTGAGCATACTAACTAACCACCCAATTGGAATAGCATGTTGGGCTTCGTGCAAAACAGTTTTGACAAAGTAATTTGGAAAACATCTAACTATGGCTCTATCAAAATAATGGTTGGTACCTAAAGGAAAAAAACAAATACAGCATGGAAGGAATAGCATTTTATTATACCTCTCCTCAAATGAGTAGGCAAGAGGCGTTTTTCTTCGTCAGGTAGATATCCGTGTGGTCAGCATCAGCAATGGGACAGTGAAAGGGAATGGCTCAGCCAGGGTTGGGCTCTAAGTTAACTAAACCATTTAGGGACATTAAGCAAAGGAATCAACATTAAAACAAAGTAACAAATAAATGGAACTAAACTGCTCCACACAAATAGGACTCTAACAAGGGCAGGAAGAATTGCTCTAAAGGGCTCAGAAAAAGACTGCAAGACATCAGAATAGGGACTGCCTTCTCCCAAGTGCAAACAGGCTAAGTTAAACTCTCATAAAGTACCTTCACATGCCATCATTGGTCAGAAAATCAAACGTTCACAGTAGGACCAATAGTCTTTGCTCTATAAATCTAAAATATAACTAAATAGTCTTTCACATGACAATGATTGGCTCCTCTTCACCTGTTCCCATCATCAGGTTTGTCAGGTAACTCTTTTGTTGTGATCCTAGCTGTAGTTAGTGCATCCATTGTTGGCTCCTGGGAACATCTTCTTCTGACGCGTCAATCCTACACTGTATCTCTTTCTAGTGTAAGACATTCTAACAGGCAGTTCTCATGAGAAAGTCTAAAACATTTACAAATCGTTTAGTCAACTCTGTGTGAACAATAGACCATATTAATTCTCTGCTTTCGCAGAACATATTCAATTAATTAATTATTTCTGCTGTGCAGCATAACATGGGCTTTTTCAATTAGGCACAAACTACATGATTTATCAATGCCAAATATAAAATTTAAGTAAATACATAGCACTAATATATGATTGCAACCCACTAATACAATATTCTACATGTACACATCATTTAAACTCTAAACGTATATTCATAATCACTTTTCGTTCATCTCATGGTGGCCACATCCATTAGCACATTTTCCACGACACACAATTTTACTCTAGGTTATCCTAATTCACGAATATTTTTAGCAGTTAATAAATGCAAATTTATTAGTAAGTAATTCAGCTTTCACACCCCCACTTGCACAGCCACTCGTTAACCTACATCCTCTGACCAGACCCTCCTCCCTTCAGCCAAGCTGTCCTCCTCCCTGCCAGTGAGGTTTGTCTACCTTGGGTTATGGAGTCCTCATGGCTCTGTAAAGCTGTTGCTGCTTGGTATCATAGTTAGTAAGTATATTTACACAAACAGTACTGACTTGAATTTAGATTATGGGCCTTATTTATATCGTAGCATCTGGGCTGTCTATCCTCTGTAACAGAGGTTTCATTCCACCAGTCCTGTGGTCAGAGGTTTTCTCGCTTGAATATATAATCGGAAGGGTTGGATGGGTTCTTCCCCCTCTACCTGGTGGTGCAGGCTCCTTCTTTCCAGGTGGTGCAGGCTTCTTCCCCTTCTTTCCAGCTGGCGCAGGCTCCTTGCCCTTCTTCACAGTTGGTGCCGGACTCTTCCCTTTTATCCCATGTTGTGCTGCCTCCTTACCCTTCAGTATTATTGGTCTGGTATTCCTACCACCACGAGTAGGTGGTGCTACCACTGTCCCCGCCTGTGGACTGTTTGGCTGAGGTACTTGACTGGGTCCTTGCTACCCTGCCCATATGTGCAGGATGGTGGGAGGGGTAGGGAAGAGGTCAATCGTGGAAAGGAAAATCTTTTTAGGTACGTTGGGGCGGGAAGAGGGAGGAGTAATGCGATTGGAGGATGAGGGAGTGGTCGTCGGAGGTGTATGGCTGCTGGATTTGGGTGCAGGTGCATGGGCTGTATACTGTTGTGAGGTGGATGACTTTTGGGTGTCTGAGTGCTTGTGTTTGTGTCCTTTAGGAGGGGAGGACAGAAACAGTGGGAGAGGACACAGGGGACGGGTGCATGGGTGTTGTGGAGGTGTCTTCCAGTGAGGTGTGTGTTCTGCTTGGTGTGGTGATGATGCTGGTAGTGGATATTGATGTAGTGCATTTAGGGGTGAGTGTAGAAGTAACTGGGTGGGAGGTGGAGGAGGAGGAGGAGGGGGATACAGTGGAGACAGTGGATGTTATCGTGTCTGCAACTGAATGGTGTTCATGTGAGTGCCTGTGGGATGAAGTCTGGTGCTTGTGTTTGCCTGTGCCACTCTTGGGTCTTGGGTGTTGTCTTGTGTGCATGCGTGTCTGTCTGTGTGCTTGGATGGGTTCGGTTGAGGAGAATGGGACTGGGAAGTGGAAGTTAGAGTCGGGTGGCTGAAACAGGGACAATGGCCGCCATTAGAGAGGATACCAGAGCCTGAATCGATCTCTGTTGGCCGCCAATCCACTGTGAATGCCCTCCAGGAATGTTTTTCATTGCTGCATCTGGGATGCCAGCCCCTGGATGGAATTCTCAATGGTTGATTGCCCTACAGAGATGGATCTCAGGCGGTCAATAGCCTCCTCCCTCAGGGCAGCAGGGCTGACTGGGCCAGGGCCCGAGCTGCCTGGGGCAAAGGAGATGCCCACCATCCTGGGTGAGCGGGAACGGGCAACTCAGTGAGGGGCTATGGGGGGGACGGTGCTGGTACGGGGGTGTGGCAGCTGTACCTGCAACTGGAGTGATCACAGAGGTGTCCGCCACCACCAGGGAGCTCCCATCGGAGGAGGTATCAGAGTCTATGTTGTCCCCTCCAGTCTCTGCCATGGTGCTCCCCTCGTCCTCCGTCCCACTGGTGCCCTCAGTGTCGGTGGACTCTCCCTCCAGGGTCCTGTGGGATGCAGCTCTCTCTGTCGCCGGTGCCTCTGCTCCTCTGCCAGAGGATGCTAATGCACATAAGGACAGGATGACAAAACAAGAAAGGGGGGAGAGAGACAAAGGATACACAGGGGCAATGACTGCACCAACACCACCGTTGGCGTACACAGCACCGTCACACACAGGGAACAGGCCTTTGCACTATGCATGGCACTACCAGTGAAATGGCTAGTCACCAAGGAATGAGGAGGGGCACACACCACCAACTGCAGCACACCTGGGACCCACGCAGCCCAGAAGTGAATACTAACAAGCTAGGTAAGCAGTATTTTACATTCAAACCCTTAGCCACCAGAGGACCTACGCTGCTATGTATGGCCTGGCCTAGGGGCACCCAAGGGCACACAACCACCATCTGGATACCACCCCACCAGCCGTAAGTTGTAATGATAGCCATTGTACTCACCCCCTTGTGGCTGCTGTGATGCCCTCAAGCACCCATCCAGCTCAGGGTAGGCCACCACCAGTATGAGGGCCACCAAGGGGGTGAGAGTCCAACGGGCACCCCTTCCTCATTGGGAGGCCATCCCCAGCTGGGCCTCCACGGTCTTCCCTGCCCAGCATCTCAGGTCCTTCCACCGTTTCTGACAGTGGGTGCTCCGCCTGCCATACACCCCCAGGGGCCTCAGCTCCTTGGCTATG
Organism: Pleurodeles waltl; assembly: GCF_031143425.1. NCBI lineage: Eukaryota > Metazoa > Chordata > Amphibia > Caudata > Salamandridae > Pleurodeles > Pleurodeles waltl. The sequence goes on from NC_090438.1 coordinate 138,055,576, forward strand.
GCACACCATATTCACTTATTTTGATGGGCACTGACCTGCAGAGGCAATACACACAGGAGAACACCATTAGACAAACAGTCCAGCCTGTCACACAAATGGCCCACCATACCCGTTTGCATCACCATTGACAAACACATAGCCCAGCCCACAACGTGTACACTGCCAAGAGGACATCCACCTACCCCTCTTACACAAGGCCTTCACACACAACTCCATCCATTGTGCCCACTGTGTACTCCCCTGTTGGTATGGAGGCCCATACAGCAGTCCGTGCTGGGGTTGGACCCCATCCACCAGTCGCTCCAACTCCTCAGAAGTGAAGGTTGGGGCCCTTTTCCCGGTCACACTGGCCATGGTAGGTTCCAGACACAGGTTACAGCAGCACATGAAGTATACGTCTTTTCTTATGGAAGGTCAGGAAAGAAGTGAGGAATCAGATAGAAAGTGGCAGTCATGTCCGCGGTGGTGCATACCGTCACCGCCGGCGTAGATCCCATTGGCCACTGTACCCCATAGGGCCCAATATTAACCAATGAGGAATTGCACGACAGTTCACGACCGCCTGCCCTCACAGTGCACAACGTCGCCAGCATTACCTCACTTCCACCTGTCCCTCCACACGTGGGGGTGAACAGGCCTATCGATAATTGCTGCGTCACAGGATCAATAGGCACATACTTTATAAATTACACTATCCCACAACATGTTTGCCCGATGTGGACTGCTGTTGTGGCTCCATTGTTCAGTTTGAGACAGCCTACACACTCTTGTGTCCCTTAGATACCTACAGCTCCAGATGAATAGGTGATGGAGACATAACCATGTGTACAGACCCCTGGTGGACTTGGCTACACTGGAGGACAGGAACACAATACTCACCTACAGACTGGACAGGGCCACAATCACAGAGCTGTGTGCCCACTTGGAACCTGACCTGATCTCAGCTATCCGTGATCCCACTGGGATCCCCCATCTTGTGCAGGTTCTATCGGTGCTCCATTTCCTGGCAACTGGGTCTTTCCAAGTGACAGTGGGCTTGGCAGCAGGAATGTCACAGCCAATGTTCTTAATCGTGCTAGCAAGAGTCGTGTCTGCCCTGATAAAACACATGTGCAGCTACATTGCTTTCAGTCAGGTTGAGGATTTGGCCACTGTGAAGGCCATATTTTATGCAATGGGACATATCCCCAATATAATTGGGGCGACTGACGGAACACATATTGCATTTGTACCCCACCGCCAGAATGAACAGGTGTTCAGGAATCGTACGCGTTTCCACTCCATGAATATGCACATGGTGTGCTTGGCGGACCAGTACATCTCCCACATCAATGCTATGTATCCAGGGTCTGTGCATGTTGCATTTGTCCTGAGGAATAGCAGCATCCCAAATGTGATGTCCCGACTACAGAGGCACAGGGTGTTGCTAATAGGTGAGCCCTGGTTCTCATCCAGTATATGTTGGTGTATGCCTATGGTGTTGACCATATTGGATAGTGTGTGGCTAAATGTTGTCCCTCAATATTTGCAGGTGGCTCTGGTTACCCAAACCTATCATGGCTGCTGACCCCTGTGAGAAATGCCAGGGCAAGGGATGAAGAACGTTATAATGAGGCACATGGGCGAACCAGAAGGATAATTGAAAGGACCTTTGGCCTCCTGAAGTCCAGATTCAGGTGCCTCCATCTGACAGGTGGATCCCTGTGCTACTCACCCAAGAAGGTCTGCCAGATAGTAGTGGCATGCTGCATGTTGCACAACCTGGCCCTAAGACGGCATGTACCTTTTCTGCAGCAGAAGAAGACTGGAGGTGCCCCTGTTGCAGCAGTGGACCCTGAGGACAGTGAGGATGCTTAGGGTGAGGATGTGGACAACAGAACTTCAGTGATACATCAGACCTTCCAATGACACACAGATGAGACGATGCAACTTTACATTTCTATGAGTATTGTATTCTGTGTGGCATTGGCTTGCTGGCATTACCCACTTATTTGCCCTACGTACTGCTACCTATGGATATTCATTCTGCAGATGTTGGTGATATGAAAACAATTTCCTGGTGTGATCACAACAGCCAGCTACAGGTCATTAATTCTATGCTCATACTACTTACTTTTCATTTGTAATGGTTGTAGCTGTTTCAATCAATACAAATTTGCAATACATGAAATACTAGTAGTCAATTTTAATCCAAGGGTGTTTATGGTTGTGCTAATATATAGAGGGGAAAGTGCAATGGAATGGGGTGATGATGGAGGAAAGTCCAGGGTATTGTTCCAGTCTGTTTGTAGCACAGGTGCGTTGTCCATGGGGCTATAGGAAGGGGAGCAATGGCAGTTGACAGTGTGGGACACAAGGGGGACAATCAGGAGAGTCTCATTTCCTGGCGGTGGTCTTGGCAAGTGTCTCTGGCTTCTGTCTGTTTGCAGGAAACGTTTGCCGGGTGGTTCACCTTCTGCAGGGGGAGGGGTGCTGGTGGCCTGTTGGTCCTGTGGTGGGGCCTCCTGGCCACTAGCGGAAATGGAGGGCTGTTCAGATGACTGGCTAGTGGCACGGGCCCGCTGGTGTGCTGTTGCCTCCCTCATGATGTTGGCCATGTCTGCCAGCATGGAGATCAGGGTGTTGTTAATGGCCTGCAAGTCCTCCCTGATCTCCTGATACTGTCCCTCATGCAGCCGCCTGTTCTTCTGCACGTTGTCTAGGATCTGGCCCATCGTGTCCTGTGAACGTTGGTAGGCTCCCAGGATCTCAGAGAGTGCCTCCTGGAGAATTGTTTCCCTGCTCCTGTCCTCCTCCTAGTGCAGAGCAGTCCTCCCAGTGCCCACTGCCACTGACCTCAGGTCCCTGATTGTCTTATGTGAGAGGTGTTGCCCGGGGTCCCTGTACAGGTGGGCACACTGCTGATTGACGTGTCCTGTGGACAGAGGTGTGGGTACGCTGGGTGGGTGCTGTGGTGTTGGATCCTGATAGGGGAGGCTCTGTGGTAGTCTGTGAGCGGGCTTGGGTGACCGGCAGTCCAGTGGTCCCTGATGGGCCAGGTAGATCGTCCAGATCTTGAAGGCCAGAGTTACCATCATCATTGTGGGCCTCTTCTGTTGGGGGACTGGATAGTGGTGGCACTTCCTCTCCAGTGACATTGGCTGGGGCACCTGTGGGGAGGTAGGTTGGCGGCCGTCAGTGCGCGTTAAGTGCCATTTACCGCCAATGACATAATGAGGGCCTGTATGTCATCATGCAAGTGTTATGTAATCCTATTTATAGTTGTTTCTTTATAGATGTCTTATTCCATTAATGTTACAACAGTTTTGTTCGGCCTAAATCCATGTATATGTTTTAATATATTCTTGACTCCTTGCTTTTGGATCAATAAAGGGTGTCATTGGAGACATTTTATTTCCATGCTCATGGTACAATATCTACATTCATGTAGATTAATTTTGTTTGAATATCATTACTCTTAGGGCCTCATTCACAAGAAACTGGTGCATCATGATCGATGCACCAGTTTTCTTGCACTGCCCTGCACCCCCCTAACAATGCCATGGGAGCACTGTATTTACAATACAGTGCTCCATGGCGCATAGTGTCCACAGCTGCATCAGAAATTATGACGCACTTGTCGGGCTACCATCAAAATGTTGATGCTTATGCACTAATGCCAGGGGAGACCCCATTGAAAACATCACAACATCACTTTAACACCTGCCCTGAGCAGGCTTTAAAAAAATTATGCTGTGACGCGCAGAATGGAACAGTGAAATTGTGTACATTACACTGCGCCGTTTCTGCGGCCCTTTTTGCGAAGGAACATTTGGCGCAGGTATAATGTGGCTCAAGGCTTTACAAACTGGCACAATGGTAGCATTTGACCAATTTGTAAATGCTGTCCTGTGTGGGGAATTGTTTGTGCCACCATAGCGTAAAAAATTATGCAATGGCAGCGCAACGGGTTTGTAAATGAGCCCCTTAGTATATTATTTGGTATCTTAACAATAATGCGGTAATGAGGCTAAAACGTAAAATGGGCAGATCGGTTCAGGCCGGAACATATCTACAGGACCTACCAAGTTGTTAAAAAATATACAATATTTCTGCAATTACATTATTATTGACCTAGCTCCTGTTATGTATTTCTTTGTATTGTCATGTACCCAAATCCTATATTATTTTGTGTTTACATTTAGTGATAATGTTTTAACGTATGGCCCCACGCCCCTGTAGACATGGTTCGTGAGCAATGACTTTATGTCCCATAAGGACCCATTGTTGTTTCCAAATAGCACTTTTTTTTACCTAATCAAGGTATATTTTTAGATATAACTTCCTTAGGTATAAGTGAAATTCATGAAAAGTAACAAATAATATGTATTCAAAGTGTTAGTACACAAAGATGTATCACTTTTGCATGTCCTCTGACACTCACCGTTGCAGTAACTGTAATCATGTGCTACACAGTCTTTATTGGTCACTCCATTAACTGTCGATTTTCCATGTTGTGTTGTCTAAGCATTGGAAATCATGGTTAATGTCATACACATGCCAAGTGATTTTGATTCAATTTGCTGTGCCAATATTGTATTAGAAATTTAAATGTGGCTATAGTGTTAACGAGCTGAACAAACTGCACTGTTGTTAAGAGTTGTATACCTACTTCAGTGGCATTACATGATGGGTGGTACTCCTCTTATGTCACTTTAAACAACATGGAAAACAAATTATAATTACAATCAGTTTTTTTCTAGTGGTAAGTTGTCATACTTATGAGACATAGGGCCATATTTATACTTTTTGACGCAAAACTCTGCGAACGCAGTTTTGCGCCCAAAAATTTAATGTGGGCTAACGCCATTTCTTAGCGCCACCCGAGCGTCAAATTTATACTTTGACGCACGGTAGCGCAAAGCACGGGTTACAGTGATATTTTTTTACTCTAACCATTGCGCGCCGTCATAAAGCAAAACAACGTTAACGCAGAGAAAATTACTCTCATCCGGTTTGCGATGTCGCAAACCAGATATTCGCCATTTTTCACCGCATTAGCATAAAAAAGAGCCGCAAACGCAGCAAACAGTGCTAAGGAGCCCCAAAATGGATCCCAGAAGCCAGGAGAGACCCTAGGGAGACCCCAGTCTACCAGGAACCAGCCAGGAGGCCACAGACAAGACCCAGGGGAGAGACAAGAAGAAAAGGAAGTGTTGTTTCAGTTCAGAGGAGCATGAAATACTGGTCAGAGAGGTGACGGAGCACCAGCATCAACTTTTCATCACCTCAAAATTGCCAGTTGGGAGGAGAGAGGCAATTTGGCAACAAATTGTCAACAAAATAAACAGTGTGGCAGAGGTCAGGAGAAGTGTTATGGAGTGCAAGAAATACTGGAATGACTGCAAGGGCAGGACAAAGGAAAAAATGGTAAGGAACAGGAAGGCAGCACTGCAGACTGGAGGTGGGAGTCCAGCACCGCAGGAGGCCCTGGACGAGATGGAGGAGATGGTGGCAGCCGTCATCCCAGAGGAGATTACAATGTTCCACTAATAGGAAGTCAGTGACGTCACATTACAAGTGCCACAACACAGACACACTAATTGTACAATATCTCATTGCAGAGGACGATGGCTCTCCTGTGGATATCCCTGTCCTGGATTACCCTGATGACATGGATGATGAGCTGACAACCATTAGCAAGGAATCCCTCAAAGATGTCCTGGGAACCCTCCAGACCCCACCTTCAGTCGCAAGGAGGAGCACAGATGTAGAACCACCCACCACCCCAATAGTACGACCTGGCAGCTCAAACACAGCTGAGGACCACCTTTGAAAGGACACTTGTGGGAGTACAGCGGGAGCTGGCCATAGAAGTGTGGGTTACCCCCCTCAGTGCCCACCTGGCTGCATACCACAGAAATGTAGCTGGTATACTCAATAACTAGCAGCTCCTCCTTGCTGCAGGTATGACCCTAATAGCCCCACAGTTGGCAGCTACCGGGAATTCAGAGTCCACTTCTTCAAACACTGAAGTGTGTGTTGCCCCCTCGAACCCACCACCACCAGGGGCAGAGGAGACTACACACACATCAGAAGTGGAGTATAACATGTGGGGCTAGATGCTGTGGGACAGTCACCCATGCAGTCCTACATGTTCATTACTTAACAGGGATGCACAAGTTTGTGTGTAAAACTGATGCATCACTGTTTTGTGTGAATTAGGGTATGACTTGCTGACTAAATTATGACACTGGCCACCTCCAAATCAATTTTTGGCATACATGTGGCTAAAAATCACCTTGTTCTGTGGTACTGAAAATTCTGGACCCGTGTTATAAACATCGTCGTATCACCACGATTTTGGTATCAGCAGACCGAGAATGATTAGAATAGTACGCACAAGCATTGTATTCATATTCGGGTAACAAAATCACCCGAATATCAGAGTTTCCGTCCTGAACCATCGTGTTCCATTTAAACGACAGCCATTTTGTGATTGCCCTCACATAGGCCAATGTCTAATGCTGAAAACGAGTCTGAAGGACACGTACACCTTTGCTGACTCCTCTGTGACCTGGGCAAGCTGACTCCACTGCCTGAAGCCAAACCTGTTCGGCCAGTTTCTTTCCCAGTGGCCGAATGAGATTAGTATCAAGGCACAACACATCATAAACCTTTCATCACACACAAACCATGCCTAATCTTACACACACCTGTCCCTGTTTCTTTCTTTATGACTTGCTTTACAAGGAGGAGGTGCCCGTTTATATTGGGGGTCCGTCGATATCTGATGAAAGTACTAAGCCTTGCCGGGTAATTGATTGAGGGCTGGACAAACTGAAATATGGGCTTGTCATCATAACCCTGCTATTACTTTGTAGTGAAAATATGTGAATGGTCAACTGTAAAATAAGGAATGTTTGCCTAAAGCATAATATTTTGTATAAAAGAGAAGGTTAGCTTTGCAAAGGGAGCAGGCTCCTGAGAATATACACCGTGTTGTACTTCTAGGATACCTGTTACTGGCTGCAGCCAATAAACAAGATCTTTGACTTCACCAAGAAGACTCTGTGTTTCTGTAGTCTGAAACAGGAAGGACTCGAAGTCTTAGGGTGTGTTCCCTGGCACCACTGGGTTCTGAAAAACCCAGTACTTCAGTTGGCGCCCAACGTGGGGCGATTTCAGCGGTACCAGTCCAAGCCAGAGGTACGTGAGGAGCTTCGTGTGAAAATTCTGGAGGAAGGCCGCCACTTCATCGACCCCTGTATGTCGACGTGGTCCGAAAGTCTTTGCTACGAGGTTCCCCGCTTCCCGACGGCTACGAAGGACTGCTGCCCTGACTATCGCCCTGTTTTGGACCCTTGATGATTTGGTAGAGCGAAACGATAAACGAGTCTTCTGGTGACGTCATCGATACCTCAGTTAAGTATAAGTGGAGCGTCTCCCAGTCCTTAGTTTGGTTCTTAGTTTGGTATCCCTTTGGGATCTTTGATTTGGAACTTGCAAGTACCAAAGCCGAGGGATTCGTGTATTCACGAGGCTATCGTATTCGATAATCCTTTGAAGTTTGAAGCTAGACTGGAGAGCTAAGATGCCTGGTCTTAGCAGATATGGAAATTTGTTTTGTCTTGGTTATAATAGGGATTCCCGATTGGAGGACTCGTGTCCGGTTCCTCCGATTGGAACTCCAACCTATGAACTATATGTGAAACATGGCATAGGCCCCCTCACATATAATGAAGTATGGATCCGATACACCAGGAAAGATGGTTTTTTAAAATGACCCCAATATGGTAGTTTTGACACAGAGATTCTGAATAATCTGGAGGTTAAACTTTTTAAGAAGAAAGCCCGGCCGGCGATGTTTGACTCTTTCCGCCTATGGCGTAAGGAAGCCAAACAGAAGGAAATTAAATTAGCAAAGAGAAATAAGAGGGAAGAGGGTATCTCGATAATGCAAGCTGCCATGCAGTTTAAAGATGATGAAGAAGAACAGATGAATGAGCAGTTGCACAGGCAACGTAAAATGGTGACCGATAAATGTTATCCAGTTTTTCCCCTTCTTCAGCAAGATGCAGCAAAAGAACTTGAGAAAGATCCTTTAATGTCACACTTGTTGAGTTCGCCACCCCTTTATGCGCAGAATGCTACAGCACCTCTGCAACCTTTAGCTGTGCAACCTCCGGTTATTTTGCCTCAGGTTCTTCCACAGCCGCCAGCTCCTTTTCAGTTGGCTCCTACTACTATGGCGCAGCCCCTTCAAGGGCCGCCGACTTCGCTGCCTGCTCCATCTGTACCTCCTGCGACTTTATGTACTACATCGACTGCCTCTTCTGGTGTTCTTCCTGATACTGCCTCTGCGTCTGCTTCTGCGTCTGCATTGACTCCCTCTGTTTTTCCTCCTGTTCTTTCATCAACTTCTCCTTCTGTCCGACAGAGAATGACAGATACTGTTGCCAGCCTTATATTTCCTCTCTTTGGGTCGTCTGGTGTGACCCCAGATTCGGAGCGTAAGCAGTCGCGTAGTCAACTGCCTAATTCTCAAGAGAGAGAAATGTTTGACCGTATGGCGCGTAAATGGGTTGTTTACCCTTTAAGATACGATGTAGAGTCTGTTATGGATGTCTTCCGTCAATGGGGAGCACCGAAACAAAGATACGTTTTTGAGAAAATGTGTGCTTTCCTTTGTGAGGAATTGGAAGATAATGATTTGGAAACAAATCCGCCTGATTTGTGCCGTGTACGGTTTGAGTTTGCAAAGGGCACGATTGTGGGTCCCGATGTTGAGAAGGCAGTTGCGACGTTGTTGTCCTTTAGGAATAAGGATCCTTCTCAGTCATTGTTCCAACATGACTCCTCTGTTAAAAAAAAGGTGCGACAGTACCCAATGAGAGAAGTCCCTCCGGTATGGAAGGACGCCGTTGCGGCTGATGTTGCTAATCAAATTGATGCTGTCCCAGCTCATTTTCAGCATGTTTGGGTACATGTTCCGTGGAAGTGAGCTGAAGTTTTAGCCCTTAAGCAGACTTTGCCTGATCCCCGTAAAAACCCTGCAGGGTATTATAAGAAATTATCACAGACTGCAGACTCATGCATTATGAATTTAGCCGACATAGACATGTTATTTGGGAATGTTGTTCCACAGCCTTTGTGGGGATTGATTCGCCATACAGATCATGCGCAAGAGTTAGGTGACTCATGGGCTAATATTAGTGCTGCAAATGATAGACAAGTTGGTGGTGCCAAGCCTGAGCCTTTGGTAGCAGAACTGCCTGCTAGGATCATTACTTACATGAAGACTTTAATGCCTGCAATGCGTGTGAATTGAGATAAATTGTCTGCGTGTAAGCAGAAGAAAGATGAAACAGTGTCTGATTTCTTCACCAGGTTTGAGGAAACGTTTATCGACCACAGTGGTCAAGATATGAGTACAGAAGGTGGTCGTCGACAAGTTTGTGCACAATTTGCTTGCCGAGCTGTGTAAGAAATTGAAGGATTCAGAGAGTTCTTGGGCCGTTTCCTCTTCAGCACAAATATTGGCTACTGCACAGTACTACGAAAATAGGGATAAAGATGAGAAGGATAGAGCAGACAAGAAAACTAAAGAATTAAAGACAAAGGTTCTTTTACAACAGGCGTATCCGCCACGTGGTGGTCAGAGTAACTATCAGCAACCTCAACAGTTCCAGAGAAACTCGCAAAGGTTCGAGTTTTCTCAACCACGTGTTCCTGTAGGTCCCAATCAGTGTTCATATTGTAAAGAAGAGGGTCATTTCAAGTATAGTTGTCCTATTTTGTTACAGCGTACGAATGGTGCTTCTGGCGCAAGAGGTCGAGGTGTTCAACAAGCTCCTAGAGGTAGAGGACGTGGAAGTTTTCCCCAGAACACGCGTTCCTTTCCGTCTCAAAACTCAATGAATAGTTTTGACCAGCAACATAACGCGTCTGGTAGGACGGCTCAGTACTATGCTGACGACTACTATGCAGAAGATGAGAACTTGGAAGGTAATAATTGCTAGGACAGCCATAGACGAAGAGAGGGAGTTTTTTTAGTTCCAGTAGATCAGAATGGACCTTATGTTAAGGTGATTACCTCAGGTGTGTCGGAGCCTTTTCTGTTGGATACTGGTGCTACAAAGAGTTCTATTATGCACTCAAAACTCCCTGGCGCACCTTTGTCTGGCGAGTTGAATGTTTCAGTAGGTTTTTCTGGCGCCCCGGTTAGGAACCCGATTTCTAGTCCTATGTCCCTTTCTGTTGGACCTTGTGAATTGGAAGCACCCCTTATTCGGACGACAGGTTGTGGTGAAAACTTGTTAGGATTGGATTTGTTGAAAAGATTGTATGCAACATTATATTGTTCTCCTTCTGGAGTACAACTTACACTGGGTAGGAAAATGGTCTCTCCAATGTATTTGTCGAAGGATAAACTTCCGACCGAATTGTCATTTCTTCCTGATACCATTTGGGCTACTGGTCCTAATGACGTGGGTCTGTTGGAAATACCGCCTTATGTTGTGACATTGAAAGCCAATGTTAAATTACCACGCATTCAACAATACAAGATCTCTAGTGAAGGTGAAAAGGCGTTGCTAGCGATCATTTATGATTTAATCGAAAAAGATGTAATTGAAGAGACAAGAGGCAACGTTTGTAATAGTCCTGTTCTGCCTGTTTTGAAACGTACTGACCCCTCTAAGCCACCTGTTTACAGGCTTGTGATTGATCTTAGAGAGGTAAATAAAATAGTTGTGCCACAGTTTCCAGTTGTTCCTAATATCACTGCCCTATTGACTATGATTCCAGCTTCCGCCACCTGGTTCTCGGTGATTGACTTAAAGAATGCTTTCTTCAGCATCCCGATTGCCGAGGAGAGCAGGGAGAGCAGGGATAATTTTGGCTTCTGTTTAGGAGGCCGAAGTTTCCGCTTCAAACGCGCTCCACAAGGCTACTGTGAAAGTCCATCAATATATAGTCAGGCTTTAAAAACACAGCTTGATGCAATTGTTTTACCTGACGGCGCTACCCTTATTCAGTACATTGATGATTTGCTAGTCGCTACAGATACTGAAGAGATTTGTAAAGAAGCCACCTTGTCGTTGTTGCGTCATTTATCTGATTTACATCACAAAGTGTCCCTTTCAAAACTGCAATATTGTTGACAAGAAGTGACCTACTTAGGTCATCTCTTATCGAAGGAGGGAAGGAAACTGACCTCAGAAAGAATTCAGGCAATTGCAAAATTGAGTGTGCCAAAGACACAGAGAGAAGTACGTGCTTTCTTGGGCATTACATCATACTGCAGACAATGGATACCAAATTTTCCTTTGCTGGCCAAACCTTTGGTAGCATTGACCTATAAAGATACTGTAGGAGGCTGGACTGGCTTGTAGTGAGTACCAAGGGGTACTTGCACCTTGCACCAGGCCCAGTTATCCCTTATTAGTGTATAGGGTGTCTAGCAGCTTAGGCTGATAGATAATGGTAGCTTAGCAGAGCAGCTTAGGCTGAACTAGGAGACGTGTGAAGCTACTACAGTACCACTTAGTGTCATATGCACAGTATCATAAGAAAACACAATACACAGTTATACTAAAAATAAAGGTACTTTATTTTTATGACAATATGCCAAAGTATCTTAGAGTGTACCCTCAGTGAGAGGATAGGAAATATACACAAGATATATATACACAATAGCAAAAATATGCAGTATAGTCTTAGAAAACAGTGCAAACAATGTATAGTTATAATAGGATGCAATGGGGAAACATAGGGATAGGGGCAACACAAACCATATACTCCAAAAGTGGAATGCGAACCACGAATGGACCCCAAACCTATGTGACCTTGTAGAGGGTCGCTGGGACTATTAGAAAATAGTGAGAGTTAGAAAAATAACCCTCCCCAAGACCCTGAAAAGTGAGTGCAAAGTGCACCAAAGTTCCCCTAAGGACAAAATAGTCGTGTTAGAGGGAAAATGCAAGGAAAACACAAATCAGCAATGCAACAACGATGGATTCCTGACTGAGGGTACCTGTGGAACAAGGGGACCAAGTCCAAAAGTCACAAGTAGCTCGGAGATGGGCAGATGCCCAAGAAATGCCAGCGGTTGGTGCAAAGAAGCTCTTACTAGGCTGAAGAACTATGAATACTGCAGGAACGACAAGGGCTAGAGACCTCCCCTTTGGAGGATGGATCCCCCACGCCTTGGAGAGTCGTGCAGAAGTGTTTTCCCGCCGGATGGACGCCAACAAGCCTTGCTACACGCAAATCGTGCGTTTGGCGTTTTTGGACGCTGCTGGGGCCCAGGAGGGACCAGGAGGTCGCAAATTGGACCTGCAGAGAGAGGGGACGTCGAGCAAGACAAAGAGCCCTCGCTGAAGCAGGTAGCACCCGGAGAAGTGCCAGAAACAGGCACTATGAGGATGCGTGAAACGGTGCTCGCCGAAGTTGCACAAAGGAATCCCACGTCGCCGGAGACCAACTTAGAAAGTCGTGCAATGCAGGTTAGAGTGCCGTGGACCCAGGCTTGGCTGTGCACGAAGGATTTCTGCCGGAAGTGCACAGGAGCCGGAGTAGCTTGCAAAGTCGCGGTTCCCAGCAATGCAGCCCAGCGAGGTGAGGCAAGGACTTACCTCCACCAAACTTGGGCTGAAGAGTCACTGGACTGTGGGGGTCACTTGGACGGTGTCGCTGGATTCGAGGGACCTCGCTCGTTGTGCTGAGAGGAGACCCAAGGGACCGGTAATGCAGCTTTTTGGTGCCTGCGGTTGCAGGGGGAAGATTCCGTCGACCCACGGGAGATTTCTTCGGAGCTTCTGGTGCAGAGAGGAGGCAGACTACCCCCACAGCATGCACAAGCAGGAAAACAGTCGAGAAGGCGGCAGGATCAGCGTTACAGAGTTGCAGTAGTCGTCTTTGCTACTATGTTGCAGGTTTGCAGGCTTCCAGCGCGGTCAGTGGTCGATTCCTTATCAGAAGGTGAAGAGGGAGATGCAGAGGAACTCGGCTGAGCTCATGCATTCGTTATCTGAAGTTTCCCCAGAGACAGAGACCCTAAATAGCCAGAAAAGAGGGTTTGGCTACCTAGGAGAGAGGAAAGGCTACTAACACCTGAAGGAGCCTATCACAAGGAGTCTCTGACGTCACCTGGTGGCACTGGCCACTCAGAGCAGTCCAGTGTGCCAGCAGCACCTCTGTTTCCAAGATGGCAGAGGTCTGGAGCACACTGGAGGAGCTCTGGACACCTCCCAGGGGAGGTGCAGGTCAGGGGAGTGGTCACTCCCCTTTCCTTTGTCCAGTTTCGCGCCAGAGCAGGGGCTAAGGGGTCCCTGAACCGGTGTAGACTGGCTTATGCAGAATTGGGCACATCTGTGCCCAACAAAGCATTTCCAGAGGCTGGGGGAGGCTACTCCTCCCCTGCCTTCACACCATTTTCCAAAGGGAGAGGGTGTCACACCCTCTCTCAGAGGAAGTTCTTTGTTCTGCCATCCTGGGCCAGGCCTGGCTGGACCCCAGGAGGGCAGCTGCCTGTCTGAGGGGTTGGCAGCAGCAGCAGCTGCAGAGAAACCCCAGGAAGGGCAGTCTGGCAGTACCAGGGTCTGTGCTACAGACCACTGGGATCATGGAATTGTACCAACAATGCCAGGATGGCATAGAGGGGGCAATTCCATGATCATAGACATGTTACATGGCCATATTCGGAGTTACCATGGTGAAGCTACATATAGGTAGTGACCTATATGTAGTGCACGCGTGTAATGGTGTCCCCGCACTCACAGAGTTCAGTGAATTGGCTCTGAACAATGTGGGGGCACCTTGGCTAGTGCCAGGGTGCCCTCACACTAAGTAACTTTGCACCTAACCTTTACCAGGTAAAGGTTAGACATATAGGTGACTTATAAGTTACTTAAGTGCAGTGTAAAATGGCTGTGAAATAACGTGGACGTTATTTCACTCAGGCTGCAGTGGCAGGCCTGTGTAAGAATTGTCAGAGCTCCCTATGGGTGGCAAAAGAAATGCTGCAGCCCATAGGGATCTCCTGGAACCCCAATACCCTGGGTACCTCAGTACCATATACTAGGGAATTATAAGGGTGTTCCAGTAAGCCAATGTAAATTGGTAAAAATGGTCACTAGCCTGTTAGTGACAATTTAGAAAGAAATGAGAGAGCATAACCACTGAGGTTCTGATTAGCAGAGCCTCAGTGAGACAGTTAGTCACTACACAGGTAACACATTCAGGCACACTTATGAGCACTGGGGCCCTGGGTTACCAGGGTCCCAGTGACACATACTACTAAAACAACATATATACAGTGAAAAATGGGGGTAACATGCCAGGCAAGATGGTACTTTCCCACACAACCCCCCCCCCCAAACGAAGGACAATAAGACTAGCCATTACCTGATGAGTCTTCATTGTCTAAGTGGAAATATCTGGAGAGTCCATCTGCATTGGAGTGGCTACTCCCAGGTCTATGTTCCACTGTATAGTCCATTCCCTGTAGGGATATGGACCACCTCAACAATTTAGGATTTTCACCTTTCATTTGTTTTAGCCAAAGTAGAGGTTTGTGGTCTGTCTGAACAATGAAGTGAGTGCCAAACAGGTATGGCCTCAACTTCTTCAGAGCCCAGACCACAGCAAAGGCCTCCCTCTCAATGGCAGACCAACGCTTTTCTCTAGGGGTCAACCTTCTACTAATAAAAGCAACAGGTTGATCCTGGCCCTCAGAATTAAGTTGTGATAGGACTGCCCCTACTCCTAATTCAGATGCATCAGTTTGGACATAGAATTTTTTAGAGTAACAAGGGCTTTTCAGGACAGGTGCAGAGCACATGGCCTGCTTCAGCTCCTCAAAAGCTTTCTGACAGTTTGCTGTCCATAATACCTTTTTAGGCATTTTCTTGGATGTGAGGTCATTAAGAGGGGCTGCAATGGAGCCATAGTTCTTAATGAACCTCCTGTAATACCCAGTGAGGCCTAGGAAGGCTCTCACCTGAGTCTGAGTGGTAGGGGGAACCCAATCAATAATAGTTTGGATTTTCCCCTGAAGTGGTGCAATCTGTTCCCCACCAACAAGGTGTCCCAGATAAACCACCTTACCCTGCCCTATCTGGCACTTTGAAGCCTTGATAGTGAGGCCTGCCTTTTGCAGGGCCTCCAAAACTTTCCAAAGGTGGACCAGGTGATCATCCCAGCTGGAGCTAAAGACAGCTATATCATCCAAATATGCTGCACTGAAAGCTTCCAGCCCTTGCAGGACTGTGTTCACCAACCTCTGAAAAGTGGCAGGTGCATTTTTCAAACCAAAAGGCATTACAGTAAACTGGTAATGTCCTCCAATGGTAGAAAATGCAGTCTTAGGTTTAGCATCTTCTGACAATTTGATCTGCCAATACCCTGCAGTCAAATCAAAAGTGCTTAGATACTTGGCAGATGCCAGTGTATCTATTAGCTCATCTGCCCTGGGTATAGGGTGAGCATCAGTTTTGGTTACCAAGTTGAGACCTCTATAGTCTACACAAAACCTCATTTCCTTCTTTCCATCTTTAGAATTGGGTTTTGGTACCAGTACCACAGGAGAAGCCCATGGACTGTCAGAGTGCTCAACCACTCCTAGTTCCAACATTTTCTGAACTTCTTGCTTTATGCAGTCCCTGACATGGTCAGGCTGCCTATAGATCTTACTTTTGACAGGTAAACTGTCTCCAGTATCTATAGTGTGCTCACACCAAGAAGTGGTGCCTGGCACAATGGAGAAGAGTTCTGAAAATTGTCCTAGGAGATTTATGCAATTATCTTTCTGCTCAGCAGTAAGACAATCAGCCAAAACTACACCTTCCACAAGAGCATCTTGTTCTGTGGAAGAGAAGAGATCAGGTAGAGGATCACTGTCTTCTTCCTGTCCCTCATCTGTTGCCATGAGCAGGGTGAGATCAGCCCTGTCATAGTAGGGTTTCAGGCGGTTGACATGGAGCACCCTAAGGGGACTCCTGGCAGTGCCTAAGTCTACCAAGTAGGTGACTTCACCCTTCTTTTCAACAATTGTGTGGGGTCCACTCCATTTATCTTGGAGTGCTCTTGGGGCCACAGGCTCCAAGACCCACACTTTCTGCCCTGGTTGGTACTGAACCAAAACAGCCTTCTGAGCATGCCATTGCTTCTGGAGCTCTTGGCTGGCCTGAAGGTTTTTACTGGCCTTTTTCATGTACTCAGCCATCCTTGATCTGAGGCCAAGTACATAATCCACAATATCCTGCTTAGGAGCTTTTAAAGGTTGTTCCCAACCCTCCTTTACAAGTGTGAGTGGACCCCTAACAGGGTGTCCAAAAAGAAGTTCAAAGGGGCTGAAGCCCACTCCTTTCTGGGGTACCTCCCTGTAGGCAAAAAGGAGGCATGGTTGAAGGATATCCCATCTCCTGCGGAGTTTTTCAGGGAGTCCCATAATCATGCCTTTGAGAGTTTTATTAAATCTCTCCACCAGTCCATTTGTTTGTGGATGATAGGGTGTTGTGAACTTGTAAGTTACACCACACTCCTTCCACATGGCCTTTAAGTATGCAGCCATGAAATTGCTTCCTCTGTCTGATACTACTTCCTTTGGGAAGCCCACCCTGGAAAATATTCCCAGGAGGGCCTTTGCCACTGCAGGAGCTTTAGTGGTCCTTAAAGGAATAGCTTCAGGATATCTTGTGGCATGGTCCACTACCACCAAGATAAACCTATTGCCTGAAGCAGTAGGAGGGTCAAGGGGGCCAACTATGTCAACCCCTACCCTTTCAAAGGGAACCCCAACCACAGGCAGTGGGATAAGGGGTGCCTTTGGAGTGCCACCTGTCTTGCCACTGGCTTGACAGGTTTCACAGGACTTACAAAATTCTTTTGTGTCCTCAGACATCCTAGGCCAATTAAACAATGGTACCAATCTGTCCCAAGTTTTCATTTGACCCAGGTGCCCAGCTAAGGGAATGTCATGTGCCAGTGTTAGGAGGAACTTTCTGTACTCCTGAGGAATCACTAATCTCCTGGCAGCTCCAGGTTTAGGATCCCTATGCTCAGTGTACAAGAGGTTGTCCTCCCAGTAAACTCTGTGAGAGTCACTGACATCCCCATTAGCCTGTTTGACAGCTTGCTGTCTGAGACCCTCTAATGTGGGACAGGTTTGCTGTGCCACACTCAGCTCCTCTCTGGCAGGCCCCCCTTCACCCAAAAGCTCAGCAGTGTCTGCTTCCAGCTCCTCTGGTGTAGGTTCTGCACAGGGAGGGAATTCTTCTTCCTCAGAAGTAGAATCCACTGTAGAGGGAGGGATAGTAGGAAGTGGTTTGCTTCTACTAGCCCTAGCTTTAGGGAGCACTTGGTCCATTGTTCCAGGATCCAAGCTTCCCTGTCCTTTTTTCTTTTTGGCCTGAGCCCTTGTCAAAGCAAAAATATTTCAAAACACAAGGGGGGGAAAAAAAGGGAGAATTGGGCGGTCCAGTGTACGTTCTCCCAATAATATGCAAATATAAAGTGGTACACTGTACCGAATAAGAGGAAAGAAAAGGAGTCCTGAAATTCAGGAGCAATGGTCCTCACACACCTTGGTTGGTGTCATGCTTCATCATCGGACAGCTCCTCGTCAGACCGGCGCTGCAATGTCTGACGGGCACCCCCCAAGGGGGGGCTCTTTGCCGGAGATCTTTTTATATAGTCGATGATGCCGTGGGACCTAATATGGATCTGAGAAAAGAACAAATCCACAAGAGAGAGAAAGATAAGGATAAAATTGGCTCAAATCCCTCACTCAATGATTTATTGTTTGCTATTGGGAGATGGTCAAAAATAAAAAAATGTAGGGAGTGGAAACAGAGGTAATGCTCGGACACTCACACAAAACATTTAAGAAAAGAGGATGGTGGAAATAATCCACTCCTCATTAGTATACGGTCGACATGTTTCGCGTCTGTGATGGTCCAACAGGATCCAGTGACGCTTCTTCAGGACCTACTAAATCAAGAAATCACTCTCAAAATATCAATATACCTATACTCCTGCTGACTATCGTACACAGTCAAGGCGTCATCAGTCACTTACTGAGGTCAAGCCGGACTGGCTTCTCTTTCCTACTAGTCACCCTAAATCAGGGGAAAAAAAAAAGGGCTCAAATTAGCGCTGTAAAAAATCACTCCATCAGTACTAGAGAGTGATAGATTTGTGATGAAGAAAACAAATTGTGACAAACTGTGCAACACTCAGTGACCAGGTGGGTGCAAAGCAAGCCATGCTAATAACACATAGGGAGGCTTACCCTCTTTACTGAAAGAACAGCAAAAATATGCCCTGGGATGCCCAGCATTGCTGCATGGGCCTCTAACTCCACATCTGACCAAGCTGATGTCTCCAAATCATTCCCTAATAGACAGTCTACAGGTAAATCTGAAGCTACCACAACTTTCTTTGGACCAGATACCCCCCCCCAGTTGAGATTTACAACAGCCATGGGGTGGCTTTGTGTTATGTTGTGAGCATCGGTTACTTGGTACTGGTGTCCAAGTATGTGTTGTTCAGGGTGCACCAGTTTCTCAATCACCATTGTGACACTGGCACCTGTGTCCCTGTAGGCCTGGACCTCAACACCATTTATTAGGGTTAGTTGCTTGTACTTCTCCAAGTTATGGGGGCAAGCAACCAAAGTGGCTAAATCAATAGCCCCTTCAGAGACTAAAGTAGCCTCTGTGGTCTCCCTAATCAGACCAACCCCAACTAAATTACCAAAAGTGAGCCCAGCTACTCCCTTGGATTGGCTATTAGTAGGTTTGCTCCCACCACCACTGCTATTAGTAGGGACACTAGGTGTAGCAGTAGGGGTTGTAGTGGTAGGAGCTGTGGTGCCTTTCTTTGGACAACTGGGATCTGTTGTCCAATGGCCTTTTATTTTACATAAATAGCACCATGGTTTCTTTTCCTTGTTCTGATTAAAGGAGGATTTGGGCCCACCACCCCCACCAGAGTGTTTTTGTGGGCCTGATGAAGACTCATTTTTAGATTTGTCCCCACCCTTGTCAGAAGACTTACCATCCTTCTTTTTGTTGCCATCTTTGTCACCCCCTGTATGAACTTTTCTGTTCACTCTTGTTCTGACCCATTTGTCTGCCTTCTTTCCCAATTCTTGGGGAGAGGTCAGATCAGAGTCCACCAAGTACTGGTGCAACAAATCAGACACACAATTATTAAGAATATGCTCTCTCAGGATCAAGTTATACAGGCTGTCATAATCAGTAACTTTACTGCCATGTAACCACCCCTCCAAGGCCTTCACTGCCTGGTCAATGAAATCAACCCAGTCTTGTGAAGACTCCTTTTTGGTATCTCTGAACTTTATCCTGTACTGTTCAGTGGTTAAGCCATAACCATCCAGGAGTGCATTCTTAAGAACTTGGAAATTGTTAGCATCATTTTCTTTTACAGTAAGGAGCCTATCCCTACCTTTTCCAGTACATGATAGCCATAGGATAGCAGCCCACTGCTTTTGAGGGACATCCTGTACAGCACAGGCCCTCTCAAGTGCAGCAAACCACTTGTTAATGTCATCCCCCTCCTTATAAGGGGGAACTATCTTGTGCAGATTCCTGGAATCATGCTCTTTTGCAGGATGACTATGGGGAATACTGCTGCTGCCACCATGGGTATCTAAACCCATCTTCTGTCTTTCCCTCTCTATTTCTAAAGACTGTCTATCCAAATCCAGCTGTTGCTTCTTGAGCTTCAGTCTGGTTTGTTCCACTCTCAATCTATTGAGCTCCCTTTCTAACAATCTGTCATCAGGGTGGGTGGGAGGGACATTTCTAGATACAGAGGTATGATGGGAATGAACAGAAGGAGACCTGTCCCTTACAAAGGGCACCCTAACAGCTTGGCTACCAGCATAATGTGAGAGCACATCATCAGTATGATGTGATTCAACCTCTGTACCAACTATGCTAGACTGTCTAGTAATGGGCAGGCTGAGAAGTTTCTTTCCTGAACCTTTTCCTGGGGGAGTCCCTGGATCAGATTGAGAACCATTAGCTACTTTTTCTACAGATTGGGCACTTATGGCCTTATCCTGTACTCTAAGCATATTAATTAACAGTTCTAAGGAAGGATTCTTCCCTACACTCAAACCTCTCTCTATGCAGAGACTCCTTGCTCCTTTCCAGCTAAGGTGATCATATGCAAGTTTGGACAGTTCAACATTTTTTTCTGTGCCAGACATTTTTTAGAGAGAGTTAAAGTGATAGCAAAAGAGAAAAAAGTTTTCAGAACTTTTTGGAAAGACAGAAAAAACTTTTTAAACTTTTAAGAACTTTTTGAAAGTTTAGAAGTACTTTTCAGCACTTAGAAAAGAGTGAAAAGAGGAAATGCAAAACTTTTTGGCTATGTGTATATACACTGACCTTGTTTTGTATATTTTTCTCTTATGAAAAGTACAATGACAAGAGTGGTAAGTAGTCTCAAAGCACTTATCCCACCGCTGCACAACCAATGTAGGAGGCTGGACTGGCTTGTAGTGAGTACCAAGGGGTACTTGCACCTTGCACCAGGCCCAGTTATCCCTTATTAGTGTATAGGGTGTCTAGCAGCTTAGGCTGATAGATAATGGTAGCTTAGCAGAGCAGCTTAGGCTGAACTAGGAGACGTGTGAAGCTACTACAGTACCACTTAGTGTCATATGCACAGTATCATAAGAAAACACAATACACAGTTATACTAAAAATAAAGGTACTTTATTTTTATGACAATATGCCAAAGTATCTTAGAGTGTACCCTCAGTGAGAGGATAGGAAATATACACAAGATATATATACACAATAGCAAAAATATGCAGTATAGTCTTAGAAAACAGTGCAAACAATGTATAGTTACAATAGGATGCAATGGGGAAACATAGGGATAGGGGCAACACAAACCATATACTCCAAAAGTGGAATGCGAACCACGAATGGACCCCAAACCTATGTGACCTTGTAGAGGGTCGCTGGGACTATTAGAAAATTGTGAGAGTTAGAAAAATAACCCTCCCCAAGACCCTGAAAAGTGAGTGCAAAGTGCACCAAAGTTCCCCTAAGGACAAAATAGTCGTGTTAGAGGGAAAATGCAAGGAAAACACAAATCAGCAATGCAACAACGATGGATTCCTGACTGAGGGTACCTGTGGAACAAGGGGACCAAGTCCAAAAGTCACAAGTAGCTCGGAGATGGGCAGATGCCCAAGAAATACCAGCGGTTGGTGCAAAGAAGCTCTTACTAGGCTGAAGAACTATGAATACTGCAGGAACGACAAGGGCTAGAGACTTCCCCTTTGGAGGATGGATCCCCCACGCCTTGGAGAGTCGTGCAGAAGTGTTTTCCTGCCGGATGGACGCCAACAAGCCTTGCTACACGCAAATCGTGCGTTTGGCGTTTTTGGACGCTGCTGGGGCCCAGGAGGGACCAGGAGGTCGCAAATTGGACCTGCAGAGAGAGGGGACGTCGAGCAAGACAAAGAGCCCTCGCTGAAGCAGGTAGCACCCAGAGAAGTGCCAGAAACAGGCACTACGAGGATGCGTGAAACGGTGCTCGCCGAAGTTGCACAAAGGAATCCCACGTCGCCGGAGACCAACTTAGAAAGTCGTGCAATGCAGGTTAGAGTGCCGTGGACCCAGGCTTGGCTGTGCACGAAGGATTTCCGCCGGAAGTGCACAGGGGCCGGAGTAGCTTGCAAAGTCGAGGTTCCCAGCAATGCAGCCCAGCGAGGTGAGGCAAGGACTTACCTCCACCAAACTTGGGCTGAAGAGTCACTGGACTGTGTGG
Source organism: Pleurodeles waltl (assembly GCF_031143425.1). NCBI lineage: Eukaryota > Metazoa > Chordata > Amphibia > Caudata > Salamandridae > Pleurodeles > Pleurodeles waltl. The sequence continues at coordinate 138,077,374 of NC_090438.1, forward strand.
GTCACTTGGACGGTGTCGCTGGATTCGAGGGACCTCGCTCGTCGTGCTGAGAGGAGACCCAAGGGACCGGTAATGCAGCTTTTTGGTGCCTGCGGTTGCAGGGGGAAGATTCCGTCGACCCACGGGAGATTTCTTCGGAGCTTCTGGTGCAGAGAGGAGGCAGACTACCCCCACAGCATGCACAAGCAGGAAAACAGTCGAGAAGGCGGCAGGATCAGCGTTACAGAGTTGCAGTAGTCGTCTTTGCTACTATGTTGCAGGTTTGCAGGCTTCCAGCGCGGTCAGTGGTCGATTCCTTATCAGAAGGTGAAGAGGGAGATGCAGAGGAACTCGGCTGAGCTCATGCATTCGTTATCTGAAGTTTCCCCAGAGACAGAGACCCTAAATAGCCAGAAAAGAGGGTTTGGCTACCTAGGAGAGAGGAAAGGCTACTAACACCTGAAGGAGCCTATCACAAGGAGTCTCTGACGTCACCTGGTGGCACTGGCCACTCAGAGCAGTCCAGTGTGCCAGCAGCACCTCTGTTTCCAAGATGGCAGAGGTCTGGAGCACACTGGAGGAGCTCTGGACACCTCCCAGGGGAGGTGCAGGTCAGGGGAGTGGTCACTCCCCTTTCCTTTGTCCAGTTTCGCGCCAGAGCAGGGGCTAAGGGGTCCCTGAACCGGTGTAGACTGGCTTATGCAGAATTGGGCACATCTGTGCCCAACAAAGCATTTCCAGAGGCTGGGGGAGGCTACTCCTCCCCTGCCTTCACACCATTTTCCAAAGGGAGAGGGTGTCACACCCTCTCTCAGAGGAAGTTCTTTGTTCTGCCATCCTGGGCCAGGCCTGGCTGGACCCCAGGAGGGCAGCTGCCTGTCTGAGGGGTTGGCAGCAGCAGCAGCTGCAGAGAAACCCCAGGAAGGGCAGTCTGGCAGTACCAGGGTCTGTGCTACAGACCACTGGGATCATGGAATTGTACCAACAATGCCAGGATGGCATAGAGGGGGCAATTCCATGATCATAGACATGTTACATGGCCATATTCGGAGTTACCATGGTGAAGCTACATATAGGTAGTGACCTATATGTAGTGCACGCGTGTAATGGTGTCCCCGCACTCACAGAGTTCAGTGAATTGGCTCTGAACAATGTGGGGGCACCTTGGCTAGTGCCAGGGTGCCCTCACACTAAGTAACTTTGCACCTAACCTTTACCAGGTAAAGGTTAGACATATAGGTGACTTATAAGTTACTTAAGTGCAGTGTAAAATGGCTGTGAAATAACGTGGACGTTATTTCACTCAGGCTGCAGTGGCAGGCCTGTGTAAGAATTGTCAGAGCTCCCTATGGGTGGCAAAAGAAATGCTGCAGCCCATAGGGATCTCCTGGAACCCCAATACCCTGGGTACCTCAGTACCATATACTAGGGAATTATAAGGGTGTTCCAGTAAGCCAATGTAAATTGGTAAAAATGGTCACTAGCCTGTTAGTGACAATTTAGAAAGAAATGAGAGAGCATAACCACTGAGGTTCTGATTAGCAGAGCCTCAGTGAGACAGTTAGTCACTACACAGGTAACACATTCAGGCACACTTATGAGCACTGGGGCCCTGGGTTACCAGGGTCCCAGTGACACATACAACTAAAACAACATATATACAGTGAAAAATGGGGGTAACATGCCAGGCAAGATGGTACTTTCCTACAGATACACCAAACCCCGTTCCGTGGTCTGAGGATTGTCAGAAAAGTTTTTCCGAATTGCGTAATGCATTGTGTTCGGCTCCTGTGTTGGGTACCCCCGACTACAGTAAGCCCTTTACACTGTATGTCCATGAGAAAGAGGGTTGTGCATTGTCAGTGCTGACACAGTCTTTTGGAGACAAGCAGCGCCCATGCGCATATTTTTCGTCAACTTTGGATCCGGTAGCTAAAGCATTGCCGAGTTGCTTGAGAGCTACAGCGTCAGCAGCTGTTTCTATTCGACAGTCTGCTGGGTTAGTGATGAATAATATGTTGATTGTGATGGTTCCACATGCAGTGGACACGTTGTTAAACAGGACCAAGACACAGCATTTAACTAGTGCTCGATTGTCAGGTTACGAGTTGACACTGTTAGCGAGTCATGTGCACATAAAGAGGTACAATACGTTGAATCCAGCCACGTTATTGCCGATTTCAGTAGAGACAGATGATGTTGAACAACATGATTGTTTTCTTAGGACAGAAGAAGAAACGAAAGGGAGAGTAGATCTTAAAGATACTCCTCTTGTAAAGTGTGATGGTACCTTATGGGTGGATGGTTCATGCGTCAAGCTTCCGAATGGTGATACGACTGCAGCATATGCTGTCACAACTTTGCATACGATTGTTGAAGCTGCATGTATACCACATAATTCAGCTCAAGCAGCAGAGCTGATTGCACTTACGAGAGCGTGTGTGTTATCGAAAGGAATGAAAGTGACCATATATACCGACAGCCAGTATGCGTTTGGTCTGGCCCATAGTTTTGGACGATTGTGGAAAGAACGTGGGTTCCTGACTTCGGATGGAGCTAAAATTCAGCATGGTCAGTTGGTGAATGAGCTTCTTGAGTCACTGACCTTGCCATTACAAGTTGTGATTGTGAAATGCAGTGCACACAAGAAGGTTACTGATGATGTCGGTCGTGGCAATGCATTTGCTGACGAAATGGCAAAAGAAACAGCAAAAGATGTGATGAATCGAATGTATGTTGCAGGCCCCGCAAGATGGGTTGGTGACGTTGGAATATGTGAAGATACGATAGAGGGTGTGAAGTCTCTTCAAGCTGAAGCTTCAGAGAAAGAATTGAGTGTGTGGAAAGAAAGTACGGGTAAATTGGATGAAAATGGTTGTTGGGTTGACTTGTCAGAACATCAGCGATGGTTGTTACCCGATGCGTATGTGCTTGCAGTGGTGACAATGGCTCATGGAATGGCCCATATCAGTGTGAAAGGGATTTGTAAGTTGTTGGCTCCAGTATGGCAAAATGCTGGAATTCCTAAATGTGCAGAGAATGTGGTCAAGAATTGCATGGTGTGTCTGAAATACAATCCTGGTAGGGGAACCCCAACTCCAGCTGGTCATTTTGCGCCTCCAACGTATCCGTTCGAGGTTTTGCAGCTAGATTTCATCCACATGGAAAGGTGCAACAATCTGAAATACGTACTCGTTGTTGTTTGTGCTTTTTCAAGATGGGTAGAAGCATATCCCTTAAAAGACAACACTGCCTTATCCACAGCTAAAGCCCTTGCCAAAGAATTCTTCCCTAGGTTTGGAATGCCGAGAATGGTCTGGAGTGATAATGGGAGTGAATTTGTGGGTCGAGTGATGAAAAAAGTATGTGAAGGGCTAGGTATCCAGCAAAAATTCCATGCTGCAAATCACCCCCAATCAGCTGGACTAGTAGAGTGCTATAATGGCACGCTAAAACTGAAGTTGGCAAAGATACAAGCGAGCTCTGGTCATAAATGGCCTGACGCTCTGCCTTTAGCACTCCTATCAACAAGAATGACTGTGCATTCGCGAGTGGGACTTAGTCCCTATGAAATTGTGTTCGGCCGCCCGGCCAACATATGGGGAGTGCCAAGACCAACAAAATTCAGTGAGATCGAACACCCTGTACTGCTTGATTATTTGTATGAATTGACGGCTAAATTGCGTGTTCTACACCAACAGGTTCACGATACTCTGCCTCAAGTCTCTGAAGCTCCAGGACATCTTATCGATCCTGGATCATGGGTGCTGGTCAAGAACTTCCAGCGGACAAAAATGACCAGCCCCGTTGGACCGGCCCCTACCTCGTCCTTCTCTCAACAAGATCAGCTGTTCGAGTGGAAGGGAAAAAGAACTGGATCCACGGTGTACACTGCAAGAGGGTCCCTTTTCCTCTACCGTACGACTGGTGGGTCCAGGAGGGGATCGCTGACTCTGAGACTGAGACTGTGCCTCGTTTTTTTTCCATTTAGCAATGCACGTGTAAAAGGAACAATTTCTGAACGAGAAAGTGACAATAATTTGCAAGAAGCTGTGCCACCGTCAATTCGATTGAACACTACAGAGCCTGAACTCTTGTTCCAGAACCAGACAGTACCTGGAAAAAGCCGTTATAATTTGAGACCAAGAACTAAGGACAAATAATTTTTTTCCCGTTCCTTTGCTACTTTTTTTAAAAGTGCGGCTCTCTCATCTGAGAAACTTTCTTATTTTTGTTTTTTTCTTTTCGAACCGCCATCCGGGTTCAGCTGTAGGGTCGTGGTTGCCCAAGTCTTTGGAGTGCAGCTGAAGACGTTAGGTCGACAGTTCTGGTCGGTCTAAGGGAGTTGCCCTGGACTGACAGAAGCATTCCCTAGCATAGAACACCCTACCACCACGAGCAGCAATTAGAGAGGATGGAGTTTTTCAAGAATGAGAGACCTGCCAGACAGATGGACTTTAAAGCCAGAATGTGTATAATAATGACAAAGAAACGATTTTTGATATTATGTATTTTCATGTTGCTTAGTGTAATGACGTTTTTAATAGGATATGTTTTATTCTCTTTTCAAGTGACATTTGCACCCATTACACAGCCCATACCTCCTTCTACTGTTTCCTCGCATTCTTTTCACCCCCTGCCTGAACACGAGTCTGCCAGAAGATTAGAATTTGTCAACAATTCATTCATTCAGCTTCTACACCAACACCAATTAGTAGTGAACACAACTAACTGTTGGGTGTGTGGTCTTATGCCTCATACTACTGATAAAGGTATCCCTTATCTGGTCCTGCCTTTCAGCCATAATGGTTCTGTATGGGCATATAGAACGTGTTCATATACGCGTATGAAGCCAACCCCCTACGTTCTGTGAAAGATAATCCTAAGAATAGTGCTCTAGCTAAGGGTATAGTAGATATGATTAGGGAAGATATTTCCTATGAGACTATCCCGAGAGATGAGACACTAGCATATATTGGATGGAACATAACAGGATATGGAGTTACTCTGAGTGGGAACCAGCGAGCAAAGAGATCCTCCCCGATTTGGATTGTACCCCATCAGGGTCACCTATGTCTGCAAGGTAATGGCAAGAATCCCAGAGCTCAGTTAGGGAAAAGTATCTGCACTGAAACATATGTTTTTGCGTCTCAGACTTCTCCTTCGTTCTTAGCAGCTAAGGGTACCTATTTCATCTGCCATAATAGAGCCTATACATGGTTGCCCCCTCACTTCTCAGGCACATGTTTTGTTTCGTTCCTGTTACCTCCCACCTACACGGCCGCGGCAGATTACCATAAGACAAGGATAGTTAGAGGTGTCATAAGTAAAGAAGACACTACGGGAGAAGAATTTGGAGATTTCGTAAAGGGTTTTCTGCCGTTTTGGGGCCCTATGGTTAACAGCAGGAACATAAGGCAATTGACAAAGGTGGTTGAATCCACGGTAGTTGAAACCGCCGGTGCCCTTGGTAATTTGACTGCTGAGCTCCAGTCGGATCGCCTTATGACTCTTCAGAACAGGGTCGCATTAGACGTCATACTTGCAGACCGAGGTGGGGTATGTAAAGTGATCCAATCAAGTTGCTGGGTTTTCATCCCAGATAACGCTCCGACAGTCCACCAGGCCATTTCCAAACTGCATAAGATCTCCGAATCTATTCACGTGGATAAAGGAGATTGGTCATTGATGGGGTGGTTCTGGGAGCTGATATCCGCCTGGGGATGGAAGACTCTGGTAGTCATTGGGATGATCTTAGCCATTCTTTTCCTGTCCTGTCTGTGTGTACAGTGTGCTCCTGCAATATGTGGCCTCTGTGCTACATCGTGTGTAAGGAAACCTGTATCAAGGGACGAGCTAAGTAATAGGATGATGCTACAGCAACATCTCAACGACTTTATGAATATAGACCTGGACTCAGATTAGCGTGAGTATAGGTTATTGCCTATGTAAGGGCAAAAGGAGGGTCTGTGGTACTGAAAATTCTGGACCCGTGTTATAAACATCGTCGTATCACCACGATTTTGGTATCAGCAGACCGAGAATGATTAGAATAGTACGCACAAGCATTGTATTCATATTCGGATAACAAAATCACCCGAATATCAGAGTTTCCGTCCTGAACCCTCGTGTTCCATTTAAACGACAGCCATTTTGTGATTGCCCTCACATAGGCCAATGTCTAATGCTGAAAACGAGTCTGAAGGACACGTACACCTTTGCTGACTCCTCTGTGACCTGGGCAAGCTGACTCCACTGCCTGAAGCCAAACCTGTTCGGCCAGTTTCTTTCCCAGTGGCCGAATGAGATTAGTATCAAGGCACAACACATCATAAACCTTTCATCACACACAAACCATGCCTAATCTTACACACACCTGTCCCTGTTTCTTTCTTTATGACTTGCTTTACAAGGAGGAGGTGCCCGTTTATATTGGGGGTCCGTCGATATCTGATGAAAGTACTAAGCCTTGCCGGGTAATTGATTGAGGGCTGGACAAACTGAAATATGGGCTTGTCATCATAACCCTGCTATTACTTTGTAGTGAAAATATGTGAATGGTCAACTGTAAAATAAGGAATGTTTGCCTAAAGCATAATATTTTGTATCAAAGAGAAGGTTAGCTTTGCAAAGGGAGCAGTCTCCTGAGAATATACACCATGTTGTACTTCTAGGATACCTGTTACTGGCTGCAGCCAATAAACAAGATCTTTGACTTCACCAAGAAGACTCTGTGTTTCTGTAGTCTGAAACAGGAAGGACTCGAAGTCTTAGGGTGTGTTCCCTGGCACCACTGGGTTCTGAAAAACCCAGTACTTCAGTTCACCTGCACATGCCTATTGCGCAGCACTAGACTCCCATTATATGACTCTCTACCGGTGAATGTCCACCTCTTCCATCGAACACTATGTCAACCTCCTGTCAAGTCACATATCAGATCATGTGCTCATCATATCTTGCAATGAGTCCAACACACAGGAGTCAATCACACAACAGCTGCAAACACAACACAGGACAAACATTTTCATACTTACTGGATACGTCTGGGTCCTCGAATCGAGCCACTTCATCTATGGTGTAGGGGGCTGGTCCACCTGTAAAACACGGAAGGTTGTTATGTGCTCAATGTCTGCTCACTGTACAAATGTCGGAACAACAAATCACTGTGTGTGACATTTTATATGATAGAGCTGCACATCAGGTATGTAGACACCCCAACAGACATACCACTGCAAACATGCATTGACACTGTCACTCCAGGGAGTGATGCACACACATATGCACACATGCACTAGCCCTAACAATCATGTGGTGCCAAACATGATTACTCAGTTTTGTGGATAATACCTTCCAGATGGTACTCCATTTCATCTTTTGTTATCGGGAGACACATGCAATGCCACATTCCTGGTGCACTGCAATATCAGTGACTCAGGTATTGCAGCTTGTACAAAAAGGGACAATGAGTAACTGTGTGATGGTCATGTAGGTTGATTTGCTTTCAGGAATTATTGTGCTTTCAGTGGTCAATAATAGGTGTGCCGGTGTTGTATGTATGTTACATATGCCACATTGGCAGTGTACCTTAAGCCGTATATGCCCCTATGACAAAATTATGGCAGGGATCCTGTGTGTTAAATGATGACAATGTTACGCTAAACATGGATTGGCCACTTTTCTGTTTCAAAACTGCAAAATGATGTATGCTGAAAGTGTCTTAGTTGATCATCGTTGACAGAATGCATGGGCACAGGTGTAGTCATTGCACCTGAAATGTGTCACTCTGGGCCATGTGTACCTATGTCAGGTATTGTGAATCACACATTTCCAGATTCAGCAACTTACAATTAGCAAGTTGGGTGATCAGAGGTAGTGCACCCGAACTGACACTGTTCGCTAATGGAAAATGGGGTAGCAAATGTCCTACTTCTGCAATCATGATGAGGTAGGTCTCTATTTGAAAACACCTTGGGAATGGCAGCACTCACAGGAATGCTGGCCTGCTGAGCTCTGCAGACCACCTTGTCTGTGACTGCCTTCACACTGAGAAGTTTACATTTGTAGAAATGCTGCTAAATTTCAGCAGGTGTGTACAGAAAGTAATTTAACAACCTATTTCTTCACTAAAATGGTGTTATGGAAGCAGTTAGTGGTCCCTTGCATCATGCTCAAAAATATTTTGTTACCATGCATTCACAAAGAGCAGGGATCCCATGCTGACCCTTTCACTTTTAAAAATGGGTTGGCACCAATGTGACACAGATGGTAACTGCAATAGCTCAGTCCCGGCAATTATGCCCAAGCAAAAAATGCCGCTGGGCCCTGCTACTCAATGATAGGATTTCAATGCCTACTCCAAAATGCCATGAGATTACCATGTTTTGTGATAATGCAATCTGGTAGCATAATGGCCCATTTGGGTTTGGCCATGTGAATGATTATTTGTCCTGACGTAAACACACAGAAACAGTGAACTTAGGCCCAAATGTCTCAAGTATTTTGTGTCGCATTTGCTTCATTTGTTGACGCAACAGCTGCGCAAATTAGAGAAAGAAATTTGAAGTGTGCGCTACTTTTGCATCCAGAAATTAGACAAATGCACCGCGAATAAAGTTGAAATATGGGCAGAAGATAATAGTGAAGGTTATGAAGAGCTTGGTACGTATGGCCCTGATACTGTTCGGACATGGTTAAACAAAACTGTGGACTGCATTGTTACCATATATTACCATGTGTAATACATTCCATTCCTGGTACACTCACAGTTTGTTCAACTTGCATTCCACATGTCCACAAAAATTGCATGCAGCATGTCACAACATCTGCTACTGTCACTCCAGAGCATTGTACTGTACACATTAGTCAATTTGGTACTCACCAACAGGGCCACCAATCACCACACCCAGGTGGTCCAGCAGGTCCTGCTCTCTGGCCACCAGGTCAGCCCAGCGATGCTTCAGCTGGTGATCATTACTTTGGGTGTTGAAAATCTGCCTCAGGTGGAACAGCACCTTTTGGCCACCTTAGCCGTGTTGCAGGGGTAGCACACAGCCCCAAGCCTACAACATCAGGGGGGGAGTGGCACACCAGCCACACAAATGCCCCTAGCTCCTCCTCACCCATGCGCCCCTGCTGTGGCCTTCCCAACATCACACAAAACAATAAGTCAAAAGTAAAGAGGGAAAAACAGGGAAAGGAGGTAGAAAAAGGAAACGTATCTAACCTAATGACAGCCCAAAACTACCCCAACTAATACTACCCACAAACAGGCTCCCAACAGTACAAATACAAATCTAACTACAATTAAAGACACAAATACACTTACACAGGATACAAAATACACCTACCGAACACCAAAAGACAATATGTAGATCACACAGGAGACAAAATCACAAAATCCACAGAGAGACAATCCAAAACACTGCCACACAGTCTAGAATATTCACAGACTACAAACTGAAAGTGAAAGTACACCCACTGTAACATTTCTGTAAACAGAATATCCTATTACATCACTTCCTGTCTCATTTGCGGCCCGTTTTTTGTCTTGCGTGTAAATCTTTTACGCTTACGGAGTTTGCCTCATATTTTTTGGCTGCATTTGCATCAAAATCCCACACATTCATGGATCAATACATTTTCAATAGATATCCGCATGCCTGGGGTGCGCTGGTGGAATTAACGCTAGGGACCCATTGATGTATAATGTGCGTTAGCGTAATTTTTTGATGCGTTTGAGTAAAAAATTCTGTCTTAAACTGTGTTTGCGTCATTTTTCAAATTTCAAATTTTTCAAATTTTAACATGCATGCAGCCTATAACTAGACAAAGATAGGATGGTATGACCTGCAGTGTGTGTACTAGTGTTTGGGCACATGTGGCAGACCATAGTACTGCGGCCCATAATACTCATATCGTTGTGCAGGATTAGCCCTCTTAACTGACGCAACAGCAGTACAAACTTTGGAAATTAAAATGGATTTTATTTTTCAAGTTTGCGCAGGTGTTGCATCAATAGAGAACAGCAAGGCTACGCTACAAAAAAATGATTCATGGCCTGTGTGTTTTGTGTGTGAATTGACTGTTAAAATTATTTGTGTGCCTCTGTGGGAACGGCATTCAAAACATTTGGCGTAATGTTCATGTATGAATGTGTTACAAATGGGTATCACCATCAGATGCCAATCAATAAGGTACATCAGTCATGATATGTGTTTGTAATATCTGTTGCCTCTTATGCTGTGTGTACTTGCTTGACACTGGGGACAATACATTTCCCATGACAAACAATACACAGGAAAGATCGAGGACAGCTGATGAGTGCTATGTCAGATATGTTACCCCTCACATCTTGTGAAATGTTGGCTACCACTTCATGGTCACTTGTGTGTATACTACCCATGAGTTAGGCATTTGAACATGCTAGATAGGTACAGTGTTTGTGATACATAGGCGGTCATTCTGACCGCGGCGGGCGGTGGTCGCCGCCCGCCATGCGGTTACCGCCGAATGACCGCAGCGGTCATTCCAACTTTCCCGCTGGGCCGGCGGGCGACTGCCAAAAGGCCGTCCGCTGGCCCAGCGGGAAAGCCCCTGCAACGAGGATGCCGGCTCGGAATGGAGCCGACGGAGTTGCAGGGGTGCGACGGGTGCAGTGGCACCCGTCACGATTTTCACTGTCTGCAAAGCAGACAGTGAAAATCTTTGTGGGGCCCCCAGGGGCCCCACGGCACCCGTTCCCGCCATCCTCCACCGCCAGAAACAGGCTGGCGGGAAGGGGGTCGGAATCCCCATGGCGGTGCTGCAAGCAGTGCCGCCATGGCGGATTCCCTGGGCCAGGGGAAAACCGGCGGAAAACCGCTGATTCCCCTTTTCTGACCGCGGCTTTACCCCTGCGGTCAGAATAGCCCAGGAAGCACCGCCAGCCTGTTGGCGGTGCTTCCGGCGCCCTCCGCCATGGCGGTCATGGACCGCCAGGGTCAGAATGACCCCCATATTCTCATATCCATTCATAACATTATTATGTACACCACAGTTTGACTAATGTAAATGACCTATGTTCCTCCTGTGACTGTGGTGGACCAGCAGACCATGCTGCATGTGTTCACATATTTCCAGTGGTTCATTGCACAAAAGTGTCCAGTTCAAGTGTGTGGGCACGTGTACCCTGTGTCAGTATTGGCCTCCATGGTGTAACAGTTAGGTGCAGGTCTAGTCAGGAGTCTGTGGAGCCAACCCTTGATTTAACTGAGTATCCTTCAAAGCAGATTTGACCTAAAGCCAAAGATCAGCTCACGGCATACAAGGGGATAGGGCAGCTATGGTACAGCAGAAATTTCAGAAGGGTGACGACAGAGCAACGTTGTTGTGGTCAAATACATTATGGATCAGTAATAGACAAACAGGCAGGTTTCATCACTACATTTGTACACAGGATAGGGCTCTGAAATTCCCACAGCAACAGGGAACATCAGTGCCTCTGTGCTGATTAATCTCACAGCCAGTCACCATGCAAGCCCCATCAAAAGGTGGCGGCAGAAGTGAATCTGTGTCTGGCCCATCAGGACACAAACTTGTATTGTCCTTACATACACATTAGCACCCCTTGTTTGTTGGGCTGGAGGCATAGTACAAAATCCAGGCATACAGCCATAGCACACTGTCACTGTTTGGTACTAATGAATACATGCAAAACCAGACAGGGGATGGGGGCTGGATTCGCCCCTTTGAAAACATGTCTCGGAACAAAAAAAGATAAGAAAAGAAATTAAACTTTTCTATATTGTTGAGGACTGATCGTAGACCTACCAGACACAATACCCCAAGAGGAAACGGAGGGCATGGAAACCAACTATGAGGCAAATGTAGCCACAGGGAATGTCTCTGGTTAATGCAAAGACTGGAACCAGTCTGGCTAACAGGATGCAGGCTCTGTCAGGAACAAACATGAACAAGGCAGATAAACAGTGAACAGAGTCTGACTGGAACAAGCAGGAACAACACTGTGGAAACAAAGAGCAGTTTCTAGTGTACTCAGCACTGTAACACAATCCAACAAGGGCTCTGGTACATACATGAATTGTACTCAAATGCACAACAAAGAGATTCAGGAAATGGCAGCTTCTAAGCAGTTCCAGGCAGCAGCAGGGACAGGGCAGAGTCAAATGGCTGGGCTGCATTAGAGTGCTCACAGGTGTGTGCAGCCTCAGTCTCTCACACATCCTGGAGTTGATAATCCAGTTTAAGGGGCTAACCTGACCTTTCACATGGGAAGCAATGGACAGCAGATTACAGGTCTTACCGACTACCAGGCAGTGCATTGTGGGACCTGAAGTCCATGCAGACTGATGAAGTAGAACTATGGCATGCCATGCTGAAAAGGGAAGCACACAGGAGTCAGAATGGGAGTCTGGGTGAATGTAGATGATGATTCCCAGGGTACAGATAGTCCATTTACAGCACCCCCTAGAGAAGGGTGGGCAGAGACTTAAAACATGGAAGTGGCAGGACTTATTATCTGGGATGGACTGCGCAGGGCATGTCTTGTGAGCATTGCTTGTCATACCTGGGGCACTTGTGCTATCCATTTTCAGGTTTGATGCACTTCTTGTCACACATGCTCCTTGCAGAAATAGCTGATGTCACACTGCTGTCAAGGGTCTGGTCATACATTCCTCTTACCAATACAATTTCACATCCACTGCCTAATGTATGATGCACTTTCTTACCTTATGATTGATGGTGTCTTAGTTGGGTGTCATATGCTGCAATGGACCATGTTGGCAACATGGATGTGTCTCATAGCTGTGGTCCTATGAAATTACCCTTCAAATGTGAAATAGACAGGATGTATTTAATAAAAATTGTGTGTGATGTTTGCTGTACATTCATACCCATCAAATGTGATGTGGCATCTGAATTATGCAAATTTGTCTTTCTGCAATGCTCCACGAGGCAATACTCTGATTATGATTCCTATATATCATGTGATGCATAAATAATTACCCAGAGCATGATCGAGTGATAAAGTGAGCTGTTTAATTCCATATTGTATCAAAGTGGTGATAGTGATTATTGTTGGAAAAAAACTTGTACTATATGTTGTCTGCAACGCATTCCTGCAGCTGTGTTAGGATGTTCCCCCTTATTTTCCCAGACAGCATCCTCCTCCTCCTCCTCTTCAGGCAGTTGTTGTTTAGGCTCATATAGGGGAATGTTCCTCCTAACACAAATGTTGTGCAGGAATTGCACAGGCCAAAATGATCTTGCAGACCATTTCTAGGGAATATGGGAGGCTGCCTCCAGTGATGTCCAGGCATGTGAATCTGGACTTGAGGATGCCAAAAGTTCGTTCAACTATGGTGTGTGTCCTTCAATTAGCCTGATTATAGGCACACTCTGCTGCTGTGCTTGGGTTGGCAAATGGGGTCATGATCCATGGCTAGATCTTGTAACCCTGATCAGCTGAAAGAGAAAATAGAGGTAAGTATTTTGGTTGGTTGGTTGCACTGGGATTGTCACTTTGCATGGCAGTTGTTATCTTGTGTCGTCTGTGACTCATATGTGTTTGTGGTATTGTGTGGGATCTTAGGCTTCTGTGATGTTCTTTCTACATTGGGTTGTTTGACTAGCAAAACTGGTGTTTGGCTAATTGACCTGATATCTCTGGTATATTTAGAAACTTGCACTTCAGTGTGTATCTCCCATGCGTTATGTAGTGAGAAAGATGTGTCCGTGTGCATTCACTGGAGGTGACATGATACTTCCACACACACAATAGATTCTACTGTGGTGGTAACATGGTTGCACTACACGGCCCGGACATCCCATCCAATTAGACATATGTAATTGCAGGTGAAATGCAACAGTGAGGCCCTTTGATTTGGCTGGGTGACAATGCACAACACATCTCCATAAGTTGGCAGCACTGAAGTGTTCAGTATTGGCAATGCACAATTATCCCATGTGTGACTAGTTCTATGCAAACCTGTTTTTATTCCCTCACCCTGTTGGCTCATGTGCAACCGTGCACCTACACTACTGAACTTGCTCCAGGTGAACTGGCTAACTTGGTTGTGGGGGTGAATGTTTTAGTGTAAGAAGGTCCATCTCCCTGTACATCTGTTATATAGATGGGGAATTGTCTCTTTCAGTATGTGTAGCAGTGTGCACTTTGCATTAGTGTCACATCAACATGTTTTCATTGCACAGTCCACTTCCTTATTGTTAGCTGGCAATGTCACCCCAGGAGTGATGTGGGATGTTGGTACTGCCTCAATAATCCCATGTCATCTTCATTTGATTCAGCATCATCATGCTATGTGTCTCATGATGTTTGACCTGCAGCAACACACATTGCACACCCCTTACACATCATGCATTGTTTTGAAGGGAGTGGGATTGACTGTTGCCTCATGTGATTTAGAATGGTTAATCTTTCAAGTTGTACTGCCAGTTAAGAGTTAAGGCCATGTCATTGTCACCGTGTGGTTTTAAATTGGTCCCTTGTGGCTCTAGAGTGGCATCTATTTTTATTCGCAGCCGTCATTTGTCCATAGGTGTGAATCCCATTGGGTCAGGATATCAAACATAACTACCAGTGTCACACCGCAGTGGCTTCCTGCCCACGTGTCAATGTAGTGGTGTGTGTCTTATGTGTCCTAAAGGGTTGCTGTGCTGTGTGTATATTACTAGGTTTCTGCACTTACCAACAAGAAGTCCATTGCCATATCGTCCATCCTGGAAGTGCCGATTGATGGTGCTGCGGCGGAAGATGAAGGAATCATGTACACTCCCAGGATACTTTGCCATGATATTGGTGAACAATCTCTGGTGATCAACAATGGCCTGCTTTCTGTTGCGGTATAGGTGCTCAGTTGCAGCAGGTGGCACAATCCGGACATGTGTGAAGTCAATGGCACCAAGCACGTGCGGGAAGCCATTAATTTGGTAAAATCCCTGTTTGGTCTGCTGCTGCTTCTGCTGTGTGTTGGGGAAGCTGATGTGGCGGGGTGTGAGGGAGATGATGGCATCATATACCTTGGGAAGGAAGGCGGAGAATGAGAGCTGTGAGACCACGGCAACCAGGGTACCAGTAGTTTGAAATGAGCCACTTGCCAACATGTGCAGGACAGCTAGCAGCTTGATCTCCGGTGGAATAATGTGGGGTGTCTGCAAGCTGGCTTTTAACTGTGGCTCAATTTGGCGCAGCAGCTGCATTATGGCTTGACAGTTGAGTCTGTACCTCTGGATGATATCATGTTCCCTGAGGCCCAGGAGGGTTGTCCTGGTCCTAAATAGCCTCTCCTGCCTTCTGCGTTGCCGTTAGGGTCCACGTTGGTGTGGTGGTAGCTGCTGCTGTTGGTCCTGTGCTCTGCGTCTTTTGGCATGCTGCATGAGTAGCACCTCCAGGTTGTCCTTCTTGAACAATGATGTTGCTTGTGTGAGTTTTCCTTAAATAGTGGTGTGTTTGCCCCATTTTAACGCCTGCTCTGACCCAGGCGGGATTTGCGTTATTTTCCGGGTCTGCCTCCCACCCATGTGTTATTTTTTCCCGGTTGGATAAATATGACGCACAGGTGTTTGAGTCATTTTTTGGATGGGAACGTCTACCTTGCATCTCATTGACTCAAGGCGGTTTCATGAATGCAGAAAATGACTCACACTCTAAAATGTTGACGCTAGATGGGTCTAGCGTCAAAATCTAATTATGGTGTTAAATGTGCGCCGGATTAGCGTACAAAAATGACGATAATCCGGCACAAAGGGAGTATAAATATGGGCCATATTTATCAGCCAATGAGTGTGTGTGGAGGGTCACACTACATGAGCAGCTGTGTTACATTTCCGTAAAAAAAAACATAAAACATTATATAACTAAAAATTGCGACCACATAGGTGCAACATAGCGTTTGAAATGAAGGTGTACTAGTTGTGAAACATAACTGAATGCACATGTTGAATTACAAAGAGAGCATACATTTACAAATCGTGGACATTGCTTTTCTGAATAAAAAGTGTCAATCCATTTAGATTACTTGCAATATATTCAGTGGTATAAATATAATGCTTATGGTGCAGTCCCTCATCTGAGTTGATCAAAATATTTCTCCTTTTTTGTAAAAGCTACCATCCTTTTTTTGTCCCTTAGTGGCTTATCACGGATAATTTTAATATCAATTAGAATTGCAGGTTTACCCTTTGTAGAACAAAATTTACACCTGAAGCTAATTTTTTGAAAGATTATCTATCTAACACTTCATAAAATATTTTGTGTAACTATTCTTTTATTTAACATTGCAGGACCATCCACCAGAGGTGCAGTCCAGCAACCCTCTGAAGAACTCCCAACCACTACTGCTACTGCTGGAGAAGCTTTCAGTGAACACACATCTATCTCCTGCTGGTCTTGAGGAGGAGCAGCCACTTCTGTCTGGTTTGCTTGGCCAGGCTGTAAGTGTGAGCTTCACTCAGTCAATGACTCCCTCAACATCTTCCATCCTAGGGCAGGCTCCTTCTTCTCAATCCACAGTATTATTTCATTCAGTTCAATTCAATTTTGTTTACGTTTTGGACCTCGACGAGGTCCATGTAAAAGTAATCAATATAAATAAAGCATTTGGACAAAAACGATAAAACATATTGAGAATCGATACAGTGATAAAATACCACAAAGTGCGAAACAGTGCTTATCATAATTGTGCAAATTGCAAAAAATCTAATATAGCCTTAGAACCCGCCGTAGCGGGCTCTACCGGCTATTAAAGGCCCGCTCCCGTTCGGCTCGGGCATTTAACAAGGGAAAGGGCCTTTAATAGCCGGTAGAGCCCGCTACGGCGGGTTCTAAGGCTATTAGAACATTCTGCCACTCAGGGCAGAATGTTCTCTTAAAAAAAACAAATTGCTCACGGAGCCCGAGGGGATTAGAATCCCCTCGGGCTCCGTGAGGCTTTGTTCACAGCTGCTGCTGTGAACAAAGCCCATTGGAATGTTGGCGCTGCGGGCTTTTACCGGCCAGTAAAAGCCTGCAGCACTCCATTGTTTTCAATGGAGCCCCCAGCATTCCAATGTTCTAATGTAGAATACATAAAGACATAAAATCATAATAGGCAACACTAAACATTTCACAAATGTGCAAAATGCAGGATGCATAATCCAATATACAGTGCAAAGGGCAGGATTATAAAATAACAAAAGACTGACAAAACAAAATATCTTGAATGACCTTGTTAACAGTCCGGGCAGATTTTAAATCAGCCTTAGGACTATTGGTCTCGAGTTTGAAAGAATGTCATCTGTTCTTCAAACTAGGAGATGGGATCACATGAAGGGAAGACAGGTGTCTGCAAAAATGGGGATTCCAGATTTTGGCCCAGGAGCTTCATACTAGTGTGAGACCAAAAAGTGCGATCATTAGATTGTTAAATTCTGCAGAGATTTGCTTTAAATTCCAATCATCTATAACCATGAAATTTAAATCAACAGATGCAGGGAGGATACCTTGATCACTCAAATCAGTCCACGAAAATGGCAGTTCAGTACATGTGTTGGACCAGGCCCTTTTTGCAGCATCATCCCCATACTTTTTTCCTCTTTTCTCCTATTTTTTTCTGACCAGTATTTGTTGGCTTTAGGACTCTGGGCACTTTACCTCTTGCTAACCAGTGCTAAAGTGCATGTGCTCTCTGTGTAAATTGTATTGGTGATTGGTTTATCCATGATTGGCTTATTTGGTTTACTAGTAAGTCCCTAGTAAAGTGCACTAGAGGTGCCCAGGGTCTTTAAAATAAATGCTAGTAGTGGGCCTGCAGCACTGGTTGTGCTACCCACAAGAGTAGTCTTGTAAACATGTCTCAGACCTGCCACTGCAGTGTATGTGTGTGCAGTCTTGCACTATCAATTTGACCTGGCAAGTGTACCCACTTGCCAGGCCCAAGCCTTCCCTTTTTATACATATAAGGCACCCCTAGGTTAGGCCCTAGGTAGCCCTAAGGGCACGGTGCAGCCTATGCTACAGGTGGGACATGTACTGATGTGTTTTACATGTCGTAACAGTGAAATACTGCCATATTCAGTTTTCACTGGTGCAAGGCCTATCTCTCTCTTGGTTAACATGGGGGCTGCCTTAAAATATCTTTTAAGTGTTATTTTCCTTTCAGAACAGATAGAAATGTGGAGTTTGGTGTCTCTGAACTCACAATTCAAAAATAAATCTTTTGGTAAACTTGGTTTGTAAATTGTCAGTTTGAAAATGCCACTTTTAGAAAGTGGGCATTTTCTTGCCTAAACCATTCTGTGACTCTGCCTGTTTGTGACTGGGTCAGACTGACAGTTGGGCTGTTTTTGAATCCCATCTAGACAATGACACAAAGGGAGCTGGGGTGTAGCTGCATATCCTGATGGGATATTAAGGAGGTGAGCAGAGGTTATCTAAGTGTGTATCTCCATTGCCCTGACTAGAGTGAGGGTCCCTCCTTGGACACAGTGCAAAATTGACTGCCAACCAGAGACCCCATTTCTAACAACAATCATTAAAAATTTGATATGATACCAGCATAAAATTAATTAAAAACTGTCCTTGAGGGCAATAAAACGTGAAAGAAGCTGGAGAATCGTCATGGCATCAACCATTCAAGAACACAAATTCATTTTCTCTCAACTTTTTTAATAAATACCTCTCCTATCAACTCAAATTTTTTTAGGCATATCCACCTCGATAATACCTAAGGCCTCATCCATTTCATAGTCATTTATAGTGATATATGCAAATTTAGACACCTTAGCATTAAAATTATAAACAATTATTTTCAAAGGACAATCCTCCTTTTGCCTATGTTGCACACAAAGAAAACCATAGAGTTGAGTAACAAGACTTTTTCCTTACCAGAGGGGATGTAAACTCCCCTGTGGAGACAGCCCATCATCCCCATTAATGGCTGAAAGCTTTAAACAAAGATAAATTAGAGGGGTGCAATTAAAATAGTTTTGAAGCAAAATGGCTATTCCCCGTTAATCCCCCACTTTCCTGCCCTTTAGCGGAAGGAATTGCTCCACAGGAGAGCACAAAATAATTCTCAACTGAAAAATCAGTACAAACGCAGGTTTCCAGCAGACATGATTGACAGCATAAGGCACACTATATAATTCAACTTTACATTAGATTGCCCTAGGCCTGCCATATTCCAAGAGACTAAGGGGCATATTTATACTCCGTTTGCGCCGAATTAGCATCGTTTTTTTCGACGCAAATTCGGCGCAAAACTAGCGCCATATTTATACTTTGGCGCTAGACGCGTCTAGCGCCAAAGTATGAGTAAAGAGCGTCATTTTTTAGCGTGAACGCCTTCCTTGCGTTAATGAGATGCAAGGTAGGCGTTCCCGTCCAAAAAAATGACTGCGCCGCAAATGCGTCGTATTTATACTCCCGGGCAAAAATCACGCCCGGGAGTTGGCGGGGCAGAAAACCCCGCATTTGCGCCACTTTTTAACGCCTGGGTCAGGGCAGGCGTTAAGGGACCTGTGGGCTCAAAATGAGCCCACAGCTGCCCTCCCATGCCCCCAGGGACCCCCCCTGCCACCCTTGCCCACCCCAGGAGGACACCCAAGGATGGAGGGACCCACCCCAGGGACATTCAGCTAAGTTCAGGTAAGTATACATTTTTTTTTTTTTTTTTTGGCATTGGGGGGCCTGATTTGTGCCCCCCTACATGCCACAATGCCCAATGACCATGCCCAGGGGACAGAAGTCCCCTGGGCATGGCCATTGGGCAAGGGGGCATGACTCCTGTCTTTACTAAGACAGGAGTCATGTAAATGGCGTCTGGGCGTTGTTTAAAATGGCGCAAATCGGGTTAAGACGATTTTTTAGCGTCAACCTGACTTGCGCCATTTTTAAGATGACCTAACGCCATTTTTCCCTACGCCGGCGCTGCCTGGTGTACGTGTTTTTTTTCCACGCACACCAGGCAGCGCCGGTCTGCTTGCGCCGGCTAACGCCATTCAATAAATACGGTGCCCGCATGGCGCTTCAGAATGGCGTTAGCCGTCGCAAAAATTTTTGACGCTAAACTGCGTTAGCGCAGTTTAGCGTCAAAAAGTATAAATACGGGCCTAAGGGGCATATTAAAGAAAAGTGGCACTGAAGCTAGTGCAGTGGTACCTTCCTTGCACCCCTTAACGCCCCTCTGCCGTCACCACGTGTGCATTGTATTTAAAATACGACGTACCATGGCGCAGGGTAGCCATTGTTGTGCTCTGCAGGAGTAGTGCCTAAATTCTGGTGCTAATCCTGCAGAGTACATATGGGCCCATTATGAATAACAGTAGCCCCCTTTTAATGCCTGCTACGAGCAGGCATTAAAAGTGACGAAAAAAATGACTCAAGGAAATTGCTTAGATTTCCTTGAGCCAGGTTTCCAGCCCACATAATATGGAAACGCCCGCTTTATACATTATGCCTGGCACAAGGGTTTACAAAGTGGCCCAATGCATGCATTGCGCCACTTTGTAAATATGGCATAGGGGAAATGCCATCAAATAAATGACACTACGGTGGCACTAAGGTGGCACTAGGGGCACTTAAATTTTCCCCTTATTTTCCCTGAGGGCTACCTCTGCAATACTGGGAACTTAACATTCATTCTAGCCCCATTTAATGAACCGGTTACCCAATTCAAAGACATGGACTCATCTACCCTCCATAGCGCCCAACCACTCACAGTCTCCTTTCCAACAATACTTATTACTCTCCTCCCTGTTCTAGTCCCTACAAAGATGGTTATATGTTTCAAATCAACAGATTCCATATAACATACTTCCTACACAAACTTTATAAAATTCTGCAAGGAATTAGAATATTCTAACTCTTTAGGCAATTCAACACAGATAACATCAAACCCTGTAGTGAATCCTAGTTTGTTTTAATGGGATAACAGGAGTTGGCTTAGCCTTTAGCTTGCAGACTCGTGCCCCCGTCACCTAGTGACTTTTAACCTACTTAACTTGCTCTGTCTTAGCCCATTCAATTATTTAATTCATCTAAGATGGCTGCCTTGTTTATAGTTAGGCCACTTGTTATGCTTTGCATTATCAGTGCCACCGCGCTAAGGCGTCAAGATCAAGCGACAAAGACAAACAAACAGTAGGTGTTCACACTTAGGAATTTTCCCTCTATATACTTTCGAGGGATTTGTTTATAATAATTGCCGTCCCAAGCATGTCTGTTATATATTGTTTGGGAACACACCTACGTCAGGGGTCCTGGTAGATCTGTATAAATACATCTCACTTTAGACACATGATCAGAGGGATTCCGATCAGAGGGCATCACCACCATCGCTGATATCGATGCTGCACGTCGTCTTGACGCTGACCCAGTCTTCGTGTCCCTGCGGAGTCTGAGATAGAGACATCATTCCAAGGTAACAAGGGTTGGGGCTCCTCTCATGGACATGGCATTGGAAGATTAGGTTTAACAAACCCAGCTCTCCTTTAAATAGGAGGTTAAGCCTATCATATTAGGGTATTAAGGCATATTACACCTCTTTTGTCTTGACATGCTACTGCAAGATGCTGGGGGTCTTTGTAATAATGACTCTCGTCTTCACAATTCTGTTTCTTGCACTGTTCATTATCCTAATCATTGCAGCCCAAGCAACATATCGCAAATTGCAGTTGTGTTAAATAAAAACTATTGAAACTTTACTGCATCTTGGTCATTGCCTGTGTTTGAATGAGACATAATGTATCTGTGAGAAAGGGGTAATCTCCGTTCAACCACGACACTCCCTGAGATGTCTTATTCTCGAGTCCATGCGTAAAGGCTGCCACAAATCACCTTCTACTATTATGTTTCTGGTGAGGTGCTACTAGTGAGCCGGAAGGTTTGGGATGACAGTTGCGACATGTGGTAGGATAGGTCTAGTCGCCTACAAACAAAAGTACTGTCATCCTTAAACCAGCAGTCTTGCCTAGAGCAAGAGTCCAAACTACGACAACCCTCGCTTCCTAAAGTGGCCTGCATTCTCCAAGATCAGTGATACCACGATCCTAGAGTGAAATGTCACCCTTGAACATGGGAGAGTGGCTGATGAATTCACGGACGCGATAACAAAATCATTAGTTCATTTCTCAAATGAATCGCAAAAATGGTTTGGTACATGTCAAAGTGCATTTTGCACGTCGCAAATGGCCCGATTCGCCGTTTGTGACGTGCAAAGTGGTACGCACATGTGGCCCTTAGTTCCTTGCACTAGCGATTGAATGTGAAAAAAACAGGTTGTTGGAACCCACACAGAGCCCCACTCAGTACATAGTTGATGTGGTGTCTGTGCTTTCTAGAGTACTAACAGTCCCTAAACAGAGATTCAGGGACACAGTGGTCTTTTGAAAGCCCAAGTTTATTCTTTGTAATATGACAGACAGGCAAAGCACTAAAAAAGGCACCTTGGGCCATATGTATGAGAACCTTGTACCAATGTTGCATTACTAATTTTGACGTGATGGCGGTGCAGGTAGTACTCCACATCTACAAGTTGACTTGGGGCCACATGTGTCAATTTTTGAAGGCCTGCATGGAAAATCACCTGCATCAAAACCGGCTGCACCATGCAGTAAAATATGCAAGGTAGGTGTTTCCGTGTAAAATCTACCTTATAAAAAACACTGTGATATTTAGGGTTTTTGTCAACGTGTGACACATCATCAGCAAGCCGCGCTCATAGCCTTAAATGCATCAACATTTCAGTTAATCTGCAAAGACGCAGTGGCTATGGTACATAAAGACAAGTCACACAAAACAGTTTGGCAAGCTCAACTACACCATGGAGGTGTTCATTCTGTAGCTGGGAGTCGTGAGGAGACCACCACCACCACCCCTTACACCACCACCATGTAGGCAGCGCAGGAGAAGGGAGCATGTTTTTTGCCAGCAGATTTCCCTCATTAACCTCAGGGAGGATGAGGTCATCAGATATTACAGACTGAGAAGGAACTCCATTATGGAACCACTGAACAAGATAGCGCCAAAGCTACAGCTACCAACTGCCAGGTCCACTAACATTCCTACACAGGTCAAGCTGATGGCAGTCCTCCACATGATGCTATGTGGTTCCTCCGAGATCACAACAACCAGAGTGGCAAAAATATTGCAGCCACCATTTTCTCTCTTCCCACCCTCTGTCCTGGATGCCATCATCTGCCTTACAGCCCAGTACCAGCTCTTCCCCAAGACACTACAACAGCAGCTAGAGACCAAGCAAGCTTTATGTGTGCCATTGCTGGATTCCCCCATGTGCTAGGTGCCATTAATTGCACACATATGCAACTGGTTTCCATTACAGCAACATCACACCTGTACAGGAACGGGAAGCACACCTACTCTATCAAAATCCAGGCCATCGTGGATCACCTGGGGATGTTCACCAATGTGCTGACCAAGTACCCTGGGAGTGCTAATGATGCTTACATCTTTCCAGCACAGCTCATCAAAGAGCACTTCCAGAGTGGGCCATATGAGAATTGACTACCCGTTGGTAAGCAAATCAGAAACACACAACAGACCTGCTCCGATTAAGACATTTCTGCTATATTAGCCATCACTCTGTCTGTCGAAAGAGCTTGGGCCATGTGTATGAGGGCTGTGGCTCATACTTGTACCATGGATCATGATACATGTGTAATGCAAACCCCTAAGTAAGACATATTAATACACGCAAAGCCACTTACTGAGTGCCTTTGAATGACCGAAACATTCGGTACCCAAAGTGCAATGTTGCATCACTGTGTGCAAGGGAGGGGCTCCATGGGCGCTGTGTGGGTGCCACCATGCAACTGCCATGGTTCATGAGACATGTCATGCATGCCACACCACGTAAACCTGGAAATGCATCAATTCAATTGATCTCCCCATTTGTAACAAGGATAATAAACATTATTTCATCCAAGTCACTCTTGCTAGCTGCATACTGTGGCACTCATACACAGGTGATCATGCTTCTAAGGGTTCATTATGTGCAGGAAGATGTCCCCTCCTTCACAAAGACAATCCCGTATGTAATGCAGACACCCTAGCACCATGGTGCAAATGTGTCTGTGTTAGTGCTAGGCAGCCATTGTGTGCCAATTCAGCATGAAAGCACAGGGATGTGCTGTATTGCCTAAATACTCTGCACTAGAACCCTTTCTCAGTGCCACACTGCAGCATAGATAAGTGACTTGCTGCACTCCACAGTGCCACTTTCCCAAATATTTGGGCCCTTGTGTTTCATGCACATAGTGAGAACAACATGCTGAAACATGTAGCCAATGATTTACTACATTGATATACCTGTACTAATCTGTCAATGGCAGTAGTTACAGAACATCAGTGAGTAGTAATGTGTAATTACATTCCAACACAGGAAGAAGTATTTGGAAAGTCCCTCTGTGGCATGCTATGTCAATGTAAACCCCAGACGTGTAGATGTTAATACTGAATAACATTGTGCCACCAAAGTACAAAACACACATATGTCTTAGTCATGCTGACAGTCAACGTACACACATACACACAGGTTTAAAGCTGCAGTGATATATGTAAGCAATGTGATGGCTCACCTGTTTAGAGGTATAAGGTTTCTAAAAGAAAAGCATATGAATCCAGCAATGTGAAATTCACAAAGTCTAAAACCATGGTGGCAAACATGACATACATCAGTCATGAACACAGAATTAAATGCAACCTGGACAAGGCACCACAGTGTACTCAGGATACCAATCTGAACATTAATTCGCCACAGCAATACTGAAAGAATCAAGGGATGGAAGTGAACGATCACCTTCAAGTTACAGTCATACATATACTTGTGAAAACTACAGTATTGTATCCAGGTCTGTGGCAGACAGATACTTGTAACAACATCACTGTGTACTACATAGAGCTGCCCCACATCACAATAACTATGTGTCAATCATGACAAATTGTCTGATGGAAAAGCAACAGCTGAAGGCTGACAATAACTTGTATAAGTATCCCTGCAACATGTTAGACATGCATCACATGTACGCACCTAATTCAAATGCTAAACTAAGTGAACAATTGAAAGTCTGTGTCAATGTTATGTAGGGCAGCAACAACATCAGTGGCTCCACAGGGGCATATGTGTGTGTGAGAGTCAAACATGTTGGCACTGTCACAGCCTACCTAGGGGCTACAATCAGGTCAATGTTCTGTCACATTGCACATGCAGTGAGTGCACATAACAAAGAGTGGGCAAGAACCTCTCAAAGGCCTTTCATAGTAAACTACTGGTCAAACATGAATGTCTACATGTAGAAGTGTCCAAAGTATCAGAGCATGTTCATCATGTGCTATGACACGGAGAACTGGAAGAGACACGTGTAATACGTGGCCAACTCTCATGTAATGTATATTGTCAAATACTGTAAGAAATGTGTATGAGTCAGTCAGTACAAATAATGCACATGGAAAAGAATGCGGCTGTAACAATCAGCATAATGATTGACAGTACTATTTTGTTCAAGTTTCAGCTGATCAAGGATATGGTTTGCAGCCATGGGTTGTGACCTCATTTGCACATCCGCAGACTGAGCTGAAATGGCCTCAGACTTTTGGGCCCTGATTTATCCTTTTTGATGCAAAACTGCACTAACGCAGTTTTGCACCAAACAGTTTAGCACCTGCTTGCACCATTTTTGTGCCCCAGCTGGGCACCATATTTATAAAAATGGTGCAAGCCGGTGCAAAGGGTAGGCTAGCGTAAACAAAAATTATGTTAGTCGTGTTGGGCTGTCGGTATGGAAGAAGGGGGTTTTGCACCAAAAAATGACATTAGGCAGGTTAGAGTAAAAAATAACCTAACCTGACTAGAGTCATTTTCTGATGCAAAACCATCCATACCATATGACTCCTGTCTTATAAAAGACAGGAGTCATGCCCACCACCCCAATAGCCAGCACAGGGGACCAGGGTCCCCTGGGCATGGCCATTGCACCCAGTGCCATGTAGGGGGCCCCCATTTCAGTGCCCTTGGGCACTTAAAAAAAATACTTACCTATACTTACCTGGGATGGGGTCCCCCATCCTCAGCTGTCCCTCTGGTGTCAGTGGGGGGGTCCCTGGGGCCAGGGGAGGGCACCTGTTGGCTTATTCCATAGTGTTCCACCATGGAACTAGGCCAATAGGTCCCCTAACGCCTGCCCTAACCCAGGCATTAAAAAATGATGCAAAGCAAGCTTTGCACCATTTTTTGACCCCTCCTCCCTCCTGTGTGTGATTTTAGCACGGGGGATAAATATGGTGCTAAGGCCATAGAGTCATTTTTTGCACGGGAATGCTTACTTTGCATCTCATTGACGCAAAGTAGGTTTCCAAGTACAAAAAATTACTTTAACTCCATAAATTTTGAGCTAGACGGGTCTAGTGCCAAGGTATAAAAATGGAGTTAGTTTTGCACCGAATTTGCGTTAAAAAAAAATGATGCAAATTCGACACAGAGCACGTATAAATATGCCCCTTGTCTAAGTTCACCTTTGCCGAATTGGGTCTATTGAGACATGAAGTACAGAGAAGATTTGTAGGTCCAAGTCCTTGTAATGTCACTCCTGGGAATGTATTACTTATTGACTCATTTCCCGGTTTATCTGGTTTGGTATGTTTGGTGATGCATATCTGACCATTGGGTGTGCATGGTGCTCCCCGCAAAGGTCAAGGAGCCTCTTTCTAGTGCAGAGTGAGCCAATGCAAAGATTTGCTACACATTGTGTCACTCGGAATTATTGACACTTGTCACAGCTATAAAAGCTGGCCTTGCTTGGCTCAGACAATATGTAAACAGATATCTGTAGCACACCCTTGTACACCCACAGATTCATTTGGGGTGTACAAGGAAGATTTCCATTGTGAATGTAGGGTGCATGTAAGTAGGTGCAAAGGATGTAAGCATCTGAACATTTTTGCTAATGTATGCACATCTATTGTCATGTGGCTTTGGGCACACTAACAATCACCTGGTGCAGAATCTACATGTGTTCAACAGAAACACATTAGCTTGTATGAAATATGGCACTTAGCTATACAATCAAATTTCAACGTACATGGTAGTACAGTGAAATGTCTGTTGCTAAGTATGGTCAGCCAGAATTCTGTTGCATATGTCCAAAATTGTTATGGACACAGGTACAGATGATGTGCAAGATGTTAGTGCAGGCATTATTAGTAAGCATGAACAGGTAGTTATGATGGTGTCAAAGTCACACAGTGTGTGATTATGCCTCATATGTTCCATTAACATGCAGCAAACTTAGGTCAGATATGTTGTATACTTTTGAGCTCTCCAGTGAAAAAAAGATCTGTTTGACTGATGACAAGGGTGGAAAAACATACCTGCTGTGTTGCACTTCGTTTGTTTGTGGACAACATATCTGTCCCTGTAGCAGTATGACAGAGAAAATGCAGATTTGTGAAAAGATGTATGTCAGTGTCAGTAGGGAAGGCATCAAATTCTAACCTATTTTGCTTTCGATATTTGTGACATTTGTTCTTGAGATGGATGAAACACTTCTTGAAAAATGTATTTGACCCACAATAGACAACAAAAGATATGGCTGCATTTGTGTCTGTTCATGTGTTTGTACATCATCATGTGGATACCTGGATCTTCCATTTCTTGGCCTACTACAAGGTCTGGCTGTTGTAGTCCACCCTCTGGGATACTTGAGCCTCCCTCAGTCATGATGCATGGGTGCCTGCATTATATGCAACAAAGTGCTTGGTCGGATATGTGCTCTAGCATGCGTACACACACTACTGAGAAGCATTGTCTAAGTCATGATGTGTGCATTCAAATGCAGGCTCAGGATGATGAGTGTACGGAAACATGTTTAAGTATGACTCACCATGTTTTGGGCTACAAGTTGGAACCAGAACCACAAGTCATGTTTCTGTACATTTGCCTGAGGGTACATAATTGAAATGTACCCGAGTCATGGGCCCATGTTTGGAAAAAGAGGCTAAATGGATGGCAAGCTGTTCATTGAAATGAAATTGGGACAAAACTGAACTGATGGTTTTAGGAAACAATCCACCCCCTTTGATTTTGTTAGGATGACCAAACTGTCTAGGGACACCACCGATTCTGACCTCACCTGTAAAAAGCCTGAAAATGTGGTTGGACAGCTTTCTGGTGATAGATGCCCAAGTTAATAAACTTACCGGCTCATGCTTCTCCATGTTAAGCACCGTGAGGAAAATATTGGCTCTGCTACCTTTTTCATGTAGAAGAGTGGTAGTCCAAACACTGATCTCATATTGTCTGGATTAAGTAAATTCCCTATATCTTGGCTCCCCTAAAGCAGTCCAAAAAAAGCAACAAGTGTTGCAGAATGCCTCGGCCAGAACCATAAAAGAAAACTAAAGGGTCCTCAGGCAAGAAAGCCTCAAATTCCTAACACTGGCATCCTGTGGAACATAGAATCAATCAAAAAGTACTATGTATGACTCAGGGCCATAAATGGGAAAGGCCCCAGTATGATTAGAGCCTGTCTGACAGTCTACAATTCGAGCAGGATTTTAAGATTCTCCAATATGGGTCTTCTATTAGTGACATATATTCAGAAGACCAAATGGGGCGGAATTACTTTCTCTTATCTCTCTTCCAAATTAAGGAACACATTACCAATAACTCCGAGAACTGAGCTAATGAAGCCAAATTTAGGAAATGTCTAAAAACCCAGCTTTATCCTAACAACCGTCTTGGTTTTACGTATGCCGGGCAGAAAAATAACAACTAGTCAATATCCGCTATTGCATAGTTCCAAAAAGTGCAGTTTAGATAATGATTTGGATAGATTGGATTTCCACTTACAGGTAAATGTGTTTACAGTGTGCCTAACTCGTGTTTTATAAACAAAGTGCAGTCCAGCAATGGTAGATGCACATCCATAGAGAATTCCAAAACGGGAGTAGGTTTAAAAGATAATAACTCATCAACCAACTCTCCTGATATGGCATTTTGGTGATTTTTAATCTTTCATAAATTTCCAAAATGCCTCTTTGATACATACCTTGATGTTGTTGTTTATGAAATGTGGATTATTCCAATACATGCACCAATCCCAAATTGCTCAGATGGAATTTGACATGTGAAAACTAAGGAAAGGAATTACTTTTCTCTATGCTCTATAGCTCCCCCATTGAAGACCTATAGATTGTTAGTTCCGGGGTAGACCACAGTTTTACCCAGAAGAGGAGGGGTTTTAATGGGGCTAATTCACCAAACCTTTTAAGCCCTGTGTCAAAAAAGGGAATAAAGTATACTTTTAAGAAAACTAAATAGAGAATAAAAAAAAATATTTCCTTTGGTCATCAAGCCACTTATGTTTCCTGCCCTCCAAATTTCTACACCATAGAGAGCTGCGGTCTGTACCTTTGCCCTGTATAGCTTGATGACTGAACTAACCGATTTTGAGGCAACAGCTTTAAACCGCTTGATGACTACAGAAGCACTATGGAGTAAGGACACTGCTAATTTTAATAATTGAGTCTTCCAATCAGCTGATTTAGCAATCCTACCTTCCAGATAATCAATAGCTAGTAATTTTGTCCCGTTCAGGTAAAACCATACTTTAAACAATTTATGGGGTTTAAACAACATGGGGCCTGAATACAACTTTGGCATAGGGGGTTAATCCATCCCAATTGTGACGGATATCCCGCCCTCCGTATTACGAGTCTATTATATCCTATGGAACTCGTAATACAGCGGGCGGGAAATCCGTCACATTTGGGACAGATTAAGCCCCTCCGCCAAAGTTGTAATCAGGCCACTGGTCTTTTGTCTTAGAGATGTTCACTCTCAGGCCTCAGATAGCACAGGAAACAGCAAATTTGTTTAGCAGGTTTTGTAACCCATCCAGGGTATGGGAGAGCAGCAAAGTATCCACTGCAAATAGTAAAGCAGGGATAGGAGAGCTCTCCAGTCTAGTAGAATTATGGACACAGGTATTTAAAAAAACAGCAACATCATTTATATGAAGGGAAAACAGGTTTGGGGCAGGCACTTAACCCTGTCGCACTCCTTGTTCATTGGGTATACAATCAGTGAGTTTACCACCTAACTTGGACAAAATTATTTTCATTGAGTCTGATGAGAATATCTAATGTTCCAGAGTCAATGCCCATTCTAGCCAAAGTGGACCACAGTTGTTGTTTGGGGACTAGATCGAAAGTGGTCCTAAGGTTCACAAAGGACATGTAAAGGTGATCAATTGAGAGCTCCAGATATTTCCAAACAATGAGATTCAGTTGGAAAACCTGATCTACGGTACTAACTCTAGAGCTGAAACCTGCTTGGAATGGAAAGAGAATCTTACTGTTAGACTTGGCATCCTTGGAGTGGTTTCCCCTAATTTTTTGCCTCTGTTTCCCAGGCTGTTGTTGTGTGCTATCCAGTGCTAAAGTGCAAGTGCTCCTATGTAAAATGTAAGTGTAATTAGCTTTCCATGATTTGCAAATTTGATTTAATAATAAGTCCCTAGTACAGTGCACTAGAGGTGCCCAGGGCCTGTAAATCAAATGGTACTAGTGGGCCTGCAGCATTGTTTGTGCCACCCAAATTAGTAGCCCTGTAAACCTGGCTCAGACCTGCCACTGCAGTGTCTGTGAGTGCAGTTTTTAACTGCCAATTCTACTTGGCAAGTGTACCCACTTGCCAGGCCTAAACCTTACCTTTTTATACATGTAAGGCACCCCTAAGTTAGGCCCTAGGTAGCCCCATGGGCAGGGTGTAGTATATGTTAACATGTACAGGTACAGGTAGGACATGTACTTATGTCATGTACTTATGTGTTTTACATGTCGTGACAGTGAAATACTGCCAAATTTGATTTTCACTGTTAAATGGCCTAGCCCTCTCATAGGTTAACATGGGGGCTGCCTTTAAAAATTCATATTTTAGTGAAGTTGATTTTTAGATTGTGTTTTTGAAAATGCCACTTTAAGAAACTAGGGGGGTCATTCTAACCCTGGCGGTAAAAACCGCCAGGGCGAATGACCGCGGTAGCACCGCCAACAGGCTGGCGGTGCACCGCTGGGCATTCTGACCGCGGCGGTTTAGCCGCGGCCAGAAACGGAAAGTCGCCGGTGTCCCGCCGACTTTCCGCTGCCCGTGAGAATCCTCCATGGCGGCGGAGCGCGCTCCGCCGCCATGGGGATTCTCACACCCCCTACCGCCATCCTGTTCCTGGCGGGTCTCCCGCCAGGAACAGGATGGCGGTAGGGGGTGCCGCGGGGCCCCTGGGGGCCCCAAAAAGAATTTCAGTGTCTGCCTAGCAGACACTGAAATTCGCGACGGGTGCTACTGCACCCGTCGCACTCCAGCAACTCCGCCGGCTCCATTCGGAGCCGGCTTCATCGTTGCTGGGTCTTTCCCGCTGTGCTGGCGGGCGGCCTTTTGGCGGTCGCCCGCCAGCACAGCAGGAAAGCCAGAATGGCCGCCGCGGTCTTGTGACCGCGGTGCGGTCATTTGGCGGGAACCGCATGGCGGGCGGAGACCGCCGCCCGCCACGGTCATAATCAGGCCCTAGGTATTTTCTTGCTTAAAACATTCAGTGATTCTGCTTGTTTGTGGATTCCCTGTCTGGGTCAGTTTGACAGTTGGGCTCTTTGCACCTCTCTCTAGACAGTGACACAAAGGGAGCTGGGGTGTAGACTGTATATCCTGATGAGCCACCTGTGCTGGGATGGATGAGAGGAGTGGTCACTTAAACCTGAAAGGGCTGTGCCTGCCCTCACACAATGCAGTCTCTAACCCTCTGGTGTGTATCTGGGGACTGGCCTGGGCAGGGCAGGATCCTGAAGACAACAGAGACTTTTCTTTGAAGTAGGCCTACTTCAAAGGCAGAAAGGAGTATAAGAGGACCCCAAACCCCTTACAATTAGATTACTTCTGGAACCCAGAGGAACCCCTGCCAAGGAGAAGAGCTGGAGAACCGAGGAGAAGTGCTGCCCTGCCTGTGACTGTGCTTTGTGGAGCTATCCTGCAGTTGCTGCTTCTGCCTCTACACATTAATCAGATTTAAAGGTAGCCCCCATGTTAACCTATGAGAGGGACAGGCCTTGCAACAGGGAAAAAACAGATTTAGCAATATTTCATTTCTCATAACATATAAACCACATTACCATATGTCCTACCTTAACCATGCACTTCACCCTGCCCTTGGGGCTACCTAGGGCCTACCTTAGGGGTGTTGACATGTAAGAAAAGGGAAGGTTTAGGCCTGGCAAGTGGGTACACTCGCCAAGTCAAATTTACAGTTAAAACTGCACACAGACACTGCAGTGACAATTCTGAGACATGATTACAGATCTACTCATGTGGGTAGCACAACCAGTGCTACAGGCCGACTAGTAGCATTTGATTTAAAGGCCATAGGTACCTCTAGACCACTTTACTAGGGACTTACTAGTAAATCAAATACGCCAATCATGGATAAGCCAATTACATACACATTTTGTAAAGGAGCACTTGCATTTTAGTACTGATTAGCAGTGGTAAAGTGCCCAGAGTAACAAGAACAGCCAAATCAGAGTCCAGCACACATCAACAACCTGGGAAACAGAGGCAAAACATTAAGGGAGACCACGCCAAGGATGAAAAGTCTAACACGTGTCCCCCCCCGCTGAAAGTGGGGAGCAACTACCCAACCTCATGGTTGTTCACATCACTAAGGTGGAAGAACCTGGACAGACCATCAGCATTGGCGTGTTCTGTACCAGGACGTTGTTCCACCGTAAAGTCCATTCCACGTAGGGAAATGGACCACCTCAACAGTTTTGGATTCTCACCCCTCATCTGCTTTAACCACCTGAGGGGATTGTGGTCAGTCTGAACCTGGAAGTGAGCCCCAAACAAGAAGGGTCTTAGCTTCTTCAGCGCCCAGACGACAGCAAACGCTTCATGTTCTATGGCACTCCACCTATGTTCCCTGGGACGTAACCTCCTGCCAATGAAGGCTACGGGTTGATCTAGGCCCTCTTTATTACGCTGTGAGAGTACTGCTCCAATACCATGCTCTGAGGCGTCTGCACAACAAACTCCTTGGAGTAGTCAAGTGCCTTCAACACAGATGCTGTGCACATGGCAGCCTTCAGGGCATCAAAAGCGTTCTGGCAAGCCTCTGTCCAGATCACTTTCCTGGGTTGCTTCTTCGAAGTCAACTCAATCAAGGGGGTGACAATGGTACCATTACCCTTGACAAACCTCCTGTAGTATCCTGTGAAACCTAAAAAGGCTCTCACTTCAGTCTGGGTCTTGTGAGGCTCCCAAGCCAGAATTGTGTCAATCTTAGGCTGTAGGGGTGCCACCTGGCCACTCCCCACCTGGTGTCCTAAGTATACCACAGAACCCTGCCCTATTTGGCACTTGCTTGCCTTAATAGTGAAGCCTGCCTTCTGCAGAGCCTCTAACACTCTCCAGAGGTTTTGCAGGTGTTCCTCCCATGTGGAACTGAAAACAGCAATGTCATCCAGGTAGGCGGCACTGAACTCATGCAGCCAACACCTTGTTGACCAACCTCTGAAAGGTGGCAGGGGCATTCTTCATCCTAAATGGCATGACTTTAAATTGAAAGTGTCCATCTGGGGTAGAGAATGCTGACCTCTCCTTGGCCCCCTTAGTTAAGGCAATATACCAGTACCCAGATGTTAAGTCAAACGTACTGAGGTAGTTGACAGCTCCCAACGGATCAATGAGCTCATCAGCTGGGGGGATGGGGTGTGTGTCAGTATTGCTGACCGCATTGAGCCCCCGGTAGTCCACACAGAACCTGAGTTCTGGAGTGGCACCAGGTGCAGCAGCCTTTCGGACCACTACCACAGGGCCGGTCCAAGGACTGCTGGAGTGCTCAATAACCCCTAGGGTAAGCATTTTGGATACTTCATCCTTAATGCATGCCCTGACCCTGTCAGTCACCCTGTAAACGTTTTGTTTAATAGGTGTACTGCCCCCAGTGTCCACATCATGTGTGCACAAGTGTGTGACTCCTGGGATCAGGGAAAACAACGAGGCAAACTGTCCCAGCTTGTGGCGACAGTCACCCTGCTGCTCCTCAGTCAGGGAGGGGGAGAGGATCACTTCCTCCACTGACCCGTCTTTTTCTCCTGCAGACAGGAGGTCAGGAAGAGGCTCACTCTCCTCCTCCACCCGTCATCTGTTGCAAGGAGCATGGACAGTTCAGTCTGCTCAAAGTGAGGTTTGAGGTGGTTGACATGCAGGACCCTTAAAGAGTTCCTTGGAGACTGCAAGTCCACCAGGTAGGTGAGTTCACTCTTGTGCTCCACCACCTCAAATGGCCCAGTCCACTTATCCTG
Source organism: Pleurodeles waltl (assembly GCF_031143425.1). NCBI lineage: Eukaryota > Metazoa > Chordata > Amphibia > Caudata > Salamandridae > Pleurodeles > Pleurodeles waltl. The sequence continues at coordinate 138,111,719 of NC_090438.1, forward strand.
GAGCGCCCTAGGCTCCACTGGCACCATCACCCACACTTTCTGACCAGGTTGAAACTCGACCAGAGTGGCATTCTGGTCGTACCACCATTTCATATCCTCCTGGCTTGCTTCTAGGTTCTCCTGTGCGAGACTCCTGAAGTGTGCAGCCTGGTTTCTCAAAGCCAGCATGTAGCTAAATACATCTGGGGTGGGGGGGTGGTTTACTAGGAGCTTTTTCCAAAGCCTCCTTCATCAGACTCAAAGGTCCCCTCACAGGGTGGCCATAGATGAGCTTAAAGGGACTAAACCCAAGTACCTTTTGAGGCACCTCCCTGTAAGCGAACAGAAGACATGGCAAGAGGACGTCCCACTTCCGCCTAAAGGGCTCTCACAGCCCCTGAATCATGCCTTTCAAGGTGCGGTTGAATCTCTCAACCAGACCATTACTTTGGGGGTGGTAAGGTGTGGTGAACTTGTAGGTCACCCCCACACACTTTCCACAGAGACTTCATATACGTGGATATGAAGTTGGTAACCCTATCAGATACCACTTCCTTGGGGAACCCCATGCGGGTAAAAACCCCCATCAGTGCACGACCCACCACAGGGGAAGTGACTGGCCTCAGAGTAATGGCTCTGGGTACCGGGTGGCATTGTCCACCAAGACCAGGATGAACCTGTTGCCCAAGGCTGTCTTGGAGTCCAGAGGCCCCACAATGTCAATACCTACCCTCTCAAAGGGAGTACTAACCACAGGTAAAGGTTGGAGGGGAGCCTTACATTTCCCCCCACTCTTGCCACTTGCCTGTCAAGTCTGACAAGACCTGCAATGTGCATCTGAGTGCCTGCGCATTAGGGGCCAGTAAAAGTGGGTGACAAGCCTCTCAAAGGTCTTGCTCTGTCCCAAATGTCCAGCTAAAGGCACATCATGAGCCAACCCCAGTAGGAAGGCCCTGAAGCACTGGGGTACCACCAGCACACGGGCTGACCCAGGCTCAGGAACCTTAGGCTCGCTATACAGGAGGTCATCCTCCCAATAAATCAGACAAAAGGAGAAATGACGCAAGGTCTCGCTCGTGAGTGAAATCAACGCATCGCAAGCCCTTTTTGGCGCACACTCGCCCGTGCAGGGTTATTTTTGACACACCCAAGGTACATTTTCACGCTAACAGTGTTAGTGTGTGTTTAAAACTACATGTGGACTCTTTTTGCTTTTTAATTGATAAGCTACCAAGGGGTTAAGCAGGGGTTAGCTGAGGGTGATTCTCTTTTACCCTGACTAGAGTGTGGGTCCTTGCTTGGACAGGGGGTAACCTGACTGCCAACCAAAGACCCCATTTCTAACATTGGTGATCAGCAGTTGGGATTGGACTTGAATTTGTACTTAACATACAATAATTAAGTGTACACTACTGTTTTGAGTGCAGACCACTATGTGACCACATACTGCTTGTCTTGTGAGCTTTGATTTTTCTGTTTTGCTTGAATTTTTCCCTACATCCATTTTTGTGGTAATCTTTGAATGACTTCTGAACTTCATTTGGGAACTTGTTTTCTGCCTTTTGGAACTTTGCACTTTTGTAGACTTTTCATCATGTCCCAATCTGGAGATGTATCAGTTGGAGCTGCTTTTGACCTAGAGAAATTGGATAGCTATACCACGGCTCAGTTAAAGCAGTTCTGTAAAAGTTTTAGCTGTCCCATTAAGAGCTCATCCAAGAAGTAGGAGCTGCAAAAGGCGCTGAGGGTCTGGGTGACAGCCAAGAACACTGAAGGGCACACAGAGGATGAGGAGGAGGAAGGGCAGTCCATACCCAATGGTATTGTGGGTGGGCCTGTTATGTCCAGGGAGAGGGTCTCCAGGACAGGTAACAGTGTCTCATCTAAGGGTCTGACCCCTGAAGAATTGCAGGACAGACAGGCAAAGAGGGAGCACCAGAGGGAGTTGGAGAAAATGAGGATGGCCATTGAAGAGAAAAAGTTGTTGTTGGCTCATGAGCTTTGCTTGAGGGAGCTGGATCAGGGGAGCCAGTCTAATAGGGATGGTGGCAGCCACATCACAGTGCAGCCTGAAAGGAGGGCACACATTCCTAAAGATCTTGTGAAGGATTATAAAAGGGAGGACAACATATACTTGTGGTTTAAGGGGTATGAGTCTGCTCTCCATATGAATCTGGTCCCTGAGGCTCATTGGGGAGCGGGTCTGTGGAAGCACTTTGAGGTAGAGGGGAGGGATACACTGACAGCTTTAGGGGATGTTCAGAATCTCAACTACTATAGGATGAAGGATGCCTTGCTCACAAGGTATGGTCTCACCCCTGAGCAGTACAAGGATAAGTTTAGGTCCTACAAGAAGAAGGAATCCCAAACATGGTTGGAATGTGTTGATTCTTATTGCAGGTCACTGGATGGTTGGATGAAGGACAGTAAGTTAACTAAGTATGAGGGGCTTTACAATCTGATTGCTTGGGAGCACTTGTACAGTTTATGTTTTCCAGAGCTGCGCCAGCACCTGATTGACAGCAAGCTGACTGATCCCAGGAAGCTTGCGCAGGATGCAGACCGCTGGGACTTTACTAGGGACTTACTAGTAAATCAAATATGCCAATCATGGATAAGCCAATTACATACACATTTTGTAAAGGAGCACTTGCACTTTAGCAGTGGTTAGCAGTGGGAAAGTGCCCAGAGTAACAAAAACAGCCAAATCAGAGTCCAGCACACATCAACAACCTGGGAAACAGAGGCAAAAAGTTAAGGGAGACCACGCCAAGGATGCAAAGTCTAACACTTATGCAATGGAATTATTTTGGCACCAAGCCATGAAGTTGGTATACTATCACATGCCACCATCTTGCGTGATAAAGCGTTGATGTATGGTTCCTACATGCAAACCCTTTACCAAAGGGGCTTCTCCCCTAATTTCCTTGAGTCTAGTGGGTGGATGCCTGCTTGGCGATCACTCTCCTGTGGTGATCCCCAAGCAGGGATCTACTGGGCAGAGGTACCTTTCCCAAGATAATCAGTGTTCATGGGGCTGACATATGCCCCGAAGTCTTGATGCAGTGAAAGTGAAACTAGACCTTTGGCTCATTTTACTTTCGCTGTTGAATGTTATGACCTCAGCATGCCCTATGCTGCTTGAAAAGGACTTCCAGAGCAGCACAAGCAACAATCTGAAAGAAAGAAATGCTCTGGTGGTTAGCACCAGAGGGTTCCCAGTGTTAGCCAATGGCAGACAGAAGCACTAGGGGACAGTGCAGCCACCGACCATTGGCCGACAGCTGCACTTAATGGGTTAAAAATACAACTTATCCATTAGATTGGATAGCTAATAAGCATTAAAAAAATAGTAGTCAAATCATTTCCTTAAATCATGTAAAATTAAAGATAACCAAATTGTTATTTTATCTGAACTGTAGTTTTTCTCATAAGATGGTTACAGAGTGAAAATAGTGGAATACTAGGTACCCTACCTTGTGGGCTGCAAGGTCTCCTTATAGGTGACATTTAATATTAAAATGTAGGGTTCTTTCTTTAAAGGATTATTTTGACATGTTTGCCTGCAGGTTTAAAATCTTATGGAGTCAAGCTACTCAGGTGGGCCTAAAGCCTTGTTTTATTTGTCATCCTAGAGGATGGCACAATATCTAATATACTCTATAGGTGACGATTAACTTCTCTATGCCATTGGTGTATTACCTTCACCATGTACTATGGTCTTACTAGAACGTTAAGCATTCAGATTAGTACTTTGCCTGCAGGTTTAAAAGCTTCTTGAGTCAAGCTAAGCAGGTAGGCTTGAAGCCTTGTTTTATTTGTCATCCTAGTGTGTGGCACAATATTTGCTATACTCTACAGGTGACAGTTAACTTCTTCATGCCATTAGCGTATTTCCTTCACCATATACTATGGTCTTACTGGAAAGTTAAGCATTCAGATTAGCAGTTTGACAACTTTGCCTGTTTTAGGGGGTCAAGGCACATATACTGGGGACTGGATGGGAGTCAGTATCGCACATGTGATATTGACCAAATGTAAAATGTATTGCATGTAATATTTACTGTGTGTGGAAAAGAATATGTATGCAATGTGCATGTTCATAGCTTCACACAGGCCCTGCAACTGTTGAATACTCAGAAAAAACTATTTTTCTCCTAGAGAAATACAAATTTCATTTCAGCCACTGTATTTCAACAAGAAGGAGACCAGTTTGTGTGTAACACACAACAATTAAACCACAATACAGCATCCATTGCCATCCTCATCTACTTTCCAATGCCAACAGTTTAAAATCAACCAGAGTTCCCTATAATAGCTGCCAGAAGACCGTGAGTCAAAGTATAGACACAAGAGATTATGAGCAGCCATAATCAATTGTTAAGCCACCTGAGGATCACAATATGACCCAAATCCTGCACAGTGCTGTTGCATATCACAACGTGAATATTGTATAGTTGTAACCACATGTGTAACATGTAATGAAAAGACATGTCACCTAGGCACAGATGGCACACACCACCCACAGATGCACTTCAAACCCAATGTACAAAAGGTACTATGTATATGTGGCTTTTTGGAAATCGAAGGTATCAAGGAGGAGTGGGAAGCAGATGTGGAGGCATCCATGAGCAGGTTGGTAGATGCACAAATATTTGCACATATAGTACTGATAACTTGGACTATGCGTAATGTCCCACAACATTTATGTATCAAACAAAGTGCAGCTCTGACAGTACAGGAAAGGAAGACACAGCCACAATGTGTACTCTAGTGTTGTGCCTGACATGTCAAATCCTGCACTATCTGGCCATAACAGATGACAAGTAGACGATTGACACACATGTACTCTCTGCATCAACTGTGACATCAAACAAAGGAGAAGAGCAATGGACAACAGATGGACTTTCACACATTATTTCAACATTATTTGGGAAAGGACACTGCAGAAGGAGACATAATAGAGACACAGAAGAGCGTGTCTAGTTAAAATGTTAGAAGTAGCATTTACAAGAAGGGGATGGGGAGAAGACAGTTGGCAATGAAGGGTACAATTACTTGTCTACAATATTTGAACTTTCAGACATATATTCTTGTTGCCAAGCGTGTAAAAATGTAATCAACAGTATGGATATGGCAATATTACTTGTATAGCAATGCTTATTGGGCATATATGTATGGCCTTTGGGGCAAAATATCCAACCATTGTAAGACAGTGTTAGATCAGTAAGATAACACCACAATCTTCTAGATCACTTCAGCCTCAAGTTATCCTAACCCACACACTTACCCCCGGTCCTCACCTCCAGCAATGTCTATAACCGTGTCACTGAAGGACAGATCCACTAGGTGTCATGGGTTTATCTTGTGAATACTGACATGGAATGGTATAGCATTGGTATGTGCCACAAAGTTATGAACATTCTTCCTTGCGAGTGAGTCACCCAGGAAGAGTTTGATTCAGAAAATTGCTCTTCCTGCTACACTGGTCAACCAGAGGCATTCAGAGCAACTACATTAATAGCCTCACCCAGCACAGCAGCCAATACATCGTTCAACACTGCAGCCAAGATAATAGAAAGCAGTCATTGTGGTTGATTCTTTAGCAGCCTGCTCCACAGGGCGGTGTGGGCTTTAAAATCTGTTAGACGCCCCATGTGTGCTTGAGCCAGGCAGAGGCTTCAACAAAAACCAAGGTCAACAATAGCAACAGGGAAGGCCAGAACAATGTTCTCGAGGCCAATTCCTAGCCAAAGGGAAGTTGGAAGTGCACATGGGTTCAAGCGATTATCAGTGAACTTTGGGGTATCCCCAACCTATATTATATTAAACTAGGCAGTTGGGTAGATGCCTACTGTCAATCAGTGTTCACTGCATCCTTCTAGTTCAACCAGTCAGGCTAGGTCAGTCTTTCTTTTTACAGAGAAGTGTTTCGGAATGCCATCTTCCCAAATGCAAGACTTTATTTCAAGGGAAAGCATAGACATAAAAAGTGAAGGGCGGAGTCGTTACCTACAAGCAGCACTCTTTGCCTTTGTCCTTTTTTGTAGATGGAATTGTTACCGAAAAATGACTGCTTCCAAACAGATCTGCACTACCCTGTCTTTTTCACATATCCCATGTTGCTTGACTCCCTCTTTCTAGTATTATGCCATGGATGACCTTGTGACAAAAATTGTGAAGATTACATTTGTCTTTTAAAAATAAACATGAAGGGGCCTCTATTGGCTCTGAAATCGCAGTATTGAATGTAAAAAGGGAGCCCTGAGACCAGGTAACTCCTCAGAAGTCCACAAGGCACCATAAAAGTGGGGGTCTGCACAGTGTGTTAAGGACATTCTCTTTTACAAGGACATATGTATTCTGTCTATTGTCCTATACTATTTCTGGTTTTCATCAAGAATTACATTGCAATCCATCCCAAGCAACATGGATTTTCCAACAGGTCAGGGTTAAGTTCATGATGAAGGCTGAACAAACCCCTGTTCTGTCCAACTCTACCAATCATCAGCACTAAGGCTCAGATTCATACTTTTTGATGCGTCAAAAAGTACAGCACCGGCTTGCGCCATTCCAGGACGCCAGGTGGGCGCCACATGTATGGAATGGCACAATCTGGTGGAAGGGTGGACTAACGTCATGGGAAATGATGTTAGCCAGGTGGCGGTGGAGGTATGGGAGAAGGGTTTTTTGCACCAAAAAATTATGCTAGGCTGGCTAGAGTAAAAAAAGATGACTCTAGTCAGCCTAGTGTCATTTCTTGACTCAAAACAATCCATATCACATGACTCCTGTCTTATAAAAGACAGGAGCCATGCCCACCACCCAAATGGCCAGCACAGGGGACCAGGGTCCCCTGGGCATGGCCATTGAACCCAGTGCCATCTATGGGGGCCCATTTCAGTGCCCCCAATTGCAGAAATTGTAAAGGACTTACCTATACTTTCCTGTGATGGGGTCCCCCATCCAGTGGTGTCCCTCTGGTGTGGGTGGCGGTGTTCCTGGGGCTTGAGGAGGGCACCTGTAGGCTCTTTCCATGGTGTTTCACCATGGAAATGGGTCCACAGGTCCCCTAATGCCTGCCCAGACCCAGGAGTTAAATAATGTCGCTAAGCAGGCTTAGCGCCATTATTTAGGCCTGCCTCCCTCCCGTGCACCATTTTTGCACGGGTGGATAAATAAAGCGCTAGGGCCTTAGAGTCATTTTTTGGATGGGAACGCCTACCTTGCATCTCATAGATACAAGGTAGGTTCACACATCCAAAAAATGACTTTAACGCCAATATTTTGGTGCTAGACTTGTCTAGCGCTAAAATATAAATATGGGGTTAAGTTTGCGGTGAATCAGCATAAATAAATGACCCTAATTCAGCGCAAACACAATATAAATCTGGGCCTAATAGTGTTACTGAGTCAGGACAAGAAGAGATACACCCAGCGGTAGAGAGAGAAAAAAAGGATAGTAATCAAAAAATGTAAAATAATCTAAAAATACAAGGGCTAAGACACTGAAGGCCTCATTATAAACCGGGTGGTAAATCCCCCATACCACCGTGCTTACGGACGCCAACATACCGTGGCCACGGCGGAAATCCGCTACAGGTATTATGACCCACATCTAGAAATCCGCCACAATACAGACACCCACACAAGTCCACCACACCAAAGGTCAGTGATAAACTGCTGATAGCAAAACCCACACCGTCACCCCAACAGGAATACACCCACAGTGTCACGACACACGAATCAACGCGGCGGTCATTAAACCGTGGTAGTCCATTGGCGGTACCCTCCGCCGCTCAAAATACACACACATTTACAAAACACATCCACGTTGGACAATTCAAAATACACACACCTGACACACATACACCCACCCTCACCACTATAAAACACACACCCACATTACCCACAACCCTTTCAATAAAAACTTTGGAAGAACCAGAGAGAGAGAGAATAGCAAAGACAACACCAGCATCCAGAGGCACACAACACAATCACTCATACAACATCCATGCACTTCAAAGAACACACCCCAAAACATCACATCACACATCACAACAAACATCACCTCACACATCACCCACACCACATGATGGCACCTCAAAGACACCCCAGGTTTTCTGAGGAGGAGCACAGGGTCATGCTGGAGGAAATCATCCAGGTAGAGCCACAGCTATTCAGATCACAGGTGCAGCAGACATCCATTGCAGGGAAGATGGAGCTATGGAGGAGAATTGTCGTCAGGGTCAACGCAGTGGGACAGCACCCGAGAACATGGGATGACATCAGGAAGAGGTGGAGCGACCTACGGGGGAAGGTGCGTTCCGTGGTATCCAGACACCAGGTAGCAATACAGAGGACTGGCGGTGGACCCCGGCCCCCTCTTCCACAACTAACAACATGGGAGGAGCAAGTCTTGGCGATCATGCATCCTGAGGGCCTCGCAGGAGTAGCTGAAGTCAAATCTTTACTAATATATCCCCCCACCCTACCTGCATGCCATCAAAAACTCCTGCCCCTCCCCCCACACCCATCACGCCAACACCTCACAGATACCCCACTATCACAACCCACACATCCCAAAACCAAGCCCTGCATGTGACAACAATGCATGGACACTCATTACAGACCTGCATGGACACCCATCACCAAGCATGTCCAGTAGAGAGACTCACCAAGGCCACAAAATCACCACTCACACAAGGTCGAAGGCAGTAATGCAAGCACAGGAGTAGAGGGAAACTCACCCATTGCACAAGATGGCACACACAGATACAATAACAATGCATTTACACCCCAACACGACCCCTACACAACATCACTGGACAGGAGGTGCCAGCCATATCAGTCCCCCCACAGAAGAGGCCCACAGTGACGACAGCAGCTCTGCATGCCTGGATCAAGATGACCAGACCAGCCCATCAGGGACCTCTGGACAGTTGGTTCCCCTGCCACAGTCCCAAACCACCACTGAACCTCCCCCTTCAGGAAACACCACCACAGCACCCACCCAGCGGGCCCATGCCACTGTCCCCAGGACACGTCGGTCAGCAGTGTGTCCACCACTACAGGGACCCCAGGCAACCCCACAAACACAGGACGATCAGGGACCTGGGGTCAGTGGCTGTGGGCACACGGTTCAGGGGACAGAGTCACAGGACAACAGGGAAACTGGGAGGACTGCTGTGTGACAGGGTGGAGGAGAGGCCCAGGGAACCAACTCTCCACAAGGCATTCTCCAACATCATGGGAGGATACCACCATTCCCAGGAGAGCATGGGCACGGTACTGGCCAAGTTGCAGGAGACCCAGCGGCTGCAGGAGGAACAGTACATGGGGATCAGGGAGAACTTGAAGTCCATTAACACCACCCTGGTCACCATTGTAGGGGTGCTGGCAGACATGGCCAACACCATGAGGGAGACAGTGCCATACCAACGGGCCCCTGACACTAGCCCAAATGATGAACAGCCCTCCAAGTCTGCCTGCGCTAGTGGACAGGAGGTCCCGCCACAGGACCAACAGGCCACCAGCACCCCACCCCCTGCAGAAGGAGAACCACCCCAAAAACGGTCCCTGCGATCCAGGACAAGACAGAGAACATTGCCAAGACCCCCACCAGGAAATAAGACTCTCCTTATTGTCACCCTTCTGTCCCACTATGTCACCCTGACCACCTTGAACTGCCATTGCTCCACTTCCTATGCCCCCTTGGACAATGCACCTGTGATACAAAGAGACTGGACTCTACCATGGATATTCCTCCACCATCACCCCAGCCCATTGCACAGCCACCTCCACTTATTAGCAATGAAATAAACACCCTTGAATCACAAAACAATCTGGGGTCAGTCTGTACTTTCGCAAATGTGTTATTACAACCTCTCTGACAAATATTAATGTCAATGTTCATTTGCACATACAAAAGTATGACAGTTGTTGGGCAGTAGTGAACATAGCAGAAGACGGAATGTGGTACCCAGATCTGTGAAAAGGAAAGGCAAAGTGAACTGTCAGGGTCCATACACAGAGGTAAAAAGGCAGACTTATACAATGTACTACAGTAGTCTGATATGAGAGGAGCAGTGCCAGTCTCTTACCTCTGTCTCACTGAGAGTATTGCATGATGATGTTGTTCGGTTGTCAAAATCTTCTTCTTCTGCCTTCCTTTCTTCACTGTCCACAGGCTCCACAGCTGCCACAAGTCCAACATCAGGCCCATCCTCCTGCAGAAAAGGTACCTGGCATTGCAAAGCCAGGTTGTGCAACATCCAGCATGCCACGATGAGCAGGCACACCTTCTTTGGTGAGTAGTATAGGGAGCCACCTGTTAGATGGAAGCACTGGAATCTGCCCTTCAGGAGGCTGAAAGTCCGTTCTATAATCCTCATAGTTCCCCCATGTGCCTCATTGTAGCGTTCCTCTGCCCTTTGCCTGGGATTCCTCACTAGGGTCAGTAGCCATGACAGGTTGGGGTAACCAGAGTCACCTGCAAATATCGAGGGGTATCTGTTAGACATACACAAACCCTTAGGGACTCTCCCATACCCAGACACTTATTCAAACTGTGTTGGAACCTTTGGTTCACCCATTAGCCACACACGGTGCATCTGGAGTTGGCCCAACACATAAGGGATGCCGCAATTCCTCAAAATGAAAGCATCATGCTCAGAGCCAGGATACTTGGCATTCACATATGAGATATACTGGTCTGCCAAACACACCATCTGCACATTCTTAGAATGGTAGCTTTTCCAGTTTCTGTACACCTGTTCATTCCTGCGGGGGGACAAATGCCACATGTGTACCATCAATGGCACCAATGATGTTGGGGTTATGTCCCAGTGTAGTGTAGCCATTTTTAATGTAGCTTTCTGTGCGTTTGCTTAAAGTATTAGGCCTCTGTGCACTTTGCCCTAGATGCATTTTTATTTAGCCTCGCACTGTTATTTTACAATAACCAGTTTCACGGTCTTGTTTTATTTTCTTCTATCACACTGTTTAGCTTACTTCAGCACTGAAGTTCTCAAACAATACATTCTCGCTCGCTCTGTGCTTCAATCAAGGATACAGTCTGGTACATTGCCGATAGACGTGGTAGAAGTTTAGTCTTTAGCGTTCGTAGAAAGTACACATTCTTACGTAGGGACGTTTCTTAGAACACTGGCGTGTTAGTTATAAAAACACTTCCCAGTCCTGGTACACGTAAGAGGGAGATTCCGACCAGGAACCCACAACTAGATCCTGACTGCCCTGTTGCAGATGCTGATCCAGATCACAGGCCTTTGCTCAGGTATGAGGGTCGATGTCCTCCCGGGGGAACCTGAAAGGCAGGCTTAGAGCTTCACATGCTGTGCTCAAAATATAACTTAGAGAGAGAACGTAATATGGTTGCACTATGATAGCGTTATTCTTATGTTTCACTCTCCTCATACTATTTCAATCCTACTGTGTTGTATGGTTCTGGTTATTGCGGCTCACGCCTTGTTATCTAAAATGCAGTCGTTTTATTAAACCAATCTTTAAAACTCAAACTGCCTTTGTCATTTATATATGAGACCGCACTGTGTATGAGAGAACTGGTTGTGACCTGAGTGACCACGACTTCCCTGGGAAGCACTAAGATGTCATGCGCTCGGCTGCCCAATTGTCTTTTCCTTTTGGGAGAGATAAGGCACTCCTAGTTAGCCGGAGCTAAACCCGGATTTGGGGTGACATGGGTCCTTCGCCGTGGGTCAGACTTAGTCCCCCACACTGTGAACGATCTTGCCGCCCAAAAATCCAGTAGTCTCATTAGGATATTGAGAGCCTGCGCGACACCAGGACATAGAAGTCACCTTTCACTGTGGGCAAGTCCTCCACCTGGGGGAAAACGATGTAGCTGTGCATGTGTTTCAGCAGGGTAGACAAAACTCTGGTCAACATGTTGGAGAACATTGGCTGAGACATCCCTGATGCCATGGCCACTGTTGTTTGAAAGGAACCACTGGCCAGGAAATGGAGCACTGAAAGGACCTATGGGGGGATTCCTGTGGGATGGTGGATAGCTGACATCAGGTCAGGCTCCAACTGGGCACACAGTTCATGGATTGTGGCACAATCAAGTCTGTAGGTGATAATAATGTGTCTGTCTTCCATTGTCGACAGGTTCATCAGGGGTCTGTACACCGGAGGATGACGCCATCTCATCATCTGCCCCACCGGATGTGCCCTATGGAGGAGAATGGTGAGCAGAGGGTCATATACCACATAGGTTCCACAAGGGTGTTTTGCACTATTGTGATTTAATTGGTGTGTGGCGCTGTTTGTCCGTATTCCTGCTCAAATGTGCTGTGACGCAGTTAGGTGCCCTGCCATGTGCCCCCCTGAAATGGCGGCTGCCTGACCTGTAAGGAGGGACAAGGGGAAATGAGGTAACTGCGCTGGTGTTGTGCCGCGTCCCGGTAAACGGTCGAAGACTGCCGCGCAATTCAGCATTGGTTATCATTGGGCCCTATGGGTTCCAGGAGCCAATGATGATGTACACTGGTGGTGGTGGTACGCACCGCCGCGGACGTGACCGTCATTTTCTATTTGTGCACTCACTTGATACCTGACCTTCAACAGGAGAGGACCTACACTGCAAGTGCTGCTGTGACCTGAGTCTGGAAGCGACAATGTCTACAGTGTCTGGGGAAAGGGCCCCTGCCTTCACCGCAGAGGAGTTGTACAAACTGGTGGATGGGGTCATCTCCCAGTACACGCTACTCTACGGTCCTCCAGACAAACAGGTGAGTACACTGCGAGCATGATGGATGGGGCATTAATGTATGGAGTGGCCTGGATGGAAGATACATGTGGGGGAGGGTGCTGTGGCCTGCATGTGAGGATGGTCAGTGTATGTGTTTCAGGGCATGGGTGAGAAGTTGTGGCCAATGAGTAGGAAGAACCCGACGGGGAAGTAAGTTCCATTCTTACTTTACGTTTTCCTGTAGGTCAGCGCCACCAGAAGAAGGGTATTTGGCGTGCCATCGCCAAGGAAGTGCGGACCCTCGGGGTATATCATAGACGGAGCACCCACTGCCGCAAGAGATGGGAGGACTTGCGTCGCTAGAGCAAGAAGACGGCGGAGGCCCAGCTGGGGATGGCCTCCCAACGTGGAAGGGTTGCCCATCGCTCCATGACCCACCTGAAGTTCTGGATCCTGGCAGTGGCATATCTAGAGTTAGATGGGCGCTTGAGGGCATCACAGCAGCCACAAGGGGGTGAGTACAGACTCCTTCAGCTGACTCTTTGCGCTTTACAAGGTGTTTGGGTGGGGGATGTGGGCTGTGGGTTCCCTTAGGCCAGGGCAAACTTGGTCGGGTAGGTCCCTTGTTAGGCAGGCTCTGTGGCACTCCAAACCCAGTAGTGGCCATCTACAACTAGTCAGGCTCATGTGGGTTCCAGGTGTGCAGCAAATGGGGTTAGGCATAGTCCCCCATGGGCAGGTGATTTTCCTAAGAACTGTTAGTACATGGCCTAGTGCATAGGGCTACTCCCTGTGTGTTGTGTCCGCCAACGGTAGTAGTGTTGCTGGCATTGACCATGTGTGTCCTCTGTCTTTCCCCCACTTTTTGTTTTGTCACCCTGTCCTTGTGTGCATTACCATCATCTGGCGGAGGAGCAGTGGCACCGGAGCAGGAGGGAGCTGCAACCCACATGGCCCAGGAGGGTGAATGTACGGAGTCTGAAGGCACCAGTGGGACGGAGGGCGAGGGGAGCTCCATGACGGGGACAGGAGGGGACACCAGCGACAGCGACTCCTCCTCTGATGGGAGCTCCCTTGCGGTGGCGGGCACATCTATGCCCACCACAACAACAGGTACAGCTGCCACCGTCCCTACCAGCACCGTCCTCCCAGCAGCCCCTGAGCGTGTTTCCTGTGCCTAGTCACCCAGGAGGGTGGGCTTCTCCTTCGCCCCAGGCACCTCAGGCCCTGCCCGAGTCAGCCCTGCTGCTGTCAGTGAGGAGGCTATTGACCTCCTGAGATCCCTCACTGTTGGGCAGTCAAACATTTTGAATGCCATCCAGGGTGTCGAGAGGCATTTGCAGCAAGCAAACAAATGCATACCTGGAGGGAATTCATTCTGGCTTGGCGACCCAACAGAGAGCATTTCAAGCTCTGGCCTCAGCACTGATGGCAGCCATTGTCCCTGTGTCCAGCCTCCCCCTCTAACCTCCACTACCCGACCCAATCCCCTCTACCTCAGCCTATCCCAAGCACACCATCAGACCAGCATGCACATACATCAACACACAAAAGTGGACATGGCAAACATTATCACCACACATCCCACAGGAACTCACACAAGCACCATACCCATGCAGACACAACAACATCCACTGCCTCAACTGTGTCCCCCTCCTCCACGTCATCCACCTCCCTCCCAGTCTCGTCTCCACTCACACCTGCATGTGCTACATCCTCAGCCACTACCTCCATAACCAGCACGCCCATCAACACACAGGGCTCACCTGCAATCAAAACCCCCACTACCATGCACACGCCCCCTGTGTCCTCTCCCAGTGTTTCTGTGAGCCCTCCTCCCAAAGTACACAAACGCCGGCACACACCCACTCAACAGCCATCCACCTCACAACAGCCTCCAGCCCCTGCACCTTCACCCAAACTCAGCAGACGTACACCTCCTACAACCACTACCTCTTCCTCCACTCCCAAACCCCCTCCATCTTCCCGTCCCAGTGTGTCTAAAAAAAAATTCCTAGCTAACTTTGAACTCTTCCCTACACCTTGCCCCCGTCCTTGCCCTAGGGCAAGGATGTCTAGAACCCAGCCCAGCACCTCAGCCACCAAATCCTCATCCAGTGTGGTCCCTGCGAGTCCGGGAACATCGAAGGGGGCACCCATCAGGGCTGCCAGTGTGCCACCTAGTGCGGCCAAGGACCACCCTATTCCACCACCTGCCAAGGTAAAGAAGGGGCCAGCATGCTGAAGAGAAAAGCCGCACCAACCACCCAGCAAGGCCTCTTCCAGAACCAAAGAGAACAGTGTCAAGGTACCAGCAGCGACTTCCAAGGTGGGGAAGGGACACAGGAGCAGAGGGAAGTCATCTCAGGGCACGGAGTCTCCGGGTGAGGGACTGGTGTCACCCCTTTTGCAAGACAGACCAGCAACCTGTACGGCGGTGGGCACCGCCGCAACGCCCGCCACCTGCCCCGCCACCTGCACCACCACCTGCACCTCCATCTGCACCGCCACCTGCACGTCTGCTGCCTCTACTACAGTCACCAGCATCATTCCCAGTGGGCACCCTTCCAAGGGTGCAGGAGACGGCCTGGTGTCTCCCTCCACAAGTGCAGACACCTGCAACACCAGCAGCATCTCTGCCGCAGACACCGCCGCAGCCACCGCCACCGCCAAATGCCCCGCGACGTGCCCAGCCAGTGCCACTACAGTGGACATCAGCTGCATCCCCATTGGGCAGGTTTCCGAGGCTGCAGGAGACGTCCTGGACACTGCACACACTACATGAGGCACCAGCACTGGCACTACCAGCAGTTTGCAGCCTTAGTCGTCACAAGGAGGAGTGTGGCTCTGCCTCCTTGGAGTATCATGCTACCTGTTACTGGTAAATCTCGTGGCTCAGACTCCCATGTGAGGGAATGGGAACTGCCACACCGCTGGTGCAGCATCACTGGTCACCATGCCCCCTCCAGAACCAGTGGAGAACAGCATCCACTCACCATATCCTTGGCAGGATGAAGCACTCTGGGCACCATGCCCCCTCCAGAACCAGTGGAGAACAGCATCCACTCACCCTATCCTTGGCAGGATGAAGCACTCTGGGCACCATGCCCCCTTCAGAAGCAGTGGAGAACAGCATCCGCTAGAGAGACTGTGGCTTTGCACTCCCCAGGACGAAGCAGTGGGCAAACCACCCACTTGAGAGACAGTGGTGCTGTACTCCCAGGACCAAGCAGTGTGCAAAGTACCCACTTGAGAGACTGTGGCTTTGCACTCCCCAGGACCAAGCAGTGGGCAAACCACCCACTTGAGAGACTGTGGCTTTGCACTCCCCAGGACCAAGCAATGGGCATGGAGCCCCCACGAGGAGCAGTGGCGTCGTCCCATCATCCGGCTGAGGTGCCCCCCCTCACCTTCCCTCTGAGGTGCCTGTGTTTTTTTCAACCTGATGCCCCTGCAGTGTTCTCTCCGTTTTGAGGCAGGTGTCATGTGTGGGCTTCGCCCATGCTTTTTGGGACCACTGGTCCACGGACATTTAATGGGACAGTATACGGACTTGTGTACTTGCTGTAAATATTTGTATATACTGATGATTTAAAGTTATCTTGGCCTATCTGAATGTTCGATTATTACACTCGTTAAACTCATTTCATTTGCGTTCTTCCAGGGGGTGACGGGTGTATCTGTGATGTTATTGGATGTGTGTGTGTATGTTGTTGTGGGTAGGGGATGGGGGTGTTGCATGTTGCATGTGTTTGTCACTCTCTTTCCCCCCACTCCCCTGTGTGCTAGGTGCAGTACTCACTGTCGTCGTCGCCGCCTTCTTTGATGTTCCTTGTAGATGAGGAGGTAAACCAACATGGGCAGGACCTGTAACTCAGGCTCCATGGCGTCCTGGTTCCTCGTTGGGTGTCGTGTGGTGAGTGGTTTCCGTTCCAAAGACTGTTTCCGCCGGGCTTTTGATGGAGTTGGTACCCCCCCAGAAAAGCTGGCGGATTGGTGCCTTGTAATAGTATGGGCGGTACATTGTGTTCCGTCTGTCTGTTGGCCGTTACTGCTGCGGTGTTTGTTTCTACCGCCGTGGCGGTCGGAGTGTTAAAGTGGCTGTCTGTGTTGGCGGTTTCCGCCATGGTCGTGATTCCATTTTTTTTACCGCCGGCCTTTTGGCGGTATTACTGCCGCTTTATCACCGACTGCCAGGGTTGTAATGAGGGCCTGAGGCATCAGTCACTACAATCCGCAGCTAAAATTTTGGGATATAATGATTGAAAACATACAGATGCTAACATTTTATAAAAGGCTTGACGTCTTCAGCCACAGGTGCATGATGCTAAGAAATATTAACAATTTGTATCATGTGGTTGCAGAAATTGTAAACCATCCACATAGTTTAAATTATTCCCGAAGTGCATTCAAAATGTTCCTGAAATGTAACACTGCAATATTTTTCCATCCAAATAGAAACAAAGGTAGCGCAAATATGACTGCTTATTGAACAACTTACAAGAATTGCTGCAATGAGATGAAGTCCTAGGTCAAGATTACTAAAGTGTTTATAGGCTGATTAAGAATATCAAGTAGAATGTACAAAATATAGAATTCTCCTCAGTACCATCTGAGTTTTAATCAAGAGCCGTTTATTGTCCTCTGGAGGCTTTTTAGGTCGAGCATAGCAGCGCGCAAACCCTGCTTTTCCGAAGTGCTGGTATGTATCTGGGATTTTAACCATGCCCACCGCAAACCAATCCTCATCACTGTTCATCGGCGTGACCTTCGAAAATCCTGTGTTTTCGTTGGTAAATGCTGGAGGTTTGTCCCTCCCTGGGGCGGTTTAGTTACCGCCTTAGTCATCGCCCCTGTTACATGGCTTATTGCATTTTTGCCAATAGTTTGACTGTGAACGAACTTCTTTTTCCCTTTGTGTGTCTCCTTCACGCTCATGGCGTGGTGCTTTGAATCGGCTCGCATATGTGAAACTGTATTAATTTTCATTTTCAATTCATGTGGCAAGAAAAGTCTGGTTAGGAGTTTACAACGCCAATAACTCTAACTCAGGAGACCCATTGCATTGCAAATGCTTGTTTTATTTGAAGTCAAAATTCACGGATGAAAACATGTGGGTTATATATTCAAAATGGTCCCCATGCTTCTAGTTTCAAAGAAATATGAAAAATGCAGTTGCTATAGCTGACACATGTCCTGATCCATGCATGAGAGGTGCAAAAATGTGTTGACATAATATTCCACTAACTGTACAATATGCTGTGCAAATGCAGTATCAATAGCCGTTACTTAATACATGTGGAGTAAATAGTGCGTGATAGGAACTGTAGATTATTGTTTAGCACAAAACTTCATATTGCAAAAGCACGATGATGGACATCTTGCCACAAATATGTGTTTACAAATGTATGGAAGAACACTGCCTCCATGGTTTGATGACAAATGACAGCAGTCACATATAGTAATCCACCAAGTGCATTGTCCCACAAAATTGTACACCCTTTTGTCAGGGTTCTCTACCGACCTTTCAGTTGGGTGCCCAAGTACCTGAAAGCGTCTGAGAAAGAGTCTGCTAGATTTGTGCCCACTCCCTTTAAGTGAGAGAGAAGTCAAAAAGCCACCCTAACCACAAAGAAGTATTTTGGGGAGGTCATGAGGGATCACCTTATAGGAAGGAGCCTTATTACAAGACCCAGAATAAAGATACAACACCAATGGGTTCTTGCCAAGTATTGTGCTGGGTAATTTATTAACTGATAGCAACTCCTGGGTCTATTCTAAATGGGATAGCACTGACATGGAATACCATAGCTGGGGCAGTAAAGTTACCACAGATTCATTAATAAGAAAAGATCAGTGGAAACAACTCTTTCCGAGCTTCCAAAATTAAAAGAGTAGTTGTGGAGAGACTACTGTGGCTTAATCATGGCTGAACCCGCATCAAATGCTCCCAAGGCTGCCAGACTCACAGTCATGGTCGGACTGCCGTGGCTGTGGTGGTCCGACTGCCATATTACAAGTCTCTGATCCTGACGGGCTGACTGCGGTCTTGGTTGTGATCAGCCAGGACGGCTCTGCAGTCAGTGCCACCCTGCTGATTACAACCATGTTCAACTGCCATGAAAAGGCTAACGGAGAACAAGTGCTAGGGGCCTCAGGGAAGCCCCTGCATTGTCATGGGTAGTGCTGGGGCTCCCCTGCCCAGCACCATCAGAATACACACTGTCTGCTCAGCAAGCAGTGAACATTCCGAAGGTGCTAGGGAGGCCCCCTTTGCAGCAGCATTAGACTCAGCTCCCTGTGGAGCCGAGTCCTAAGGTTTCTGCCGGTCAGCCGAGTGGAAAACTCCTAACAGGGCAGGTGGGGAGACCATCAGATCTGCAGCTGTCTCCTCACAATGGGTCTGGCAGTCAGGTTTCTGACTGCCAAACTAGTAAACAGTCCCAAAGACCCTGTACTGCATGCTTCATTTACATTAAACAAATGCCCTAGGACCACTTCAAGGTACCAGTCTTGGAAAATTGCCCAATTAAATAACCTAAGCTTCAAAAACTCTGCACTCATAAAACATCAAAATTAGATCCACCTGCAAAACTTCCTTGGCCACTTGGCAGAAATCTGATTGATAAAAGCAATTCAAGTACCAAAAAATCAGTTCGCAGGGTCCATTCAGAAAGAAAAAACCCATCAAAATGAGTCCCTCATTAGGTTTGCCATTCATATAACGGAGAGCAAACTGCAGTAATGTGTAGCAGGCGCAGAAACAGCGTAAGGCTACACGAGTTAAAACAAATCAGATACAAACGCATAACTGTTTTAAGGTAAGTCCATTTTTTATAAAGACCCTCTTGACTACATATACAGAAAACCAAATTGTATTAATATGTAGCAGACACAGGCACAATGCTAGCTTACATTCATTTAAAACAAAATTAGATGCAAAAGTATAACTGTTGAAAGGTGAGGCAATTTTAAATAAAAATCCTCTTGTCTACATAGATCATGAAATTTAATTGCCGATGCATTTCTAATGAGCTCAGAGGTTTTTTCATTTAATACTGGAAAAAAGCATTTTCATATTTACATCCCACCTAGCTAATCACGAATTCAAACTGTAAACAAATTACTGTGCGAAAAGGATATAATTTGACGAGGGATTAGCAAAAAGTGTTACTTTGTGTTAGCCTTAAATCCAGTTACATTTTTTCAACACATTTAGATAGAATCAACTCTATATTGGAGCAGGGAAAGCAATTGGCTTGTTCTGTGTTTGTGTGCATATTTTACGTTTGCATAAAAAGTACCTTATTCCTATGTTTGCTGTAGCGGAAAAGTGTGTTTCAAAACAATCTTCACCTTCTACAAAAAACGAAATAGGGAGAAAAGATGCCTTCTATAAAAACAAGGATATTCCAACTTTTGCTAATCTCCGAAACAGGACTTAACCAATTCTATACCTACAAAATAATGGGATACTAAAATGGAGCACAGATATAACTGTAAAGAAAATTATTTTTCATATATTTATCAGAAAATGAAAAAATGCTGCCCTTGTGGGCTCGTAGGTCAGTAAATTGCTAACACTCATAAAGCATCACAAGGGAACAATGTCACATTTTGCCCTAAATTAATATAAGTAGGGGGTTGTACCATCCTCAGGTGGGCTGCACTCTTACTGAGGTACAATAATAGTTGAAGGTACCTATTTGGTCAACAACATACTGACCTGTCCTTTATAAATCACGTGGCAACATCCTGGCAGCACATACAAGTAACACTGATCGAGTAATCAAATCTGTTTCTTTGATTCATATTGTCCTAAGTAAAGAAATGGCTGTTATAACTAAAGTGGTCGTCTAGATAAATGTTAACATTTTATCACTGCCATAACGTGCATAGAGGAATATGTGTATGATGACCTCAATATTATCAATTCAATTTCAGCACAATTATATAAATGACCCCTTTATCAAAACTATACACATAAACCGAGGGCCTCATTTACAAGGCCCGTGTTTTGCGACGCCCTGCAGCACTAGGAAAGGACAGAAGTGTGCTGTGTCTAAAAGATACATTGCATTTCTGCCCTCTCCCCCTGCACTGGTGCACACATTGCTGCCATGTGCCAAAGTAGGCACACTTGCACCATGGTGCAAGGGTGCCTACCTTGTGGGAATGATTGTGTTTTTTACAGGAATGGACACCTTCCTCACAAAAACAATTGCAAAAGGTGTTTTCCTTTTCCTACGTGTGCTGCAGAATGCAGCACACATAGAAGGATGAAAAAACGAGGGCAAATAATGATATTTCTCCCTGTTGTGTCACTATTACACCACCTTCGGTGTGGAGTAGAAATAGAACCCATTCCCAGACTTGTGAATCTGGGAATGCGTCAGATTCTTTTGGGTTCCATGGGTGTTACCTGGGAACACCCCAAGCAACACCCACGGAAAGCCCCTTTCACGCAGTCCATATTTACAAGGCCATGAAAATCCATGCAGGTTGGCTTTGTGTAGCCTTGCAAATACGGCCTAGCACACTCCGCCACCGGAGCGTAAAACAAAATGACACTAAGGTGGTGCATTGTGCAGCTAGGGCCTTGCTAGTGAGGCCCCTAGTTTTTTATGAAGCTTATATACTATGTACCTCAGTAACCTGATGAATAAACATACCAGGGATCAGGATATGTCTGAGAGGTTCAACAACATGTTGAATTGTAGCTCTTGAACCTCCAGTGATCACTACCAGGCAGGAAATTGCAAGGAACAGTACATCTTGCTGTGAGCAACAAACAGCAAAGTGATGGATGGAATGCTTGAATTAATCTTAGCCACTTGCGATCGCTCTTGGTAACATTCCACTTCATAAATTTTTGCCTACTATGCCACTCAAAAACATAACAAACAGGAATGACCAGTGGCTGAGATTAGTTCAAGCATTTCAACATCCTCCTTTTTTGTTTGTCTTTGCTATCATGTGCTCAGCAGTTGCCTTCAGATTTTTGCTGTAGACCTTCGTAAGGCGCCCCAGGTATGTGATAGTCCAGTAGTGTTTTGCTGGCCTGTCAATCTGGCTCAAAGTTATCAATCAACCTCTAGGGCAACCGCTATCATTGCTCATAGAAATGTGTGAACTACTGCATCAAGCATGAACCCCCAAGATGTTCAGCAGAAGTGAGCAGAGGCTCTGGAGTGGAATGCCTACATTCAAAGATGACTCCAGTAAAGACCCACTACCAATATGCACATAAGAGCAAGAGATAATATAAAGAAAGGAGCCAACCACGTTACTTTGCCTGAAATAAGACAAATCAAAGTCCTTTTAGACTCTTAGGGGCAGATTTTGCTAGGAGGGCAATAGTGGAAGTACATACCTCAATAGGAGTCGCAAGGTTTGTTCAGCTGCATAGGTTTCTCTTCGACTTTGCTGTACCACCTTTGCATATTGCTAATGGTATTATCAACTCCATTGCTCTGCTTCATTTCTTTGCATGTGGTGTCCTTGTTTACAAACGTGTTGTATTTATGTCACACCAGTCTGCTTAGTGCCATGATTCTGAAAATCGAACAAATCTACATTTGAAGGAAAACGCCTCAAAGTCTTTGCTGTTGGAAGCAGTGTCATGTGATCGATCTACTGTCTGTATACTACGTCTACAGCACATTTGAGAAGACCGTTTTCTGGCATTTAAGACAGGCAGGATACTTTTGACATACTGATCCATATGGGATGGGAATTCATATTTTTTCTCCAAGATGGCAGCAATCTCAATAGCGTCAAAAGTGGGGTTTATACCTTTGCCGGTTTCTCTTATGTTGTTTGTGCTATCAACTGCATACATGTGCATGTCATCCTGCCTCATGCCCACAAGTAATGTTACAAACACATGTACATTAGATGTCTTCATCACCCACTGTAATGCTAATTTTCCATGATGGGCCCATGATGCATTCATTATGCGGAGCTGCATTCCTGCAAAATAGGAAGTTTGCAGCATTATTCAATAAATCACAATAACTTTCTATCAAATCTGGAAGTAACTTCAATCCAACTATCCTTTTCTCTTGATATTCTTAACCAATAGCAACATGGCACTGTTCACAAATACCAACACGGCTTCACACTAACCAACACTTCACACTATACCTGGGTGGCACACAATGACAATCCACACTCATTTCTTTTACCACTGCAGACACTTCACAATTCTCTCTCACGCAATCACTCACATAAACCTAATTCTCCTATTGTGAGCCAAAAAACAACACCCTGTCTGCATGCTACAGGATAGGAACTCAAACACTTCAAAGCTGTATGGGGGTACGCTTCCCAGTAGTAGCTTTCACAATCACACAACAAGTGAACTTTACCAGCAAACATCACTCCAGTTGATACAGATCCTCTGTGGGACCTCAGGATTCACACAATACCAACCAAAACTCACACTCATTCAAGGAAGACTATTTACACTGTCAGTGATGTCTCATAACAAACACATCACTGTAGACAATAAATTAACCAAGTGTTGTGCGTTATCCCATGGATCGTAGGTCACAACAGACCCATCAGACCCATCAACAACAACAGCAAGCAGTGACATTTTTTAGCAACACCTTCGCATAACACTTCACAACATCTCACTTTATCCCAATCTTCAGGTCAAAAGCAGTGCAAGCACAAAACCCTATTAATACCTACACATCCGTCTCTTGCAGGAGCACAACTGGAATTTCATCAGTCTTCAGAATGGACAGAAATTGGGGTGGGCAAAACTTAGACTGGGCAATCCCATGGGACCCATCCTATCTCCCTAACACTATGCTTAAATGGTTCTCCCCCGTTGTGGCACAAACCAGATCTTCAGAACATTTTCATCCTTCGCAGGAATTAATGCTCAACAAGGCCAACAGATCTTTGGACCCTGCATAAGGATGTGGTAGAACCAGACAACAAAATACTTAAAGCAAACCAATCAAACTGCACAGTAGAACCAATGTGGCCATACAAGAAAAACTCCATTCAGGGATAAGGTTCAGGAGTTTATTACAAACTCAAACTCAGAGTCATGTAGACAATTAGCAAGACAAAGTTATAATGATACAAAATCACCAAGTGTTGACCAAGGTGATGCAATAAGTTCAAATAAACTAACATTAAGAGAACTAGGCACTCAACAACGACAATACAGAACCTGGTAAATAGAAAACAAGTGTTGCTCAGTTTTAATAAAAGTTTAAGGCAGTTTAAATCATCAGAATTCAATTTAGTTGGGATGAGGACAACCCTAAAGTTCATCCAATCAGGGAATGACATGTGCAGGGTGGAACGCATGCAGGCAAAGGACAAAAAGAACAAAAGGGACAAAAAGAATTTTCAAAAAAGGTATCCTGGGCGACAGGTTACTAACTAAGATGGGCAAAAGTAGGTGACAAGGGAAAGCGTCAGCATATCAGAAGCTCAGTCAAGATTCTTCTGTGAGGGTTAGGGAGAAATTCTCCAAGTTTCAGCAAGGCATTTCAAGAGAGCAAGGGCAGAGTGGAAGATACCTTTTCCAAGGGGCTCAACATACAGGATACAGGGTGAAAGGATTCTTCTCGGTCCTCAAGGGATTCTGATAAATGTGATATAAGTCCAGCTGATCATCAATACTTTAAAGTTCATAAGGCAAACTGATTTGCCAATGCAACAGTTCATTTGACGTTGAAGGGGCAACATGTGTAGAACTCTCTAAATGTAGAACAATAAACATCTATTATCAATGTAGTCTTCTCATGGTAACGAAATCTGAAGGAAAGATACACGTTAGCAAGATGACTTGACATTTTCTACACATTCAAGAATACAGGACATAGCAGGCCTCACATAGGCAAGTCAACTAAACAGCACATTAATACATTCAAAATAAAGATATTTTAATCTTCAAACTACAAGTTCTGCAATAATAAGTCTTCATTAGCATTCATGTTACAGCAACTCTAAACAAAATGAATGTTAACACTTTTCAGTGTGACACAGAACTGTATTTCTCTATTTATGCACATATATTTAAAAAAATGCATTATAAGAATTTCAATATGATTTCAATACCGACTATTAGTTTACACTCAAATATAATACGATGACAGTTTAACTCTTCAAACATGTAAATTAATCTCAATACCACCTATGTTTCAATAAGTAGTCTACGATGGATGTTTATTAGTAGCTTCTCAGTGCATCACTCTGCATTCAAACTATTAGTACTTTGATTACCATAATACATAAATTGTCATATATAGATGATCACTGTGATATTAGGGACACAACTAAAGTTTCTGCTACATCATTTGATCACTTAGCACAAAGAGAAGCCCATTTTAACCTGGTTGGAAGAACTATAAAATCAATGGAGGTGGAGCAATATTAGAGTTTTAAATTATCCATTGATGTTAGAAGGTGGAGATAGTAAACATTTTGTTATCAAGTTTCTCCAGGGTACAATTTTAAAAGAATACCTAGCGATAAACTCCATATATTTCCTTCTTTTTCTTTCTCTCTGTCTCTACCTCCCTCTGACTCTCTCTTTCGGCCTCTCTGGGTGCACTTGTATTGGAACAGCCTACAGCTTATCAAACACCACAACATTTCTGGCATTGTGGCTTGATTGTAGTTACTGTCCTGTGTGCCTTCTGGTCTGCTTATGACACCACTCTCTAAGAATTGTTTAGCTGCATACAACCACTCTGACAGTAATTGTGACTGGTGTCGAGACCAAACACTCCCTCCAGATGTGCTTGATCCATTATTTCCATTTATGTTTTACTTAATTTTGGACATTTCCAGTTCTACGCGTGTGTTCCCAACAGTCTTTTTCTGTGTCCCTTGATGACAAGATATTTTTCTCATTAATGTTGCTAGAGGTCTTACCACATCTTCAAATTGGTGATGGCCAATTTAGTAATGAACACTGCATTCACCATCTGTGCTATTCTGTTACATGTCTTAAAGTATCTATGTATGTGGTTTTTACATGATATACAGGAGCCTCTAATCCCTGTAAAAAAAAATCTCTGTTTTTCTTATTACTATTGAGTTGTGTCATCTCCAATCACCTGTGTGAGAAATGGGGTCTTTGGTTGACAGTCAGGTTACCCCTTGTCCAAGGAAGGACCCTCACTCTAGTCAGAGTAAAGGAGAATCACACTCAGTTAACTCCCGTTAACGCTCGTGCCAAGACCCTTTGTAGCTTTGCACGGGCAGGCAGGCTTAACTCGGAGATAATGTGTTAAGTAGTTGTACCAACACACACAGTAATACAGTGAAGCACTACAAAATGACACAACACAGGCTTCGAAAAATATTAAATATTTTATCAAAATAAACAAGACCAAATACAATAAAAATCCACAATATACAGGTAAAAATACGAATTTAGCACTTAAAAGCAAGAAAACTGTGATTTGAGGTGAAAAAACTGCAATTTGGTAAAACACGTTGTCGTAACTGCGTTGTTTCCTACAGTGCGACGTCAATGGCACAGTTCACGGAGTCGGTCGACCCCCAGGTACAGTACTTCCAGAACAAGCAGAAAACAAGCTGGTGCATGGAGTCGGGGAATTGGCTTTGCTGGATCCGATGCGGCGTAGGTTCCGGTGCCACGGGGAGAAAAACTGCGGCGTCGTGCAGCGGTGTCGGGTCCTCTCTACAGGGTGGTGGAGGTGAGGCGGCGTCGGATGCAAAATTGGTCCCTTGGTTCCAGCAGATGTAAAGTCCGAGGGCGTTATAATGCTTTGGGATGACCTCACGGCATCACGATGATGTCACAGAGCCGCAGGTGCTGCGATGATGTTGGATCGTCATGGTTATTAGACTTATGACACTTTGGTGTCAGCAAAGTCGGACAGGATCAGTGATTGCAGCAACATGAGGCCTACAGAGTCGTCTGAATTCTACAAGGTCCACGGCCTCTGGTCAGGTGGCGTCGCGGTTCCGGGTTAGTGTCGTCAGCTCCCAGGGTCATCAGATTTGCACTCGATGAGGTCCACCGCCTTGGGGCAAGCGGCGTTGCGGTTTTGGGCATCAGCGTCCTTCACAAAGTTGCATGGAGTAGTCCGATGACGGTACACTGGTTTTACTCTAGGAATTCACTTCCGGGGATCCAGGAACTTGAATGGCTCCCACTGGAAAGCTAGAGTCCACAGCAAGTAGACTCAGGTCTGGTTGGTGAAGCCTTTGCTGTCCCTAGGGCTTCAAACCTGAAGGCAAGCTCTACTCCAAGCCCTTGGAGTCACTTCTCAAGCAGGAATGCAGGAAAGTCCAGTCTCTGTCCTCTTGCACAGGCAGAAGCAGCAACTGCAGGATAGCTCCAAAAAGCACAGTCACAGGCAAGGCAGCACTTCTCCTCAGCTCTTCTCCAGGCAGAGTTTCCTCTTGAATCCTTGAAGTAATCGGATTTTCAGGGGTTTTCGGTGCTCTTCTAATACCCCTTTCTGCCTTTGAAGTAGGCCTACTTCAAAGGAAAGTCTCTCTTGTTTGTGAGATCCTGCCTTGCCCAGGCCAGGCCCCAGACACACACCAGGGGATCAGATACTGCGTTGTGTGAGGGCAGGCACGGCCCTTTCAGGTGTGAGTGACCACTCCTTCCCTTCCTCCCAGCACAGATGGCTCATCAGGATATACAGGCTACACCCCAGCTCCCTTTGTGTCACTGTCTAGAGAGAGGTGCAAACAGCCCAACTGTCAAACTGACCCAGACAGGGAATTCACAAAAAGGCAGAGTCACAGAATGGATTAAGCAAGAAAATGCCTACTTTCTAAAAGTGGCATTTTCAAACATGCAATCTAAAACCAACTTTCCTAAAAGAGGTATTTTTTAATTGTGATCTCAGAGACCGTAAACTCCATATTTCTATATGCTCCATAAAGGAATATGCACTTTAATAATATTAAAAGGCAGCCCCCATGTTAACCTATGAGAGGGATAGGCCTTGCAGCAGTGACACCGAATTTGGCAGTATTCGCCTTTTAGGAAACGTAAAACACATACGTACATGTCCCACCTTTAAAATACACTGCACCATGCCCATGGGGCTAACTAGGGCTTACCTTAGGGGTGCCTTACATGTATAAAAAGGAAAGGTTTAGGCCTGGCAAGTGGGTACACTTGCCAAGTCAAACTGGCAGTTTAAAACTTTTTGCGAGGTGACTCCCTGACCTGGTTCTGGCCAGGAGTCCACTTGGCTCCACCAGTCTGCCCCTGTGCTCCTGACCCCCCAACTACCACCTGGACAACAGTTCGAGGCCCTCCTCCACCCGCAGGCCCCTGTGCCTGCGCCTCATCCCTGGTGCCGAGTGGTAGGCTTCTCCAATCTCCGATAATCGTGTAAGTGCTTTCTTGTGACTTTTTCTGTACTCTTTGCGTTAGCGTTTCTGTGCCTTTGTATTTTGGTATATTTGTTTTTCGTTGTTCCAGCCTGTTTTGTATTCTTTGCGTTAGCGTTTCTGTGCCTTTGTATTTTGGTATATTTGTTTAAATAGTAATCTGCATCATTGTTCCAGCCTGTTTTGTTTTTCTCTGCCCCTCCGTGATCTCTTGACCTGCCCCAGGCTTTCTCTCGCCTCGCTCCCCCTCCCCCGCCCGTTTCTTTCAGCCCTCCAGCTCCCTGCTGCTGCCTCCCCTGTGGCCCCGCCCCCGCACACAACCATTGGCCCCCTCCCTCCTCCCAGCTGCCACACCCTCCCACCCCACCCTCTTAATGGCGGCAGCTGCGTGTAGTCTCGTGTGACTCCCTTACCTGGTTCTGGCCAGGAGTCTACTCGGATCCACCAGCCTGCCCCCGTGCTCCTGACCCCCCAACTGCCGCCTGGACAGCAGTTCGAGGCCCTCCTCCACCCGCAGGCCCCTGCGCATGCGCCTCATCTCTGGTGCCTAGTGGTAGGCTTCTCCAATCTCTGATAATCGTGTAAGTGCTTTCTTGTGACTTTTTCTGTACTCTTTGCGTTAGCGTTTCTGTGCGTTTGTATTTTGATATATTTGTTTTCGTTGTTCCAGCCTGTTTTGTATTCTTTGCGTTAGCGTTTCTGTGCCTTTGTATTTGGTATATTTGTTTTCGTTGTTCCAGCCTGTTTTGTATTCTTTGCGTAAGCGTTTCTGTGCCTTTGTATTTTGGTATATTTGTTTAAATAGTAATCCACATCGTTATTCCAGCCTGTTTTGTTTTTCTCTGCCCCTCTGCGCTCTCTTGACCCCTTGCCCCCGAGCTTTCTCTCGCCTCGCACTCTGCGTGTTTCTTTCAGCCCTCCAGCTCCCTGCCGCTTCCTCCCATGCGACCCAGCCCCCGCACACACCCATTGGCCCCCTCCCTCCTCCCAGCTGCCACACCCTCCCACCCCACCCTCTTAATGGCGGCCGCTGCGTGGACGCGCCGCTGGCGCGTCAGGGGCAAGCCCGTCTGCGCCTGTCCGCGCCTGGACCGTGCCCATCACCAGTTCCCCTGGTACCCCCAGACAACTCTACTCCCCTCTCACTCCCCACTCACTCAACCCAGGCCCCCACCCCACCTGCACCCTTTATAGCCCCCCACACATACACATGGCCCATTCACCTGCTACACCTCTCATTTTTTCTGCTCCACACCCCTCACACTACACACCAACCACAGCGACCCCCCAACAAACACAACACCTCCAAGGCAATATACACCTGCTCTGCCCCCATGCCCCCCAAACAGCCCCACCGCATACCACCCCACAACCAGAACACACCCCGCAACAACACCATAATACAACACACCAACACCACCCACCACAACCACCTCAACTGCCTGCTCCTCAACACCCGCTCTCTTCACAAACACGCCATAGAACTCTGGGATCTCATCTCATCACACTCACCTGACATCGTCTTCCTCACGGAAACCTGGACCAACCCCTCCTCAGAACCCGACATAGCCACAGTCACCCCCATGGGATACAAACCCCAACGCAAAGACCGCCTTAACAAGCCAGGAGGTGGCATCGCCATCCTGCACAAAGACACCATTAAAGTCACCACCAACTCCCAAGACACTATCAACAGCACATAACACATGCACTTCCTAATCCACATTAACAACAACTCCACCCTCAGAGGTACACTAATCTACAGACCACCAGGACCACGCCCCGCCTTCTCCGACACCATCAGCTCGCACACCTTCACCTCCACAGACTACATCCTCCTCGGTGATTTCAACTTCCACTTGGAGAACCTTCAAGACCACAACTCCACCTCCCTCATAGACAACCTCACCAACCTCGGACTCAAACAACTGGCCACAGCACCCACCCACTCAGCAGGACACACGCTTGACGCAATTTTCACCTCAAGCCAACACATAACCTA
The DNA here is from genome assembly GCF_031143425.1 of Pleurodeles waltl. NCBI lineage: Eukaryota > Metazoa > Chordata > Amphibia > Caudata > Salamandridae > Pleurodeles > Pleurodeles waltl. The sequence goes on from NC_090438.1 coordinate 138,141,793, forward strand.
CACCCACACCACCAAACTCCACTGGACCGACCACCACTGCGAACACTTCTCCTTCACCAAACCCCCCACACACCACCGGCAACACACCACGCCCTACCACATGTGGGACAAGGTCCCCACAGAAAGCCTAAACTCCCAACTGGCTCATAACACCCCCTCCACAACAACGACCCCAACACAGGAGCGCACAACCTCTCTAAATGGATCACTACCTGCGCAGATACACTAGCCCCCCTCAGAAAACACATTGCCACCTGCAACATCAAGAACGCACCTTGGTTCACCCCCGAACTCCAAGACTCCAAGCGCAAATGCCGCCAAGCAGAGAAAATCTGGCGACAAGAACCCTCCACAACCAACTTCTCCACCCTCAAAACTTCCATCCGCACCCACCACCAACTCATACGCACCACCAAAAGTGCTCACTACAAGACACACCTTGACAACAACTCTCAAAACAGCAAAGAACTCTTCACCATCATTAAAGAGCTATCCAAACCCAAAGCCAGCAACATAGACCCCAAACACACACAACCCCTATGTGATGCCCTCTCCAACCACTTCCACCACAAAATCCTGGACATTCACAACAGCTTCATACCACTCAGACCCACCACACACAACCCTCATTCGCCCAACTCCTACCCCACTCGCGACCCCCCCACCACACTTACCACCTGGGCCCCTGCCACACACGAAGAAACCGAAAAAGCCATGAATTCCATTCACTCAGGATCCCCCTCCGACCCATGTCCTCATCGCTTCTACAACAAAGCCAGCCCAACCACCACCCCTATACTCTGCGACATAATCAACTCCTCATTCGACTCCGCCACCTACCCAGACTCCTGGAAGCATGCAGAAATCACCGCTCTCCTAAAAAAAAAAAAAGCCGACCCGGAGGCCCTCTCCAACTACCGCCCCATCTCCCTCCTCCCTTTCCCCGCCAAGGTCGCTGAGAAACTAGTCAACGCCCACCTATCCCACTTTCTCGAGGAAAACAACACTCTTGACCCCTCCCAATCAGGGTTCCGCAAGAACCACGGCACGGAAACCACCCTCATCGCATGTACTGACGACATCAGGACCGTCGCACTCATCCTCCTAGACCTCTCCGCAGCCTTTGACACTGTCTGTCACCACACACTCCGCACACGCCTCCACAACACAGGAATTTGTCACAAAGCCTTAGACTGGCGCACCTCCTTCCTCACCGACCGGACCCAAAGAGTTCGCCTCCCACCCTTCCACTCCACCGCTACCAAAATCATCTGCGGAGTCCCCCAAGGGCCCTCCCTCAGCCCCACACTTTTCAACATTTACATGATCCCCCTCGCCAACATTCTCCGACCACACAGAGTCACCATCCTCTGCCACGCAGACGACACCCAACTCATCCTCTCCCTCACCCGCAACCCCACCACTGCCAAAACCAACCTACACGCCGCTCTCCTCGACACCGCCAACTGGATGACAACAAACCACCTCAAGCTTAACTCAAGAAAAAACAGAAATCATCATCTTCGGCCCCAACAAAACCATATGGGACGACTCCTGGTGGCCCACCACCCTAGGCCCCGCACCCACCCCGCAAACCACGCACGCAACCTCTGCATTATCCTGGACCCCTCCCTCTCATGACACAGCAAATCAATGCAGTAACCTCCTCCTGCTTCCACACACTCCGTGCACTGAAAAATCCTTTAAATGGATTCCCCCAGAGACCAGGAAGACTGTCACCCATGCACTCATCAGCAGCAGATTAGACTACGGTAACGCCCTCTACGCTGGCACCACACTCAAACTCAAACGCAAACTCCAGAGAATCCAGAACACAGCTGCACGCCTCGTCCTGGACCTCCCCCGCCACAAGCATATCTGACCACACCTCAAATCACTTCACTGGCTCCCCATAGACAAGAGAATCACTTTCAAGATCCTCATCCACGCACACAAATCCCTCCACAACACAGGCCAGACCTACCTCAATGAAAGAGTGAACTTCCACAATCCCACCCGCAACCTCCGTTCAGCCGACCTCGCACTAGCTACAGTCCCTCGCATCCAACAAACCACCACAGGAGGAAGGGCATTCTCATACCTCGCCCCCAAAACCTGGAACTCCCTCCCCACCAACCTCTGCAAAACCAAAGACCTCCTGCTCTTTAGAAAGAACCTCAAGACATGGCTGTTCGAACAGTAACCCTCCTCCCCACCGCCCCCCCTACAAGCGCCTTGAGACCCTCATGGGTGAGTAGCGCGCTCTATAAATTATTTTTGATTGATTGATTGAAAAATGCTCACACAGACACTGCAGTGGTAGGTCTGAGATATGATTACAGGGCTACGCATGTGGGTGGCACAACCAGTGCTACAGGCCCACTAGTAGCACTTGATTTACAGGCCCTGGGCACATCTAGGGCGCTTTACTAGGGACGTATTAGTAAATCAAATATGCCAATCATGATAATTCAATTACACATATATTTTACATAGGAGCACTTGCACTTTAGCACTGGATATCAGTGGTAAACTGTCCAGAGTAACAAAAACAGCAAAAACAGAGTCTAGCACACATTAACAACCTGGGAAACAGAGGTAAAACGTTAGGGAAGACTATGCCAAGGATGCCAAGTCTAACAACCTGCAAAAATTAAATTACTTAGATATGAATCTCTAATAATTTACTACAATTGAATTATGATATCACAATTGCTGTTTCCAGAAGGCAAGGGGAAACGTATATTAAAGAGTCAGGGCCCGATTCACCAAACGTCTACACTTACTCATAGTAAAGTTAGACTTTTGGTCCAAGTTTAGACTTTTGGTCTAAACGTAGACCAAAACTATAGCTTTACTAGTAGTAAAGTTAGACTTTAGATATAAACTTAGAGGCTGATTTACAAGACCCTTATGTTGCCGGCGTGTCAATTTTGATATGGAGAAAAAATTATGCACAAGTGGTGCGAGGGGCTTGTAAAAAAGCCCTTTAGACTTTTGCTCTAAACTTAGACTAATGGTCTAACTTTACCTTTATGATTCGGCTGCCCATTGACTTTTAGTCTAAGTGTACCTTTCCAAATTAAAGTACAGAAGCAGTTTAAACAAAAGGAGAGATGGCTTTTTGTTGGTCTCATCTCTTTTTCTAAAATGAGAAGCAGACATTGGCAACATGCTTATTTTTTTACACTATGAGTGCCATTATAGGAAAGTCATTATAGGAAAACTATAATTATTGCATGCTTCTACACATTTTGATTCTGACTTTCACAAACTAATTCTAATGTATTTGTGCAAGAGACTACTGGACGTTTTAGCATGTTTAAGTTCACACTACAGATTCTGCTTTTATTTTTCTTGTCTGCAAACATACTATTTATTTTATATAAGAGAGCAAAACAGCAAGGATTTAAGTGTTTTGAGGTAAGGGTGATGGTTTGATCATGTATTATAATTAATATCATACCCTCTGCCATTAGTTAAAAGGATATTGTAACTCTCTTAATATTTACTGTCTTATTATGTCATATCAATAAAGTTTCTTGAAAATGAAAAAGGATATTATCAGTCACCTTGGACTTCCATGACCTTATAAACGTAAGTGATTCTGCTACCTCAATTCCTCTATATGGTCAGGAACCTTTCAGTGACTTCGAGTATCCTTATAAGACATGGCAGGGGCTACTTTATCCTACATAGCATGAAGAGAGTTAAAAATAAAAGTAGTCACAGGCCAACTTAAACACGCTGTCAGCTTGGCCAGGCCAACCTAGCCTATAGTTAGGGCAGACTCTGCCAGCTCCGACCAGAATATCCTTGCCCATTATTGTAGGTTTCTCATAACTCGACAATTAGACATTGCCAGAGACAGTTTGTAACTACCTTTCGAACCCAAAGTTACCAAAGCGTTGGAGATATTGGACATATTTATGCCCGAATTCCCAGACATCTAAATTGCATTTGACTACTGCAGTACTACCCTCCCACACGCTAAGATCATTACAAGGTGCCCCTATTACAACAGCACAGCTCACTGAAACAGTTGGGAATCAGAATAGTGAGTGATGAATTGCCACCTACACATCTTTCACTGTGCTACTTTAACTGAACGGAAGTGCCACAGTGATTTGGTTGTAGATTCTCCTTTTTGTATTTATATATTTTTATTTATTTGAAGGGCATACTAATGTCCCCATAAATACTTATTATTTTTCAAATCACAACATAACATTAAGTTTTATAATAGGTCAAATACTTAATACAATGTATACTGTAGATAACATATATTAATAGTATTAGCATCCAAATATTTGCATAATCTAAAACACATATCGGCCCAGAGTAATGAAGGGCTTGCGCCATTCCAACGCCACGTTAGCGTCATTTTTTTACACCAATGTGGCATTGGAAGGACAAAAACACTGCCCCATATTTACCAGGTAGCGCAATGCTTGCACGCTGTGCAAGATATAGGCCCTCATTATGACCCTGGCGGCTGGTGATAAAGCAGCGGTAATAAATATGAAATTATGACCACGGAGGAAACCGCTCAGATTGACAGCTACTTTAACACACTGACCGCCAGGGCGAAATCAACAGGCACCACAGCGGTAATCGCCTACAGACAGGCGGAAGACAATGTTCCACCTACTGAATTATTAGACACCAATCGGCCACCTTTTCCGGGGCGGTACCAACGACATCAAAAGCCTGGCGGAAACAGATTTCAGAAGTCAAAGGACTCACCTGTGGAGACTCAGGGAAGAACCACGCCGCCATGGAGCTCGAGTTGCATGTGTTTTCCATGATCTTCTACTTTCTGCTCCATTACGAACATCAACACCGGCGAAGACGACCATGGTGAGTACTGCCGCCTAGCACACAGGGGAGGGGGGGAAAAATAGAGTGACACACACATGCAACACCCCCACCCCCAACACCATACACATAACCAGATTCAGTAACATTACATACACACCCCGTACCCCTCAGGTATAATGCAAGGACAAAAGGAATTGATTAAGGTGAGTGTAAGAAAATAAAATACTATAAATACATGCATCCAAATCAAAAAGTATATGCATATTTACAAATGTAGGGACACTGCCCAGTCCTCAATGTCCGTGGGTCACAGTGCCACACCACATAGTCCAAGGCCCTGCAACAACACAAAGAGAACACTGCAGGGGCATCAGGTCGGAAAACAGACAGGCACCTCAGGGGGACAGGGAATGGGGGGGCACCTCAGCCGAAAATGGTCCTGGAGGGGCCAACATGCCCTGTGCTTGGTCCTGGGGAGTGCAAGGCCACAGTCTCTCAAGTGGGTGATTTGACCACTGCCTGGTCCTGGGGAGTGCAAGACCACAGTCTCTCAAGTGGGTGATTTGCCCACTGCCTGGTCCTGGGGAGTGCAAGGCCACAGTCTCTCCAGTGGGTGACTTCTTCCATTGGTTCTGGAGGGGGCATTGTTCCCAGTGAGCTTCATCCTGTGGAGGATGGGGTGAGTGGATGGCTTCTTCCACTGGTTCTGGAGGGGGCATTGTGCCCAGTGAGCTTCATCCTGGGGAGGATGGGTGAGTGGATGGCTTCTTCCACTGGTTCTGGAGGGGGCATTGTGCCCAGTGAGCTACTTCCTATGGAGGATGGAGTGAGTGGATGGCTTCTCCACTGGTTCTGGAGGGGGCATTGTGCCCAGTGAAGCAGATCATGAGGATTGCAAGGTCACAGTGTCACACCTGGGTGTCAGACCCACAGGATTTGCTGGGGCCAGGCCGCACAACAGCCCATGGAGGACTACACACTGTCCGCCGGCGGTGACCGCTGCTCAGTGGTGGTGCTGCTGGTGGTGCTGCTGGTGGAGCTGGCAGTGGTGGGGGGAGGCTCCAGCCCTTCCCCTGCAGCCTCGGACGACTCCCCACTGGGGCTGCTGCAACTGGTGACAGTGCTGGTGGTGGTGCTGGCAGTGGTGCTGGTGGAGTTGCTGGGGATGGTAAAGGTGACGGTGCTGGTGGCGGTGCTGGCAGTGGTGGAGGGAGGCTCCAGCCCTTCCCCTGCAGCCTCGGACGGCTGAACCTTCATGGTTGGTGGTGGGGGCTCCGACTGAGTCCCAGCACCAGGCTTCTTGGCCTTTCTGCCTGCTGGTGCAGGCCCCTTACCTTTCCTTTGAGCAGCCGGGGATTGCTCCTTGTCCTTCCCTTTAGCAGCTGGGGTGCCTCCTTGCCCTTTCGTTTAGCAGCTGGGGGTGCTGCTTTGCCCTTCCTTTCAGCAGCTGGGGGTGCCTCCTTGCCCTTCCTTTTAGTAGCTGGGGGTGCCTCCTTGCCCTTCCTTGCAGCACTTGGTGCAGGCACCCTTACGGTGTGGATGCCTGGTAAGCGGGATCCTCTCCCACCTCGAGTAAATGTGGACCCTACTGTGCCTGTGGACTGGGTGGCCGAGGTGCTTGCCTGGGTTTTGACCGCCCTGGCCTGACGTGAGGGACGGGATGGGGGAGGGGTAGGGAAGAGGTCAATGGTGGAGATGAAAAGCTTCTTAGGGACATTGGGGTGGGAAGAGGGAGATAGTTTGGGAGTGGAGGAAGAGGGAGTGGTGGTAGGAGGTGTCTGTCTACTGTGTTTGGGTGCAGGTGCATGGGCTGGATGCTATTGTGAGGTGGATGGCTGTTGGATGTCTGAGTGCTTGTGTTTGCGTACTTTGGGAGGAGGGGGCACAGACTCAGTGGGAGAGGACACAGGGGATGTTTGCATTGAAGTGGGGGTGGTGACTGTCAGTGAGGGGCGTGTGCTGTTAGGTATGCTGGTGATAGGGGTAGTGGATGAGGATGAAGTGCATGCAGGTGTGAGTGGAGATGCAACTGGGAGGGAGGTGGATGACGAGGAGGAGGGGTCCACAGTGGAGGCAGTGGATGTTGGTATGCCTGATTCTGGATGGTGTTTGTGTAAGTGCCTGTGGGATGAAGTGTGTTGCTTGTGTTTGCCAAGTCCACTCTTGTGTGTTGTCCTGGGTGCATGCTCGTCTGACTGTTTGCTTGGGATAGGTTGGGGTTGAGAGGAATGGGATTGGGTAGAGGAAGTTGGAGGGGGTAGGCTAGAAACAGGGACAATGGCTGCCATCAGAGAGGAGGCCAGAGCCTGGATTGATCTATGTTCGGGTGCCATGCCAGTGTGAATGCCTTCCAGGAATTCATTTGTCTGTTGCATTCACAATGGTTGACTGCCCAACAGAGATGGATCGCAGGAGGTCAATAGCCTCCTCACTCAGGGCAGCAGGGCTATCTGGGGCAGGTCCTGAGGTGCCTGGGTTGAAGGAGATGCCCACCCTCCTGGGTGAGCGGGCACAGGAAACTTGCATAGGGGCTGCTGGGAGGGCAGTGCTGGTACAGGGGGTGGCGGCTGTGCCAGTAGATGGGGTGGGCACAGAGGTACTTTCACATCAGAACCCTGCCCAACATGGGACCAACCCTGCTATACCAGGCCTGGCCTAGGTGCACGCACAGGGCCCACTACCCCCACCCGGATCCCCCCCGCCATGCGAAAGTTGTATATTGGGGCATTGTCCTCCCCCCCTTGTGGCTGCTGTGATGCTCCCAAGCGGCCATCCAGCTCCGGATAGGCCACCACCAGTATGCAGGCCATCAGGGGGGTCAGGGTTCGATGGGCATCCCTTCCTCGTTGGGAGACCATCCTCAGCTGAGCCTCCACGGTCTTTCGTGTCCAGCGTCTCAGGTCCTCCCACTGTTTCTGACAGTGGGTGCTCCCCCTGCCGTAGACCCCCAGGGTCTGCCCTTCCTTTTCGATGGCACGCCATATACCCTTCTTTTGATGGTGCTGACCTACAGGGAAATGGACACAGGGAAAGGTATTTAGTCCTGCATGTTACATTCATGGCCCACCTTGCCCCTTCACATCCCCAGTAGCACAGACATGGCCCACCATACATGCTGCATGTTGCCCAGGGCCCATCCACCACCCACCCCCTACATGAGGCCTTCACACTCAGCACTCCATGCATTCACGCACCATGCATCGTACTCACGTTGTACTCACCTTTTAGTCTGGAGGCCCATACAGCATTTGGTACTGGGGTAGGACCCCCCATCCTCTAGTCTCTCCAACTCTGCTGAGGTGAGGGTAGGGGCCCTTTCCCCAGTCACACGAGCCATGGTCAGTTCCAGACACAGGTCACAGCAGCACATGCAGTGTAGGTCCTCTCCTGTTGAAGATCAGGTAGCAAGTGAGTGAACAGATAGAAAAAGGCAGTGACTTCCACGGCGGTGCATACCGTCACCACCAGCGTACATCACATTGGCCACTGTACCCCATAGGGCCAAATGTTAACCAATAAGGAGTTGCACAGTGGTTTTCAACCGCCTCCTGCAACGGCGCACAACATCAACGGAATTACATCATATCCACCTGTCCCTCCATACAGGACAGGTGGACGCCATTTCAGGGGGGGCAGGCCAGGGATCCTAACTGCGTCACAGTACACAAAAGCACCATTTGGACATTTCCAACAAAATAACATTACAATCACAACATGCATTGAACTGTAGTGATTGGAATTAAGAGATAATGACCAGCTGCTCACTGTTTTGCCCCCTAGATTGCAACCGCTGCGGATGAATAGGAGATGGAGACATCCCCCCGTGTACAGACCCCTGCTGGACTTGGCAACAATGGAGAACAGGCACATTATCCTCACCTATAGACTGGACAGGGCCACAATCACAGAGCTGTGTGCCCAAGTGGAGTCTGACCTAATCTCTGCTATCTGTCACCCCACTGGGATCCCCCTCTTGTGCAAGTGCTATCAGTGCTCCATTTCCTGGTAACTGGCTCTTTCCAAGTGACAGTGGTCTTGACAGCAGGAATGTCTCAACCAATGTTTTCAAATGTGCTGACCAGAGTGTTGTCTGCCCTGATTAAACACATGTGCAGCTACATTTTTTTCTTCCAGGTGGAGGATTTGGCTATAGGGAAAGATGATTTCTATGCAATCGGACATATACCTAACATTATTGGGGCAATTGATGGAACACATATTGCATTTGTCCCCCCGCGAAATGAAAAGGTGCTCAGAAATCAAAAGAGCTTTCAATCCATGAATGTCTAGATGGTGTGCCTGGCGGACCAGTACATCTCCCACGTCAATGCTAAATATCCTGGGTATGTGCATGATGCCTTTATCCTGAGGAATAGCAGCATCCCAAATGTGATGGCTCAACTCCAGAGGCACAGGGTGTGGCTAATAGGTGAGCCCTGGTTCCCACCAAGTATATGTTGTTGTTTGGGTGTGGTGTGGGTCCTGAGGGTTAGTGTGTGGCTAACAGTTGTCCCTCGATATTTGCAGGTGACTCTGGTTACCCCAACCTCTCATGGATCCTGACCCCTGTGAGGAATACCAGGACAAGGGCAGAGGAACGTTGCACTGAGGCACATGGGTGAACAAGAAGAATTATAGAGAGGACCTTTGGCCTCCTGAAGGCCAGGTTTTGTTGCCTTCCATCTAACAGGTGGATCCCTGTGCTACTCACCCAAGAAGGTCTGCCAGATCATCGTGGCATATTGTATGTTGCACAACCTTGCCTTGCGTCGCCAGCTGCCTTTTCTGCAAGAGGAGGAGGCTGGAGATGGCCGTGTGGCACCAGTGGACCCTGTGGACAGTGAAGATGAGGAGGCAGAGGATGAGGATGAGAACAACACAAGTGCAATAATTCGTCAATACTTCCAATGACACACAGGTAAGACAGTGTAAATTGGCATTTAATTGATAGTTTTGTGTTTGACATTGTCACTGGCAGGCTGTTTTTCCCTCTTCTATGGCCACTCACTGTACCCTATGGCCACACACTATACCCTTTGGCATCTCTATTTGCAGATATTTGTGCCCCACTATCGCTCCTGGTGTGTTGACTGCAGCCAACTACAGGTCTTTCTTATATATACATTACTGTACAGTTGAAATTGAAATGTTTAAACCTTGTTATAAGAATACATACTTAAATCATTTGACATATTCCATACTTGTATTTTTTCAAAGGGTGTTTATTTAAGTGCTAAGACGTAAAGGGGGTATTGGAATGGGCTGGGTTGGTGATGGAAAGTCCAGGGTAGAGTCCAGTCTATTGGTATCACAGGTGCATTGTCCAAGGGGGCATAGGAAGGGGAGCAATGGCAGTTCAAGGTGGACAGGGTGACAGAGCGGGACACGAGGGTGACAATCAGGAGAGTCTTATTTCCTGGCGGAGGTCTTAGCAATAGTCTCAGGCTTCTGCTTGGATTGCAGGGAACGTTTGCGGGGTGGTTCTCCTTCTGCAGGTGGAGGGGTGCTGGTGGCCTGTTGGTGCTGTGGCGGGGCCTCCTGTCTACTAGTGGCAGCGGAGGGCTGTTCATCGGTTTGGTTAGTGTCAGGGGCCCGGTGGTGTGCCACTGCCTACCTCATAGTGTTGGCCATGTCTGCCAGCACCCCTGCATTGGAGACCAGGGTGGTGTTGATGTCCTTCAAGTCCTCCCTGATCCCCAGGTACTGTCCCTCCTGCAGCCGCATGTTCTCCTGCAACTTGCCAAGTCTCTGGTCCAGTGTATCCTGGGAATGTTGGTATGCTCCCAGGATCACTCTGAGTGCCTCCTGGAGAGTCGGTTCCCTGGTGCTGTCCCCCCCTTGTCGCACAGCAGTTCTCCCAACTTCCCTGTTGTCCTGTGCCTCTGTCCCCTGAACCGTGTGCCTACTGCCACTGACCCCAGGTCCCTGATTGCCCTGTGTTTGTGGGGGGGCCTTGGGTCCCTGTGGAGGTGGACACACTGCTGATTGATGTGTCCTGGGGACAGAGGTATGGGCCCGCTGGGTAGGTGCTGTGGTGGTGTTTCCTGAGGGGGAGGCTCTGTGGTGGTGTGTGACTGTGCCTGGTTAACCGACTGTCCGATGATCACTGATGGGCCAGGTTGGTCATCCAGTTCCAGGTGACCAGAGTTGCTGTCATCACTGTGGGCCTCTTCTTGGGGGGACTGGATGTTGCTGGCACCTCTTCTCCAGTGACATTGGCTGAGGTACCTGTGGGGAAGTGAATGCAGTGTTATTGTTTCTGCATGTGACATATTGTGCATTGGTGTGTCGCCCTCTATGGTTGTTGTTGCCCTGGAAGATTTGACTTTGTGTGAGTTGCTATTTGGTGGGCTAGGTGATTCTCTCCAGTGTGCATGCAGTGGTGATAGGTGTCCATGCAGGTCTGTGAGGGGTGTCCATGCATTGGTGTTGCATGCAGGGCTTGGTATTTGGATGAGTGGGTTGTGATGGTGGGGTATGTGGGAGGTGGTGAAGTGATGGGAGTGATGGTGAGAGTGGGGGATTGTGATGGCATAGTAATAGAGATTTGACTTACCAGAGTCCAGTCCTCCTCCTACTCCTGCCAGGCCCTCAGGATGCATGATTGCCAAGACGTGCTCCTCCCATGTTGTTAGTTGTTGGGGAGGAGATGGGGGTCTACTAGTATAGCTAGTTGGTGTCTTGCTTCCACGTTACGCACCTTCCCCCATAGGTCGTTCCACCTCTTCCTGATGTCATCCCTTGTTCTGGGGTGCTGTCCCACGGTGTTGACCCTGTACATGATTCTCTGCCATAGCTCCATCTTCCTAGCAATGGATGTCTGCTGCACCTGTGATCTAAATAGCTGTGGCTCTACCCAGATGATTTCCTCCACCATGACCTTTAGCTCCTCCTCAGAAAAGCTGGGGTGTTGTTGTGGTGCCATGGGTGTAGTTTGAGTGGTGTGGGTGAGGGTGTGTGGGGTGATGTGTTGGGGTGTGTGATGTAAGGCACGTGGATGGTGTATAGTTGATGATGTTATGTGGCTCTGGTTGTGTGGGTGCTCTTGCTGTATGTCTCTCTGGTGGCAATTATTTCTAGTCGTAAAGGGTTGTGGGTAGTGTGGGTGTGTTTTATATTGGTGTGGGTGTGTGGGTGTGGTGTGTGTATGTGTGTCGGGTGTGTGTAGTTTGAATTGTCCAAGGTGGTGTAATTTTGTTTGAGTGTGTGTATTTTGAGCGCAGCGGTGTGTACCGCCAATGGTTTAGCGCCATTGAATGTCCGCTGCTGTGATTCATGGGTCATAATGTTGTGGGTGTAGTTCTGTTGGCCGAACGGAGTGGGTTTGGATACCTCGGGCCATATTTATACTTTTTGACGCAAAACTGCGCTAACGCAGTTTTGCGTCCAAAAAATTAGCGCCGGCTAACGCCATTCTGAAGCACCATGTGGGCGCCGTATTTAATCAATGATGTTAGCCGGCGTTAGCCGCCGGCACTGCCTGGTGTGCGTGAAAAAAAATGACGTACACCAGGCAGCGCCGGCGTAGGGGGATATGGAGCTTGGGCGCCAAAAAATGAGGCAAGTCAGGCTGAGGCAAATTTTTCGTCTCAACCCGATTTGCGCCATTTTTTCCGACTCCCAACCCCCATTGAAATGACTCCTGTCTTAGCAAAGACAGGAGTCATGCCCCCTTGCCCAATGACCATGCCCAGGGGACTTTTGTCCCCTGGGCATGGTCATTGGGCATAGTGGCATGTAGGGGGGCACAAATCAGGCCCCCCTATGCCACAAAAAGAATTTAAAAAAATACTTACCTGAACTTACCTTAATGTCCCTGGGATGGGTCCCTCCAGCCTTGGGTGTCCTCCTGAGGTGGGCAAGGGTGACAGGGGGTGTCCCTGGGGGCATGGGAGGGCACCTCTGGGCTCCTTCCGAGCCCACAGGTCCCTTAACGCCTGCCCTGACCAGGCGCAAAAAAACGGCGCAAAAGCGGCTGGACGTCATTTTTTTTGACCCGCCCACTCCCGGGCGTGAGTTTTGCCCGGGAGTGTAAATACGGCGCACATGCCTCGGAGTCAATTTTTTAGACGGGAACGCCTACCTTGCATATCATTAACGCAAAGTAGGTGTCCACGCTAAAAAATGATGCAAACTCCATGGACTTTGGCGCTAGACGCGTCTAACGGCAAAGTATAAATATGGAGATAGTTTTGCGTCGGAATTGCGTCAAAAAAAAGACGCAATTCCGGCGCAAACAGAGTATAAATATGCCCCCTCCAGTTTATCACTTACCTTTGTGCTGGCGGACTTGTGTGTGTGGCTGTATAGTGACGGATTGGTATGTGTGTGTCATAATATTCTTGGCGGTTATCGGCTACGGCGACATTATGTTGTCGGCAGTCGGCATGGCGGTAATTGGGATTTACTGCCAATGTCATAATGAGGGCCATAATGTATGCAAGGGGGGCATTCCGGTGCTAGGGGGGCCGTAAAAAATGGTGCAAAGGAATATATGGGATTCCTTTGCTCCATTTTTATCGGCATTTTTAACGGCTGCGAAGTGCAAGCGTTGAAAAGTGGCTCGCATTGATGACAATGGACCTCTGGGTGCTTTGCAGGATTATCATTTGTTATGCTAATCCTGCAAAGCGCCAGACTAGTGTAAAAAATGACAACGCTAGTCACCCGAAGTACCGCCATGGTGCGCCGTATAATAAATATGCACATACATGGTGGCGGTAGGGGGTGCTAAGGGGAACAAGAAAAGTGGCACTGCATTAGTTTCAGTGCCCCTTCTCATAAATCTGCCCCACCATCCCTCTTTTAATGAACAATATTAGGTAACGTTCTCTCAAAATTCCTAGCTGTTGACAAATAAATACCAGTTTCTGCACTGGACAGCCACATACCTTACATGATATGTCCTTATAATATCTGGTGTTAGCTGCAAGTAGCAGCCCACCTGTTTTAAACTTAAAGTAAATTCTTATATAATCCGATTTCATCAGAGCAGCCCAATTAAAACTGAATTTTGTCAAATACTTCTATACGACAGAGATATACATATAAGATTGGGAATATCAGCAGCATATTTGCAGAGAACATTACCTCACCTGTGCTGTCCTTTATCCAGCGTATTTCTCCATGGAAGGTTTTGCAGCTCCTGTGTTTTTTCTTAACTCCCCAGGTGAACCACTTACAGCCTGGGAGGATTGGAAAGGTTTTGAAACTTATGTCCTGACTGTGGGTGGTGATATTTTCACAGCATCTAGGATACTTGCTATGCTCAAACATTGTTTGAGAGGTGAAGACAGGCACATTTTAAAATATTTGCCGGATCCTGAAGGCAATGACGTAGAAGACAGAAATGAGTATGATTTTGTGATGGAACAACTGGATGCAAATTTTGGAGAAAAACAGAACGTGGTAGTGGAGCGGTTTAAATTTTTGAAAAGGTGTCAGTTATCTGGTGAATCAGTGGAGAGTTAGGTAGCTGGGTTAAGAGCTTTGGCATCGTCATGTAATTACAAACATTTTCAGGATGAAATGCTAGGAGACCAGCTAGTTTTGAAAGTTAATAACAAAAAAGTTCAGGAAAAGCTGTTAAACAAGGATGAATTAACCCTACAAATGGCAATGGACATAGTAAAAAGGGCAGAAATAACAGATGAATGTTTAAAAGGATTTTCATCTTCAACAGGAACAGTGAGTTCCGTCCATCTTGATGGTCTAAAATTAAAAAAAAAAATGAGCAACTTAATGCATCTGCAAAGATAGAAGAGAAACTTGATTTGACTTGTTTCAAGTGTTGGTTAAAGGGGCATATACCTAGTGATTCACGTTGCCCTGCAATTGGTCAAATATGCAGAAGGTGTAATGTTAGGGGACACTTTGCAAGAATATGCAAGGGGAGACTATTTGGTCCTGGGGGTATGCACGGGTGTGAGCAGTGTGCAGAAATTCAATTTTGTGGAAGAGTATCTGCAAGTATTTATGAAGGACTTGGAAAAATTGAAAGGATATATACACAAAATTATACTGAGACAAGGTTCTGTTCCCAAAGCTCACAGGCCTCGCCCTGTTCCTATTGAGAGAACCGTTGTGTCAGGAATTGGCAAAATTGTGTGAACAAGGTATAATTGAGGATATTGAGGCATCTGAATGGCTTGCTCCTGTAGTGATTGCGAAGAAGATTAAGGGGGAGTTGTGCTTGTGTGTGGACCTCAAAGATCTTAGTGCAGCCATCTGGGTAGATAGACATCCTTTGTCAAATTTTGGTGAAATGATGACTACTTTGAAGGCAGCTATGGAATTTTCTACATTGGATTTGTCATTTGGATATCATCAGATAGTACTATATCATGAGTCTTGGGAGCTTTAATCACTCTGGAAGGTGCTTATAGAGTTAGGCGTTTGCCTTTTGGTCTGGCTTCAGCGACTGCCATTTTCCAAAGGGCCATACATCATTTGTTTAAGGATATTCCACGAGTGACTTATTTCCAAGATGACATTTTGGTGTTAGGGAAAAAACAGGGTGATCACAATCACACTATGAGAACAGTTCTTGATATTTTGAGGGAGAGCGGGTTGGGCATCAAACAAGAGAAGTTCAAGATTGGGGCGTCTGGGGTGGAATACATGGGTCATTGGATAGACCAAAATGAAGTCTCTCCGAAATTGAAATTGGTGTCAACAATTGAAAATGCACCCTTTCCAAGTAACAAAAGATCAGCCCGGATCTTTTTTGGGCTTAGCTGAGTATTATTCAAATGTATTAGAATGTTTGCATACAAAACTTAAGTGTATGAAAAAATTGAGGGATTTTTGTGGTGTGAGGATTGTGAGTCAGAATTCATGGAACTAGGAGACTGATAGCTTCTGCACCTGTACTAAAACCATTTGACACTAAGGATCGGACCATCATCAACATAGATGTTAGCTCCGAAGGTTTGTGTGCAGTGCTGTTCCAAGTGAGGGAGGGTAAGGAGGTAACCATTTCATATGCATCCAGACCCCTGAAACAAGCGGACAAAAACTACTCTACCATAGAAAGAAAAGCCCTTGCTTGTTGGTGGGGTGTTAACTACTTCAGGAAGTATGTGTGGGGAACAAATTTTGGAATAAGGACAGATCATCAACCTTTGATTGATGTTTTCCTCACCAAAGGTGCTGGTAGGGCCATTCTTATAATAGCCCGCTGGGTGATGAGAATGTTGAAGCACAGCTATGTTCTAGAGTATAAGCCAGGAAGAAAAATGTATTAGCGCATTGTTTATAGAGATTGCCTGTTAAGGATGGCGGAGAGGAGAATGAGGAACCTGAGGAGTTAATAGCTGTTGTGGACATGGATGTGGGTAGCATTACTGAAGGAAGGATTCCTCATGATGAGCAGGTAATGGAAATGCTGAGAGATGCTATTTTGCAAGAGGTTATGAAATATATGTGAGAAAGTTGGCTATCAAAGGGAGTTGCTTTTATGGAAGGAGAGTATTTCTGTCATATCAGTGTACAATTATCTAAGGAGGGTGGCATAGTGATGAGAGGGGAACAATTGGTGATTCCTGTTGCACCGCGTGAACGTGTGCTAATACTTGCTCATGAAGGCCATTTGGGCATAAGCGTGACCAAGAGGGGCATCAGGTCATTGTACTGGTGGCCTGGCATGGATAGAGATGTAGAGCATCATGTCAGAGAACGTGTGTTGTATGTATGGAACGAGAAATCTCAGAAAAAGTTGTAAAGAAACCTCTCATTGAATCAAACAAGTCCGACGGACCTTGGAAGAAAATAGCTGTTGATCTTATAGGACCTGAAGCTGTAGTAGAGTTTTCAAATTATTGATTTGAATCTGAAGGAGTACCTGAAACTATTGTGTCCGACAATAGAGTGCAATTTGTGTCAAATGTCATAACTGACTTCTTGAAAATGTATGCCATTGAACATATAATAGCGTTGGTCTACTATCCTCAAAGTAATGGACTAGTTGAGAGGTGGAAAAGAACTTTGAAAGATGGTCTGCAATTGGCTATGAGCAATGGTGTGGGTTGGCATAAAGCAGTTAAGAACCTTATTTGGTCATACTGCACAACTCCTCATAGTGTGACAGATAAATCTCCATTTGAAGTAATATGGGGAAGGAAGCATAGAGCTTTACTTTCGAAGGGGTTGTGAAGGAAGAAACTAATGAGAGAAAATGTGATGGAGACTTTGTGGTTGGGGATCGGGTTCATGTTGTGAAGGGCGATAGGGTCAACAAGTGTGAATCAAAATTTTCTGAACCTTTGAAAGTTGTGAAGGTATATAAATATTCCTTGTTTTTAAATGATGGTAACTGGTGGATTCTGAGTAAGATGGTGAAAATTCCACAGTGTATTGATCCAAAGGCGATCGCTGGTGTGCCCTCCAAATCTATTTTTCTGGAAGACAGCGGACAAATTCCACATTTACGAGACAAGGCAATGATAAGGTTGCCCATTAGAAGATTATGAAATGTAAAAGGGAAAAAAAGAAAAGAAATGTCATTGCAGAAATGTGTGTTTCTTTATAACATATTTGTTTACATATTCTGTGTAAAATAATGAGGGAAAGGGATGTGCTATGTTTTACATTTTTACTTAGTTTATACACAAGCAGCCACGCATTGCAGAGTGTGTGCTGGGGGGTTCTAACCTGGAACTGTGGAGTCAGCAGTTTCTGGTGTCTTCCTGCCGGTCGAATGTGACCAATCAAACTGCTACAACTTACCTTTGTGCGTACGGCCTCCGATCTTTTCAGTTGTATATTTTTAAAAACTTATTATAATCCTGTTAAAATCTACTAAAATAACTTTTTCAGGCATCATCTCATGTTTCCATGAAACAGTGTTCATCAGACATTCAGATAGATCAGATATTCCACTGTCCCAAAAACCTGACATGCCCCATTCAAAGCTTTTCTACACTGCAGTTGCTCTCTTCGTGACACAAAAACAAGTGGAACACTCCCCTATAAAGCCTAAACTATTCCCTATCAAACCAACATTTATATTCAAAACAGCCCATCTAGTAATGCCGGCCCCAGAGATACCCTGGTAAAAAATTATTTTGAATAGATTTTCATTTTTGATTTGTGTTTTTTCAGTCATTAGAAGAGTAATGTAGCTTGAATAGACATTGCTGATCCGGGCAGAGTTTTTCTGGACAACATTTTTAAAAATGTCAGATGTATTGCAGTGATGATATAATATTTCAGAAATTATGTGACCTTTCTACTTCTTTTTGGTGTCAAAATATTTGGTTTTGGGGGTCAAGCAGTCTTATGGAGACAGAAAATAACTCTTGAGAGCAGCCCTTCTGCCATTTTCCAAAATGGCAACTATAATAGAGGAAGATGTGACATATATAGAAATGAAACAAATAATGTTTTTTAATTCTTTTATGCATACAACAAACAATGTTTATGATCTGAATATGAAAAAAAATAATGTTTATCACTGTTGGTTTAGACACAGTGTCATAGTTCACTTTATTCATTTGGTTCGGCAATCGCTTATGGTACATTTACACAATGTTGAACAACTGAGAAGAGCATATCGACAGGGACATCTTTTTGTGGCACAGCTTTTGCAAGTACATGTACGTGTAAGTTCTGTGGGTAGATGCTTTAGAAATGTTGTAGGTTTTATCACCTCATGAATATCTTCACAACCAAATTCACAAAGATCTTTCTCTACATATGCATGATTCAAAACATTTTCACATCTTCTTATCAATGTGTTCACACACAGAATATTACATCAGTGGAAGGTCACTTAGTGGCACTGGTCTCTTGAACTCACCGTACCATAGATTATCAAATTTGTGACAATCAGAACTTGTTCTCCACACACGCACAAGGTATTGTTCTATTTCTTTAAAGTCACATTCTTCTTCTGTCTCTGAAAATCCTTTCAGAAACTTCACAGTTTCAACAGTTAAAACTCCAAGCTTTGTTTCAATTTCACTCATAGAGTCATGGCCTGTAAGAATATATGCCTTGATAAGAACACTGTGCACCTCTGAGTCATGTTTCTTGTATAGAATGAAGCGGCATTAAGGGGGTCATTCTGACCCCGGCGGGCGGCGGGAGCCGCCCGCCTGGAGGGAGCCACCAAATGGCCGCTCCGCGGTCGAAAGACCGCGGAGGCCATTCTGGCTTTTCCGCTGGGCTGGCGGGCGACCACCAGAAGGCCGCCCGCCAGCCCAGCGGGAAACCCCTCCCCACGAGGAAGCCGGCTCCGAATGGAGCCGGCGGATTGGAGGATGTGCGACGGGTGCAGTGGCACCCGTCGCGAATTCCAGTGTCTGCAAAACAGACACTGGAATTCAAAGTGGGGCCCTCTTATGGGGGCCCCTGCAGTGCCCATGCCATTGGCATGGGCACTGCAGGGGCCCCCAGGGGCCCCACAACACCCCTCACCGCCATCCTGTTCCTGGCGGTCGGAACCGCCAGGAACAGGATGGCGGTGAGGGGGTCGGAATCCCCCATGGCGGCGCAGCAAGCTGCGCCGCCATGGGGGATTCCCAGGGCAGTGGAAAACCGGCGGGAGACCGCCGGTTTTCCTGGTCTGACCGCGGCCAAACCGCCGCGGTCAGAATGCCCTGCGGGGCACCGCCAGCCTGTTGGCGGTGCTCCCGCATCCCCGGCCCCGGCGGTCCTTGACCGCCGGGGTCGGAATGACCCCCTAAGTGTCTTTTTACGCCTGTTCCATAACATATCCATAACTCTGACAATTATTGACTTATGAACATTGCAAAAAATCTAAGTAGAGCAATAATAACATCTGTGTCATTTGACAGTACAATGACTCGATTGGAACCATTTAATAGCCCACTCAACATGTGGCACAACACGAAGGTCAGCTTCCTCCAATTTGCTGTTAAGTTCTTGAACAATATGGCCAGAACGTTTTGAATATATATCTGAAGGCACTATCTCCTCATTGACAATCATTCCACTGAAGCATCAGCAATGTTTTGGCGAGTGAACATCTCCAAGTTCATCTTGTTCGATGTTGATGAACAGAATTTATCAAGTTGCACGGTATAGATGTCAAATTTTTGATGCAGGCAAGATCAATTGTTCCACTTGTAGACATTCGACTGATTCTCTCACATTGTTTGACAGATAGGTCAAGATAACTGTCAAGGACAATGTGCAGTGCTTGCAAGGTATACACTAACTTTGATATCTGTAGAACAGTCTGAATAACCTCTCCGAAGATTTGCATAGATGAAATCTTGACCATTCGCAATTGTGACATGTAGTCCACAACAACAGCAGTTTTCAATGAGGATAACTTTTTGAATTGAAATTCTTCAGGTTAAAGTTTTTTTCATCTCTGTACGGATTTGGGCTTAACTGGTTTGGTTGCAGCATCTCCATCAAATAACACCTTTTCTGGAAGAATATCATGCAATAAAATGGCCTTGATGAATTAACCCCTTTCTTTTGCTACATCCACTTCTCTATGTGCTTCCGAAAGTTGTTTTTTCTGAACTTTTTTGTAGTGACTGATTGGACGAACCTCTTACTATGGTAATTAAATGGTGGCGGTAGTTAGTGAACTAGCGTCACAATTTGTGACACTAGTTCGGAGCGTTGCAGGATTAGCGTCAAAAATGTTTACGCTAATCCTGCAAAGCCCATTGAGGCCCTTTGTACAAAATGGTGTGCCTCCTTTTGACACCCGCTCTCAGCAGGGATCAAAAGTGTCTAAAAAAATGACACAAAGAAATCTCATATTTCTTTAAGCCATTTTTTCGGCACCCCTAGCAGGGGAACGCCCCCTTTGCATACATTATGCCTGACGCAGGGATAATGTAGCGCAAAGGGTTACAAAGTAGCACAATGCATGCATTTCACCACTTTGTAAATATGGTGCAAAGAAAAGGCCACCTTAGCACTGCCTTGGTGTCAGAAAAATTATGCTAAAGTGGGGCTAGGCACTCCTAAATCAGGGCCTTGGTTTTCAGGTTTTCTGATTTTGAAATGAGTGTATTGAACATTGCCTGGCTTTGAATTATGGCCCTCATTACAATATTGGCAGTAAAAGCCGCTTACCGCCTTGCAGAAGACCGCCAACACACCGCCGCGGCCGCGGAATTCCACCACAGCTATTATGACCCACATGTCGGAATCTGCCAAAATTCAGACACCCACACAAGTCCGCCACACCAAAGGTCAGTGATAAACTGGCGAAAACAAATCCTCCACCGTCACGCCAACAGAAATACGCCCACACTATCACGACACACGATTCCACGTGGCGGTCTTTCAACTGCGGCATTCCATTGGCGGTACCCACTGCAGCGCTCAAAATACACACACTCTTACAAAACAAAGCCACATTGGACAATTCCAAATGCACACACCTGATACACATACACACACCACTCCCACACACCCATTACAATATAAAACACACACCCACATCACCCACAAACCCTTATAACCACAAATTCCGAAAGAAGGCCAGAGAGAGAGCACCAGCAAGAACAACAGGATCCACAGGCACACAACACCATCCCCCACAGAACTTCCACGCACCTCACACAACACACCACTACATATCACCGCACATATCACCACACACTCCACCCCACACATCACCTACACCACCCCATGGCACTTCAAAGACACCAGGAGGAGGAGCTCAGGGTCATGGTGGAGGAAATCGTCCGGGTAGAGCCACAGCTATTCGGAGCACAGGTGCAGCACACCTCAATTGCAAGGAAGATGGAGCTATGGCGAAGAATAGTGGTCAGGGTCAACGCAGTGAGGCAGCACCCAAGAAATCGGGAGGACATCAGGAAGCGGTGGAACGACCTACGGGGGAAGGTGTGTTCCGTGGTCTCAAGACACCACGTGGGGGTTCAGAGGACTGGCGGCGGCCCCCCACCACCTCCCCCACAACTAACAACATGGGAGGAGCAGGTCTTGGCGATTCTGCTTCCTGAGGGCCTCGCAGGAGTAGGTGGAGGAATGGACTCTGGTAAGACAAATCTTAACTATTACAACCCCCACCCTACCTGCATGCAATCACATACCCCCACCCTCACCCTCACCCCCAGCACCCAAACTCATCACATATGTCCCAACATCACAAACCACCCATCCCAACACCAAGCCCTGCATGCAACAACAAAGCATGGACACCCATCACTAAAGCATGCTGCCCACTGCACATACCCATACAACCCCCTAAACCATCCTCACACCAGGTCCCACACAGGAATGCAAACACTGGGGTACACGGTCACCCACCCATTGCACACCATGACACACACAGATGTAATAACCATCCTTTTATACCCCTGCAGGACCCCTACCCAACGTCACCGGACAGGAGGGTCCACACATGTCCACACCACCAACAGAAGAGGCCCACAGTGATGACAGCACCTCTGTCCAACTGGATCTAGATGACCAGCCCGGCCCATCGGGGACCTCGGAACAGTCGGTTCCCATCACACAGTCACAGGCCACTACAGAGCTTCCACCCTCTGGAAACACCAGCACAGAACCCACCAAGCGGGCCCATACCTCCGTCCCCAGGACACATCAATCAGCAGTGTGTCCACCACTCCAGGGAACCCAGGATAACCCACCACCCCAACAACAACAGGGACCTGGGGGCAGTGGTAGTGGGCACACGGTCCAGGGGACGGAGGCCCAGGAACACAGGGGAACTGGGAGGGCTTCTGTGCGACAGGGGGCGGACAGGCCAAGGGAACCCACTCTCCACGAGGCCCTCTCCTCCATCATGGGAGCATACCACCACTCCCAGGAGACAATGGTAACGGTACTGGCCAAGTTTCAGGAGACCCAGCGCCTGCAGGAGGAACAGTATATGGGCTTTAGGGAGGAACTCAGAACCATCAGCTCCACCCTGGGCACCATCGTAGGGATGCTGAAGGAAGTACTCAACACCAGGAGGGACACTGTGGCACTACAAGGGGTCCCTGACACTAGCATGGATGATGAACTGCCCACCACCTCCGCCGGCACTATTGGACAGGAGGCACCGCCACAGGACCACCACACCAGCACCCCACCCCCTGCAGAGGGAGAACCACCCCGCAAACGGTCCCTGAGATCCAGGACAAAGACAGAGCACAATGCCAAGACCCCCGCCAAGAAATGAGACCACCCTGATTGTCATCCTACTGTCCCACTTTGTCACCCTGTCCATACTTAAACTGCCCCAGCTCCACTTCCTATGCCCATTGGGGCAATGCACCTGTGAGACTAATAGACTGGACTCTGCCATGGACATTCCTCCGCCATCACCCCTCACCATTTCACTACCCCCTCCAATATTGAGCACTTAAATAAACACCCTTTAAGCACAAAACAATCTGGAGTCTGTCTGTGATTTCGAAATAGTGTATTAGCAATTACAGTGACAAAATGCTCTTTCAAGTTTAATGTTAACATACCTATGTCACACAGGTCTAGTCCATGAGGAATCTAAGCAGATGTCACACAGTGGGACCCACATCTGTGAAATCGTAAGGGAAAGTGACAACTCAGTGACCATACACTGGGTGAAAAAGACACACAGTAGAGAGGTAGTAGTGTTAAAGTACATGTAGTAGGCAGGTCTGTACTCTTACCTGGGTCTCACTGGAAATATTGCTGGATCACTGAGTCCCTGTTGTGCATTTCGTCTTCCTCTGCTTCCTCGTCTTCACTGTCCACAGGCTCCACAGCTGCAACAACACCGCCATCTGGACCATCCTCCTGCAGAAAAGGCACCTGTTGTCGCAATGCCATGTTATGAGGCATACAGCAGGCCACGATGATCTGGCACACTTTCTTTGGTGAGTAGAATAGGGATCCACCTATCATATGGAGGCACCTGAAGGTCCGCTCGATCACCCTCCTAGTTCACCCATGGGCCTCATTGTAGCGTTCCTCTGCCCTTGTCCTGGGATTCCTCACTGGGGTCAGGAGCCATGACAGGTTGGGGTAACCAGAGTCACCTGCAAATGGTGAGGGACAACTGTTAGACATGCACTAACCTGGAGGGATATCCCTAGACAACCATTCCCACTGACTTGCCTCCAGGTGCCCACCTAATAGCCACACACGGTGCCTGTGGAGTTGACCCATCACATAAGGGATGCTGTTATTCCGCAGGATGTAGGCGTCATGCACTGAGCCAGGGAACTTGGCATTCACATGGGAGATGTACTGGTCTGCCAAACATACCATCTGTACATTCATAGAATGATAATTCTTCCGGTTTCTGTACACCTGTTCACTCCTGTGGGGGGGGGGGGGACCAAAGCCACATGTGTCCCATCAATGGCACCTCTGATGTTGGGGATGTGTCCCAGGCCATAGAAATCCCCTTTCACTGTAGGCAAATCCTCCACCTGAGGGAAAACGATGTAGCTCCGCATGTGTTTCAGAAGGGCAGACAACACTCTGGACAATACTTTTGAAAACATAGGCTGGGACATCCCTGATGGTATGGCCACTGTTGTTTGAAATGACCCACTTGCACGGGAATGGAGCACTGACAGCACCTGCACTTGAGGGGAGATTCCTGTGGGATGGCGGATTGCTGACATCAGGTCTGGCTCCAACTGGGTACACAGTTCCTGGATTGTGGCACGGTCAAGCCTATATGTGATAATCAAATGTCGCTCCTCCATTGTCGACAGGTCCACCAACGGTTGGTACACTGGAGGATGCCGCCATCTCCTCACATGTCCCAGCGGACGGTGCCTATGAAGGACAACAGCGAGCACAGAGTCAAATAACTCAGAGGTACGTACCCACAGTTTACGCAGAACACCAATCATACACAAAAGGTGGCCTGTATGTGTGTTCAGTCTAGGCCTAGGTATGTGTGACGCAGTTGGAAATGAAGCCGTGTGGGCCCCTGAAATGGCGGCTGCCTGACCTGTAAAGTGGGACAATGGGATGTGAGGTAACTGCGCTGGCGTTGTACACCGTCGCGCTAGGCTGTCAGAGACCGCGGCGCAATGCTGCATTGGTTAACATTGGACCCTATGGGTCCTAGGAGCCAATGGCGATGTACGCCGGCCGTGACGGTACGCACCGCCGCAGACGTGACCGCCATTTTCTATCTGTTCAATCACTCAATACCTGATCTTCGACAAGAGAGGACCTACACTGCAAGTGCTGCTGTGACTTCGGTCTGGAAGACACAATGGCTCGAGTGTCTGGGGAAAGGGCCCCTGCCTTCACATCGGAGGAGTTGGAGAAGCTCGTGGATGGGGTCCTCCCCCAGTACACGTTACTCTACGGTCCTCCAGACAAACAGGTAAGTACACAGGGAGCATGTTGTATGGGCTATGCCTGTGTGGAGAGGGCTGGATGTAAGAAGGAAGGGGGAGTGTGTTGCGTGCATGAAAGACGGTGGATGCATGTGCCACATGGCAAGAGTAGGGATGGAGGCCAATCACTTTGACGGTGCAGTTGGTAATAACTTCTCTTTTTCCCCTGTACATTTCATGTAGGTCAGCGGCCACCAGAAGAAAGATATTTGGCGTGCCATCGCCAAGGACGTCCGGACCCTGGAGGTCTACCACAGACGGAGCACCCACTACCGGAAAAGATGGGAGGACATTTGCCGCTGGAGCAAGAAGATGGCAGAGGCTCAGCGGGGGATGGCCTCCCAACGTGGGAGGGGTGCCCGTCGCACCATGACCCCCCTGATGTTCAGGATCCTGGCGGTGGCCTACCCAGAGTTGGATGGGTGCTTGAGGGCATCACAGCAGCCACAAGGGGGTGAGTACACTCTCATTCTGCTGACTTTGCGCACAGTGGAGGTGTCTGGGTGGGGAGGTGGGCTGTGGGTTTCCCTAGGCCAGAGCCAGTTCCGTAGGCAAGGCCCCTCCATAAGGCAGGCCATGTGGCAACCCAGCCCACCTCTGTAGAGTGCTAAGTACACCTAGTCATGCCCCTGTGTCATCTATGTGTGCAGATGTCGTCCATAGCCTTGTAGGCCATTTCCCAGAAATTGAACAGTGGAGCCCAAGAGCGTGGCGTAGTGCAGGGGACTTCTGTGTCTGTCGTGTCCGCCAATGGTAGGGGTAATGCATGCACTCAACATGTCTTTCTTCTGTCTCCCCCCCCCCTTTTTGTGGTCTCCCTGTTCTTGTGTGCATTAGCATCATCAGGCGGAGGAGCAGTGGCACCGGAGCACGAGGGAGCTGCATCCCACATGGCCCTGGAAGGCGATACTATGGAGTCTGAATTCACCAGTGGGATGGAGGGCGAGGGGAGCTCCACGGCGGGGACAGGAGCTGACACCAGCGACACGGACTCGTCCTCTGATGGAACTCCCTTGTGGTGGCGGCAACATCTGTGCCCCCGCATCTACAGGTACAGCCGCCACCCCCCCTACCAGAACCGCCCTCCCAGCAGCCCCTCAACCTTTCCCCGTGCCCGCTCACCCAGGAGGGTGGGCATCACCTTCGCCCCAGGCACCTCAGGCCCTTGCCCAGTCACCCCTGCTGCCCTCAGTGAGGAGGCCATTGACCTCCTCAGGTCCCTCACTGTTGGGCAGTCTACCATTTTGAATGCCATCCAGGGTGTAGAGAGGCAGTTGTAACAAACCAATGCATTCCTGGAGGGCATTCATTCTGGTCTGGCGGCCCTTCAGCAAGCTTTTCAGACTCTGGCCTCAGCACTGATGGCAGCCATTGTCCCCGTCTCTAGCCTCCCCCCTCCAACTTCCTCCACCCCGACCCAATTCCCTGTACCTCAGCCTATCCCAAGCACACCTACAGACCAACATTCACACACCTCAACACCCAAGGGGAGCTCAGGCAAACATAAGCACCACACATCCCACAGGCACTCACACAAGCATCACACACATGCAGACACAGCAACATCCACTGCCTCCACTGTGTCCCCCTCCTCCTCATCTCCCTCCTCCCTCCCAGTCTCGTCTACACTCACACCTGCATGCACTACCTCTACAGCCACTACTTCCCTCTCCAGCACACCCACCAGCACACCCCGCTCACGTGCAGTCACCACCCCCACTACCATTCACACGTCCCCTGTGTCCTCTCCCAGTGTGTCTGTGACGCCCCCTCCCAAGATACACAAACGCAGGCACACACCCACCCAACAGTCATCCACCTCACGACAGCCTCCAGCGCATGCCCCTTCACCCAAAGTCACCAAACGTACACCTCCTACAACCACCACCTCTTCCTCCACTCCCAAACTCCCTCCAGCTACCCATCCCAGTGTGTCCAAAAAACTTTTCCTGTCCAACCTTGACCTCTTTCCCACACCTCCCCCAACCTGTCCGTCTCATAGGTCCCGAACTAGCACCTCAGTCACAACATATCCGGGACCAGTGGTGCCTGCAGTCACCGGAATCTGGAGTGCACCGGCCACCAGGGCAGCCATTGTGGCACAGAGCCACAGCATAGACAGTCCCCCACTTGTGAAGCATCAGAAGTTGGCCAGTGCCGGGTGGGAGAGGGGGAAGACTCCAGCCACCAAAGCTGCTCCCAGGGGTCCCGTTGGGAGTGTGGAGTGAGCTGTGACACCTTCCAAGGTGGGGAAGGGCCACAAGAAACCTGGGAAAGTCTGGGAAGGGTAGCACGGCGGAGAAGATCGCCATCAGCCGAGCTGCCCAGGAGGCCACCGCCAGCACCAGCCCAGCTGCCCAGGAGGCCACCGCCAGCACCAGCCCCGCTGGGCCATGAAGGACTGCCAGCAAAAGGCCCACTGGGCCATGAAGGACCACCAGCAAAAGGCCCGCTGGGCCATGAAAGACCGCCAGCACCAGCCCCGCTGGGCCATGAAGGACCGCCAGCACCAGCCCCGCTGGGCCATGAAGGACCGCCAGCACCAGCCCCACTGGGCCATGAAGGACCGCCAGCAGCCGAGACCCTGCAATTGAGACCCCCATCTCAAGCACCGCTGAACAGGGCACCGCCATCTCAAGCACCGCTGAACAGGGCACCGCCATCTCAAGCACCGCTGAACAGGGCATCGCCATCTCAGACACAGCTGAACAGGGCACCGCCATCTCAAGCACCGCTAGCCCATGAGAGGCAGGGGCACTGACGCAACTGAGTCCGTCACGGGGTAAATGATGCACTCTGGGCACCATGCCCCCTCCAGAACCAGTGGAGACTGTCTTCCACTACCTCTGTCCTTAACAGGATGAAACACTCTGGGCACCATGCCCCCTCCAGAACCAGTGGAGACTGTCATCCACTTGTGAGACTGTGGCTTTGCACTCCCCAGGATTGAACAGTGAGCAAGCCACCCACTGTAGAGACTTGAGAGACTGTGGCTTTGCACTCCCCAGGATGGAACAGTGGGCAAGCCACCCACTGTATAGACTTGTGAGACTGTGGCTTTGCACTCCCCAGGATGGAACAGTGGGCAAACCACCCACTGTAGAGACTTGAGAGACTGTGGCTTTGCACTCTCCAGGATGGAACAGTGGGCAAGCCACCCACTGTATAGACTTGTGAGACTGTGGCTTTGCACTCCCCAGGATGGAACAGTGGGCAACCCACCCACTGTAGAGACTTGAGAGACTGTGGCTTTGCACTCCCCAGGATGGACAGTGGGCATGTGGCCCCCTTGTGGATTTGGCGATGTGCACTCAAGTGGCTGAGGTACCCCCCCTTTCTCTCCCCCTGAGGTGCCTGTTTTATTGGTATCTGATACCCCTGCAGTGTTCTCTCCGTCATGGTCGGGGATCGTGTGTGGGCCTCCACGGAGTTTCTGAGTGCACTACCTGGACTACTATGCTTGGTATATATTTTGTACATGGTGTATATATATATTTCTGCCTACTTGTTTTTAATATATTACAATGGTTACACTAATTTTCTATTGTCTTTGCATTCTTCCCAGGGGTTTGGGGGGTGTAACTGTGATGTATTGATATGCATTTGTGTGTGTTGTAGTGGGTGAGGGTGGGGGTGTTGCGTGTGTATGTCCCTGTTTTTTGCCTCCCCCCTCCCCTGTGTCGTAGGTGCAGTACTCACAGTGGTCTTCACTGCCGGCGTTCGTGCTCCTGGTAGAGGAGCAGGAAGACTATCGCAGGTAGAATTTGGAGTTCCGGGTCCATGGTGTCCTCGTTCCTCATAGGGTGTGTAGAGGTGAGAGTTTTCCCTTCGAAATTCCTGTTTCCGCCGTGTTTTTATCCGCGTTGAATCCGCCCCGGAAAAGGTGGCGGATTGGCCTGTCATAATAGTGTGGGCGGTACATTGTCTCCCGCCTGTCTGTTGGCGGTGACCGCCGCGCTGTTTGTTTGTACCGCTGTGGCGGTCGGAGTGTTAAAGTGGCTAGCTTTGTTGGCGGTTTCCGCCACGGTCGTAATTGCAATTTTTTTACCGCCGGCCTGTTGGCGGTCTTACCGCCGCTTTAACACTGACCGCCAGGGTTGTAATGACCACCAATGTCTTTTGAGTGAAGTGCATACTGTGCCTTGTTTACTTCTATGATAAGATATGAAAAATCTAATTTGTCATTCTTGTTCCAGAAAGCATTCTAAAGCAGTGTTTCTATAGCCTCAGATATGATGAGCAGTTGGGTTATAAGATTGCAGTTTCATTTTTCTATGCCCACAGCTGACACAGCTTGTTTTCCAGCAACTACTACATTGGTACAGTCTTTAAAAAGCACCATGGCAGTATCATGTGTGATGGATATTCTAGACAAAGAAGAGGGGGGCTTCCAAATCAAAATTATCAAGGACAGCAATTGTAAATCCTTTTGTGATAAAGTGACTTGGAAGTAGTATGCTGTCAGATATGTAAGATTTTACAGCATGAGCTTCTAACAAGTTCGTGCTCCGTACTATGTCCTTATAACTTGTTGATTCACCAGTCCTATTTATTGAAGTGATTAGCTCTCTACTTTTGCAGTTGCCATAGATTTCATGGGCAGTCATCATGTGTAGCCGAGTTTTCTTTTTGCTGTGATGTAATTCGTAAACCATTATTTCAAAAAGACAGTACATTTGAACAGCATAAGCCTGTCAGCTCATGGGATTGTCTTCCACTTCTTTCAAAGCAATCCTCAATGTTGTAGGCTTCTGTTCTGAACTCAAGAACTTTAGTTTGTAACAGTTTTGCTTTGCTGATATTAAACAATGATGTAAAAAATGTTAAGACAACATCAGGCATTCTTGTTGACTCCTATGATTTGACGAGCTCTGGGGCATCACAATATTTGTAATTAGGTCAAAAATCTAAATCTTTCAGGTTTCTTAAAATAATTACTGCTGATTTTACTGCATCCGGTTATCCTATTTTGACAGCAAGAACTTCAGGAGTCAAATCAGCTGAGAACACCATAAATGGCTCATTCTTTTTGTTAGACTGACAAAAACAAATTATATCAGTGTAAATTCTCACCAGAAAAAATGTAATTTCATTATTATGGATCAATAGTTACATCAATGTTGACCATTAATTATCTGATCACACTGAGTGTAAACCAGTAGCCAGCACTCAAAAATGGTTTTAAAACTTTTTTTGCTTTTCAAAGAGTGCAAACTTAACTGATGGCTGGTGGTTACGTTGCTGCTGGGAGCTCATTGTACATTCATATTTTTGAATATATGCACGCATGCAGTTCTGAAGGGCATACAAATCCACTGCAAATACATTCACCACACTGTTTGGATCAGCTAGTTGGCTGAAAACGTAATCTCGGAAGACACTAGCTGCAGAAAAAAACGTGTTTGTCCTTTGAGATTTACATACTCTGTACTATGTTCTTTCATCAATCCCTTTGGCCCTTGTTCTGGCAAAACCACAGATACACATTGGAGATACTCTGCTTTCTGATCAGTTGTTGGAGGTGGATAAAGGGTAGCCATCGATCTTCTAAGCGGATTGGGCATTGAGTTTGGCTATTGTTGCTTTCTCAGAAGCCTCAGATTCTTGTTGTGATTCACTGGTTTCTGCTTTTTCCATTGTATATAACTTGTACCACTTGTCTTACATTGATAAAATATTTGATTCTCTTCACCCATCAGTTTCAATCTTTTGTGAACTTTGTCTTGCCGTATTTCTGCAGGATCTCAAACTCTCTTCTGTCCAGCCACAATTGATATTAGCTTTACTTTCAGATTAGTTAGGCATATGAAACATTTTTCATTGTTGAAGGATTTCTTAGATTTTGTAGTTAGCAACACTTTGTCAGGAGGTAAAGATCCTCTGTTACTACCGGTTTCGCTCATGTTTTTAAATTTAAATCATCAGAAAACCTAAAACAAAAAGAAAATTAAAATATATTACCAATATGATGGCTAAAACTTATAATTACAGGGACACCATTTTGCAAAATGGAGGAAGGGTTGCTCTGAGGAGTTATTTTCTGTCTCTATAAGACTGCTTGACCCCCAAAACCTATGTTTTGACACCAAAATGAAGAATATTGGTCTCATGTTTCCTGAAATATTATATGATGACTACAAAGCATCTGCAATTTTTCAAAATATCGTCCAGAAGAAATCGTCCTGGATTAGCAATGTTTTCTCAATCTAAATTATTTCTCTAATGATACAAAAACAAATCAAAAATGAAAATCTCTGGACAGCATTTGTTTTGCGGCTGTATGTCAAGGGGCCAGGACTATAGCCTACAAATCACTCTAACTCGGCACCATAAATTACCTAAAAAAGAAACTCCAAGAATTAGAAGGATCCATAAAACTTAGGAGCAGAAACAAATATATCAAAAGCCCCCTCATATACTCTATTCCGGCCCTTTTGTTTCTTAAATCCAAACTTTTTTAAGAAAGTGCAACGAAATCGTTAAACTTTGCCAGTGTATTTTACGTTTGCAGTATTTCTATTATTGTGAAGTAATTATAAAAAATGTTGGTCCCTCTGTAATCCTCATCAGAATCTGTTTCATTATTAATGCCATGAAAATGAGAAGCTCAGCATAAATTCACCTCAAAAGTGACAGGTCTATATCGTGCATTTAAATTACCAAATAAACCTGAAATATATACTCTTTTTTTCTATTGATTTAGAACCTTCAATATGAAAATGATTCAATAGTGTTATGTAAAACATTGAAATGCAAGAACATCGCTCATATTAAATTTCAAGACGTGTTTTCAATATTGTCACTTAAAATCATATCATATCAACTCAGGCGTATTTTTGAAGGCCTCGGTAATGCATGCTTTCTTTGTTCGCTTGCTGTTCTTAATGTCAAAAATAAAAAATGTAGAGTGCAATCAGGCAATAAAGTTTGCTGATCGCGGAATGACAAGAGCTGTGTGCTGAATAGAGATCCTGGAGTTGGAAGCACCCCAGACAGCTCTGACTCCAGAGGCACCCCGCTAAGCCCCGGCTCTGGCCCCAGTAGAAAGTAGAACGAGCGGTATGTTCTGTTTCACGCTCATTGGGAGATCCTCCATTCATTGGAACCTCTTACAGCTGTGCAAGGAGTCAAAACCAAGCAGAGCTTATAAAAGATGAAGAGCTGACCCTCTACAATACTGATGCGTTTGCTAAGTTTGCTTTGTTGCCTGGGAGAGTGGAGTAGCATAACAATGGATCGCTGTGTTTCCTCTGCGATGCTGAAAAAGAAGCGGTCCCAAAAGATAACAAATCACAGAGTTCTACTTCTGTATGTTAGTTTTACCTTGTTTTCATGGCAGGACTGGATTGGTCACAAGGGAAAACCCCGGTTGGTTGGGAGTAAGGGGATTGCATTAGGGGCTTAAAGGGAAGGGTTGGCCTTCAAGCTCTAAAAGCAGTCACGACGGAGTAATATATCAGCTTTATAGGTAGAAAAATAATCTGCCCCACACAGAAATAATGCTTCAGGGTACTGTGTCTTGAGTTTCTCTTCTGAACTGTGTAACTTATGTCCTTTTCTCAAAATGTATAATATATTGTACAGTCAAATAAATCTCCCTTACCTCACCTTTTATAAATACATTACTGTGGAAAATTCTGCAAAATCACGTAATGAAGTATAAGCTTGCTTGCTAGGCTTTCTCTATAAATTGGTATTCAGTATTTTTTATTAAGGTGTGCACTTTTAGTGGGTTTGAGAGGTTTCTACACATCTTTGTGATAGCATCATACATTGAAAAGGATTGTTACAGTAATATTCAACGTAAGGAGAAAGTGGTATCTACTCCATTCACATAAACCACATAGGCGTGCATGTAGGGGCTTCTTATTGCTTGTGTCGTGGCAATCTTTTCATTGCTAATTAAATTGAACTGAACTATTCCTGGATTTTTTGCTGTGCCTTTTGTGATATTGAGCCATGGACTTGCCTCCTGAGGCAATAGAGTATTAACAATATTTCCTTAGTTTAGAAGGGTACAAACTTCAAATGCATTAGTTATATTAACACCTTGATATTTGAGCCTGGATAAAAACTAATGTATTGAGAGAAGTATGATTCTATTATTGACACACAACAATTCAAATGAGATTAAGGGCCTCACCATGACTTTGACGGTCCGTGGACCACAATAGCGGCAGCAGTTCGACCGCCTTCGGTCTGGCCGTTGGACCACCATATTGCAAGTTTGGCAGTCATACCAACAAAAGACTGCCAGTGGACTGCTGGCACCAACAGGCAGCACAGACAGCCATGGTCTTGAGGAAGCACAAACAGGCCGGTGGAGTCTGGGTTGCACACCACCAATGTGACCATGGCGGTCTAACCACTATGTACAAGCGGGCAGAAACAGACAGTATAAAGGGAGACACTCACCTGCAGGAAGCCCCACACGTCTGATGCCGGCTTGGAGCCATTCACAAACGTCATGGCGCTGCTGATGCTCATCAAAAGATAACAAAATCAATGCCACCGCGGATGCAAACAACCATAAGTACACACACCTACCTGTATGATTAACCTTAAAAACAGCTTGTAGTACCAGCTTACAAATCATGGGGGGGTACTCCATGGGCAGAAGGTACACGTCTCATCCTACACACACTCACAAACATACATTAACATGGACACGCACACAGTCACAATACACCCCCTTTGGGCAGCACATTTATACTGCACTGCAACACTACACAAATACATGCGGCCACACAGCTCAGGCACAGGGAGACTGAAGACTGTACAACATTGTTATACATAACAACAACAACACATCTACAGCACATATACAAATACAACTCACCCACTCACATTCACCACTGGCCAGGGACTGTCCTCACATACAACACAAATATGTATTGATGTGGCATGCAACACATCAACACCACCATTAAACAACCCTGCAATGGACACATACATCACACAAAGCACACTGGAAGCACACTGACATGCACAAAACACAGATAGACAAAAAGACAAAAAACAACATGCCACCTATACCTGCACAATTGGGATGTGGCCATCTGGGACACCCAGGGAGGAAGACTGCACTGGGATGTATATCACTTTAAACAGGCCCCTCAAACAACATGTGCACAGGAAATGGCCCTACATGGGTCACAAGAACAAATAATACTAAACCCAAATGTCAAGCACATCTGCACAATGGGGAAGGGCAAGTCAACAGAGCACATACAACTCCTACTGCATGCAACATACCTCTACAGGAACTAGCTGCAAGGGACACACGCCTCAATGGACACATGCACAGGTAAATGCAAACAGAGCTAGCACAATTTAACACACTCCATGTCGTCATAAACAAAACTCAAGCTGACACACATCACATGAATACATAAGCCATATCAGGGGGACAAGTCTAACACATACATGCCCACATTGGAGAACCCAAAAAGAAAAACTTACCATACCAAACAGTACACAATGCCATTACAACACCATTGCATTTATACACACAAAATATACCCTTCTCTTGGGGGACACCAGCACTACCCACAAGCTCACATACTGCAAACAACAGGACATGGAGCAGCAAGCAGGCTCAAACACACACAGCTGGAGGCACACAACCAAAGTCACTCAGGAACACCATAAAGCTAGAAAAAGAATTGCAGGACAAAGCTGCACCCAATTAACCAACAACTGTTTGGGTTTTATTATGAAAACATGAAAAAAGATTCTGAATGAAGGCCATTGTCCAGTCCGTGCAATGCTGCATCATAGCACAGCAACTGCCAGCCAGGGAACCTCCACAGGAAGGGGCATCAAGGGGGCAGACAGGCACCTCAGGAATTATCTGGGATTGGGGATCATATTTGGGAGGGGGGTTGGGCTTGGGCTTGGGAGGGCTGGTTGTCTTCTTGGGAGAGGTGGACTTCTTCTTTGGTGAGAGAAATGGCTACTTGCAGGTGGGCAGGGGAGGCTTTGAAATAAAAAGGACAGCCTGGGAGTTGGGTGAGGTCCTTCTGGATCTGAGATGTGGGGGGTAACAGTGCAAAGATTAGGGTTACACCAAAAAGATTTTTATCACACACGGGGACGGTCATCAGAAGGGGGTCGGGATTTGGAGGATGAACGAGTGGTGGTAGGCTTTATAGGTGTGGATGTCGTAGGTGTGTGCTTATGGCAGGGATGCTTGTATGAGGTGGCTGTCTGTTGGACTGAGTGTGGGCATCTGTGTGTCGGGGATGGGAGGTGGAGGTGCTGGGGGATGTGGGAGTGGTGGATGTGTGTTTATATGTTGGTGTGGTGCCTGTGGGTTGGATCGATGGGGTGGATGTATGTGTGTCTGTAGTTGTGGTGTCTGCAGGTGTGGTGCTTGTGGTGGATGTCTAGTGGGGGGTGTCTGCAGGTTTGATGGGTGTACTGGGTGTGCTTGATGTTGTGTCTGTGATCCTGGGGGTGGTGGGAGTGTCCAGGTAAGCGGTGAGTGTTGTGTCTGTAGGTGGCTGTTGTTTGTGTGTTTGCCAGTGTGTTTTGTTGTGCTTGTGTTTGTGTGAGGTACTCTTGGGTGTTGAGGTGGATGTCTGTGGATCTGTCCGTGTGCCTTGGGTAAGTAAGGAGAGGTGGTTTTGGATTGGGAAAAGGGAGGTGGAGGGAAGACGGAAGGTTGGGGGTGACTGGCTGCCATCAGTGAGGAGGCCAGAGCCTGAAAAGAACACTGTAGGTCAGCCATTGCACCATGAATGCCTTCCAGGAATGTATTAGTCTGTTGGAGCTGAGTTGCCAATTCCAACATGACATTCAAAATGGCTGACTGACCCACAGGGATACTCCTCAGGAGGACAATAGCCTCTCTACTGAGGGCAGCAGAGGCAATAGGGGTTGGGGCAGAGGTGCCTGCGGTGAAAGAGAAGCCAAACCTTTTGTTTGTGCAAGCCTTGGCAACTGGGTGGGGAAGAGCAGGGAGGCAGTGATAGAACAATGAGTGATGGACAAAGAAGATACAGGGGGATGACCCGATGGGTTTGCCACCACTAGGGAGTGGCCGCTGGAGGATGAATCTGATAATGATAAGGATGTAGATCTGGTCTCCCCGTGGCACTCCCTTCATCCTCCAGGCCACTGGGTCCCTCTGTATCAGTAGTGTCATGATCCCAGGTCCTGTGGCCTAATGTTTCACCATTTGGCTCGGCACAGTCTCCTTCGCTTGCCGGTGTTGATGCTGCAGGGACAAAGAGGAAAAGGGTCATTACATGTCCATAACAACACTTGAACCACAACTCTGATTGACAATAAATACCGTTATGTTAAGTCGGCCCAAGCAAAAACTTGCACCTAAGTGACACATACATGTACCATAACATATGCATTGATGCCCTGTGGATTTACTAAAGTTTCCCACAGGAAAATCAGGATCTCAGACAACTACAATTTCATGGCTGAAGTCTTGGAACCACAATAACTAAACAACAACTAGGAGACCTCTTCATTCTCAAAGCTGTCCCACATGAAGCAGCCCTCAGTTAACTCATGGCAAACATTAGAATCCCATTGTAAAGTCCATTCCCACATATCCCAAACAAGGTCATGCACACATCTATTTGGCACATATATAATGAACCAACAATGAGAAATGATGCCCTGAAATCCTGCTATGTTGATTATAAAATTACAATATCCTGGAGTAGGTAACATGGAAATACCTATCTCACACTGGAAACATATCAACCGTGTACACTTCACCAAGTGACATCTGTCCCAGCAGAGTCAAGGAGGTAGTATCAATGTCACTCAGATAGTCCACACATGAGGGATTGAAAGGAACACTATTGACGTCAGGTTCATAATGTCAGCGAGAGATGTCTCCAGAAAATACAAAACAATGAGTTCACAAGCCCCAAAATGGTCCGCACTAATGTTTGACACCCATAACAATGACATCTTCTGAGTGTTTCTATGGAAGCCATCTGTCCTTTGCATGTTGGAGACACAAAGAACTTCCAAGGACTAATAGAAGGCCCTCAACCATTTGCCCAACGAGAAGCAACATCACTATCCACATCCTGGACATGGCAACCCTGATCTCTGTCTGTGGATGAATGACTGTACCTAAACACGTTATGACAACATCAATGCAAGTCACTCCATGATGCATGCCGGCAGCCAGGGCACAATCTTTACCCATTACACATGTCAAGTGCACTTTTCCATATGACTCCACATCAAGGGCATAGATATGCACAAAGTAGTTACATACTCTGGGCATACCCGTCATATCCCTCATTGCTACTGCAGTTCTACATGGCAAATGGCATACTATGACGCATAAAGTCATCTGTCAGACAATAAACAATGGTGACACACTCCTTTCTGTGGCACAAGATGAAATGTAACCCCATTGTACATATACAATTCCACAGTTTGACATGCATGTATATGTGAGGGAATGCAGACATCATCCCATCAACACAGGTAGAACATGCATGTAACTGCAGCTTACAAATGTTTTCTAAAGCGAAAGGGACACGTACTGACATGTAGGTACAAGGAACGTTGGCAACAGTGATGACACATCATTCATGTCAATAGACATTCCTCACTTGCCAAAGGAAAGTAGTTTGCTACATCTGCAAACAATTAGCCATGTAAGCCATGTAACATGTATGATGGACATCTACACATCACAGACTGAAGTGAAGCACCAGCACCCATTACACACTGAAGATAACTAGCTTCTGGGTGGAAGATGTCTACATACACAAATACTCAGACACATGGCAGATTACAGTGATCCATGCCATACTTACCTTTGAACTGTAACATGTAGGAGTAGTGATCGCTTGGATAGAAATTACACCGACTGCAACAACAAACAGTACATGAACGATCACTGTACACAGCTATTTCTGCAGAGCAAGTGGTTTGGGGATTCCCCCTAGTTTTGTCCTACGTCCCAGGACAAAAAGTCAAGGCACACCAGTTTGATACACTTGACATGTCAACACAATCTCCCATCTAGTATGTGACACATGGCTCATCCCTCATTGTTAGGGGGAGCAGTCAGTACCTCACTCAATCACCTGGCAATGGGACAGGCAGGAATTTGCTGTGTACTCACCCCCTGTGGCTGCTGTGCTGCCCTCAAATGCCAATCAAGCTCAGGGTAGGCCTCTGCCAGAGTACTGGCCATTAGGGGGTTACAGAAATGGGGTCTTTGGTTGGCAGTCAGGTTACCCCCTGTTCAAGCAAGGACCCCCACTCTAGTCACGTCAAAAAAGAAGCACACCCGGTTAACCCCCGCTCACTCCCTTGTTAGCTTGGCACGATTAGAAAGGCTTAACCTAGAGACAATGTGTAAAGTATTTACCAACACACACAGTAATACAGTGAAAACACTACAAAGTGAATCAACACCAGGTTAGAAAAATAAACAATATTTATCTAAACAAAACAAGATCCAAATGCCAAAAATCTAAAATACACAAGCAAAATTTAGAATTTTTAAAGATTAAACACAAAAATAGCTCTTAGAAACACAAATGCTTCGATTAGGTGATATCACGGCATCGTGACGGAGTCGTTCCCAACAATCCAACGCCAAAAGTGCCGGTCACAGAGTCAATTTAATTCAATTCTCTTTATTCGCTCAAAATTTAGACCATTAGAGTACAATCAACCATACATCAGTACATAAAAAAAAGAAATACAAGAAAGAAATATTAGAAAAGCTCTTAATAAATACTAAAAACAGGAATGACCTTTGGTTTCTTCATAGTCTAAGAGAAATAAAAAACAGGAAACCTCCTTGCCTACTTAAAAACCGATCATCTGCACATTTAAGCAAGCTCCTGATGGAAGATTCCCATTCACAGCTGTTTGAAATGAGATGTGCTTTTAACCATTAATACATGTATAAATAAATAGAATCAAGACTTCAGTATAAAAATAATTTTGAGTCTACTAATATAAGGTTCAGTATACCATTAGCCTAAAAAGGAAAAACACATTTTGTAGCCAAAACTACTCTTATTAAAATAATTCAGATACTAACAGTCTAAAGTGCAATGCACTATCATACGGTAAATAGATCTATGAATAGATGCGATATCTCAGCCGTAAATCATAAAAACTGTTTTGATCGTAACAATCTAAAGTGCAATGTGCTATAATACAGTAAATAGATTGATAGATAAGTGCTTTATCTCAGCCATTGAACGGAGTCACATGGACTCCCAGGTACAGTACCTTTTGAAAATGAGGAAACAAGCTGGTGCACGGACTCGGGGATCGCAACGTCGCTGGATCTGAGGCGGCATCAGTTCCGGTGCTGTGGAGCAAAGGAGTGTATGCATCACAAAAAGGCGTTGGGTCCTCTCTGTGGAATGGTGGAGGTGAGGCGGCATTGGTGCAAAACATTGGATCCGTGCACTTTCGGTGGAGTCAGTATCTGGCAGTTACGACGTGGTGCAGAGACTTCCACAGGATTGCAGACTTCAGCAGGGCTGCAGCGGTGTCAGGCCTTCGGGGTAGTCACACTCCTGCGAGGAACATGGCTTCGGTTGCAGGGGGCATCACAGGATTCAGCAGCGGCGTCAGTCCGGACTCGTCCGAAGTCGGTTCACTTGTTTTTTCTTGGTTTTTCCCCCAGCTTCTCCTTTCAAGGGCCCAGGGACTGGATTAGGCACCACTTGGCAGGGCAGGAGTCTCAGCAGAGAGTCCAGGTGCTGGCAGAGTTAGCCTTTGATGGCCCTGAGACTTCAGAACAGGGGGCAAGCTCAGTTCAAGACTTTGGAGAGTCTTCTCAAGCAGGAAAATACCACAAAGTTCAGTCTTTGTCCCCTTTCACAGGCAGAAGCAGCAGCTGCAGGATAGCTCAACAAAGCACAGTCACAGGCAGGGGCAGCACTTCGCCTAAGCTCTTCAGCTCTTCTCCTTGGCAGAGGTTCCTCTTGGTTCCAGAAGCAAATCTTGAAGAAATCTAAAGTCTGGGGTTTTGGGTCCAATAGTTATACCCCTTTCTGCCTTTGAAGTTGCCTAACCTCAAAGAAACGTCTATGATGATTACAGGATCCTGCCTTGCCCAGGCCAGCCCATAGACACACACCAGGGGGTTAGAGACTCCATTTTGTGAGGGAAGGCATATCCCATTCAGGTGTAAGTGACCACTCCTCTCACTAGACTACCCCAGATGGCTGATCAGGATATGCAAGCCACACCCCAGCTCCCTTTGTGTCACTGTCTAGAGGAGACTCACAAACAGCCCAACTGTCAGTCTGACCCAGACAGGGATCCACTTTCAGGCAGTGCACAGAATGGTTTGAGCAAGAAAATGTCTCCTTTCTAAAAGTGGTATTTTCAAAATAACAATCTAAAAGTCAACTCCACTAAAAGATGTTTTTTGAAATTGTGAAATTTCTATCTGCTCTCAAAGGGAGCTGTACTTTAATAATATTTAAAGGCAGCCCCCATGTCAACCTATGAGAGAGATAGGCCAGTATTTCACTGCAAAGTCCAAGGCCCCACTCGTTCCCTGCACCAATACGGAGAGAAAACCGCAGGGGGATCAGTTGGCAAATAGGTAGGCACCTCGGGGGAGTGGCAACCTCAGCGGGATGCAAAAACAAGACCACTGGTTCTGGAGGGGGCAACATGCCCTGTGCTTGGTCGTGGGGAGTGCAAGGCCACAGTCTCTCGAGTGGGTGACTTGCCCACAGGTTCTGGAGGGGGCAACATGCCCTGTGCTTGGTCCTGGGGAGTGCAAGGCCACAGTCTCTCAAGTGGGTGACTTGCCCACTGGTTCTGGAGGGGGCAACATGCCCTGTGCTTGGTCCTGGGGAGTGCAAGGCTACAGTCTCTCGAGTGGGTGAAAATCCCACTGGTTCTGGTGGAGGCAGGCCGCACAGCAGCCCATGGAGGCTGAATCATATGGCATCCGCCGGTGGTGACGGCTGCACTGTAGTGGTGGTAGGGGGAGGCTCTTGCTCAGCCCCTGCACCCTCTGATGGCTGCACTGTGGTGGTGGTGGTTGTGGGAGGCTCCTGCTCAGCCCCTGCACCCTCCGATGACTGCACTGTGGTGGTGGTGGTAGTGGGAGGCTCCTGCTCACCCCATGCAACCTCCGATGGCTGCATTGTGGTGGTAGTGGTAGTGGGAGGCTCCTGCTCAGCCCCTGCACCCTCCAATGGCTACACTGTGGTGGTGGTGGTAGTTGGAGGCTCCTGCTCAGCCCCTGCAACCTCCGATGGCTGCACTTTGGTGGTGGTGGTAGTTGGAGGCTCCTGCTCAGCCCCTGCTCTCACTGATGGCTGCACAATCATGGCTGGCATTGGGGGCTCTGTGACAGCTGCTGGTGCAGGCTCCTTCCCCTTCCTCCTGGCTGGTGCAGGCTCCTTCCCCTTTCTGATGTCTGGTGCAGGCTCCTTCCCCTTTCTGCTGGCAGGTGCAGGCTCCTTCCCCTTTCTGCTGCCTGGTGCAGGCTCCTTCCCCTTTCTGCTGGCTGGTGCAGGCTCCTTCCTCTTTGTGCTGGTTGGTGCAGCCTCCTTCCCCTTTCTGCTAGCTGGTGCAGGCTCATTCCCCTTCAGTATTTGTGGCCTGGAATCCTTTCCAACACGAGTAGATGCTGATGGAACTGGACCCGTGGACTGTTTGGCTGAGGAGCTTGGCTGGGATCTTGATAATCTGGCCATACTTGCAGGACGGGGGGAAGGGTAGGGAGGAGGTCAGTGGTGAAAATGAAAAGCTTTTTAGGGACATTGGGGTGGGAAGAGGGAGAATAAATGGAAGTGGAGGATGAGGGAGTGGTTGTTGGAGGTGTTTGTCTGCTGGACTTGGGTACAGGTGCATGGGTTGTATGCTGTTGTGAGGTAGATGGCTGTTGGGTGTCTGAGTGCTTGCGTTTGTGTACTTTAAGAGGGGGGGCAGATACAGTGGGAAAGGACACAGGGGACGTGCGCATGGATGTTGTGGAGGTGTCTGCCATTGAGGTGCGTGTTCTGCTTGGTGTGGTGATGATGCAGGTAGTGGATGATGATGTAGTGCATGCAGGTGTGAGTATGGATGTAACTGGGTGGGAGGTGAGGGATCTCTGTTGGGCCGCCAATCCAGTGTGAATGCCCTCCAGGAATACATTAGGTTGTTGCATCTGGGCTGCTAGCCCCTGGATAGCATTCACAATGGTTGATTTTCCTACAGAGATGGATCTCAGGGGGTCAATAGCCTCCTCACTCAGGGCAGCAGGGCTGACTGGGGCAGGGCCTGAGGTGCCTGGGGCGAAGGAGATGCCCACACTCCTGGGTGAGCGGGCACGGGCTACTTGCTGAGGGGCTGCTGGGAGGGCTGTGCTGGTGGGGGGGGGTGGCGGCTGTACCTGTAGTTTAGTTTACTGGATTTGTAAACTTTAGTTTACTGGATTTGTGAAGCGCATGGATACCCGGAGGCTTCCCAGCGATAGAGAGGAAAACTAGAGTTCAGCAAGGTCTATTTCTAAATGGAAATTCCAATTTTTCCTGCCGGAGATCCAGAGGGAGCGAATTCCAGAGATACGCGGCTTTTACTAAGAAAGAACTGCCACCCCAAGTTACTTTCTTAAAATGAGGTATGGTCACCAAGAAGAAAGATGAAGACCTAAGTGACCTCTGAGGTATGTAGTGCTTGATATTCTTCCTAAGGAACGTGGGACCCTTATTATGAAGGGCTTTGTGTGTCATACAGATAGCCTTCAAATTAATCCGATGCTTAATTGGAAGCCAGTGGAGAGAGGCCAAAGCTGGTTTAGCCGACAGCTGTCTAGGTGTGTTCATGAGCAAGCGTGCAGCGGCATTCTGCACAACCTGTAGTCTCTTTATTACATAGCTAGCGGAGCTGAGGAAAAGAGAGTTGCCATAGTCTAGGCGAGACAAGATCAGAGCTTGAATGATAAGCCTTCTGGCAATGAAATGAAGAAAATGAAGTATTTTCCTCAGGGACCTCAATATGCCGAAACAGGATGCAGCAAGTTTTTCAGATTGACAGTCCATCCTAACGTGCGAATCTAGCCAAAAACCCAAGCTTTTTATGTTTTCCTTAGGTGAAGGGAAGTTTTTAAGGTCTTCAAGAGCCAAAGAAGGAGACTTGAGAAGAGCTGGATTTCCGACCATCATTATTTCAGATTTCTCATCGTTCAATTTAAGCTTAGAAAGAGCCATCCATCTAGCAATGTCCGCAAGGCATAAAGATAGATTAGAATGAGAAGTGTTATTGGTATTAGAGAGAGATACTACCAGCTGGGTGTCATCTGCATATGACCCCAAGCAAAGACCATGGGGTTCGACAATATTAGCTAATGGAAGCATGTAAACATTAAAAAGAGTGGGACTCAATGAGGAGCCCTGAGGGACCCCGCAAGTGAGGGGAAGCATATTGGAAAGGTACGTTTGATCCAGAATTTGGAAAGTTCTACCTTTCAAAAAAGAGGAGAACCAATTTAACGTAGTGCCCTCAATTCCTACAGCCAACAGTCTTTGAAACAATGTATCGTGATCCATTGTGTCGAAAGCGGCACTGAGATCAAATAGAATGATGGCTGCAAGTCCCCCTGAGTCCAATAGTTTTCGAGTGTCTTCCACAACTGCTAGCAGAGCTGACTCTACTATGTTGTGGTCTGAATCCCATTTGTGAACGATGGAGAAGCTTGTGATCTTCAAGAAAACTTGATAATTGCTTATTAACATGTTTTTCCATTATTATTGATACAATAGGAAGAAGGGAAATTGGCCTATAGTTGGAGAGGAGAGCGGGATCAAGTTTAGGTTTTTTAGTAGGGGTTTAACAACTGCCTGTAGCTGGGGTGGTCACAGAGGTGCTGCCACAAGCAGGAAGCTCCCATCGGAGGAGGTATCAGAGTCTGTATTGTCCCCTCTAGTCTCCGCCATGGTGCTCCCCTCGCCCTCCGTCCCACTGGTGCCCTCAGTGTCTGTGGACTC
Organism: Pleurodeles waltl; assembly: GCF_031143425.1. Taxonomy (NCBI): domain Eukaryota; kingdom Metazoa; phylum Chordata; class Amphibia; order Caudata; family Salamandridae; genus Pleurodeles; species Pleurodeles waltl. Next base: position 138,185,885 of record NC_090438.1, read on the forward strand.
TGCCTCCTGGGTCCTGTGGGATGCAGCTCCCTCCATCAGAGGGACCTCTGCTCCTCCGCTAGATGATGCTAATGTACATACGGACAGAATGACAAAACAAGAAAAGGAGGGGAGAGAGACAAAGGATACACTGGGTCAATGACTGCACCAACACCACAGTTGGCGTACACAGCACCCTCACACACAGGGTACAGGCCTACGCACTATGCATTGCACTACCAGTGATATTGCTAGCCACCAAGGTTTGAGGAGGAGCACACACCGGCAACTGCAGCACACCTGGGACCCATGCTGCCCTGACCAGTAGTGAATGCGAACAAGCTAGGTAGGCAGTATTTCCCCTTCAGACCCTTAGCCACCAGAGGACTTACGCTGCTATGTCTGGCCTGGCCTAGGGGCACCCACTGACACACAACCACCACCCGGATACCACTCCTCCAGCCGTTTCCTTCAATGATGACCACTGTACTCACCCCCTTGTGGCTGCTATAATGCCCTCAAGTGCCCATCCAGCTCTGGATAGGCCACCGCTAGTATGCAGGCCATCGGGGGGAGGGGGTCAGGGTTCGACAGGCACCCCTACCACGTTGGGAGGCCACCCCAGCTGGGCCTCCGCAGTCTTCCGTGCCCAGCTTCTCAGGTCCTCCCACTGTTTCTGACAGTGGGCGCTCTGCCTACCATAGACCACAAGGGTCCGCACATCCTTGCTGATGGCACGCCATATACCCTTCTTTTGATGGGCGCTGACTTTCAGAGGCAATACAGACAGGAGAACGCCATTAGTCAAACAGTCCAGCCAGTAACACAAATGGCCCACCATACCCGTTTCCAGCACTAATGGCACACACATAGGCCAGCACTCAATGTGTACCCAGCCAGGAGGACATCCCTCACTCCTTACAAAATGCCTTCACACACACATCCATACATTCATGCCACATGCATCATGCCCACAATGTACTCACCTGTTGGTCTGGAGGCCCATACAGCAGTCCGTACTGGGGCAGGACCCCATCCACCAGTCTCTCCAACACCTCTGAAGTGAAGGCTGGGGCCCTTTCCCTGGTCACATGGGCCATGGTAGGTTCCAGACACAGGTCACAGCAGCATATGCAGTGTAGGTCTTCTCCTATGGAGGGTCAGGAAACAAGTGAGGAATCAGATAGAAAATGTCAGTCACCTCCACGGCTGTGCATACCGTCACCGCCAGAGTATATCACCATTGGCCACTGTACCCAATAGGGCCCAATTTTAACCAAAGATGAATGGCACGGTGGTTCCCGACCGCCTCCCGCCAGAGCGCACATCAGCGCATTACCTCACTTCCACCTGTCCCTCCACACAGGACAGGCGGATGCCATTTCAGGGGGGCAGGCCCATGGAATAATGCTGCATCACAGGAAAAATAGGCACATACTGGACAAATCACACTGACCCATTACATGTTTACGGATTGCAGACTTCTGTTGTGGCTCCATTGTTCAGTTTGTGACAACCTACTTACTCTTGTGTCCCTTAGATACCTTCCGCTGCCGAGTAATAGGAGATGGAGACATACCCCTGTGTACAGACCCATGGTGGACTTGGCTACACTGGAGGGCAGACACATAATACTCACCTATAGACTGGACAGGGCCACAATCACAGAGCTGTGTGCCCAGTTGGAGCCTGGCCTGATATCTGATATCCTTCATCCCACTGGGATCCCCCCTCTTATGCAAGTGCTATCAGTTCTCCATTTCCTAGCAACTGGTTCTTTCCAAGTGACAGTGGGCTTGGCAGCAGGAATGTCACAGCCAATGTTCTCAATAGTGCTGACAAGAGTGTTGTCTGCCCTGATAAAACACATGTGCAGCTACATTGCATTACCCCAGGTTGAAGATTTGGCCACTGTAAAGGCTGAGTTTTATGCAATGAGACATATCCCCAATATAATTGGGGCGATTGACGGAACACATATTGCATTTGTCCCCCCCCGCCAGAATGAACAGGTGTTCAGCAATCGTAAGAGTTTTCACTCTATGAATGTGCAGATGGTGTGATTGGCGGACCAGTACATCTCCCACGTCAATGCTAAGTATCCAGGGTCGGTGCATGATGCCTTTGTCCTGAGGAATAGCAACATCCCAAATGTGATGGCCCAACTACAGAGGCACAGGGTGTGGCTAATAGGTGAGCCTTGGTTCCCACCCAGTATATGTTGTTGTATGCCTATGGTGTTGGCCATATAGGACAGTGTGTGGCAAAATGTTGTCCCTCAATATTTACAGGTGACTCTGGTTACCCAACCTATCATGGCTGCTGACCCCTGTGAGGAATGCCAGGACAAGGGCAGAAGAACGTTATAATGAGGCACATGGGTGAACCAGAAGGCTAATTGAGAGAACCTTTGGCCTCCTGAAGGCCAGGTTCCGGTGCCTCCATCTATCACCTGTGCTACTCACCCGAGAAGGTCTGCCAGATACTAGTGGCCTGCTGCGTGTTGCACAACCTGGCCCTCAAATGCCATGCCCCTTTTCTGCAGGAGGAGGAGACTTGGCAAGTGTCTCTGGCTTCTGTCTGGATAACAGGGAACGTTTGCGGGGTGGTTCACTGTAGGAAAGTACCATCTTTCTTTGCATGTTACCCCCAATTTTAAATGTATGTCAGTATGTTTTTGCCTGTCTCACTGGGATCCTACTAGCCAGGACCCCAGTGCTCATAGTTTGTGGCCTAAATGTGTATGCCTGTGTAGTGCCTAAATGTGTCACTGAGGCTCTGCTAATCAGAATCTTGGTGCTCATGCTCTCTCTGCCTTTACATTTTTCACTATAGGCTAGTGACTACATTTACCAATTGCAATTGGCATATTGGACCCCCTTATAAGTCCCTAATATATGGTACCTAGGTACCCAGGGCATTGGGGTTCCAAGAGATCCATATGGGCTGCAGCATTTCTTTTGCCACCCATAGGGAGCTCAGACAAACCCTTACACAGGACTGCCATTGCAGTCTGCATGAAATAGTGCACACACTATTTCACAGCCATTTTCACTGCACCTAAGTAACTTATAAGTCACCTATCTGTCTAACCTTCACTTGCTGAAGGTTGGGTGCAAAGTTACTAAATGTGAGGGAAACCTTGCACTAGAAAAGGTGCCCCCACATAGTTCAGGTCCATTTCCCCAGACTTTGTGAGTGCGGAGACGCCATTGCACACGTCCACTACATATAGGTCAATACCTATGTGTAGCTTCACAATGGTAACTCCGAATATGGCTATGTAACATATCGAAGATCATGGCATTGTCCCCCAATTCCAAACTTGGTATTGGGGAGCCGATTACATGCATCCTGTGGGCTCCACCATGGAACCCCAGTACTGCCAAACCAGCTCTCTGAGGCTTGCACTGCAGCACAAGGCCCTAAGAGCACAGGTGGTAGACCCAAGTGACCCCGCTTGTCCAGAGGTCCAACTGTCTGAATTTGGAGGAGGTAAGTCCTTGCCTCTCCTCCCCAGACAGTATTCCTGTGCACCGTGTGATCTGCAGCTACAAGGGCTTCTGTGCACATTTCCCAGAAATCCTGCATGCACAGCCGAGCCTAGGTCCCCAGCACTCCGCCCTGCAATGCTCGGTTCCTGGTGTCGCGGGACCCTTCTTTGCGGTGTTGAGATGACCGCTGTGTTCAGTCTTCTTGAACCCGTGTTCAACAACTCCTGTGGGTGCTTCCCTCCTTCCAGTGGGCTCTCTACTTTGCTGAGGGCCCCATCTCTCTCCCCTCCTAAGTGGCGACATCCTGGTCCTTTCTGGGCCCAGGCAGCACCCTTTTTCTTCAACCACGACTCTTGCTAGTAGCAAGGCTTGTTTGCAGTATTTTGTCGAGGAAACCACTCTTCATCCACCGGTACGCAGTGCAACATCTTCTGAATAAAGCAGAACCTCCTACCTCACTCCTTTGGTGCAAATCCAGCATCTTCTTCCAACCGGAGGCAGACATTTTGCACCTCCATCCAGGGAATAGTGGGCTCCTGCCCCCCTGGGCACTTTTACGACTCTTGGAAGTGGTCCCCTTCCTTTACAGGTCTTCAGGTCAAGGAATTCGTCTTCAGTGATTTGCAGTCTGGTGTGGTCTTTGCAAAATCCTTTATCATGACTTTAGTGTGTTTTGGGGGAAATAGTAGTACTTTACTCCTGCTTTCCTGGGGTGGGGTCCCCCTTTATACCCTTGGTGTTTTCTAACACTCCCAGCGACCCTCTACACACTACACTTTCCTAGGGGTGCATTTGTGGTTCGCATTCCACTTACTTAGTATATGGTTTGTGTTGGCCCTATGCCTATTGCATTCTATTATGTTTTACAGTGTTTGCACTATTTTCTGACTGTTTTACTTACCTGATTTGGTTATTTGTGTATATTTTGTGTATATTACTTACCTCCCAAGGGAGTATATCCACTGAGATATTTTTGGCACATTGTCACTAAAATAAAGCACCTTTATTTTTAGTAACTCTGAGTATTGTCTTTCTTATGATATGGTACCTCTATGATATAATGGTATTGCAGGAGCTTTGCATGTCTCCTAGTTCAGCCTAAGCTGCTCTGCTATAGCTACCTCTACCAGCCTAAGCTGCTAGAACACTTCTACACTCTACTAATAAGGGATAACTGGACCTGGTATAAGGTGTAAGTACCATTGGTACCCACTACAAACCAGGCCAGCCTCCTACATTTACCTTCTGCAGGGGGAGGGGTGCTGGTGGCCTGTGAGTCCTGTGGTGGGGCTTCCTGGTATGAAACTGCCTCCCTCATAATGTTGGCCATGTCTGCCAGCACCCCTGCTATGGAGATCAGGGTGTTGTTGATGTCCTGAAAGTCCTCCCTGATCCCCAGTACTGTCCCTCCTGCAGCCCCCTGTTCTCCTGCATGTTGTCTAGGATCTGGCCCATCGTGTCCTGGGAATGCTGGTAGGCTCCCAGGATCTTGGAGAGTGCCTCCTGGAGACTCAGTTCCCTGGGCCTGTCCTCCCCCTGGCACACAGCAGTCCTCCCAGTGTCCCTGTTGGCCTGTGCTTCTGTCCCCTGAACCGTGTGCCCACTGCCACTGACCCCAGGTCCCTGACTGTCTTGGGTGCAAGTGTAACCTGGGGTCCCTGTACAGGTGGACACACTGCTGATTGACATGTTCTGGTGACTAGGTTTGTGTACGCTGGGTGGGTGCTGTGGTGTTCGATACTGATGGGGGAGGCTCTGTGGTGGTCTATTACTGGGCTTGGGTAACCAGCTGTCCAGTGGTCCCTGATGGTCTTGGTAGATCGTCCAGATCCTGAAGACTAGAGTTACTGTCATCACTATGGGCCTCTTCAGTTGGGGGACTGGATAGTGCTGGCACCTCCTCTCCAGCGAAATTGGCTGTGATACCTGTGGGGATGTAAATTATGTGCTATGGTTAATGTGTATGACTTATTGTACATCCCTGGCTTCCCCTCTATGGTTGTTGTTGCCCTGCCACCTTTCACTTTTGTATGATGGTATATGGTGGGATTGTTAGTTCTCTATACTGTGCATGCTTTAGTGATGTGTGTCCATGCAGGGCTGTAAGGGGTGTCCATGCATTGGTACAGCATGCAGGGCTTGGCATTGGGATTAGCGAGGTGTGATGGTGGGGTGTGTAGGATGTAGTGGAGTGATGGGAGTGAGGGTAAGGGTATGTGATGGCATGCAGGTAGGGGGGTGTTAATTGTTGAAAGTTGACTGACCATTCCTCCTCTGACTCCGGCCAGGCCCTCAGGATGCTGTATTGCCAAGACTTGCTCCTCCGATGCTGTGAGTTGTGGGGGAGGAGGCGGGGGTCTACCACCAGTTCTCTGTATAGCGAGCTGGTGCCTTGCTGCAATGGAACGTACCTTTCCCTGTAGGTCGTTCCACCTCCTCCTGATGTCGTCCCTTGTTCTGGGGTGTTATCCCATGGTATTGACCCTGTCCACGATTCTCCGCCATAGCTCCATCTTCCTGGCTATTGATATTTGCTGCACCAGTGCTCCAAACAGCTGAGGCTCTACCCTGACGATTTCCTCCACCATGACCCTTAACTCCTCCTCAGTGAAACGGGGGTACTTTTGTGGTGCCATGGGTGTATTGTGATGTGTGTTGGTGAGGGTGTATTGGGTAATGTGTTGGGGTGTATGGAGTAGGGTGCGTGAGGGATCTATGGGTGTATGTGGTATGTGTATGTAGTTTTATCAGTGGTCTTGGTGTCTGTGTGTGTGGTGTGGTGTGTGTATGGATGTCAGGTGTGCATTGCTTGAATTGGCCAATGTAGTGTTGTTTTGTCTGTGGGTGTCCATTGTGAGCGCGGCGGTATGTACTGCCAATGGTGTACCACCGTTGAATGTCCGCCGTGGTGATTCGTGGGTCATAATGTAGTGGGCTTTGTTATGTTGGCGTAACGATGTGGGGTTTGATACCGCAAGTTTATCACTGACCTTTGTGCTGGCGGATTTCTGTCTGTGGCTGACTTCTCTCGGATTGGTGTTTGTGGTCATAATATGGTGAACGGATATCTACCGCTGCAGGGGTATGTTGGCGGCTGTCAGCGTGACGGTAAGCGGGATTTACCACCAGGTTCATAATGAGGGCCGGTGTGTCGTGGAGTGGGCTTTTGGGCTCCTGAAGGCCAGATTTAGGTGTTTGGACAAGACAGCTGGAGCCCTCCTCTACTCACCCAAAAACGTTTGTAAGATCGTTGTAGCCTGCTGCATGGTCTACAACATTGCCCTGCGGAGGAATATCCCATACATCCCAGCTGAGGGGAAGCTTGCAGTGCAACCAGGTGAGAATCCTGAAATGGCAAGCGTCGATGACAGTAATGAGCAGGAAGGTGAATACTTGTGGGCAGGTCTCATCAATCACTACTTTACCTGAGTTTCAGTATATAGGTGGTCATTACAACCCTGGCAGTCGGTGATAAAGCGGCGGTAAAACCGCCAACAGGCCGGCGGTAAAAAATTTGGAATTATGACCGTGGTGGAAACTGCCAACAATGACAGCCACTTTAACACTCTGACCGCCACGGCGGTACAGACAAACAGCGCGGCCAGACAGGCCGCCAACAGACAGACGGAGGACAATGGACCACCCACAGTATCACAACAGGCCAATCCGCCACCTTTTCCGGGGCAGATTCACTGCGGATAAAAACACGGCGGAAACAGCCATTTCAAAGGGAAAACGCTCACCTCTACACACCTCACGAGGAACGACGACACCATGGAGCCGGAACTCCATATTCTCCCTGCGATAGTCTTCCTGCTCCTATACGAGGATCAACAACGACGACGGCGAAGACCACGGTGAGTACTGCACCTACGACATAGGGGAGGGGGAGGGAAAAACACAGGGACACACACAACCAACATCACAACCCCCACCCGACCCTCACCCACTACAACACACACACCAATGCATATCCAAACATTACAGTAACAACCCCCAGACCCCCCAGAAGAATGCAAAGACAAAAGGAAATGAGTTGAACCATTGTAATATATCAAAATACAGTAACTAAATATATACACATATATATATACACATTAAACAAAATATACACCACGATTAGTAGTGCAGGTAATGCACCATTCATTGTCCGTGGACCACTGGGCCCAAAATGCATGGGCGAGGCCCATACTAGATACCTGATCAAAACGGAGAGAACACTGCAGGGGCATTAGATAGAAATACAACAGGCACCTCAGGGGGAAGGGAAGGGGGGGCACCTCAGCCGGATGAGTGCACCACGCCAGATCCACGAGGGGGCTCCATGTCCATTGATGTATCCTGGGGAGTGCAAAGCCACAGTTTCTCAAGTCTCAAAAGTGGGTGATTTGCCCACTGTACCATCCTGGGGAGTGCAAAGCCACAGTCTCTCAATTCTATACAGTGGGTGGGTTGCCCACTGTACCATCCTGGGGAGTGCAAAGCCACAGTCTCTCAAGTCTCTACAGTGGGTGGGTTGCCCACTGTACCATCCTGGGGAGTGCAAAGCCACAGTTTCTCAAGTGTATAACAGTCTCCACTGGTTCTGGAGGGGGACTGGTGCCCAGAGTGCTTCATCCTGTGCTGGACAGACGGAGTGGATGCATGTCTCCACTGGTTCTGGAGGGGGACTGATGCCCAGAGTGCTTCATCCTGTGCAGGACAGATGGAGTGGATGCATGTCTCCATTGGTTCTGGAGGGGGACTGGTGCCCAGAGTGCAGCACTCACCCCGTGACGGTCCCAGTTGCATCACTGCCCCTGCCGCTAATGGGCTAGCGGTGCTCACCTTGGCGGTCTTTGCCCTGTTCGGCGGTGCTTGAGTTGGCAGTTTCTGACCTGTTCTGCGGTGCTTGCCCTGTTCAGCGGTGCATTCCATGGCGGTCTTTGTCCTGTTCAGCGGTGCTTGAGTTGGCAGTTTCTGACCTGTTCAGCGGTGTTTGCCCTGTTCAGCTGTGCATTCCATGGCGGTCTTTGCCCTGTTCAGCGGTGCTTCAGTTGACAGTTTCTGACCTGTTCAGCAGTGCTTGCCCTGTTCAGCGGTGCATTCCATGGCGGTCTTTGCCCTGTTCAGCGGTGCTTGCCCTGTTCAGCGGTGCTTGCCATAGCGGTCTTTGCCTTGTTCAGCGTTGCTTGCCCTGTTCAGCGGTGCTTGCCATGGCAGCCTTTGCCTTGTTCAGCGGTCCCTGGCCTGTTCAGCGGTGCTTGCCAAGGCGGTCCTTCATTGCCCAGCAGGCCTGTGGCTGGCGGTCCTTCATGGGTCAGCTGGGCTGTGGCTTGCGGGGCCCTCCTGGCCAGTGATGATTGGGCTGGCCTCCTGGGCAGTGACTCTGGCGGTGGCCTCCTGGCCAGTGACGAATGGACTGGCCTCCTGGGCAGTGACTCTGGCGGTGGCCTCCTGGCCAGTGATGATTGGGCTGGCCTCCTGGGCAGTGACTCTGGCGGTGGCCTCCTGGTCAGTGACGATTGGGCTGGCCTCCTGGGCAGTGACTCTGGCAGTGGCCTCCTGGCCAGTGACGATTGGGCTGGCCTCCTGGGCAGTGACTCCAGCGGTGGCCTCCTGGCCAGTGACGATTGGGCTGGCGGTGGCCTCCTGGGCAGCGGGGATGATGGCCGTCTTCTCCGCCGTGCAGCTCCTCCCAGACTGCAGAGATTTTATCTGCTCCTTCCCCACCTTGGGAGGAGTCACAGCTGAGTCGACACTACCCCCGGGACCCTTGTGAGCGGCTTTGCTGGCTGGAGGCTTCCTCCTCTCCCGCCGGGCACTGTACAACTTCACAGGGGGGGGACTGGCTGTGCTGTGGCTCGGTGCCACACTGGTTGGCCTGGTGGCCGGTGCACTCCACATACCTGTAACAGGCATCACTGGTCCCGGCTATTTTTTGGCTGAGGTGCTAGTACGGGACCTATGAGTTGGAGGGGGGGTGGGAAAGAGTTCAAGGTTGGCCAGGAAAAGTTTCTTAGGAACACTGGGACGGGTAGCTGGAGGGGGTTTGGGAGTGGAGGAAGAGGTAGTGGTTGTAGGAGGTGTACGTTTGGTGACTTTGGGCGAAGGTGCATGCGCTGGAGGCTGTTGTGAGGTGGATGGCTGTTGGGTGGGTGTGTGCCTGCGTTTGTGTATCTTCAGAGGGGGCGTCACAGACACACTGGGAGAGGACACAGGGGATGTGTAAATGGGAGTGGGGGTGGTGACTGCACGTGAGCGGGGTGTGGTGTTGGGTGTGCTGGAGAGGGACGTAGTGTCTGTAGTGGTAGTGCATGCAGGTGAGAGTGTAGACGAGACTGGGAGGGAGGAGGGAGACGACGACGAGGGGGACACAGTGGAGGCAGTGGATGTTGGTGTGTCTGTATGTGTGTGATGCTTGCGTGAGTGCCTGTGGGATGTGTGGTGCTTATGTTTGCCTGAGCTTCCCTTGTGGAGTGAGGTGTGTGCAGGCTGGTCTGATGGTGTGCTTGGGATAGGCTGGGGTACAGGGGATTGGGTCTGGGTGGAGGAAGTTGGAGTGGGGAGGCTAGACACAGGGACAATGGCTGCCATCAGTGCTGAGGCCAGAGTTTGCACCCTGGATGGCATTCAAAATGGTAAACTGCCCAACAGTGAGGGACCTGAGGAGGTCAATGGCCTCCTCACTGAGGGCAGCAGAGGTGACTGGGGCAGGGGCTGAGGTGCCTGGGGCGAAGGTGATGCCCACCCTCCTGGGTGAGCGGGCACGGGGCGAAGGCTGAGGGGCTGCTGGGAGGGAGGTGCTGGTAGGGGGGGGTGGCAGCTGTACCTGTAGAAGTGGGGGGCACAGATTTTGCCACCACCACAAGGGAGCTCCCATCAGAGGACGAGTCCGTGTCACTGGTTGCTGATCCTGTCCCCGCCGTGAAGCTCCCCTCGCCCTCCGTCCCACTAGTGTATTCCGAGTCCGTGGTGTGGCCCTCCATGGCCATGTGGGATGCAGCTCCCTCGTGCTCCGGTGCCACTGTACCTCTGCCTGATGATGCACACAAGAACAGGGAGACCACAAAAATACAGACACAGCAGCCCCCTGCACTACGTCGCGCTGTTGGGCTCTATAGATGCAATTCCTGGGATATGCCCTACATGGCTATGGTCGACATCTGCACACATAGATGACACAGGGGCATGTATACCTGTACTTGGCACTCTACAGAGGTGGGGAGGAGTGCCACATGGCCTGCATTACGGAGGGGCCTAGCCTACGGAACTCGCCCTGGCCTAGGGAAGCCCACAGCCCTCCTCCCCCACCCAGACACCTTCACTGCGCGCAAAGTCCGCTGAATGATGTTGTACTCACCCCCTTGTGTCTGCTGTGATCCCCTCAAGCGCCCATCCAACTCAGGGTAGGCCACCGCCAGGATCCGGAACATCAGGGGGGTCATGGTTGGGAGGCCATCCCCAGCTGAGCCTCCGCCGTCTTCTTGCTCCAGCGGCGAATGTCCTCCCATCTTTTCCAGCAGTGGGTGCTCCGTCTGTGGTGGACCCCCAGGGTCCGGACGTCCTTGGCGATGGCGTGCCAAATATCCTTCTTCTTCTGGTGGGCGCTGACCTACATGACATTTACAGGGGAAGAAGAGAAGTCATTACCAACTGCACCGTCTAAGTGAGTGGCCCACATCCCTACCCTTGCCATGTGGCACATGCATTCACAGTCCTTCATGCACGCAGAACTGTGCCCCCTTCATTCTTACAACCAGCCCTCTCCACACAGGCATAGCCCATACAACGTGCTCCCTGTGTACTTACCTGTTGGTCTGGAGGACCGTAGAGTAGCGTGTACTGGGGGAGGACCACGTCCACGAGCTTCTCCAACTCCACTGCAGTGAAGGCAGGGGCCCTTTCTCCAGACGCACGAGCCATTGTCTCTTCCAGACCGAGGTCACAGCAGCACTTGCAGTGTAGGTCCTCTCCTGTCGAAGATCAGGTATCGAGTGATTGAACAGATAGAAAATGGAGGTCACGTCTGCGGCGGTCACGTCCGCGGCGGTGCGTACCATCACTGCCGGCGTACATTGTCATTGGCTCCTGGGACCCATAGGGTCCAATGTTAACCAAAGCAGTATTGCGCCGCGGTCTTCGACCGCCTACCGCGACGGTGTACAACGCCAGCGCAGTTACCTCACATCCCATTGTCCCACTTTAGAGGTCAGGCAGCCGCCATTTCAGGGGCCCACATGGCCTCATTACCAACTGCGTCACACAAACCTAGGCCTTGTCGCGCAACACAAATACAGGCCAGATTTTGTGTATGAATGGTGTTCTGTGTAGACTGTGGGTACATACCTCTGAGTTGTTTGACTCTGTGGTCGCTGTTGTCATTCCTAGGCACTGTCCGCCGGGACATGTGAGGAGATGGCGGAATCCTCCGGTGTACCGACCGCTGGTGGACCTGTCGACAATGGAGGAAAGACATTTGATCATCACCTACAGGTTTGACCGTGCCACAATCCAGGAACTGTGTGCCCAGTTGGAGCCAGACCTGATGTCAGCAATCCGCCATCCCACAGGGATCCCCCCTCAAGTGCAGGTGCTATCAGTGCTCCATTTCCTTGCAAGTGGGTCATTTCAAACAACAGTGGCCATGGCATCACGGATGTCCAGGCCTATGTTTTCCAACGTGTTGTCCAGAGTGTTGTCTGCCCTGCTGAAACACATGTGGAGCTACATCGTTTTCCCTCAGGGGGAGGATTTGCCTACAGTTAAAGGTGACTTCTATGCCCTTGGACATATCCCCAACATCATAGGTGCCATTGATGGGACCCATGTAGCTCTGGTCCCCCCCACAGGAGTGAACAGGTGTACCAGAACCGGAAGAGTCATCATTTGATGAATGTACAGATGGTATGCTTGGCAGACCAGTACATCTCCCAGGTAAATGCTATGTTCCCTGCCTCTGTGCATGACGCCTACATCCTGCGGAATAGCAGCATCCCTTATGTGATGGGTCAACTCCAGAGGCACCGGGTGTGGCTATTAGGAGACTCTGGTTACCCCAACCTGTCATGGCTGCTGACCCCAGTGAGGAATCCCAGGACCAGGGCAGAGGATCGCTACAATGAGGCCCATAAGCGGACTAGGAGGGTGATCGAACGCACCTTCGGCCTCCTGAAGGCCAGGTTCAGGTGCCTCCATATGACAGGTGGTTCCCTATTCTACTCACCAAGGAAGGTGTGCCAGATCATCGTGGCCTGCTGTATGCTTCACAACTTGGCTTTGCGACGACAGGTGCCTTTTCTGCAGAAGGATGGTCCAGATAAAGGTGTTGTGGCAGCTGTGGAGCCTGTGGACTGTGATGAGGAGGAAGCAGAGGAAGAAGACATTGACAACAGGGTCTCAGTTATCCAGCAATATTTCCAGTGACACACAGGTGAGCACACATTCCTGCCTACTACAAGTACTTTCACACTTCTACCTCTATCCTGTCTGTCGATTTCACCCAGTATATGGTAACTGAGTTGTACATTTCCCTTACGGTTTCACAGGTGTGGTTTACAACGTGTGTCATCTGCTTAGATTCCTCATGGACTTGAGATGTGTGACATAGGTATGTTGACATTACATTTGTAAACGCATTTTGTCACTGTCATTGCTAATACACATTTTCGAAATCACAGACTGACTCCAGATTGTTTTGTGGATCAAGGGTGTTTATTGAAGTGCTCAATATTGGAGGGAGGTTGTAAAATGGTGAGGGGTGATGGAGGAGGAATGTCCATGGCAGAGTCCAGTCTATTAGTCTCACAGGTGCATTGCCCATATGGGCATAGGAAGTGGAGCTGGGGCAGTTCCAATATGGACAGGGTTACAAAGTGGGACAGTAGGATGACAATCAGGGTGGTCTCATTTCTTGGCGGGGGTCTTGTCATTGTGCTCTGTCTTGTTCCTGGATCTCAGGGACCGTTTGTGGGGTTGTTCACCGTCTGAAGGGGGTGGGGTGCTGGTGTGGTGGTCCTGTGGCGGGGCGTCCTGTCCACTAGCGCCGGCGGAGGTGGTGGGCAGTTCATCGTCCATGCTAGTGTCAGGGGCCCCTTGCAGTTCCACAGTGTCCCTCCTGGTGTTAAGTATCTCCTTCAGCACCCCTACGATGGTGCCTAGGGCAGAGCTGATGGCTCTGAGTTCCTTCCTGAAGCCCAAATACTGTTCCTCCTGCAGCCGCTGGGTCTCCTGAAACTTGGCCAGGACCGTTGCCATCATCTCCTGGGAGTGGTGGTATGCTCCCATGATGGAGGAGAGGGCCTCGTGGAGAGTGGGTTCCCTAGGCCGGTCCGCCCCCTGTCGCACAGCAGCCCTCCCACTTCCCCTGTGTTCCTGGGCCGTGTGCCCACTGCCACTGCCCCCAGGTCCCTGTTGTTGTTGGGGTGGTGGGTTATCCTGGGTTCCCTGTAGTGGTGGACACACAGCTGATTGACGTGTCCTGGGGACGGAGGTATGGGCCCTCTGTGTGGGTGCTGTGCTGGTGTTACCAGAGGGTGGAAGGTCTGTGGTGGCCTGGTACTGGGTGTGGGGAACCGACTGTCCCGAGGCCCACGATGGTCCGGGCTGGTCATCTGGGTCCAGTTGGACAGAGCTGCTGCCATCACTGTGGGCCTCTTCTGTGGGTGGGGTGGAGATGTCTGGACCCTCCTGTCTGGTGATGTTGGGTAGTGGTCCTGCAGGGGTATAAAAGCATGATTATTGCATCTGTGTGTGTCATGGTGGGCAATGGGTGGGTGAGCGTGTACCCCAGTGCTAGCATTCCTGTGTGGGGGCTTGTGTGATGATGTTTGAGGGGGGTGTAATGGGTATGTGCCGTGGGCATGCTTTAGTGATGGGTGTCCATGTTTGTTGTGTCATGCAGGGCTTGGTGTTGGGATGGGTGGTTTGTGTTATTAGTACATTTGTGAGGAGTTGGAGTGATAGGGGAGGGGGTCTGTGATAGCATGCAGGTAGGGTAGGGGATATGATAGTTAAGATTTGACTTACCAGAGTCCATTCCTCTACCGACTCCTGCGAGGCCCTCAGGATGCAGAATAGTCAAGACATGCTCCTCCCATGTTGTTAGTTGTGGGGGAGGAGGTGGGGGTCCGCCGCCAGTCCGCTGTACAGCGATGTTGTGTCTTGAGACCACGGAACGCACCTTCCCCCGTAGGTCGTTCCACCTCTTCCTGATGTCGTCCCGATTTCTTGGGTGCTGTCCCACTGCGTTGACCCTGTCGACAATTCTTCACCATAGCTCCATCTTCCTAGCTATGGCTCTACCCGTACGATTTCCTCCACCATGACCCTGAGCTCCTCCTCAGAGAACCTGGGGTGTCTTTGCCGTGCTATGGGGTGGTGTAGGTGATGTGTGGGGTGGTGTATGTGGTGATAAGTGTGGTGATATGTAGTGGTGTGTGGTGTTTTGTGCGTGGAAGTAGTGTGGGTGATCTTGTTGTGTGCCTGTGGCTGCTAGTTTGTGGATGGTGGTGTCTCTCTCTGGCCTTCTTTCTGAATTTTTGGTAGCAGGGGTTTGTGGGTGATGTGGGTGTGTGTTTTATATTGTATTGGGTGTGTGGGAGTGGTGTGTGTATGTGTATCAGGTGTGTATATTTTGAATTGTCCTATGTGGCTGTGTTTTGTAAGAGTGTGTGTATTTTGAGCGCCAATGGAATACCACGGTTGAAAGACCACCGCGTGGATTCGTGGGTCGTGATAGCATGGGCGTATTTCTGTTGGCGTGACTGTGGAGGTTTTGTTTTTGCCAGTTTATCATTGAACTTTGGTGTGGCGGACTTGTGTGGGTATCAGAATTTTGTCGGATTTCGGGATGTGGGTCGTAATAGTTGTGGCGGAATTCCGCGGCCGCGGCGGTGTGTTGGCGGTCTTCTGCACGGCAGTAAGCGGCTTTTACCGCCAATGTTGTAATGACCCCCATAATGTGATGTCATTACTGTAACTGTATGAGGAACTGTAGTTGTCAGGATGTGTGGAGTAGGGTGTTTTTTTTTTAAAGATAGGGGATTTTATGCTTTGCAGTATGCAACCAAGGGTTACTTGCTAAGTGAGTCTTGAACATTTCACTACCTTGATTATCTGCTCTGTTTGTGTCAGTCTCATTTCAATGTAAGTGTATCAACTGATGTTTGATATGAGCTTTTGGTCATAGGTATACATTTCCTACCTAAACACCTTGTAATGTTTTTATCCAGGTACCTTCACAATGACATCCTCATGTGGGCATTTCAGAGTTGGGACATTGGCATGTATCTGATGCTGTTCTAACAGAGGAAGTGGACATGGATTGGTCCAGGTGATGTTGATCACAGATTTAGGGTGTATGGGTCCTGCGCCAAACCTTCTAGAACCATCTAGTGGGTGGGTGGAATTCTGAAGTGCACAATACACTGGTTTGATGTGGTGTGTTGGGCCAATTGTGTGATCATATGGCCTTGAGATATGTTGTCATCAAATGCAATCCATGCATTCTCCCTTCACATTGTATCCACAATGATCTTGAATGACTTGTTTGTAGCTGTAGATGTGTTTCCTCATTGCAGGCCACAGAACCTGTGCCACAAAACTGACATAGGTTTGTGTCATTCCACTAGATGATTGGTCATAATAATAGGATGTACCACCAGTATGGGGGCCATTAGGGGGGGCAGGCTCTGAAGCCGTCCACAGTTGGCCCTCCACGGTCTTCCGGGCCCAGCGCCTCAGGTCCTCCCAGCGTTTCATGCAGTGGTTCTCCACCAGCTATGGACCCCTAGGGTCTGCACGTCCTTGCTGATGGCACACCACAACCCCTTCTTCTGATGGACGCTGACCTGCAGAGGAAACAGACAGAAGGACACCTCATGTATCACACACATGACCCGTATCTCTGCATTCACATTGCCTGCAGCCATATCCCCCAATTGACACACTGCTAGCACACAGATACATCTCCATGCAGCCATGTCACATGCAACGTACCCATGTTGTACTCACCTGTTGGTCTGGAGGCCCATACAACTGTCCATACACGGGTAGGACCCCATCCCCCCTCCAAATCCTCCGACTTGAAGGCTTGGGCCCTTTCCCCTGTAGCACAGGCCATGGCAGGTTCCAGACACTGGTCACGGCAGCACACACAGTGGAGATGTCGTCCAGTGGATAGTCAGAAATCAAGTGAAGTTGTAAAAAGGAAATGGCGGTCACGTCCGTGGCGGAAAACACCGTCACTGCCAACGTTGATCATCGTTGGTTCCTGTACTCCATACAGCCCCATGTTAGCCAATGAGGAATTGCATGGCAGTGCAGACCGCCTTCCGCCATGATGCCTAATGCCAGTGGAGTGAGATCACTTCCACCTGTCTCTGCATACAGGACAGGCGGTTGCCATTTTCTAGTGTTAGTGCTCATATATGTGAGTCATTGGTGTAAACTGTGCACACCTAGACAATTGTAGTGTACAAAGCACATACGTGCATTGTGTACTCTGTTGTTGTGTGTCCATGCGTGCTGTTGTCACACCCATGTTGCTTTTGGCCAACTTAGATACCAACCATTACAGAGGAATAGGAGACGGAGGCATGCACCCGTGTACAGACCCCTTGTGGACTTGGCTACATTGGAGGACCGACACATCATACTCACCTATCGTCTGGACAGGACCACAATCACAGAGCTGTGTGCACAATTGGAGCCTGATCTGGGACTCTCAATCCGTAGCACCACAGCAATTCCCATCTTGTGCAGGTACTGTCAGTGCTCCATTTCCTGGCAACTGGTTCACTCCAGGTAACAGTGGGCTTGGCTGCAGGATGTCTCAGCCAATGTTCCCGATTGTGCTTGCAAGTGTTTTGGCTGCCTTGCTCAGACACATATGCAGCTACATCACATTCCCCCAGGCTGATGATTTGTCAACTGTGAAGGCTGGATTCTATGCAATAGGACACATACCACATGTGATTGGGGCCATTGACGGTACCTATATTGCCTTAGTCCCTCCCAGGGCAAATTAACAGGTGTAAAGGAATAGGAGAATTTTCCATTCTCTCAATGTCCAGATTGTGTGCCTTGCTGACCAGTACATCTCCCACGTCAGTGCCAAGTATCCTGGATCTGTGCATGATGCCTATGTCTTGAGGAATAGCAGCATCCCACAGGTGATGGCTCAGCTACAGAGTCACAGAGTGTGGCTCATAGGTGAGCTTGAGTCCCCACCCTATGCATGTCAGTGTATGCCTACTCGAGCCATACCCCATGCCATTGTGCATGGTTAATGTGTGTCGCTCACTTCTTCCAGGTGACTCCAGATACCCAAACCTGTCCAGGCTGTTGACCCCTATCAGGAATCCGAGAAAAGGGGCTGAGAATCGGTAAAATGATGCTCATGGGTGTACCAGGAGGATTATGGAACGAACCTTGGGTCTCCTGAAAGCCAGGTTCAGGTGCCTCCATCTGACAGGTGGATCCCTATGCTACTCCCCTGAGAAGTCCTGCCAGATTGTGATGGTGTGTTGCATGCTGCACAATTCGGCCCCCAGATGTCATGTGCCCTATCTGCAGGAGGAGGGGGGTGACAATGCACCTGTGGCAGCAGTGGGCACTGTGGACAGTGAAGAGGAGGAGGATGTGGACAACAAGACACAGATCACACCACAGTACATCCAATGACACTCAGTTAAGACTGTTGATCCTTACATGTCTACATTTCATTTCTATGCTGTGTGGTTGTAGTAGTATGCCAGTCATTACCTTTGCATCCCAATTGACTGTCACCTATGCCTTCCCTTATTGCAGATGTTGGTGTGGTTACAAAAGTGTACAGATGTGATGACTACAGACTACTGATACACATTTGTTGGATGGCTTCACACATTACAGGACATTTGCACAGGATAATACAGTTCAATACATTGCACATTTCTTTCTGATAAAGCACTATTACTCAAGTTGTGAACAATGGGAAGTGCTATAGAGTGGGTGATGGCTGAGAAATAGTTCAGAGTAGTCTGTTTGTGGCACGGGTCCAATGTCCATGGGGTCATAGGAAGAGGAGCAATGGCAGTCCAAAATGAACAGGGTGACTCAGTGGGACACAATGGGGGCATTCGGGAGGGGCTCATTTCCTGGATGTGGCCTTGATCTTGGCAACGGTCTCTGGTGTCTGTCTGGGTAACAGGGAATGCTTGCGGGGTGGTTCACTTTATGCAGGGGCAGGGGTACTGGTGGCCTGCAGCTCCTGTGGCAGGTCCTCCTGTCCACTAGCTGCAGCTGACGTTGATGGCTGTTGGGTGGACTGGCTAGTGGAAGTGGGCCACTGGGGTGCTTTGTTCTCCCGCATGGTGTTGGCCATGTCACCCAGCACCAATACAATGGAGGCCATGTTGGCATTTAGAAACTGCAACTGCTGCATGACCTCCGGGTGGTGTACCGCCTGCAGCTGCTGGTTCTCCTGCATAATGGTGATCACCTGGCCCATCCTGTCCTACGATTGTTGGTATGCTCCTAGGACATGTGGGAGTACCTCCTGTGCAGTCGGTTCCCAGAGCCTGTCCTCCCCCTGGCACACAGCTGCCCTTCTAGCGTTCCTGGCCCCCTGTGCCTGTGTCCCCTGAATGGTGTGCCCACTCCCACTGACACTGGGACCCTCATCGTCTTGCCTGTGAGGTATCGACTCGATCCCTGTACAGGTGGGCACACCAGTGATTGACGTGTCCTGGGGGCAGAGGTTTGGGGGCATTGGCTGGTAGCTGAGGTGTTGGAGTCTGAGGGGGCCCTGTGGTGGACTGGGTGTGGGGTATGGTGTCCAACTGACCAGTAGTCCCAGATGGGCCAGGGAGTTCCTCCAATTACAGACCTCCAGAGTTGCTGTCATCACTGAGGGCATCTTCTGGTGGGGGACAGGGTTGCTGTGGCACCTCCTTGCCACTGACATTGGCTGGGGCACCTGTGGGGATGAAAGTGATATGTTAAGGCAAATGTCTGTTACAGATTCTGCATTTCCAGCTCTCCCAATGATTTTGCGGTTGTCCTCCCACCTTTGGTGGTGTGTGGTGATGTATTATGGGATTGCTAGTTCCCCAAGCTGTCCATGTATTGGTAGTGGGTGTGCATGCAGAGCTGGGAGGGATGTGCTTTCAGTGGGTATGGCATGCAGGGGTACACATTTAGGTACGGTTATTGGGGTGGTTCACTGTGTGGGATGGAGTGGGGTGAAGGGAGTGAGGGTGAGGGGGTGAGTGGGTGAGTTGGCATGCAGGAATGGTGTGGTAATAGGTTGTTAATGTTGACTCAGCAGTGTCCAGTCCTCCCGCTACTCCAGTGAGTCTGTCAGGATTGCCAGCACCTACTCCTCCCATGCTGTCATCTGTGGGGGAGGAGGTGGGGGTCCACCGCCAGTCCTCATAATTGTGAGCTGGTGCCTTGATGCAATGGAACACACCTGCCCCCGTAAGTTGTTCCAACTCTTCTGAATGTCATCCCTTGGGCGTGGATATTGTCCCACGGTGTTCACCCTGTCCACTATCCTCCGCCATAGCTCCATCTTCCTGGCAATGGAAATCTGCTGGACCTCTGCTCCAAATAGCTGTGGCTCTATCCTGACTATTTCCTCAACCATGACCCGCAACTCCTCATCAGTGAAACGGTGGTGCCTTAGTGGGGACATGGGTGTTGTGTGCTGTGTGTTGTGCAGAGGGTGTTGAGTGATGCCATGGGGTGTGTGGTGCGTGACAGATGAATGGGTAGTTGTGGTGTGTGTGCAGTTGTCTCTGTGAGTTGCATGGCTAGCTGTTGCAGTCTTTTCATGTTTGCAAAGGATCGTGGGTGGTGTGGGTGTGTATTTTATAGTGCTGTTGGTGGGTGTGTGGGGTATGTGTATCTGTCTCAGGTGTGGATTTTTTGTTTTGGCCAATGTTGTCTTGTTTTGTTTTGGGGTGGCCATTTCAAACGCGGTGGTGCACACCGCCCATGGTTTACCACCGTTGAATGTTCGCAGTGGTGATTGGTGGGTCATTATTTGGAGGGTGTTGTTGTGCTGGAGTAACGGTATGGGTGGCAGTTCCCACAGTTTATTGCGTTCATTGGGGCTGGTGGATTTGTGGTTTTGATTGATTTCTGTTGGTTTTGTGTGTGTGTGTCATGATCTGGCAGACGGATGTCCACCTCTGTGGCGGTATGTTGACAGCGGTCACCTCAGTGGTATCCGGTATTTACCACCAATGTCAAAATGAATGCCTATGTGCTGTACAGTGCAATAAAATTGTAGTGTGGTTAGTTTTAAGTATCCTTTGCACGTTAGCTTCAGGCTTTAGGCCTTTGTGCACTTTGCCCTGGATGTATTTTATTCATTTGCTTGCAGTTTAGAGCCTCTGTGCACTTTGCTCTAAATGCTTTTTATTAGGCTTCGTACTGTTATTTTTCAAATAGCCAGTTCTACGGTTTTGTTTTTTATTCATATCACACTGTTTAGCCTACTTCAGCACTGGAGTTCTCCATAACACATTCACTCTGTGCTTCATTCAAGGATACAGTCTGGTACATTGCCGATAGACGTGGTAGGAATTTAGACTTGGCATTCCTGCGTAGGAACATTTTGTGATCACGCTGACATGTTAGTTATAAAATCACTTTCTTGTCCCAATACACGCAAGAGGGAGATTCCGACCAGGGAACCACAACTAGACGCTGACTGCCTCGTTGCAGATGCTGAACCAGATCACAGGCCTTTGCTCAGGTATGAGGGCTGATGTTTCCCCAGTGATTCGGAAAGGCAAGCTAGAAGCTTAACATATTGTGCTCTAAATAGAACAAGCAGAGGGAGAGTAGAAACTGTTAGGCAATATGATAGCTTTGTTCTTATGTTTTACTCTCCTGGTGACTATTTCAATCCTACTGTGTTGTATTGTTCTGGTTATTGCGGCTCACGCCTTATTATCTAAAATACAGTCGTTTTATTCAAACATTATATAAAACTTATACTGTCTTTGTCATTTGTATATGAGATCATATTGTAAATGAGAGAGTTGGTTTGGATCTGAGTGACCACGACTTCCCTGAGAAGTTCCAAAGATGTCATGCGCTCGGCTGCCCAATCATTTCTTCCCCGTGGGAGAAATGAGGCACTGCTAGTTAGCTGGAGCAAACACCGGATTTAGGGTGACAGAGTTCCTTACACGTGGGTCAGACTCAGTCCCCCACACCGTTATCGATCCTGCTGCCTAGAAATCCAGTAGTCTCATTTAGGATAATGAGAGCCCACGCGACAAAATGTTTGGTGTGACCAGACCCTTGTATCACTGTGTTGCTAGTAATCCTCAGCATGGCACTACCTGTGACATATCCCTCCTTCTATTACCATCTTGTGTCTTCCTCATGTGGACCACATGGGCTTACTTCTCATCATTTCAAAATGTGGAACAGAAGCAAGCAGGCAATGATTTTCTGATAGGTGAGTTTATTGACATAGGTGCAGGAAATAATAATGTGATGCAACACAAAGGGAAAGTGAAGGGATCAGTCATGGTGGATGTAATCATTTTAGTAGATGCCTCAACATTTGAAGTTCAAAGTCCAGTGTCCTACTACCATAGAAAATGAAGGTGGTTGAATAACAGTTAACAGAGTTAATATATGGCACACAATGGAGTTTCTTCAGGAAGAGGTTGCTTGCTGGCAGTGGTTGGTGCCTTGTCATCCGATGCTCCTGGATATTTGGGAGGACATTCCCCCATTGAGGGGGAGTTCACTGCTACAGAGGCATGGGTGTCTGAGGTGGGTCCTTCCCCTGACAGGGCTTCCCTTCCAGTGGCTGCCACAGATGTTGAAGGGACTTGTGTTGCTTGGCCAAAGGAAGGGGTGTGGTGTTGCTCACGGTCCCTGATTAGGGTATTGCTTATTTCCCTGAACACCCCTGATAGGCCATGGTGGTGTTGGTGGGCTCCCATTTTTTCAGTTACTCACTCTGGAAGTCGCTCTGCAGCTATTTCATTCCCCTGAGTTTGGTAAGTACCTGACCCATCACAATTCTTGATAGGCTCCCAAGACTTGGCTGAGGGTGTCCTGGCCAGGACCACCCCCAGTAGCCTCATTCCACTGACCCACTACACCCCTCCCATGCACCCTACCCCCACGTGCCTGCATCTTTGCCACAGATTGCCCCCTACCACTTGTCAGGACCATCATTGTCAGAGGTATGGTCTTGTGACTCAGGATCTTGGACTGGGGGGCACGAGATGGTTATCACTGTCCTAGAGACACAGGTTAGGGGGGTGAATGGCTGCCTGCAATGCTGATGCAACCAAGCTGGAAGGACTCTGTGGTCACAGTGAGGCTCACTGGTGTTGTCTGACCAGTTTGCCCTGATGGACCAGAGCCTTCCTCAATGTCCAGACATCTAAGAGTGCTGTCCTCACTGAGGGCTTCATCCATGGGGTAGTGGCAGTCTCTTCAGTGGGCTCAGTGTTCCCAGTGGCAGCTGAACTGTTGACGTGAGAGATGCAATGTTACAGGTTATTTTGTGACATCTACCTCCAATAGTTTACAGTGACATTTAGCAAATGCTGTGTACACATTAGATTTGCAGGATTTCCTCATGTGACAGGTACACATGCTATTAGTTGTATTGACCTGACATTTGTGAATCTTACCAGTTCCATTTCAGCCAACCACCTGCAGGATGTCTGAATTCATTAGAACTTGGGAGGATGAGCATAGATTTACATCTTGCCGCCAGTGCAGGCAAAACAGTGTCTGGGCAGGATGTGGCTTTGATCCTTTTAAGGGCTAGTTGACTGTTATGCAGGCAGACCCAGCACTTTGTTGTATATGTGATTGTAGTCATCATGTGGTCAGTGCATTGTGAATGTGTCTGCTGCCAATACCATTCAGGTGATACATCATGAGTCCTTTGGTTCTTGTGTTTTCTTTTCACACAGGTTGGGCTGTCCTTCCTGTCCACAATATTTTTATCTTGGCTCAGCTGATCAAGATGGGTCTAGGTGGTTAGCCACATCACAGAGTGTACCATGATCTGTATCTTGGTTCCTCCCTGGTGAGTAAACTTCATTTGTGAGTTCACACACAGATGCATTATGGCATTTGGACACTGGCCTGGAGATTGGAGGTACAGGGACTGGTCCTCCTGGAATTTACAGTCATGTTACTCCATGTACTACGCACAGTATACATATGATATCCTCCCAGGTGATTACACTTCCATTGCAAGTTAACGAACAAGGATATTTGGACAGATGCACACTGGGCTTGTGTTTGGATTTGGAGAGACTGAGCCTTCTGGCCTTAGCAGTCATGTCACTCCCTCTACTTCATGCACTTGTTATATGTTATTCCCCAGGTGAGTGCACTTCATGTGGAAATTCCCAAAGAAGGGTATTTTTGCAAGTGTACACTTGACTGGTGGTTATAGTGACAGTAAGGGAGCTTCCTGTGACGTGAGCCATGTTACTCCTGGTATCACACATACAATACTTCTGGTTTCCTCCCAGGTACATACTCTTCAATGATGATTTGGTACACAGGGGTATTTTGGGGGAGAACAGTGTTTTGGTATTTTGAGTTTGGGCAACAGTGCCTCCTTGCTTTAGTAGTCCTGTCCGTGTGTGTTCTACAAATACTCTACAAATGTCTTGCTTCAAGGTGAGTACACTTCAATGGTGAGTTCATGGACAAGGCTCATTTGAGCAGAGTACACTGTGCTGCCTGAGTGGAGTGAGAATACCAGTGCCTCCTAGCCTTAGCAGTCCCGTCAGTGCCTGTACTACACACACTATACTAATGGCATCCTTCCAGATGAGTACACTTCAATGTGGAGTTGACAAACAAGGTAATTTTGAGTATGATACACTGTTCTGGTTTTTGGAATTGTAAAATAGTGCCTGCTGGGATTTGTAGTGCTGTCAATGCCTGTATTACACACACTGTATACAGATGCTGTTCCCCCAAGTGAGTCTACTTCAAGTGTGAGATGCCAGACAGGGGTCTATGGACAGGTGGACACTGGGCCAGTGAGTGGGATGACAGTGAAGGTGGCAAAAGGTGAGCAGTGAGCATGCATGACAAAACATTTTTGTGACATTTTTTGTGTTATGACTTACCAGACTCCACTCCCCCAAGTATTCCTGTCAAGCACTCAGGATGCAGGATGGCCAAGACCTTCTCCTCCTAGGATGTGAGTTGTAAGGGAGGAGGGGGGACCACTGCGAGTGGTCCCCCCTCCCAGTCTTCTGGACCTGCATCTGGTGCCTGGATGCCAGGGAATGGTCCTTTCCCCTGAGGTCGTTAAACCTCAACCTGATGTTGTCCTTTGTGCAAAGGGTGGGGCCTACAGAATTTACTTTGTCAACTATCCTTTGCCACATTTCCATTTTCCTAGCGATAGTAGTGTTTTGGACTTAGGCTCCAAATAAATGTGGCTCTACTCTTATGACTTCATCCACCATGACTCTTAACTCATCTTCAGTGAAACCGGGTTTTATCTGGGTTGACATGGTGGTGATAAAAAAAAGCAAGTTAGCAGGTGACAGTTGTAGAAGGCTGGCCTAGTTTGTAGTGGGAAGCTAAGGTACTTACACCTTTTACAAGGTCCAGTTGTCCCTTATTAGTGAAATCTAGGCAGTGTCTAGAAGGCAGACTCTCTAGGGGTAACTGTAGCTGATCTGCCAAGGCTTATCTAGGAGACATGCAAAGCTCATGCAATACCACTGTAGTCACACAGTACTCACACACATGAAAGAAAATACTCACTGTTACAAAAATAAAGGTACTTTATTTTGGTAAAACAAATGCCAAAAATACTATAGAGACTATACTCCCTTAGAAGGCAAGTAATACACAAATTATATACACTAGTATGCAGAAATGAGCATGAAAACAGTGCAATTAGTGAAAATCACAAAAGTTAGAAATGGGCCTTGGGGAACACAAACCATATACTAAGAAAGTGGAATGTGAATGTGTGTAGAGGGCACTGGGAGTACTAGAAAACCCTAGAGGTAAGTACTAGAACCCATCCCAGAGCCCAGGAAAGAAGGAGTAAAACACAGTAACTTTCCCACAACACACAGAACCATGAGAAAGAAGATTATGCAAGAACCAGAAGAGACTGCAAGACACCAACAGTGGATCCCTTCTAAGTCTCACCTGGGGAAGAAGGGGACCAAGTCCAAGAAGCACAGATGAGTCTAGGGAGAACAGGAGCTCCTGCTAAACCAGATGAAGGTGCAAAATACAAACCACCAGTGAAGAACAACAGTCAGAACTGCACCCAAGAAGATGGATTCAGGCTCCTGGTTGGTGCAGATGATGTCCCATGCTGGATGGAGGATTGCAGTCTGGTTTGCGTTGCTGGAGTCTGCCAACAAGCCTTGGCACATGCAAAGCTCGCGATTAGAAGAAAATGGCACTGCCTGGGACCAGGAGGGACCTGGTGGACCCTACCCAGGAGGAGAACTCAGAGGGGATTTAGCAACTCAGAGAGCCCTCAGAAAACAAGGCATTGCACACAGGAGTACCACAGCACGGAGACAAAGGAGGTGCAAAAGGAGGTGCAAAAGGAGGCCAATGCAGCACTACGACAAAGGCTCCCATGCTGCCGGAGAACCACTCAGTAAGATGTGCATTGCAGGGTAGAGTGCTGGGGGACGGAGCTGCGTGGTGCAAGAAGAACTTCATGGAAGGATGCCAACAAGCCTTGGCAACTGCAAAACATGTGGTGCACAGGGGTACTGTCTTGCATGGGGAGGCAAGCTCTTACCTCCACCAAAGTTGGACAGTAGGACGTCAGGACCATCAGAACCACTTCAGTCCACCACCTGTGATGCACAATCCGCGCAACTTAGCAAGAAAGGGGATCCACGCCACCGGTCGTCGATGCAGTGAGGTGCCTGCTGAAGCAGGGGTGTGACTCCTTCACACCAAGGGAGATTCCTGCGCTCTTCTGGTGCAGGCTGGAGGCAGGCTGTCCTCTGAGGATGCACGACCGGGAAACAGTTGCTGGAAGGAGCTGAAGATACAATGTCGCAGAAGTCACCTTTGCTTCTTTGTTGCAGTTTGTAGAGTTCCTGGAGGGTCCAGATGCAGTTTCTTCAGTGAGAAGGTGAAGTAGAGGATGCAGTGGATTCCTGCTGGAGTCTTGCAATCCCAATCTGAAAAACTACCCAAAGGAGAGGCCCTAAATAGCCCTGAAAGGGGGATTGGTCAGCTAAACAGGTAAGCACCTATCAGGGGAGGGCTCTGACGTCACCTGCTGGCACTGGCCACACAGATGCTTCCAGAGTTCCCTGCCAACTTGGAATCCAAAATGACAAAACCCAGGGACACTCTGGAGGAGCTCTGAGCACCACCCCTGGGGTGGTGAAGGACTAGGAAGTGGTCACTCCCCTTTCCTTTGTCCAGTTTCGTGCCTGAGAAAGGACTGGGGGTCTCTGAACCATTGTAGACTGGATAATGCAAGGAGGGCACCATGCCCTTCAAAGCATTTTCAGTGGCTTTGGGAGGCTACCCCTCTCTAGCCTTTAACACCTGTTTCCAAAGGGAGAAGGTGTAACACCCCTCTCCCAAAGAAATCCTTTGTGCTGCCTTCTGGGCTTGAGCTGCTCAAGCAACAGGAGGACAGAAACTTGTCTGAGAGGTGGCAGCAGCTGGGGCTGCGTGGAAAACCTCAGAAGCCTGGATTGGCAATACTGGGGGTCCTCTAAGGAGCCCCCACAGTGCATGGAGTCATGCAATCTATGCTTGCAAATGCATGGGGGTGTGATTCCTACATGTTTGATACCAAACATGCCTATGTTCAGAGTTATCATTATGTAGCTGGACATAGGTAGTGACGTATGTCAAGTACACGCATAAAATGGCATCCCTGCACTCACAAAGTCTGGGAAAAAGACCCTGTAGGTCATGGGAGCACCTCTGCTAGTGCAGGGGTGCCCTCAC
This sequence comes from Pleurodeles waltl, assembly GCF_031143425.1. Taxonomy (NCBI): domain Eukaryota; kingdom Metazoa; phylum Chordata; class Amphibia; order Caudata; family Salamandridae; genus Pleurodeles; species Pleurodeles waltl. Next base: position 138,213,301 of record NC_090438.1, read on the forward strand.
ACACATGTACTCTGCACCCTGCCCTCAGGGCTGGAGGGCCAGCAATAGGGGTGACTTATAAGTGACCTGGTGCAGTTTAAATGGCAGTGAAAGGGTGAATGCAACTTTCCACGCAGGCTGCAATGGCAGTCCTGCAGAAGCCTTTGCATGGGCTCCCTATGGGTGGCAAAAGATATGCTGCAGCCCATAGGGATCCCCTGGAACCCCCAATTCCCTGGGTACCTAAGTACCATATATTAGGGACTTATAAGGGGCACCAGTATGCCAATAGTTGGTGAAATACTGGGTTACCAGTATGCAACAACCACATTTAGAGAAGAGAGAGCATAATCACTGGGGTGGTTAGCAGGATCCCAGTGAACAGAGTCAAGCACACTGACATCAGGCAGAAAATGGGGGTAACCATGAAAAAAGAGGGTACTTTCCTACAACGGTAAATTTATGAATTTGGGAAGTGCAAAAGGATATGACTGGAAAAAGAAGTGTGTTGAGGGTGTGGGATATGGGCTTAGGGAAAGTTGGAGGGGTTTCAATTCGGAAGTTTTTTTTTTTTAATGCGCTTTGGCATGGCGTTGGAGATGCAAAGGATTGTGGTGTGTGAAGGGGTTTATTTTATAGTGTGCTTTGCAGGTGTGTCCATTATTGCAATGTGTGTCAGCTGTGTTGTTTTCAAGTCCATCCAATTTGGTGTTGTGTATTACTATGGTGACAACGAACCTCTGTGTTTCGGACTGCCTCTGGCTAACCGCCACTGCGACTTTTGACTTGTAATACGGTCGATGGTTGGTTGACGGGCTGTTGGTGCTGGTGGTCAAACCGCCTATTTCCCACCCTCAATGGTACTGGTGGTCTGGCATTTTTGGCTGGCTTTTGGTGGTCCTGCCTGTGTAACTCATAGTATGGCAGTCTGTAAGACTGCCAATATGGTGGTTTTTTGGCAACCGCCATTATGGCGGTCTGGCTGTCCGACCATCAAACACGTAATGAGGCCCTTATTTTTTACAAAAATGGATCTCAAAAGATAGGAAGCATAATGTTAGCTATCAGAATATCCTGTGATGGAGGGTTGCATTTACCACGGATCATGTTAGTTCTTCTCCCCACCAGTCCCTGAGCATACCAAGATTTGACCTCTGAATCATGCAGCAGTTCATTAGAAATTGAAACTTTAGTCTCAATCCCATTCATCCAATCAATGTTTAGCAAGCACATGTTGCAAAGGCTACAAAAAGGGCACTCAATACCAGCTAATGGCTGCTGAAAAAAATAGACTGCACCTCCCCTATACTAAGACACTTAGGCCCATATTTATACTTTTTTTGTGCCGCATTTGTGTCACTTTTTGATGCAAAAGTGGTGCAAACTTACAAAATACAATTATATTTTGTAAGGTTGCGCTGCTTTTGCATCAAAGAATGATGCACATGCGGCGCAAAAAAAGTATAAATATGGGCCTTATAACTTTACAAAGCTCTGGGATTCACTACTATGACCGTACAACTCCCACAGTCTGCTTGCTTCATTCTGAGTTACCTTCCTTATGAAACTCTTGCTCCTGGACAATCTCTTTCCAGGAGTCAAATAGAAATCTATTAGAGTCTATAAGTTTAATTCACCCCAAGCTTAGGTTTCGCCCAGAAGTTATGCAATGCTCCTGACACTCATGGCCAATCAGTTCATAGTCTAGAGCCCTGATATTTTGCCCCTTTTGTTGTTTTTTAGCAGAACATCTCAGTCCAGACTGCAGTGCTTGTATCATGATAGTGTGAAAGTCTGGGACTTGTTCTCACACGGCTCAGCCTCTTCTACATAAAATGGACAGAGTGCAGCACAATGAGTTTGTTTGATACCCTTTTACGATACCTATCTTGACCCTTCCCTCACACGACCCAAGCTCAACTAACACCTATGCCACTGATACTTTAGTGCACATCTGTTCTCATAAAATTCCCACTTCCCCCTTCCTCCTCCAACAGCTACTTACAGAGTCATTTAGATAAGTGAGTTTGTGCTGATTCGGGGTGAATTGCGCTTGTGCACTGTTTAGCGTTAAACCCCATTAGGAACTGAATGTAGACTTTGTTCACTCCTATAATTACAGGAGGTAATTTCCACATTTGACTAGCAGTTGGTAAATAACTTTCAAACATGCAGTTGGTAATCACGAGTAGAATGATTTCAAGCACTGCATGTGCACTTTATTCACCATACTTATACCTACCTTTGAATATGTGAATTGATATTAGATTTGCAAATTATTATGCAGATCCCATCCACCTAATTTAGGAAATATCCTTCCCTAACATGAAATTTGATTGTACCAAAAGATCTTCCTCAGTCAATGTTCTTGCATTTAAGTACACGTTAAGGTATAAGCTACAGTCATTTTCTTTAATGTTTGCTGGATGCCCTACTGATAATTATATTGCACATCATTTCTTGATCCTTCTAACTAGTTGCCAGATGTACGTAGGTCAGGTTTTGAGACTCGCAAATTGTGAGATTTGCGAGTCACAAAACCTGATGTACAATAGTGTCTCAGACACTGTTAGCAATTCCCAAATGGGTCGCAAGGGACCTGCCTCATTATTATTCATGAGGCAGGTCGAAATTTTTTACCCATTTGGGAATGGCCGCACTCACAGGGATGGTGGCCTGCTGGGGATTTTGAGAACTGGGCTATTTGCAATAAGAAAATAGCTACGTACATCTGGTCCTAAATTGCAAAAGTTGATGTTGTTATAAATTGTCAATACAAATACCGTGGAGACTGGCACAAATATCAAACTCTGCACCTTTCATTTTTACAACTTCTTTCAGAACACACTGTGTCCTGGTTCAACGTGTCACATGCACTGGTCGGGTTTTGGTTCAATTCTATAAGTCAACCCAACATTTTGTAGTGACCCCCTGAAGTTTTTTCATTTATTTCCCCAGGCTTCTCTTTCCCAACTCTGTTGCCAAGACATGTCATGGACATAAGTTCAATTCGATACAGAAAGCGTGTTATCTGTATAGTTAGTGCCAGATTTTGACTTATAAAAACAGGATATGCAAATTGTCAGAAATTAAGTGGTTAGTTTAGGACGGATACATCACAAAATACTTTATAAACACAATCTGCTTAGGCTAAAACACAGTTTGTAGTGCATCTCCATTCAATTCCAGGTAGCTGTGCCACAAGCAATAGATAATTCTCTCAATGACATGCAAGATCAGTTCAACCAGCGAAAGCTATTTTTAAGTGAAGAAAACTGCAAAATACAATTCCTAAACCAGTTAGATAAAATAGAGAAATATTCGTTGAGCAAAAATGCTCCAAAGTTACTAAAATCAGATAGAAGGAACTTTATATATAAATTTAAAAATGTTTAAGGTAAAAAAAGCTCCAATGTAAAGCATCAGTTCACCGTTGACTGGAACTAAAATGCCAGGTCAGGCTGAGTGCGAAGGAAGGAGGAGAGGTCAGTTACATCAAGTATGCTGCACCTGTTAACATTTTTAGTTTGAGGGACCCTTTTCCCATGCACCTCCTTAGGTCACCTTTACGTCTGAGCTCACATCTTTAACACATAGCAAATGTAGAGGCAAAGTATTTCTTTCACTTGCAGGGGACCATGTCCCGAAGGATCACTTTCTTACAAATCCGCCATGGTTATAGGTGTGTCAGCACTATCTATAATACAAAAAAGGGCTTCTCAAACATTTGTTGTCCTTTTTGTTATGCCAAAGTGACCTGGGGGAACAGAAAATAGGAGCCCACACCTCTTGTGGTTCAGGGGCATTTATTCTATTAGGGGCCTTGGTTTCTAACGAGCCAGAGCTACTTCATTGTTGAGTCTGCAGTAGTCAGCTGGGTCCTATTGGCATATTTTCGGGGTGGTTTACCCTAACTTTTTCTGGCTTCCTGTTTGACTGTGTGCTGAACTTCGTTTTTGCTGGCTTTAGGACCATGTACACTTTACCACTGCTATCTAGTGCAAAGGTGTCTAACACATGTGCTCTGTGTCTAAAACATGGCAACATTGACTACTCTGTGATTGGCATGTTTGATTTACTAGTAAATCCCTAGTAAAGTGCACTGTGTGTGCCCGGGACGTGTAAGTCAAATGCTACTGGTGGGCCTGCAGCACTGGCTGTGCCACCCACTACGGTAGCCTTACAAACATGTCTCAGTCCTGCTGTTGCAGAGCCTATGTGTGCAGTTTAAACTACCATTTCGACCTGGCAAGTGTACCCACTTGCCAGGCCCAAATCTTCCTTTTTATTACACATAAGTCACCCCAAAGGTAGGCCCTGGTTAGCCCTGAGGGCAGGGTGCAGTGTATTTAAAAAGTTGGAGATGTACTGTTAAGTTTAACATGTCCAGGTAGTGAAAATCAGTTTTTCAATATTGCAAGGACTTCTCTTCCATAGGCTCACATTGGGGTTACCTTGGAACATCCTCAAAGTGTAATTTCCAATTGGGAAAAGATAGAAAAATTATTTTTGTGTCTCTGCTCTCGTAATTTAAAAATACATATTTAGGTATAGTTGATTTTTTAATTGAAGGTCTGAAAATTCCACTTTTAGAAAGATGGAATTTTCTCACGCTAACCATTCTGTGCCTTAGCCTGTCTCTGCATACATATCCAGGTTTAGGTGACAGCTACATTTGTGCATTCTCTACAGACTTCCACAAATAGTAAGGGCTGGGTGTGGCAGAAGATACAGCTGCATACTGATAGTTGTCCTGGGCAGGGAGAGACAGTTGACACTTACATCTGAATAGGCTGTATCCTGCCCTCACACAAAGGGCTGATTACCCCCTATTGGAAGTCTGGAGCCAGGGCTGGGTTGAAAGGGAACCTTATGCACTTCAGAGAATTCTATTGAAGTTACCCCTACATCAAAGGACACTTTGGGTATAAGCACTGGGTCTCTGACACCATATACTCAGAACACTTCTGGATTGAGGGCATTCTATCAGGAAGAAGGACTGCTGGGTTGTCAGGAGGGACTGTGTTATATCCGCACGCGACTGGAATTGTCATAGCACGTTCTGTGATGACAATTACATTCCGAAGGGGAGAGCGGATTCGAGAGGAGGCGGTTGAGAGAGACGGCTGAGGACGGAGACGCTGGTGTAAACCTTTGCAGCGCGTTTGTATCGTATCTCTTATCCTGAATAAATCAAGATAAAGGCTCTCTACGTCGACGTTCTTTCCTTACTATACAACATATTTATGGTGACAAGTGACAAACACCAGCGATCTGGAAAAGAACTTTAAACAAACACGGGCGAGAGGTAATGACCGGATCCACGGCATACAACTTACTGATCAGTGTGGGAAGCATTCTCGAAGGTACTGTTCAGCAATTATCTTGCAATCCTTGGCGTTTGTGAAGTAGTTGTGGCACGAGCACCTCACCCTGCCCTAACAACCCCGGCACCAGGATTAACGCGCACGTTCATTGAGGCATTGGTTGCTGGGATACGACGCTACGCTAAGCAACGCTAGAGCCGTGCTTCCTGCACAGGGAACTGTTGCTAGGAAACTAGACACCAGGCAAACAACGAGGAAGCTTTCAACACACGTGTGCCGCGTGAGGAATATATTACTGGGGAACGCTTCTCCTGAACGGAACTTGATCATATGAATAAAATAAATAGGTAGAGAATTACTCCTGTTTTCTCAAAATGGGCACAAATAACCAAGGCATAATACCGCCACCACAATTTTTATCACAACCAGGATCTCCATGCATCCCTTGGGAAGAGTGGATTGACATCTTTGAAAACTATTTGGTGGCACTTGATGGACAAGACTTAAGACCTACTAGAAAGAAAGCAATTTTACTCAGTACCTTAGGTCAAGAAGGTCAACGTATATTTAAGTACCTACCTCCCATAGTACAGCAAGAAGATCAACAACCGATGGATGTTTTCACGGAAGCATTGAAGAGATTGGAAAAACGTTTTGCGAAAGAATGTAATGTTGTTATGATTAGACATAAATTTTATACACAACCACAACAGTCGGAAGAAAGTATTGACGATTTTGTTTCCAGATTGAGGGAACTAGCTACGAAGTGCAAATTTGGAACAATGACTGATGAGTTAATTTGTGACCAATTAATTGTACAATGACTGTGGGCAGCGAAAAATCCCACCCTACGAGATGCTATAGAAATTGCTAAAGTGGTTGAACAATCTGAGTAATGTATGAGAGAAATGGAGAGGAAGGAAAAACTAGATGCTGCCAACATGAGTACTAATATTAATGTGAATGCTGTGAACAAAGTAGGGTACGTGGATAACGAAGTATTAGCGGGTGCAAGCTCTACACGCAAAAATATGAGCAAGACCGGTATGGGTGGGAAATGTGAAAATAGACTGTGTACGAGATGGGTAGCAAATTTCAAAACTCTGAATGCAAAACTTGTTTTGCGTTAGTAAAAGACTGTATGAAGTGTGGGAAGAAAGGCCATTTTGCACGTATGTGTAAGACCATGTCCAACAAATATAGCGTAGGAGTGGTGAGAAATGATTCTGTTTGTGATGAAGGACGTGATAGGGTATTAGCATTGGGTGATAGTGGGGCGTCACATAGTGATAAGCCTCCGAGACCTACAGCGAATTTTGTGATAAGAGATAAAGGAGTACAGCTGATGATTGATTCAGGGTCACTATATACTATTTTACCCAAAAAACTATTTTCACAAGAGTGGCCAGCTGTCAGACTTTTGCCCAAAGATATTAGTCCAGGCGGCTATCAGGGAGAGAAAATTGACATCTTGGGATATATGATGGCTAAAATTGAGTTTGGGGAGAGGCATATCAATGGGAAAGTATATATAGCCAACAGTGGTCCGCCAATCTTAGGGTGGCATCATCAGTATGACCTTGATATTAAGATTGATCCATGAGCCCAAGAGAATGTTATGTTGGTGGGTAGTGATAGTGTGGATGAGATTTTGGAAGTTTATAAGGAAGTTTTTAAAGATACCTTAGGAGAACTCCATGGCTATGTACATAAGATTAGGGTGAAGAAAGATGCTATCCCAGTTCAACATAGGTTGAGTCGAGTACCACTTTTGGCTCGTCAAGAAGTGGGGAGGATGATTTCTAAAATGGTACAGGAGGGTATTATTGAGCCAATAGAAACCTCCAGTTGGATTTCTCTGGTTGTAATTACTGGAAAATCGGATGGAAGTCTCAGATTTTGTGTCGATCTCCGCACACTCAATCAAAACATTGTGGTGGACAATTATCCATTACCCAATATCAATGAGTTAATTTTGTTGTTGCAAGGAGGGAAGTACTTCTCCAAGCTTGATCTTAGAAGCACGTATCATCAAATTAAATTGCATACTGAGTCTAAAGAGCTTATGGCTTTCATTACCATGGAAGGAATTTTTCAATTTACAAGGATGCCGTTTGGCCTTGCGTTGGCTGCAGGAGTGTTCCAAAGGTTGATGACAGAATTGTTTAAAGGGGTAGAGAATGTTATATATTTCCGGGATCACATTCTGGTGTTTGGAGACTCAGTAGATAGGCATAATGAGGTTTTGAGGTGTGTGTTGGATAAGATCAAGAGTTCTGGTTTAACATTGAAGAAGGAGAAGTGCAGATTTTTAGTGAATGAGATTGAGTATTTGGGGTATACATTGTCTGAACAAGGCGTTAAACCAAAGAGAAATTTGCTAGATGCTATTGGAAATGCACCTCCCCCTCAGGATAGAGATCAGCTCAGGTCATTCCTTGGTCTAATAGAGTACTATTCAAAGTTCATACAGAATTTTGCAGACAAGACAGAGGAATTAAGAAAATTGTTACGTAAGGGACAAAAGTTTGTGTGGGGTGTGGAACAAAATATTGCATTTCTGAATATTAAGAAAGAGATGTGTGAAGCACAAGTTTTGGTTCCATTTGATGTTAATGCTAAAACGTTGATTACGGTTGATGCGAGTGCCATTGGTTTGGGTGCAGTATTGTCACAAATGCATGGCAATATAGAGAGGACGGTGGCATTTGCTTCCAGATCATTAACCATCTCGGAACGTAATTATTCTGTTATCGAGAAAGAAACTTTAGCTGCAACCTGGGCGATGGAATACTTTAGAACATATGTGTGGGGGCGCAAGATTATTCTTTGCACTGACCATAAACCTCTATTGAGAATATTGCTACCAGGAGGGGTGGGCAAAGTGTCAGCTAGACTGGCCAGGTTGGCATCGCGGTTACAAGAGTATCAGCTTGAGGTGCAGTATATTCAAGGTTGGCGTAATGTTAGAGCAGATTGTTTGTCTCGCTTGCCACAAGATTGGCAGGTAGTGGATAAGGAAGGTGTGCAAGAACGTGAGGAAGAAGGGGCTGTGGCAAGTATTGAGGATGCGATGGAGTGTTCTCAAGGTGCAATTTCCCAAGAGGAATGGTGTAAGTGTATGGAGAGTGACATTGCCATGAAGGGGGTGGTTAAGTTCATCAAAGAGGGTGGTAGGAGAGAAAGTGCTCTTAATGTTCGCATTCGCCCCTTTGTGAAGGTGTTGGAAGAACTATCATTGACCAAGGATGAGTTTGTGTTGAGAGGGGACAAGTTTGTGCCTCCTGAAGATTTAAGGGTTAAACTGTTTAGGTTAGCCCACGAAAGCCATTTGGGTCAGACATTAACTAAGAAAAGGTTGAGGGAGCAATTCTGGTGGCCTGGGCTAGATGCTGATGTAGACATATTGGCTGAGAACTGTAGTGATTGAAAAGAGGGTGAAAAGAGACTTAAAGTAGGGAAACAAAGTGTGGTTGGGTCGATACCAGACCCTGGGAAAGGGTGGCACACAGTGTGCATGAACTTCATTGGCCCACTTGGGGAAGTCAGTCAGGATGTTAGATGTGCCTTGGTCATGGTGCAGTGTGGTTAGTTTTACGTATCCTTTGCGCATTAGCTTCAGACTTTAGGCCTTTGTGCACTTTGCCCTGGATGTATTTTATTCATTTGCTTGCAGCTTAGAGCCTCTGTGCACTTTGCTCTAAATGCTTTTTATTAGGCTTCGTACTGTTATTTTTCAAAATGCCAGTTCTACGGTTTTGTTTTTTATTCATATCACACTGTTTAGCCTACTTCAGCACTGGAGTTTTCCATAACACATTCCTGTTCACTCTGTGCTTCAGTCAAGGATACAGTCTGGTACATTGCCGATAGACGTGGTAGGAGTTTAGTCTTTGGCATTCCTGCGTAGGGACATTTTGTGATCACGCTGACATGTTAGTTATAAAATCACTTCCTTGTCCCAATACACGCAAGAGGGAGATTCCGACCAGGGAACCACAACTAGACGCTGACTGCCTTTTTGCAGATGCTGAACCAAGATCACAGGCCTTTGCTCAGGTATGAGGGCTGATGTCTCCCCAGGGATTCAGAAAGGCAAGTTAGAAGCTTAACATGCTGTGCTCGAAATAGACCAAGCAGAGGGAGAGTAGAAACTATTAGACACCATGATAGCTTTGTTCTTATGTTTTACTCTCCTGGTGACTATTTCAATCCTACTGTGTTGTATGGTTCTGGTTATTGCGGCTCACGCCCTATTATCTAAAATACAGTCGTTTTATTAAAACATTATATAAAACTTATACTGACTTTGTCATTTGTATATGAGATCATACTGTAAAGGAGAGAGTTGGTTTGGATCTGAGTGACCACGACTTCCCTGAGAAGTTCCAAAGATGTCATGCGCTCGGCTGCCCAATCATCTCTTCCCCTTGGGAGAAATGAGGCACTGCTAGTTAGCCAGAGCAAAAACCGGATTTAGGGTGACAGAGTTCCTTACATGTGGGTCCGACTCAGTCCCCCACACCGTGATCGATCCTGCTGCCTAGAAATCCAGTAGTCTCATTGAGGATAATGAGAGCCCACGCGACATGGCGCCGCCAACGATTGGTCTGGCTCTAATATTTAGGTCCGGCTGACTCTCTCTGTCTCATATATATTTTGACTACTCGGTTCCGTAAGCGGAGACGTCCGTGGGGCTGAGGATTTCCGCCGCCACGGGATAGGTACATCCTATTACTTAGTGGTTGGTTGTTCAAGCTTGAACTTTAAAAGGAAAACCCCGATTTTGGTGTGCCTTCTCTGACCTAGTGCTATTTTTTACAAATGGCGAATCCTAATGTAGTGAATATAGCAATCAATATGCGACAACCACTCACAGGACATCTAGTGGCACATGGACTGACGGTCCAAGGGGGTCCGGTCACTTTTGTGGTGGACGCCCATGCAGCCTATAGAACAGAACTTTTTTATTCTTGGGTCGTATTTCCGGCAGTTGATGGGGGTACAAACACTTTTCACAAATACACTGTTGCGAATGTCCCTGGACAGTACAGGGCATATGCATACTTAGAGGTACCTTTATCTTATCAAGAACACCATAATTGGCTTGATGGCGCCCTCCCACACACAGTAGCACAGGTAAGGTTAGGTCCACTGAGTAATGATGGTCCGACCTGGCCTTTATTGGCTACTTACACACCATATCCAGCGGTTGCTAACTTGGCAGTGGATGACGTTTGTCGTTTATATATAGACTTGGCAACTACATACAGAAGACTGGTTCAGTTTGTAATGCAGGCATTAAATACTAATGCAGCGCGTGCTGCTCCGGCGCACCCACAGGCGGTGGTTCCGGGTATCAATCCGGCCACTGTACACTCAGTTATGGGTAAGGTACCGGCTAAACGTGAGGAAACTCCATTTTGGCTGGCGCAAAAAATTAATACGCTGGAAGCAGTATTTCCCCATACGGAACCTCAGGATAAACATAGAATATTGACGATGTGTTTGCCATATGGGATGGTTCCTCCGGTGGACCTTTGTAATACCTGGGGCACGGTGTTTGCCGCGCTCTACACTGCGGCACACGGTACACCGACATTAGCTAATTTACCGGAAGTGCTTAAACAAATTCAAGATGAATATGGGGCTGCCCCTACCTTAGATTTGGGCATGCAGTTAATGGGCAATTTTGCCGCAGTTTCTTCTATTATTTAAAGTAATCTCAAGGGAGAGGCAGTAGCGCTAGCAGTGCGAATGCGTCTTCGGGACGTTCCGCAGATTAATCAGGAGCGGGAACTTCCGAGAATAATAGCTGAGACATATTCCAGTATTGGTCGTGATAGCCTAGGGGCTAGACCACAAAAACCCCAATTACAGGGTAAGAATACTAAAGACAATGCTAAACAACAGCAACCTGAGGGTACTAAAAAGCGCTGGGATAAAAAACAACAGCAAACACCTAAGAAAGATGGGGGACAGTCTCCGCAACCGGAGAACCCGCAGAATAGGTATAATCTCAGGAACAGGGATAATTTGAAGACGCCTGAAAGATATCAATATACTGATACACGCCAATCTCGTTCCTTTCAGGACTCCTCAGAGAAGAGAAGTGAGAGAGGTGGGCGGTCAGAGCGGAGAACCGAGTACGTGAAGCCAAGACAGGATTCACAGCGCTCAACGGAGGTTTCTATTAAACAAGAAGAGAAACCGCTGCAACAAAAACAGTAATTTAAAAAGAAGAAAGTGGCAGCAGTCTCAGTTAGACATGCCGCTCAAGAAGAGAGTTCTCTTGACGAACAAGACATGGGCGTTGGCACTGTTAGACAGCGCGGCAGAGGTCACAATAGTTCGCCGGAGTCTTCTAGAGCATCTGGAGGTGAAAGCAACTGATGACTTCATACAAGTCGAAACGGCGGATATGCAAGTCTCTGATCCTGATAGAGTATATCAAGTGACTCTGCAATTAGAAGGGGACGTTGACCGCATTATACACCCCATCTTTTGGGACCATGTGGTAAAATCATATGATGTTCTGCTGGCCGAACAAGATTGGCCGCCTGACTTTGTTCGCGACTGTCCAGTGGGGGAAGAGGTTATTGCACCCTCCTTCTCACCACTTGTTCCTAGAGAACTAGCGGAGTCCTATAGTAAATTATGGGCTCTTGCACAGGCCCCCGCTCTATATAGAAATAATGTGGGGTGGGCTAGACAATCACCTTATCATGTAATTCCAATAAAGGGCAAACCTCAGCCGCAGCCGCAGCCGCAGTATCCTATCAAATTTGAAGCGAGGGCATCGGTTAGGAATATTCTTACACAATTGGAGTACCAGGGTGTACTTGAGCCCTGTGTCTCGCCGATGAATAATCCCTTATTTCCGGTTGCTAAACCGGACCATTCATATAGGATAGTGGTGGATTACAGACATTTAAATGGTCATACACGCACATATGCAATGCAGAATTCACATAGCGCAGCGCTTATGAATAATATAGTGCGTAAAAAATAAAAAACAACGTTAGATATCTCGAATGGATTTTTCTGCCAAAATATAGCGCCCAAAAGTCGGGACTATACCAGTTTCAGTGCGTTTGGCTCAGGACTGTTTTCGGCTCGTGTGACTGAAATTCTGCACGAGTTGGACCCTGAAGCGTTATCATATGTTGATGACATATATCTGACAGAGGATGAGATTCTGCAACATCTAAGGCGTGTATCGCGCATTGTTGTGGGGTTTGCTGAAATTGGCTATAAGTTTAATTTTAAGAAATCGAAGATTGCCTTCCTCAGCGTCATTTTCCTGGGATATGAGTTGTCGAGTGAGGGCAAGAGCTTAGCGCCACATTTTTTGGAGAAATGTGCTTTATTGCAGCCTCCTAATACGGTTCGGAAGCTCCAGTCGTTGTTGGGGTTTCTGAATTTTGGCAGAACTTACATTCCTGACTATGCTACGCGTATAAAACCCTTATACGAGTTGATTCGCCTGAATTTTTCGAGTAGATTTTGGACGATTGAGCATACACATATCCTACGGGATTTGCAGACTGATCTTTTAGCAGTTAAACACTTACACACACGGGACAATAAGACACATTTAGTCATCAGGGTGATACCTGGGGCTGTTGGGTTTACATATGTCACCTTTAATGAGGGTGAGACAGTCCCGATTGCATACAAGTCCCACTTGTATTCTGCTGCAGAACAACGATTTGCGCAAACTGAGAAAATACTCACTGCCGTACAGATGGCTGTGATTAAAGAAAGACCTCTTGCCCAGGGCCAACGCATTATTGTCGTTTCCCTGATTCCGGCCTTAGAGGCTGTTACAAAAGCGAGTGTCCCTAATTCGAAAGCTTTACACCCGCGATGGATACAATGGGCTACGTCTTTGACAGCCACTGATGTAGATTACATCTTTGACCCTAAACTGCAGACTCAAGAATTTCTTTAATATGAAATGGAGTACCCAGTTCCTGCTGGCACATTGCCTATTGACCAATATCAGGTGGTCATGTATACCGATGGCTCTGCGCAACCAGCGGTTGGGACTAAACAACAGTATTCTGCTACATGTGCGGTGGTGAGCGGCACTATGGAGGGGGAAGTGTTCTGCCCCCGACATACTTATACTAAAACCTTGGGAGATTGCACAGCACAGCTGGCTGAGCTCAAAGCTCTATTGTTAGCGTTGGAGCACGCAGTTCCGGCGATTTTAACCTTGCTGGTCTGTGACTCCTACTACTGTGTTCAGTCTTTCAATGAATATCTAAACTATTGGAAGTTGAATGGGTTCAGAGATTCTAATGGCAACACCATTAAACACAAATTGTTGTGGGGTAAGGTTGCGAATCTGAAAGAAACACTTCCTAAGGTCCATGTTGTGCATACACTTGGACACCAGCGCGTTGGGATACACGTTGCTGGGAATACTTTGGCTGATGAAGCCGCGAAGTCGGCAGTGGCTGTTGCCACTGTGGCTGTTGCCACTGTGGCCGCAGTGACTCGTTTGAGTTCCAAACCAGACACAGAGATTTCGGCTGCCATAAAAGCTACGGCTGATGGCACGCCATTTACAAAAGGATTTCCTTCTAAGTATCGTTACTGCTTGAGTAGTGCGTTCAATGCTGTTGTTAATATTCCAGGCATTGGTGTACGTGATTTACCGAATAAAATTGAGAGATCTCGATTAATTTCTGCAGCACATGAGGGGGCGGCATCTGCACATGCTGGTGTGGCTGCCACTATTTCGCTTTTACAGGCTTGTTACTGGTGGCCTGGTCTCTATAAAGAGACAAAGCAATATGTCCTTTGTTGTGATGTTTGTCAACAAATTAAAGGTTCATCGGCTAGACGCCCGCAGCAGACGCCCCTTCTAATTCCAAACAAACCTTTACAGTGTGTGTACTTGGATCATTGTGGTCCGCTGACACCAGATAGTGCATACAAATATATATTGGTAGCTGTAGATTCGTGCTCCAGATTTGTGTGGGTCTGGCCACAGCTCTCGGCTGACGCTCGGACTGTTATTAAAGATTTGCGCATCTTTGTCGATACATTTCCAGTTGCGGCTTTTCATTCGGACCAGGGCCCTGCTTTTGCCTCGAAGGAATTCAGGGACACCATGGCTTCGTTGGGGGTCCAACTCCAATTCTCGTCTCCATTTCATCCTGAGGGAAATTCTGTTGTGGAGCGTTTAAATCGTGATTTAAAGCAATCCTTAACGGCCAGAGTTATAGGTATGGGTCGTAGTTGGCTAGCCCACCTGTATGGAGTACAGAGAGCACTTAATAACTTGCCTAGAAGGTCACTGGGGGGTCGTACTTCATATGAGTGCCTGTTTGGATCACGGATGTATGTTCCTGATCTAGATGGTCCTGGTGTGGAGGCGGCAGATACGCCCTTTGACATAAATGATCGTGTCACTGTTTTGCAGGACTTACAACAACTCCGTGAAGATAACTCTTCTGCAAGTGCTGCCTCCTCAGGAATTAAGGATGAGCCAGTAACTCCTACTGGTTGGATACCCAGGATGGGGGATCTAGTGCGTGAAAAGGTCACAGTAAAGAAAGAATTTGGTCCTTCTTATCGAGCACCTGTCCTGGTGTTAGGGGTTAGCGGCACGAGAACTGTGATTTTACCGCCAATGCAAGGGGCCAAAGGAAATCGCTTTGTTTCCATTGATAATGTCAAGTTACAACATGTGGCCGATTCTGCGCAGCAGACCAAGAGGGACACCCAGTAGTTCCGGAATCCCTCTCACTACTGGGGAAGAAGTCCCGCTGCAGGTGATTTACACCGACGCTGTTTCCTCTCCGAGCTTGGGGAGGGTGGAAGATGATCTTGCGATTGTTCCACAGACAACGATTAATTTGGAATCTTTTGATCAAGTTGCTGTACGTTCTACTGATGTTTCTGAACATGTGGTTTATAGTGTGCCAAGGCGAGTGCCTCCATCTGCTTCTTTGTTCACAGTTGCACCTTTTGCAAGAACTGCCTCTGGCTGCTTCAAAGACACTGATGATGCAGTGTCCGGCTCCTAGTCCTCAATGTCTTCAGTCCGAGGTCCACGTAAGCTGCTGTGTTGGCTTAAACGCACATATTTTGTTTTTCCTTGGAACTATTTGTGGCTTTTTATGGCTGTTATGACTCTTTTTTTGTGGTTGGGATTTGTGGTTACTTTTTTTCTAGTAATACATGGTCATTTTCTTCCTGAACGTTCTGAAATTGAGCCCGTCGAGACTGTGTTAAAACCACATTTTTCGTCTCATATGGTTCGAAGAGACTTGTCCAATGTAAACATTTCTGCAATACCGATTCCAGATGGGATTGTGTGGGCTAAAGTAATGTTTGATATACATGGTCCTACTGAATTGATTCAAATACCGTATGTCCTCAATTTATCAATGAATGATATTGTTATACCAGGCATTGTTTCTGATGATTGGGATGTGAAGACAGTAGATTCTATGCTGACAGACTTGCAATATTATACTGTCTATGATGATGAAGATGCTTACCTATTTAGAGATAATCATGGTGACATGTTTTGCTACAACTATTATGGACACCACTTTATTCATAAAGCAAGTAGACCTAAGTCCATATTTGATTATGTGCAATGGGAACATTGCCCAACTCCTCCACAGGGGAGTTCGAAAACGTATTATGATAAATTTGCATACTTTTCTGGAAATAATCAACAAAATGCTAAGTCGTACTATTTTAAAGTTACTCCGTATGCTAATAAGCAAATGTTATTGACCGATACTAAATTACTATATTCAAATTTGTTTGTGTCTAAACTTTCGATTGAGGGGTATGAATATTGGTTTAAGACTGTTGATTTGAAAAGTGTCTGGGGAACGAAAAATTGGCAAATGCAGGGCAGGGACACATTATTTAGAGCATGTATTATCCCTGTGCAGATGATTTTCCTCAATGACACAGTACAACAGACTAGCTGTTTGGGCTTGGCAACGATTAGAGAGTTAAATATGCCTAGTATACCTGTCCCTTCCAAATTGAACAATTGGCAGCGATATGTTAATGCTACGTTTAGTGAGTTTACACACTGGGTCCAGAATGGTACGCTTAACACTTCATTGGTACATCCGGGCGGGTGGTTATTATGGCCTGTAGACACTTATAAGTGTCATCAACGTTTTGTCACCTCTTCAGGGGGGTTCAGGACTAGTAGGGCAGACCCTTGTTACATTTAACCAGAACATGCTGATATCATAACTACATACAGCGTGGGAAAGCTTTGTCAGCAATGGTTGAAGTCGTCCACGCTGGATGCAGTTAAATCACATCTCACGTTACTGTCTAATGATACTGACTTACAAGATTTTTTGTCAGGACCTAAGGTACCACGGAAGAAACAATTTTTATACAAAGTATATAATGAGATTTGAAAGCTTTCACAGCAGGAGGCAGTGGCCCGGTTGGGGCAAATTGATCAGGAAAACCTGATGCAGGCTTTGTCTGTTGTAGATAATGGCATGCATACCCTTTCTGACCGTGTTTACACAATTGACAGCATAGTTTCCTCTGCTATAGACATTATTAAATCAGATATGTCTTCTTTATATCATGGGCAGAGTCAGACGCGGTCCATCATGCAGCTGGGTTGGACTCTTCAGACCTTGAAGGCAGGTCGCGTTCCGTGGCAGCACATTCGTGCCAGAGAGATCTTTGTCTCCTTTAATTTAACTCGTCAACAACAGCTGATGGCTAAAAAGGAAGCGACGTATGTCATGTTGATTATTGAAAAATTTGAAAAACTGCCTTTCACGGTTGCTGAGATTCCGTCAGCTGAGTGGTTGATTCATGGGGTAATTAATCTGCCTATCTCCACTCTGCAATTTACTTCTTGTTTGAAGCACGTTCCGGTGGGTAGATATGAACGGTTGGGAGACAGTTACATACACGAGGTGTGGGAGCTTCCCTTTGTATACAGATGTATTAATGGTTTGAGGGAGGTTTTTCTTAGCAGTAGTGAATGCGAAACTTCTGTCAGCCATTCCATGGTTTGTAAACAGCTGTCCTTGCACGGAGCGTGTAACGCTTCGACTGCTAATTTAGCTTGTTATCTGAAGGGCGTTCCAGTCCTGGTTATTAAAAACACTTTCCAGGTGCTTTCTAACGGCAGTTACATTGTTCTTAACAGCGAACGCTGCTTTGGCATGCGTGCCGGAATAGTTTACATTGTTGTTGTCACCAAGGCCATTACGTGCTGCGGGAATGTGTTGTTTCCCCCCACTCAAATTAGGGAGGTAGCGAACATCTGGCCTCATATTGCTACTTCCAAGGTTAATTTCGACAAGTTGAGTCGACTGAAGGCTTTATTGTTTCAAAAGCGTGTGGCCCTTACATCTGCTAGCGAGACCTACGCACTACAGGTGGCAAGGTCATCAGCGGAAATACAGTCCCTTTTGAATACTAACTTTCCGAGTCACTTTGGTGAACTTGTGGGACGTATATTTAATGCGTCCAGCACTGCTGGAATTGCACATTTTTTCAAAGCCGTTGGTGTTGGTTTTGCTCACACCTTCTCTTCCATATTCAGTTTGATACCTTCGGCTATCCATTCTATTTTCGGAAGCATTTTTGGGGGTTTCCCGATTACTTTGGCTTTACTGGCTGGAGTCTTGCTATTGTTGCTATTTTTTCGCAATGGCTGTCCCGCCACGACAAGATCCTATATTGCTGCTCCCGTCAGCGCAGCTGTGTTGTGAACGCATGATGCAGCATTTTGGAGCGACACTCCTGGGACATTTGGAGTGTGACTGGTCTCTGTCATTCCGACCAGTTTTGGATTGTGTGCAACCCGTGTTTTGGTGCCTTTGGTGCTCGTTTGAACATGCACTGGCTTTCTGTCTCTCACTGCAGCGCCCTCCAGTGGTCGAAACTGATCTGTTGATGTTCCTGATTAGGGCTCATTCCCAGACTTATGCACTACGATTGCGTTTGCTTCGTGAGGCAGTTTATGAGATTCCCTTCCTGGAGGAAGATGGTATTGTCTCATTCAACACGGGGTGCTGCCCTGAATGGTTTTGGGGCTTTGGAACACACCTGCTCCATGGTACTTTGTGGCGTGGATCTTCCGATATTGACATATATCGAAGTGGAGGAACTCCTGCTTTCTATTGCTTCTGGCTGACAATTGGATTTCTTTTCTCTCCTGCAAAATTGACATTATATTGAATTTGGCTTTATCGTCACATGTTTCCTAAATTTATGACTTTGTTGTCTTCTGACCTTGTCGAAATATATATATAGTTTTATGTATTGTTTATATTTGGGGCATACTTTTATATTATTGGAACCACTTGCTACCGACAAGGGGAGGGTGTAGTGTGGTTAGTTTTACGTATCCTTTGCGCATTAGCTTCAGGCTTTAGGCCTTTGTGCACTTTGCCCTGGATGTATTTTATTCATTTGCTTGCAGCTTAGAGCCTCTGTGCACTTTGTACTAAATGCTTTTTATTAGGCTTCGTACTGGTATTTTTCAAATAGCCAGTTCTACGGTTTTGTTTTTTATTCATATCACACTGTTTAGCCTACTTCAGCACTGGAGTTTTCCATAACACATTCCTGTTCACTCTGTGCTTCAGTCAAGGATACAGTCTGGTACATTGCCGATAGACGTGGTAGGAGTTTAGTCTTTGGCATTCCTGCATAGGGACATTTTGTGATCACGCTGACATGTTAGTTATAAAATCACTTCCTTGTCCCAATACACGCAAGAGGGAGATCCCGACCAGGGAACCACAACTAGACGCTGACTGCCTTGTTGCAGATGCTGAACCAAGATCACAGGCCTTTGCTCAGGTATGAGGGCTGATGTCTCCCCAGGGATTCAGAAAGACAAGTTAGAAGCTTAACATGCTGTGCTCGAAATAGACCAAGCAGAGGGAGAGTAGAAACTCTTAGACACCATGATAGCTTTGTTCTTATGTTTTACTCTCCTGGTGACTATTTCAATCCTACTGTGTTGTATGGTTCTGGTTATTGCGGCTCACACCTTATTATCTAAAATACAGTCGTTTTATTAAAACATTATATAAAACTTATACTGCCTTTGTCATTTGTATATGAGATCATACTGTAAATGAGAGAGTTGGTTTGGATCTGAGTGACCACGACTTCCCTGAGAAGTTCCAAAGATGTCATGCGCTCGGCTGCCCAATCATCTCTTCCCCTTGGGAGAAATGAGGCACTGCTAGTTAGCCGGAGCAAAAAACGGATTTAGGGTGACAGAGTTCCTTACATGTGGGTCCGACTCAGTCCCCCACACCGTGATCGATCCTGCTGCCTAGAAATCCAGTAGTCTCATTGAGGGCCCACGCGACAATGGTAGATGTACATTCACGTTGGATGATTGTGAGGTTTTTAAGGGATATTACCACCACGAACAAAATTAAGGCAATGAAAGAAGTGTTTTTGGAAGAGGGGTGTCCTGCAAAAATCATCACTGACAATGGTACGCAATTGACGTTGTTTGAAATGGAACATTTCTTAAGGTCATGTGGTATTGACCATTCTTGCACCTCCTTGTACAACCCCCAAGCAAATGGAATGGTAGAAAGGTGTAACCGTATGGTGAAAGGCATTATTCAGATGGCATTGAATAGCAGGAAAGATGTACAAGATATGGTCAATGATCTAGTTTGGGCCTATAGAACAACTGTGAATGGGGGAACGGGGAAAACACCTTTTATGATGATGAGAGGTAGAGAAGCTGGGACAAAATTTAACCCTGTATGGATGAGTAAGTTGCTTAGGAAAGGTGAAACACTTGTGGGCGTTTCACTTCCTGTACCAAAAAATGGGAAGGTGATTGAAGTTGGGGATTTGGTGAAAATACGATCAGGACGTGTGTGTGGTGGTCTTACGAAATTTCGAGGACCTTGGAAGGTGAAGGAAGTTCATGATTTCCATGTAGTATTGGAGAATGGTCAATGTTGGAACAAAAAGAGAATAGCTTTATATTGCAAGGCTGGTGGAAGCCAAGGTCCTGAATGTGGAAATGAAAATGTGGGTGGCTGTAATAGTTTCTTGTTTATATCAGATGAGGAGTTGACGAGGAGTCATTTTATACATGATGAGGAACAGATATCGAATGGTTTGCATAGGCCCACTACTGCTGGTTTGAATAGGCCCACTACTGCCATTAACACTGCCGTTAGTGATGGCTCTCATACACGGGGGCTGGGTCCCAGATGCCGGAGGATTCCAGCTTATTTAAATGAATATGTCATGTATTGTGATGATATCTAGTGTGGAATCAAACGCACTATAATGGGGCGTGTCATTATGATTCGTTTTCATTCTTTTATTGTTTGTTTGCTTTAACAATTTTGTTGTAGTTGTAGTGTGTTCTCTCTTTTGTTTTGTGTAAAGGGAGTGGATATGTTATATCCGCACGCGAATGGAATTGTCATTGCACGTTCTGTGATGACAATTACATTCCGAAGGGGAGAGCGGATTCGAGAGGAGGCGGTTGAGAGAGACGGCTGAGGACGGAGACGCTGGTGTAAACCTTCGCAGCGTGTTTGTATCGTATCTCTTATCCTGAATAAATCAAGATAAAGACTCTCTACATCGACGTTCTTTCCTTACTATACAACATATTGCCACTTTGCTGTTTGCTCTGCTGTGTTGACCTGCTGACTGCTGATTATTGCCTGGGAGTGAGAGGACTGGATCTAACTCTCCACATCCTATAATCTAAACTTTCTCCAAGGGTCTGACTGTGCTTGCCTCCTGTTTCTGAAGTCTCAGGGATATCAAAGACTTCACCTGCATCTTGCTACCAGCACCTGGACTCCTCTGCAGTGAGTCCCAGCTATTGTCTTCTAAGCACTGAATTTTGATTTAATCTTCCAAAATTCATTACTTGACTTGTGCATGTTCGATTTTTGTCCTTTTGGTCTTGTTTGACTCAGATAAATATTGGCTATTTTTTCTAAACTATTGTGAAGTCCTTTTGCAGTGTTTTCACTGTGTTACTGTGCATGTGCCAAATACTGTACACATTGCCTCTTTAGTTTAGGCTGACTGCTCTGTGCCAAGCTACCAGAGAGTGAGCAGAAGTAAACTTTTAGTGTGTATCTTACTTGCCCTGACTAGGATTATGGTCCCTACTTGGACTGAGTACAAACCTCTGCCAACTAGAGACCCAGTTTCTAATACTTTTGAAATCAGTATTGCTCCTCCATTTCTTGTCCCTGAAACAGGCAAACAAGTGGTCAGCCATTTATCCTTTGGAGAGAAGTTCCATTGCCTGGGTGCTAGCAGTAATCAGGAGTCCTTGGTCATCTTCTTCCAGCAGTCAGGCAGAACGTTCTTTCTTTCAGATGTTTTCTTCCATATGAAAGAATGTTCAATGGTGATGAGTTGCCAGTCTTATCCTGAGCACTAACTAGTGATTGGAGAATTCTATGTTTTCAGTCCTAACAATTAATTTCCTCTGTTGGTTTCCCGCAAGCCTTCCTAGGAGTCTGTAAGCCTGCCATATTCCACCAGAAGGCACTTTAGTCGTTCCCTTAATGACCTCCATGGAGACGAGGTTTACTCTTCTTCAGGAGGGCCAAAACTGTATATTCTTCCTCCTGGGCTGGGGCTTTAAAGGCATGGAGGGCCCTTGGAATGAATGGCTGCAGTTCTTGCAGCCATGTATGACATCTCCAAGTAAAATTAAGAAATGTTAAGGTTCCTTTTTGTTCGGCCAACTGTTTCTATTCCAGGCCCATATGGCTAAACCATGTTAATTCTGATGGGGAGTAGGTTAGCATCTGGTGACTTTCTCAAAGTTCCAAAAAGTTCTTTACTTAGGTGCACAACCCTGTTTCAAATCTAGGGTGAGTACCTTATCTGTAAGGAAACTTTGCTCTGAACACCAGTTCCTTTACCAAACATCATTAGAAATATTCTTCGTGTCCCTCATGTTTGTTTTTATGGATTAATGAGGTCTGCCCTAGAAGTCAGCTATTCACATTCCTTTCAGGGGCTACCTGCAGAATCTAGTCCGGCAAAAGTCTACCCTGAAGTTATACAAATGTGTTTATCACAATCACTCATACATGCAGTTTGTAACCAAAGCACCTTTCCCACATGCATTGATAGTAATTTAGAAAATGTCAAAGAGAAAAGAAAACACACGATCAATGAAAAATGAAAGACTATATGAGCCAGATCTGAAATAATACTCTAATTTAGAATTAAAGTCTAACCATTAAATATTTCAGTTCTCCTGATGCACATTGCATAGAAGCACACACTATTTTAAGTTATAATACTCCAACACACAATAAGGACTAGATATTCATTTGTATATCTCAATGTCCAAATAAAGCAGTTTTGAAGTGGACAGCTTTCTCATTATAAATGAAAATGTTGACTAACATTTTGCTTTGAACATCTACATTAGAAAAATGAACATGTCCAATTACACGTACAAGGCTCTGACATCACAATTCCGACAGTGTATACATACTGTATTTGTATCATTTCTAGAGCGCATTAGACCAAAAAGGTATGAAAGTGCTAAGGAAAAGAGAAAAACCATGGAACACCAAAGGCAGACCGATAAAGTCAAAACACTCCAAGGTAGCCAGTACCAAAACCTAAGATGTAAAAAATCACGTTTTGAGTTGCTTGTGAAACAGCAAGTATGCATTGGCCTCGGATATGTTCAGAAAGGGAGTTCCGCAGCCTCGCAGCGGCTACCAAGAAGGCCTGTTCCCCCCATATGGCTTTCTTACAGCGTGGTATGACCACCCTATATTGTCCTGCTGATCTCCGATGTCTCCTGGGAACATACCAATTCATTGTTATCTTAAGATAGCCCGAGCCCAGAGAGTGAAAAGCTTTATGCATCAGGCAGAGAGTTTTAAAAGAACACACGTTTCTTTATAGGCAGCCAGTGAAGGTGTTGCAGCCCTTCTGTGATCTAGGACTACTAGGGTAGTCCTAGTACTAAGCGAGCGGCCTCATTGTGAATGATTTGAAGCTTGTTGATACTTAGATACAGGGCATTGCAGTAGTCCAGTTGAGATAAAATGAGAGCTAAGGTAACTGGTTCCCTAAGCTCTTTTGGTAAAAGTGGCAAATTATTCTTCAAGATTCTAATCATCAAAAACATGAATTAACCGTTCTGTTAACCTGAGTGTCAAAGGCCAAGGTGTTATCAAATATCACACCCAGGTTTTTGCCTGCTGCTAATGGGACAGGTAGAGAACCATCATTGTCAGGCCACCACCGTTCAGTCCAGAAAGAGCTGCCTATTCCAAACACCACAATCTTGTTTTTTTCCCATTCATTGTAAGCCATTTCTCTCTCATCCACCCACTGACTTCCGGCATACAAGCCCAAAACCTGTCTGCTGCCACTTCCCAGTCATTAGAGATGGTGACAATGATCTGGGTATCATCTGCATAGGACGACACCTGGAAGCCAAAAGATCGTACTTGTTTTGCCAGGGGGCAAACTTACAAGTTAAATAAAGCTGAGCTAAGGGATGACCCTTGGGGAACTCCACAGGGGAGCTGAAAGGGGGCTGCTCT